>NC_087472.1:26539464-27754776 GCF_036321535.1 Camelus dromedarius | reverse complement strand
TTTGGCTTATTAACTCTGTTGTTTTAGTGGTTGTTCTAGGATATATAGTTTACACCCTTGACTTAATACAGTCTACCTTCAAGAAATCTTACACTGTTTTACCTACATTCATAAAGATCTTACAACATTATACCTCCATTTCTCCTTTTCTGGACTTCATGTTATTGTTACACATTTTACTTTTTTATATGTTTTTAATTCCACAGTCCATTGTTACTCCTTTTGTATAAACAGTCCATTCTCTGTCTCCGTCTCCGTCTCTGTCTCTCCCTCTCTTCCCCCTCTCTTTCTTCCCCTGTAGTTACCAGTTCTGGTGAACTTCACTCTTTCATGTAGATTCAGATTTCCATCTCGCATGGTTTTCCTCCTGCCTAAAGGAGGTCCTTTAACAGTGCTCATAGTGAGGGGTCCCAAATAATCATTTCAGCTTTGTATGTCTGAAAGTGTCTATATTTCCCTTCTTTTTTCAAAAAATTTTTTCCCAGGTGTATAATTCTAGGTAGACATAGTTTTTTCTTTCAATACTTCAAAGATACTGCTATGCAATTTCTTTTTTGCTTTGTTTCCTGGGAGAAATTCACTGTCACCCTCATCTTTGTTACTCTGTATGCAAGAAGTCCTTAGTCTCTGGCTACTTTTAAGATTTTCACTTTATCACTGGTGTTAAGCAGTTTGATCATATGTCATTTTCTGAAGTTCGTTGAATTTATGTCTGTGAATTTGTAGTTTTCATCAAATTTGGAATTTTTTAAGTCAATATTTCTTTTTTTTTTCCTGCCACGTATCTCTTGCCCCTCTTTTTTGTGATTCCAAACACATATATTGGGCCAATCAAGCTTTTCTGTAGGTCTCTTTCTATATTTTTTTCTTGTTTTACTCTGTGTTTCTTTTTGGAGAGTTCCTCTTGCTGTGCCTTTAATTTCGCTAATCTCATCCAGTGAACTTTTAATTTGACACACTGGTGCTTTTATCTGCAGAAGTTTGATGTGGGGCTTTAAAAAAATATCATCTATGTCTGTATTTAAGTTTTTGAACATACCAAATTCTGTTCAGTTACACAAATGTTTTAATGTCCTTCTCTGCTAATTCTAGCATATGTGTCACTTCTGGGTCAGTTTCAATTGATTATTCTCCTCATTATGGATCATGTTTCCTGCCTCTTTGCATGCCTGTTGATCTTTGATTTCATGCCAGACGTTGTGATTTCACCTTGATGGCTGCTGGATATGTTTGTACTTCTATAAATATTCCTGAGCCTTGTTCTATGATGCAGTTAATTTACATGGAAATATTTTTACCCTTTTGGGTCTTGCTTTTATGATTTGTTAGGTAGTTCTGGAGCAGTGTTCAGTCTAGGGCTACTTATTTCCCACTACTGAGGAATGACCCTTCTGTATACTTTGCCCAGTGCTCATGAATTATGAGTTTTTCCAGTCTGGATGGTGGGGATAGGTACTATTTCCAGCCCTGTGTAAGCACGAGACAGTTTCTTCTAATTTTTTCAGATTGCTCTTTCCCAGGCTTGGTTAGTTTCCTTACACACGTACCAGTAACTACTATGCTGAATACTTAAGGGAGGCCCTCTGCAGATGTCCAGAGTTCTCTGTGCGACTCTCTCCTCTCTGGTCATCTGTCCTATGAACTCTAGCTGCATTAATGTCCCTGTTTAACCCAGAGAGTCCGCTGCCTTTGCCCCAATCCTCCCTTTCTAATGCCACAGCTCAGAAAAATATCTTCAGATAGTAAGTTGGGACAAACATAGGGCTCATCTCATTTGTTTCCCATCTCAGTTATCACTGTCCTTTGCTGATCAATATCCAGTGTCAAGAACTGTTTCTTCATGTATTTTGTCTGGTTTTGTTTTTGTGGCTGTTTCAAGTGGGAAGGTAAATCTCATCCTTATTATTCCATCTTGGCTGGAAATTGAAGTCCCAAATGTACTTCTTCGAACATCAGTTTCTCATCTGTAAAATGGAAGTAATGGTGGTACCTATGGTATTGAGCATTTGTGGAGATTAAATGAGATACTACCTGTGAAACTTTCTCATAGTATCTGCTTGATCAATATACATTATCTTTCCTTCTTCTGCCTCATCTGCTAGCCTACCTCCCCACCCCATTCCCATCAGGGAACTGCTCCTTTTAATGGCCCTCAAGGCCTAAAGGGGCTGTTTAAGCTGTGCCTATAACCAATGTATTCCATCAGTTCTTTTGAATTCTTTCCAAAAACTTATTTGGATACACACAAAGAAGAGAATCACACCTGGCTATCTTAAGAAAATGGATTGAAGTAAGTAGTTTCATATCCCCCTACCCCGCAATGCTGGGAGTAAGTAAAGATAGTTCAACTCCATCACTGCTTCCAAAGGGTAGGAATTTTTTGTTAGATATTTCTCTTCTAGAGCTTCAGAACTAAAAGAGAGACAGAAAGGGAGAGAGAGAAATATTCATCATTATAACACACATAGACCTTTAAAGGGCTATGCGTTATTTCAAATTTGATATTCACCATGCTTAAGGACAACTAGTGTTTATTTTCATAGCTTAGTTAGGTCTATGGATCATTTATATATAGTTCTCTATGCCCTCTCCAGGAAGCAACATACTTTTGAGGGAGGAAGTCCCACACCCTCTTAGAAAGCTGGATAGAAAGATTGAAAGAGGTTCAGATGGAAAAGGAGGGCAGACACCCAAAGGATGGTGCAGGCCAAGAAGTGAGTCACCGCTAGCATACAGTGTTCAAATATACTACAGAGTATAACTTGACCTTTAAAGAAGGAAAAATCTTTCCAAAGATTGAGTCAACTTATACTCTGCATCTTCCCCATGCACATTTTAGAGTATTGCCTTAATTGCCCCTGCTGAACAGCAGTCCATTCATTCAATTGTTTATTCAATTAGCAAGTATTTACTCAACATCTACTCTGTGCATCGCACAGTGTGCGGGGCAGTGATGAATAAAATATGACATCTCTCCTTACAGAACGTTTATAGTCAAACTGTTGCCAAAGGTAAGGAGAGTGACCCAAACTGGTGTCCTTAACTGTGACAGAATCTCACACTGCTAATCCACTGTGGGAGCTGGAAGGAAAATGAATCTTTTAAAATCATGGTTCATTTTCATCCTGACCCTGTAGCTTTAATTCAGTCTCACACTCACACATCACATGACCCCAAACCAATAAAAGTTAAGCCCCATTTTCAGCATTCACATAGGAACTGCCACGCATCTCTCCGGATTTCTCTGCCATTCCATTCCTATACCACTATTACTGATTCTTGACTTTGTTTTATATCTTTGATCTTGTTCCTGCCCTTTGGATTTGTCAACCTCAGTGGACCATTATGTATCAAGCTCAACTCTTTAATGACTTTAGTTTAGCTTACCTCTCTGAATCTTTTTTATTCTTAGGTACCTCAGGTAGGGCAACCTGGTCTAGCTGTCCTGTTCATGACTCCCATTCTGTCTAGGCTTTTCCTGGTTTCTGGGAAAGAAAAATAGGGCATTTCAGAACTTAGACATCAGGCAGTTGGGAGCCTACTCAGTGTGTACTTCAGACATTTATTTCTTCCTTTGACATGTATATATTAAGCAGCTACTATGTGCCAGGAACTCTGCTCTGATAAAGATACAGTCTCGTAGGGGAGAGATTCATTAATTTAAAAAAAGAACTAACAAATGTAACATGACAATGATGATAAGAACCACTAAAGGAAATAGACCAGGACTGTGATGGAGGAAGATTGGCTAGGGGCTACTTTAAATAGGGTATTTAGGAAAGTCCTCACTAAAGAATTGTCACTTAAACAGTTCTGTGGGATAGGTAGTAGCCAGTCGTACAGGGATTCATCTGGGGGGAAGAACTTTTTAGGCAGAAGAAACAGCAAAAATAGTCCTATGGTGTATATGAAGAACAGAATGGAGGCCACAGCGGCTGGAGAATGTTGAGCAAGAGAAGAATGACATGAGATAAGGTTGCAGATATGCACAGGGATCAGATCTTTGGTTTGATTTCACGATCACAGTGTACTGGAAACTTCTCTGCTCCGTGTTGCTGGGATCCAACTCCCTAGCAGGAACTTCAGATCAAAAGTTACGAAGCCTGCTCTCTACTATTATTCTACCATAAATTTATGTGTCTCTTTCAGCAAGTCACTTCTCTTTTTTCTCCTCTGTGTTTTCTTATTGGAAAATGAAGGGATTGGATTAGGCTTTCTTTAAGGTCCCCTTAAGCGCCAGTATTCTATGATCTATAAAAATAACATTCAGAATTCTGACTGAAAGCTCTGATCTGTGGGTTAGTGTCAGCTGAACTGTTGCAAACCTTGTCACTTATTTCTGGGGTTATAAATCTTAAGGGATCTATTCCTATAGAGATTTTACATTCTAATGAGTTTTCTGAAAGTTAATTTCAGCCTATTTTAATTCTCTCTGAAATAAAGGAGAAGAAATAATATTTATACCCTCAATTACCTTAAAATGTGATTTATAAAGACTTCTTTAAGAATTTTGAAATTGTGGCACTCTGTATATAGATGAATTATTGAAGATGCTTGAATAATTTTTTTATCAATAACAGCTTTATTAATACATAATTCACCCATTTAAAATATACTGTTCAATGGATTTTAGTATGTTCAAGAATTGTGCAACCAGCACCACAAAAAAATTTACAGCATTTTCATCACCCCGCTTCTGTTGCAAAGAACTACCCTCATACCTATTTGCATAAATCACAATTTTTTAAAGCCCACAGGCATCTTTAATTTTTAGGACGTGCTGTGAACTATCAATCATTCAAGAGGAAGATCTTTTCTCTTGGATCTCTGTGACAACTAATCTTAGAAGAGGTGGTTTGTCTCATTCCACTGTGGGCTATGGTACAGGCTTAGGACATAACAACAAAAGCAGCACAATAAAGAATGAACTCATCTAGGAAATGGTAAAATCTTTAGCTATCTGCATATACTGACTGCTTAGATGTGTATTTGTGCTGCTCTGATAGATGGCAAAAAAAAAATCTCTATCACATGAATTGATGTCACTTGCTGAAGGCTGTTTAGTTTGTATGGAGACATTGGGGAAAATTGATAGCCTTGGTTATCTAACATCAATACAACATGGACCAAATAATTAGGCCTCTCTTGCTGCCTACAGGGATCTTTGCATTTATAGCCGGGGCTCATTTTGCTACTGACCTCTGATCTACCCGGTGTGACAATGTGTCTAGCTCAGCTGAGGAGGAAATTTAGTTCTAAATTTTGAAAGGTTAGGTCTCAAATTGCTCCTGCTGTCGGTATTTTATCCATATAGCGTATTATATGTTTTCACTTGCAATCCAGTGTTCTTAAATATTTTTGGAACTCTTCCAAACATTTTTATGATAAAGGAGATGAAAAAAGCACAGCTAGAATCTGGTAAAAATCATGTCAGTATTAAGGCTTTGAGCTCCAGCCAGTGGTCCGTCAGTTAATTACACTTTGCTCTGCTTAAGCACCCAAATCAGATTCTTCCCTCTCTGGGTTCTGTTATTCCTGTTGGTAAAACTATGAATAAATAACCTGAATGGACAGAGAGTTGTATACTACTTAAGGTATTTTAGAGATGCTCAAAACTACACCTATCTATCTACTTGTCAGTCCTAATTTAGTCATAAAGAATGGTTACTGGGAGATTTCTTGGGTGTTTTCTCAAGCACCAACTGGAGGGTGTTTTTATTCTGTAGTGTTGGCTAACATAAAAGATATTCTTGAATATTTAATAGTACTCCTACAGGAGATGCCAGCTCCTACCCCAGACCTATGGGAGAATCAGTAACTGAATTTTTACAAGTACCCAGGTAGTTCATATACACATTAAAGTTTGAGAAGCACTACATGCTACTAAAGATGGTATCTAAAGATATCCACTAGGCTAGGCAGTACTTCTGGAACTTCAATGGAGGAAGTGTGGGGTGGGGCCTGTAATTCTGTATTTAAAACAAGATTCAAGGTGATGCCAATGTTACTGGTCCACAGATCACCTTTGAGTAGTAATGAAGTGGTCTTTGATTTTCTGTGATTCGGTAACAAGAAAAGAATGCAAAAACCTAAGTACACACATGTTTACCTAAGTTCTTCCCTGGTTTGACTTACAGTACATCTAGTAAGAATGGTGCTGGTGTATCTTGAGTGTTACCTAGAAGAATCTGTGTGTCCATTACAGAAATAGATTACTTTGTAAGGTACTTTATACTTTTTGAAACAAATTTCAATATGTTATCTCATTGGATCCTAGAATCCCTGCCTTTATTCTCTCCAAATAGCCTTTCTGGGGTTGGTCTTGGCCCTGAGGTTGTGGCAACGAGAAGGTAGTTTTATTTGATCTTAGACCCCAACTCAAAACACTGATGCTGGAATGTTGAGTTGGTGACCAATAGACTGGCTCTATGTCCCTGACACCAGGAGTTTCCATGGGTCCTCTGGGAGGAAAGAGTAACTCAGAATTAGAGTGGCCTCTTAAGTAAACAGGGCTAGCAGAAAATTCATCTGTTGTGGGGTTCAGTCTTAAGACAGCAGGATTTAACATTTCTGCCCTTTTGCTCTCTCTCTCAATGGAGACCGAGGAAGGAGAGGGACTGTGGTTTGGGACCTACTGAAGCCTGAAGCACACTAGAGGAGCTCTCCCAGCTGGTTTGAGATGGTGTGACCAGTTCTTACTTACAACTCCTCTCTGCTTTTTTTCACTTCTTAACTACAGTTCGCTAATCAAAATGCAAATAGTAATTAAGTGTAAAACCTTCTCTGAGGTGTTTTGTTGGTGATTAAGCAGGGGCCAGATGGCAGAGTTGCAGACAAAGCTGAGCAGAGGGAAACGCGTGAGCTGAATGATTGACTTCAAATGCCTCTGAAATGTATTTACTTTGTTGCTGAGCTGTGTGCCGGCCCCATGGAGAGTTTAGACGATCAACTCTCTGTGTCTTTAGAGTCTATGTATCCTTTGATATTCCTAATTGGTAATGGTAGCCGAAGCACCTTTGGATACCATTGGCTCGGAACAACCATTGATATACAGCAAGTAGCTCAGCCAAAGGTTTATTTCATAAGTATTCAGAAGACTATAGCACTGTGAATTCAGGAGATACTTTGAAAAGCAAGACTTTTAATGAAAAGACCTCACAGATCTCATCATAATTAGAAGTAAACATTTACTACCTTATTGACTGAGCCATTGTTAAGAAGCTAGTCAAAAGAAGAACTGGTGATGGCTCCCATTAAGTTCAAAGGTTAATCAGAAAACCTAAATATTGACTCAGTCATTCAACAAATATTTATTGAACACTACAAGGCAATGCAGATAAAACAAGATTGGCATGGTTTCTTTGCCTTTAGGAAGCTGACGTTTTGATGGGGGAGACAGACAAAAAGGGGAAAACCAAATAGAGGATAAGCTAATGTCAGAAGGTGATTGCTGCTAAAAAGTCAATTTTAAAAGGATGTTTTGATAGAGTGTGATTAAGAGCACCTGGTTTAGAGTTATGAGGGGATACTTCTTTTTAGGTTGTGACTTCTGATCTGAGACCTGAAAAATGGGAATGTGAGACAGCAGAAAAGCTTTCCAGTTAGTGATTATGTTGAAAGGACTTGACGTGGTGAGGAACTTGGCATGTTCTAGAAACGGACAAAATGGCAGTGTGACACTACATTGCTCAGTATCACTTCATCTTATTTTAGCAGCCAGTGAATTGCATGGGAGAGAGTCAGTGGCAGGTATTATTTCAGTGGGTATCCAGTGTTTCCATTCTCTTAGGAATCAGGAGGACCCCCAGTTGTTACAGCCCCCTACCCTGACTGTACTTACATGCCTTTTACACCCCAAATGGGGCAAACTGTTTTCAGTGTCTCCTGAGAGGTGTCATGCCTTATGGTCTGGAGTGTTTCTGCACCTTGACATGTTTTAGCAAAGCAAAATGAACACTGTTGGGATTGGCTGTGATGTTGGCTATATACACATTCCGTGACACTGCATTGAAATAGGAACTAAGGAGACTAAAGTCAGGGGTTGAAGAAAATCACTATCACTGAGTTTGAAGGAAGATGACATCTAGGGAGGGCACATCCCTACCCTGAACTTACTTCCTCTCTGTTACTCACTACCACTGTCCAAGTCATCAGCTCCTCATTCTATTTTACTTGGATTATTGTGGCATTCCTTGAGGGGCTCTCCCTGCCTATAGTCTCTCCTCCCTCTGATCTGGTACATTCTCTACACTAGGTGCTTTGTTTTCTGATGATTTGTGTATATTTCTTGTTTTCATTGCTATATTATGAGTTGCCAGAGGAGTAGGGGTAATGTCTTATCACTTATCTATTGAAGGAGCTGATTTGCTTATTTCTTGGAGTTTCCCAGGTTCTGGGTTTTGCTGATTTCATTCTCATGGTGTAGTTTAACATGTTCCTCTGTTCTCTATATTTTCTGTAAGTTGATAGTTACAGCTAGAATCTTAATCAGATTTGAGTGGGTTTGTTTTCCTTTTGGTCAAGAATGCTTCATAACTTTTCTGAGCATCAGTTCACTAATCTATAAAATGGACCCAATAATAGAATTTACCTCATAGAGTCATTGATAGGAGTAAACACAGTAACATTTATAAAATGCATAACACAATGTCTCCCACCTAGGCACTCAAAAAAGTTAAAAGTAAAAAGCATGGCACTTGGGAAAGAGGGATACATGGTAGATGCCTGGGAGTAGCAGAGACACACGGACATTTGTTGAGCACCTATTATGTGCCAGGCACTGGCCTAGGTGCTGGAAGTAAAGTGATCTCTGAGACAAAATTTGTGTGTGATCTCCAAGAGCTCAGCCTGATGAGAGAGATAGACATGTAAACATATGGTAATAATACAGCACAGTAAGTGCTACAGAGGGTCTGGGGTCCAGCAGATGGGTAAACTAATCCAGACTGGGGAGAAAGAAAGGCTCTCAGGAAGAGCAGAGTTTTTGATAAACTAAGAGTTAATTGAAAGTTGGAAGAAGGGAGAATAGTGTGTTTTGGAGAGGGGTGATGTTTCAGTCCAACTAAAGAGTCAGTTGAAAGGTACAGAAGACAAAGGAAGAAAGAATAGTGGATTTAGGAAACATCATAATTCACTACAGCTAAAGGGAAAGCTTCCTATGGGAAAGTGGCTTGAGAGTTCTGGGGTTGGAAGGAGGGAGGGAGGGGGTCATGAAGAGTTATGCAAGATGAGACTGGAGAGTTAGGCTGGGGACAAGTTGTGCTTTTTAGGCAATGGTAAGGTGTTTTATTGTGGTGCTAAAAATAGTACAGAGTTGTTGAAGGATTTGAAGTAAGAAAATGGCATGATCAGATTTGTGTTCTAGAAAGGTCACTCGTGCCACGAGAGGAGAGTGGATCAGTTAAGACCACATGATTGGAGGTCCAGAGATCAGTTTAGGAGGCTTTTGAAAGTGTAAATGAGAAATGCTGAGAATTGAATGTAGGGCAAGGAACTAAATGGGAATGGAAAAGAGGAGCAGACTCCAGATAGACTCAGGAGGTAAGATGGGAAAAGAATTTATTGGGAAATTGAATGACACAGCATAGGGGGTTGAGAGAGAGGGAGAGTCAGCTGATTCCCACGTTTCTATCTTAGGTAAATGGGCTGGTCGGGATGTCATTCACTTGGGTTAGCAATATCATAGGAGGAACAGATTTGAAAGAAAGAAGGAGAAATGGGTACCGGTTTGAATGTGTTAAGAATTACCCAAGAAACATCCTAGTGGAGATGTCTAGACCTCAGGGCAGCAATCTGGGCTAGAGATAAAAGTTTTTTTCTTTACCCTAAACATTTGTCTCAAACCATAATAAACATACAAAAAAGTACACAAATTATATGTGTACAGCTTGGTGAACTTTCGTAGTGTAAACACACCCAGGTAATCATCACCAAATTTAAGACATAAAATGTTCCCAGAGCCTCAGAGTCTCCCTCATGCCCTCTGCCAGTTATTATCCACTTCCAAATTTAATAATTATTTGTACTTCCATCATTTTAGATTATATTTGCAAGCCTTTGAACTTTATATAAATAGAACCATAGAATATAGAGCATAGAACGTAGAATCTTTTTGTGTCCAGCTCCTTTGATACAACATTATATTTGTGAGAGTCACATACATTGTTGTTGTGTGTAACACGAGTTTATGACTTTTCATTGCTGAATAGTTTTCCACTGTATAAATACATCACAAATTATTTATCCATTCTATTGTTGCTAGATATTTGAGTTGTTTTTACTTTTGGACTATTTGAATAAGCAACTATAAATATATTTCTACATGTGCTTGATTGCACATATTTATGCATTTTTGTTGGATAAATACCTGAGAAGAATTGATAGATCATAAGGTGTACATTATGCTCAATTTAGTAAATACTGCCAATCAGTTTTCCAAGAGTTGTCCCAATTTATACTCATTGCTTCAGAAAATATATAACAAAAATCTGGAGGAATTAAAAATAATACAGAGAACTACTTTCATAGTGGGAGATCATTTACTCAATAAACAATAAAACAAGTAGACAAAAATTGTAATATATATAAAAATGTAAGAACACGTAAACATCAGTTTTTATTTTTAACATGGTAAGTATCAACAAATACAACTCACAAAACAAAAGCTCATTGAGGGTCTTAATAAATTTTAGGAGCGTAAAGAAGCTCTGAGACCAGAAATTTGAGAACCACTGCCCTAGAAATTACAACATGAATCCTTGACTTCATACAGTTTAATGTAAATTAGTACTTTCACCTCTTCCTTGATAATATCATGACCTGATAGTAGTCTAAATTCATTCATCCCTTTAAATCTTTCATGTTGTTGTGATGCATCTTAACTCTACATGTATTTTTGATCACACAAGACTTTATTATTAACTTTTTGTGTAGTCAATATTAAATTATATTTACCAAGATATGAATCTTTCCCTTGTTTTTCATCCTTTCCTGAATTTATGTCTTTTGATAAGGGATGATTTCTCTGCTGCCAGATTGACTTCTGGACTTTGAATGTTTGAGAAATTGCTGGACACTATTCATGAAAAGTAGTTTGGACATTGTATCTGAAAAACTGTAGATTCTGCATGATGTCATCTTCCTCTAGAGCAGTTCACCCTAACCCCTAGGGCTCAGGCTGTTTAAGGACAGATCAGCTTCATCCAGTCAGGGACTCAGCTTGGTTGCAGGATGTTTTTTAGAGTCTCAATCTATCTCTGTTTTGTCTCTAGACACCTAGAGTGTACTTCTTTACGGATCTCAACTGATAGCAGCTCTGTTTACTAGGACCTCTCCTACTTTGTGGGAATAAAGAACTAAGAAATTGCTTGAAAACTCGGCTCCACTTTTCAGCAGCTTTCTACTTAGCTTCTTACTTAGCCTGCTGCCCTGCACAGATGAAGAATTAGCGAATCCCCAGGATGGAAAAGAGCAGAATGTCAGGCTCACTTTTTTTTGCCTCTCTTCCGTCTGGGATGTTGGTCCTCAAAGGCAGCAATTCTGAATGGGCATTCTGGTGGTGCCCATGAGCAGGCTTGCTGTTGGAGTCCTTGGGCAGCCTGGTGTTGGGATGGGTTGAAAGCTCAGGACAGGGGTACCCAGCCTAGAGCCCAGGAAGCTGCTTAGAGCTGTGGGGCCAACCATGCTGAGCCCCTGGGACTGTTGGAGCTGGCTGGCACCTGGGTGTGCTGGGAGCCTCAGTCTGCAGGGGACCTCTGAGAGCCTTGAGTCAGTGAAGCTGCCTTGAGCCGTGGGAGCTGCCTAGGACCACAAGAGCTGGCAGACACCAGCGTGAACTGGGGAACTGGATTTGTGGGAGCTTGCCGGGAGATTGAGGCCACAGAAACTGCCTGGGGCCATGGGAGCCACCTGGGACCTTTAGAGCTGGCAGGTGCCAGGGTGAGACAGGGACCTGTGTTCCCAGGAGCCTGCAGGAAACCCTGCCAGGCAAACTACCTGGAGCCAGTGGAGAAGGCAGGTGCCGGGTGAGGCAGGGGCCTGGATTCCTGTGAGACTCCAGGGAGCTTTCTGTGGAAGCTGCCTGAGGCCATGGGAGGTGCTTGGGGCCACTGGAGTAGGCAGGCACCAGGGTGAGCCAGGGTCTGGGTTCACAGGAGCCCATCAGAAACCTGTGCCAAGGACACTGTTTGGGGTTGCTGGAACCACCTAGAACCCTTGGAGCCTGCAAATGCCAGGGCGGGGAGGAGCCTAGGGTAGCAGGAGCCCACGGGGAACCACCTTGGGTTGTGGGAGTTGGTCTGATGCTGGGGCAGCCTGTTCTGGGGTCTGCAGTGAAGTCGGGCACTCACTTTACTCTCCTCCCACGGAAAAGGTGTCTCTCTCCACGCTGGGCTGCCTGGGCTTGAGGGAGGGGTAATAGGGGCATCGGTTTCTGCAGCCTGCAGGGAGCACCCCTGTTGAAGCTGAATAGAGCCGAGCGAGGTGCCTGGGGCTAGGGAGTAGGCAGATGCCAGGGTGAGTGGGTTTGTGATTCATGTGGACCTGCTGGAGGTCTGGTGTCATGGGAGCTGTCTGGGGTCTCTGGAATCGGCAGGTACCTGGGTAAATCTTCCTATGCCACCATTTTGCTAACATCACTCCTCCACAGCATTATTTCTAATAGTAAAATATTTGGTCATGCAGCTAGTAACTGGCAGTCAGGGTTTGAACCCAGACATTTTGCAATCGATAGAATGTGCCCTTTTCATGAAATACTCACTCCTCTGTTTTGCAGATTACAAGACATGCCTTGGAAGGTTTCACCACCTGATGAAAGAGAATCTAAGGCATCCCAGAAACAAGAGGCTGGGATGTCTGTGAGGGATGATTTTGAATGTTCCATGGCCCTCAGCTCCTTCTGATCTTAATTCTAGCCCCACCCATTCTCATGAAGCAGCTTCGTCAGTGACTTCCTAAGTTCAAATTTAACAGGCTTATCTAGGTTATCAAATGTCTCTGAGTCATTTTACATCATTACTCTCCTCCCTCGGCTTCCATATCTCCACACTCTCCAAGTTATTGCTCTTTATTTGATGTTATCTATTGTGATCTTTGAGATAAGCATTCCTGACGGTTAGTCTGTGTTCCTTTCCTCTTCTTTCCTAATACTTTCACAGTCTTTTTTCAACATTTTTTTATTGAGTTACAGTCGTTCCACAATGTTGTGTCAAATTCCAGTGTAGAGCACAACCTCTCAGCCGTACATGAACATACATATATTCATTGTCACTTTTTTTTTGCTGTGAGCTACCACAAGATCTTGTATATATTTCCCTGTGCTGTACAGTACAGTCTTGTCCATCTATTCTACATATGCCTGTCAGTATCTACAAATTTCGAACTCCCAGTCTGTCCCTTCCCATCCCTCTCCCCCGGGCAACCACAAGTCTGTATTCTATGTCTATGAGTCTGTTTCTGTTTTGTATTTATGCTTTTTTTTTTTTTTTTTTTAGATTCCACATATGAGCGACCTCATATGGTATTTTCCTTTCTCTTTCTGGCTTACTTCACTTAGAATGACATTCTCCAGGAACATCCATGTTGCTGCAAATGGCGTTATGTTGTCAGTTTTAATGGCTGAATAGTATTCCATTGTATAAAGATACCACATCTTCTTTATCCAGTCATCTGTTGATGGACATTTAGGTTGTATCCATGTCTTGGCTATTGTAAATAGTGCTGCTATGAACATTGGGGTGCAGGTGTCATCCTGAAGTAGGGTTCCTTCTGGATATATGCCCAGGAGTGGGATTCCTGGGTCATACGGTAAGTCTATTCCTAGTCTTTTGAGGAATCTCTGTACTGTTTTCCACAGTGGCTGCACCAACCTGCATTCCCACCAGCAGTGCAGGATGGTTCCCTTTTCTCCACAGCCTCTCCAGCATTTGTCATTTGTGGACTTTTGAATGATGGCTATTCTGACTGGTGTGAGGTGATACCTCATTGTAGACTTCACAGTTATTAACCATGATCATTGCTATGAGTGATTCTAATATCCATGTCTCTACTCTAGACCTCTCTCAAGCTAGCTCCGAATTTTTCATTATCTAGTAGTCCTTCCTATCTAGATATGCCACAGACAGCACAAACGCAAACAAGTACAAACAAGACAAAACAGTTTCTCTTCTGCTTTCTTATCCGAAAAGAGTCTTTCCTCATATTGATGTCCTTATTTGATCCATAATCATCCTTAAATTTTCTCTCCCTCTTTCAGTCTCTCCCTCATATAACCAAAATACCTCTGGCATTTAAAATGTTAGTGCCTTCCATTAGAATGTAAGTCTGAGGACGGCAAGGCATATCTTTTTCTCCATTTTATTTCTAGAGACTGATAGATTAATGCTTGATACATTCATGTTGATTATCTACAAAATGAATGTATTCATCCGTCTAATCTATTCATCCATCTCTTTAGATAAATGAGTAATTCACTGGCTGAATGGCTGAAGAAATTCATCTGCCCTTCTTCCAGTCCCAAAGCAACCAATTTGTTTCTGCCTCATATTATCTCTTGCCTGAATCATTGGACCAGCTTTCTAATTCGCCTCTCTACCTCTAGGTCTACTCTCCAGAGGACACAAGTGTGAGATGAATATTCCTAATGCACAGCTCTAATTATTTTCTCCCTCCCATTTAAAAAATCTTCAGTTTATTTGCATCCCCATCTAAGTAAGCTAAAACTCCTTAGCATGTGTCCCAGGACATTCACAATTTGTCTGTTTACATCATCTATGCTCTCAGTTCCTGGTTCTTAAATCTGACTTCATAGAAGAATTGTCTAAGGAGCTTATAAAAATACAGATGCTTGGAGCTCACCACAGGTCAATTAAATTGGAATGGCTGGGTTGGCACTGGCATCTGTATTTGTAAAATCTCCCCAGGCGATTCTAGCGTGCACCTGGGATTGAGAACTTCTCTAAACAGCTGTACTAATTTTTGTTTTCTGTATTTGAACCACATATTTTGCTTCTCTGCCCTTGGTCATGCTTTTTCTTTGAAAGATACCCTTTGTGTCTGCACTGGATTTTTTAAAGGTATAATTAACACACAATAAAATGAAATTTTAAGTGTTTAGTTTTATCCATTTGGAAAATTCCAGACATCCATATAACTATCACCCCAAATAAGAACATTTTTATCACCCTAGAAAGTTCTTTTGTGCCCCTCTCCAATTAGCTTTCCTCCTTCCCAGCATCGACTGAAAAAAATGCACAATGTGAGAGCTGTGAGTTAAGTTTTATTTGGGTCAAAATGAGGACTATGGCCTGGGAGACAGCTTCTCGGATAGCTCTGAGGAACTGCTCCGGAGAGGCACGGGAAGGTCAGTATATACGTGATCTTAGTGAGGGAGGATACGTGCAGTCAAGCACACACTTTGGAGGAACTGCTCCGAAGAGGTAGGGGGGAAGGTCAGAATATATGTGATCTTAGTGAGGAAGGATACGTGCAGTCAAGCACAAACTTTGCCAGACGCTTGCTGCTAGTCACGGAAAGTTGCTGCTAGTCAGGAGGAATAGATGTCTCCGTTAATGATTTTAGTGCTTTTCTAGATATGAGAAGATGCAAGAAATTGGGCTCATAAAATCATTTCCTGAAAATATCTAACTGTGTGAAGGCCTGCTCTGCCCGTTCCTCCCAGAGCACAGAGTGCCTCTTTCCTGATCTCTGCCCTCAACTCCTTTCATTGAAGGTCAGTGATGGCAGTTGTGTGAGACCTAATCCTTGTAGAGGCAGATGGCAACTGACAATTTTTATTTGGCAGGAAATACTTCTGGACTTCTAACAGTATAGATTAGTTTTGCCTGTTGTGGGACTTTGTATAATTGCAAATGCATGGTGTGCACTGGGTTTTGTCTGGTTTCTTTCTCTCAAAAACCGTCTGTTAGACTTACGTATTCTTCTAAGTACAATAATTGCTTCTTCTTTTATTTCTGGGTAGTATTCCATTGTGTGAACATACCACAATTTGTTTATTCATTCCTTGCTTGACGGACATGGGGCTGTTTTGCTATATTCATCATTTGAAGCCCTACCAATCCTTCAAGGCCCAGTTCAAATTCTAACTTTATCATAAAGCCTTTCCTCATGCCCTGGCTGTAAGTGATCTATTTTCGCTGAACTCTCATAGCACTCTGTGCCGTCTGAAATATTGCAAAATATATCAGTTTAAAATACATCTTTATCACAAACTAGTCAATTAAGCCACTAAATTAGTGGCAACTTGTTACTGCAGGATTAGAAAAGAGACACTAAGTGAATGTAGTGGTCTAAAACAACATGAGTGTGTTGTTTTACAGTTCTGGTAGACAGAAGTATGACATGAGTGTCACTGGGCTAAGATCAAGGTGTCTGTAGGGCTTTGCTCCTTTCTGTAGGCTGTGGAGAAGGAGCCGTTCCTTTGCCTCTCCAGCTTCTAGAAGCTGCCCATATTCCTGACTTTGTGGCCCCTTCCTCCAGCTGCAAAACCAACAATGGCAAGTTGAGTCCCTCACACAGCACATCGCTTTGACCTTTTCTGCCTCTTTCTTCCACTTTTAAGGACCCTCTTGATTACACTGGACCCACCCAGATAATCCAGGGTAATCTCCCTATTTGAAAGTCAACTGCTTAACAACCTTAATTCCGTCTTCAACCCTTAATACCTCTTTGCCATGTAATATAGCATATTCACAGATACCGGAGATTAGGATGTGAACATCTTTGGGAGGGAGGCATTATTCTGCCTACCACACTCAATTAACCTCTGTGTTTCAGTTTCTTTATCTAAAGAATGAGAAGAATGCTACCTCCTTCATAGGATGGTAGTGAAAATTAAATTAAATGGGTTCATATGTCTGAATTGCCTAGCACAGTTCCTAGAAAAACCAAACGGCATCATTCATTCAGCAAATATTGAGCTCCTACTTGGTGCTAGACACTATTGTTCATGTTGGCAATACAGTAATAAACAAAACAGAGCAAGTGTCTACTTCATGTTGTTTACATTCTAGTTGGAGGAGACATGTAATAAACAAGTAAACAAGCAACTGAATAGAATTTCATAAGGTCTTAAGTGTTGTGGAGAAAAAGAAAGCAGAGTACAGAGATAGAGAATGATGGATGTTATTTTCTATCAGTTGGTTATAGATAACCTCTCTGGTAAGGTGATATTTGAACAAAGTCGTAAAAAAGGTGAGGGAATGAACCACAGAGATATCTGAGGGATGAACATGGTAGGCAGAAGAAACAGCAAATACAAAGACCCAAAAGTGGAGCAGGCCATCCCCAGTAGGCTAGATTGAAGTGAGAAATGTAGGAGATGAGGTCAAAGAGATAGTGGAAACCATTAGGATTATTATATTGTTTGCTGCTTTGCAACCCTTTGTATGAGGGGTGAGGGTGTGGATGGTATCTTATTCACTGTTGCATGTCTCTCAGCTTAGCACAATGCTCAACATATGGTAACAGCTCAAGGCAACTGATCTTTGTGGTACTTACTATCTATGTAATATTTAAATGCCACTTGCTACCCATATCCCTTTATTAACCTAAATTATCTTTAGTCATCCATCATAGAATGAAAATGTTTTACTCTACTTTACAACTCTTGCCCTCTATTTTGGTGAATGCTTTTTCATGGGGAAAACTACTTTGTCTATCCATTTCTTTTTTTTTTTTTTGGTAAACAAAGTTTATTCTAAGAAGAGCAGCTCATTGAGAGATAAAACTGTTTTAAAATTTACACATATGTACTGTTCATTGTTTCTAAGAACAGTTTAGAGCTTTAGCTTTTTAAACTTACATAGTTATCAAAGGAATAAAGCCAACCACAAAATAAGAGTCAACAGAATGCAGTAATCCAATCATAAAGGACAGTCAGATGTGCTTACACATATTCAAGAAATCAATCATCTAAGTTATAAATAATAAGTAGTTCATTTGTGTCCTTTTTTTTGTTTTTAAGATTCTGCATATAAGTGATATCATAGGGCAGCTTTCTTTATCTTTCTGGCTTACTTCACTTAGAATGATGATCTCCAGGTCCATGTATATTGCTGCAAATGGCACTTTTTATTCTTTTTTATGGCTGAGTAGTATTCCATTGTACATATATACATCTTTTTTTATCCAGTCACCTGTTGATGGACATTTGGGTTGTTTCCATGTCTTGGCTATTGTAAATAGTGCTGCTATGAACATTGTAGTGCATGTGTCTTTTTGATTTAGACCTTTGTCCAGATGTATGCCTAGGAGTGGGATTGCTGGATCATAGAGTAAGTGTATTGTTTGTCCATTTCTATATGGCTGGAGATTGTCTGAGGCTGATGGACTGAGTACACTTAAACTTCTTTCCGAAGAGTAGCCTTGAGCTATATTTGTAGATTTACTTTTTACTCAAAGGGGCCCTGGTGATAGATTTATCCCAGGGACATAAGGATGGTTCAACATACACAAATCAAGCAATGTGATACACCACATCAACAAAAGAAAGGACAAAAATCACATGATCATCTCAATAGATGCAGAAAAAGCATTTGATAAGATTCAACACCCATTTATGATAAAAACTCTTACCAAAGTGGGTATAGAGGAACATATCTCAACATAATAAAAGCTACTTATGACAAACCCACAGCCAGCAAATACTCAGTGGTGAAGAACTGAAAGCCTTCCCACTGAAATCTGGAACAAGACAAGGATGCCCACTCTCACCACTTTTATTCAACATAGTCTTGGAAGTCCTAGCCACAGCAATCAGGCAAGAAAAAGAAATAAAAGGGATCCAAATTGGAAGAGAAGAAGTAAAATTGTCACTATATGCCGATGACATGATAGTGTATATAGAAAACCCTAAAAGCACCTCACAAAAACTACTAGAGCTGATAAAAGAATTTGGCAAGCTAGCAAGATACAAGATTAGCATACAGAAATCTGTTGCTTTTCTTTATACTAACAATGAAATATCAGGAAAAGAAAATAGAGGAATAATCCCCTTTAAAATCACATCCAAAACAATAAAATCCTTAGGAATAAATCTGACCAAGGAGGTGAAAGACTTATACATGGAGAACTACAAAACATTGATTAAGGAAATTAAAGATGACTTAAAGAAATGGAAAGATATCCCATGCTCTTGGATTAGAAGAATGAATGTTGTTAAAATGGCCATACTGCCCAAGGCAATCTACAGCTTTAATGAGATCCCTATCAAATTACCTATGACATTTTTCACAGAACTAGAACAAATAATCCTAAAATTTAAATAGAATCACAAAAGACCCAGAATTGCCAGAGGAATACTGAAGAAAAAGAATGATGCTGTAGGCATAACCCTCCCAGACTTCAGAAAATACTACAGAGCTACAGTAATCAAAACAGCATGGTATTGGCACCAAAACAGACATGGATCAATGGAACACAATAGAGAGCCCAGAAATAAACCCACAGATGTACAGTCAATTAATCTCTGACAAACGAGGCAAAAATATACAATGGAGAAAAGACAGTCTCTTCCGCAAGTGGTGTTAGGAAAACTGGACAGCAACATGTAAATCAATGAGGTTAAACACTCCCTCATACCACACACAAAAATAAACTCAAAATGGCTTAAAGACTTAAGACAAGACACTATAAGTCTCCTAGAAGAAAACATAGGCAAAACATTATCTGACATAAATCTTAGCAATGTTCTCCTAGGGCAGTCTTCCCAAAGAATAGAAATAAAAACAAAAATAAACAAATGGGACCTAATTAAACTTACAAGCTTTTGCACAGCAAAGGAAACCATAAGCTAAACAAAAAGACAACCTATAGAATGGGAGAAAATATTTGCAAATGATGTGACTGACAAGGGCTTAATTTCCAGAATATATAAACAGCTGATACAAGTTAATAACACAAAAACAAACACCCCAATCCAAAAATGGGCAGAAGACCTAAACAAGCAATTCTTCAATGAATGAAGACACACAAATGGCCAGTAGGCACATGAAAAAATGCTCAGTATCACTAATTATCAGAGAAATGCAAATCAAAACTACCATGAGGCATCACCTCACACCAATCAGAACGGCCATGATTCAAAAGTCCACAAACGATAAATGCTGGAGAGGGTGTGGAGAAAGGGGAACCCTCCTACACTGTTGCTGGGAATGTTGTTTGGTGTAACCATTATGGAAAACAGTATGGAGATTCCTCAAAAAACTGAAAGTAGACTTACCTTATGATCCAGCATTTTGGTTATTGGTTGCTTCCCATCTATTCTGCCTCTCCACACTGAAGGGATGCCGTAATTCTCAGTGGCTCAGTCCTCATATCTTGTATCTTCTCTGTCCTCACTCTCTTAGTGATCTAATCCCCTATCATATGTTTAAATCTCATTTATCTATTGAGCACTCCTAAATTTATCTCTATCCCAGATCTCTCCACAGAACTCCAAACTCGAGTATCCGATGGCCTACTCAAGCTTTCAACTTGGATGTACAATAGGCATCTCAAAGTCAACACATCAAAAATTGAATTCCTGATCTTCCACCCCCACCTTCCCTAGCCTTGCTCCTCCCACAGATTTCCCTATCTCAATTAATGGCCGCTCCATTTTTCTAATCATTAAGCTTTGACCCATTTGTTTCACTCACATTTCACATCCAATCCGTCAGAAATCATGTTGGCTCATCCCTTAAAATACATCCAGAATCTGACTGTTACTTCTCACAACCATCTAGTAGCTCCTCATCTCACTTAGAGTAAAAGTCAAAGTCTCTACAATGGTCAACAATTCCTTATATACTTCTTCCAACTTCCCTACTTCTTTAATTGCACCTCCTCTACCCCCTTCCTTGCTCACTTTGCCCAGCCACACACTGGCCTCTATGCTGTTCTTTGAATTCCCCAGGAACAGTTTTCCTTTAGAATCTTTGCACTTACTGTTCTCTTTGCTCATTCTGTCCTTTAAGATTTTATCCCCTCTTGGCTTTCCCTCTGTCTCTCCCCAGCTCTATTTATCTTCCTAGCACTCGTCACATTCTAATGAGTGATATTCTTTATCCGTTTTGTTTTATCCCAATCTCCCCCACCTAGAATATAAGCTCTATGAGGGCAGGGATTGTTGTCTGTGTTATTAACTGTGCTGTGTTGTCAACACCTAGAGCAGTGCCTTATATATAAAGTATTGAATAAATATTTGTTGAATGAATGAAGGTATTAATTCTCTGGGCTTTCAGTCTGAAATCATCAAGGACCCACTATGTAGTGGTGCAAAACTACCTTGGCATTTGGAGGGAATAGTGATGACTTAGAAAAGCTAGGATAAGACCTCTTCTCAAGGATGCAGTCCTATAACTCATCACCTGTTGATGTGAGAATGGGACTATGTGACTCCAGAGGGAAGACTCGTAGGTAAAAAGCTACAGGAAAGTAGATGTTATCTTTTTCATTTAATAAACATTTATTGCTCACTTTCCATGTATCATGTACTGTGTTGGGTCCTTGAGACCTAATCATAAATCAGTTATATTTAATTCTCATTTCTGAGGAACTTCTAGTTTACTGTGTGTTGGGGGAGACAAATAAATAAATATTTGCATTGGGCTATGATAAGCACTGAAAAAGAGACATTGTAGGATAGTTTGGAAGCATATGGAACAGTTACCTAACTTATTGGGGAAGGCTTCCTGGAAGAGGTGCTATCTAAAAAGAACAATTATGTCAAAGAGGGGAGGAAGAAGGGGGAGAAAGCATAGTTTATACAAAACTGAGGTGTTAGAACAGTGTGTGTGGCCGGACTCCAGAACTGAAATGGGAGGTGTGTGAGAGAAGAGTCTGAAGAAGTTAGAAAGGGCCAGGTTATGAAGGAGCTGGCATGCCATGTAAGGGATTTGAACTTTATTTTGAGGGCAATGGAAAGTCATTGAAGGTTTCTTCTATCACCCCCCCCCCCATTTAAAAATACATTTTGGTTGTTTGTTTACATTTCAGGTGTACAGCATGATAATTCAACATTTGTATACACTACAAAGTCATGACCACCATCCATCACCATACATTTGACCCATCCTATTGAAGGGTTTTTGTTTGTTTGTTTGTTTATTTATTTGGTTTTTAAACTCAGGAAAGTGACTTTATGAGTTAGGAAACTGTTACAGTGGTTTGGAAGAAAGCCCATGAGGAAGATTTGGAGCAATTACAAGGTGTTGAGGGTGTCCGGAGTGATTTTGGCGGGGAGGGTATCTGTGCATTCATTAGGGGGCTGGTCTCCGCGATATCTAATACCCAAATCAGAAACTCCTAACAACAAAGTCCTAATGTATATAGCATAGGGGACTACATTCAACATCTTGTAATAACCTATAATGAAAAAGAATATGTATGTGTATATATGTATAACCGAATCACTATGCTATACACCAGAAATTAACACAACGTTGTAAATCATCTATACTTCAATAAATAACAGAAATTCCACGATTATGTGACAAGGGCTTTTGCAGAGACGTGTCACTAAAAAAAGCTTCAAAGCAGAGGAGGAGGATATAGAGGACCCCTAATGGAACTCAGTGGATGTGTGTCTTTTTATGTGTGTGTAGTTGTTACATTAGCTCTTGTGGCAAAAGAGCTATATTAAGTCCCTAATGTCCAGAAGAAGTAAATTCTTCTCTCCTTTGCCTTGAGTTCGTACTCAGGCCTCTCCCTATCTCTCCATAACACTAAGGCATGCTTCCTAGAGAAGTGGGAGCACCTTTTGGGAATAGTATGGATATTTTTCATAAAAAAAAACTATTTGCCAGCCACTGTCTAAAAATGGTTCTTGATGGAAGTAGCTACACAAATGCATTCTACTTTAATGACTTTTGACAAGACATTTAAATTGTTGCATTGTATTCAAACCCTATTAAAATGGAAGCCTCTTGTTACAATGCACAGAACTGGTACTCTTGGTTATTTACAGATTTAAAAAATCTATTTATATAAAGCTAATATTTGATGTTTATCTACGTTCAGCATATTGCTGGAGGTAAACATATGCAATAGAGATATCTAGTGATTTCTAAAGAAAGAATCCTGAGAAGCCAAGTCTCTGTGTGGGTCACAGTGTGCCTGTTTTTATCTCCCTAAGGGATGCAACATAAAACCTCACTACAATTTGAGGTATTATGTGGGAAAGATATAGAGAAGCTTGTTTATCAGCTAGGATTCCAGCAAAAAAAAAAAAAAAAAAAAGGGACACATACTCAACTTGGATTCTGAATAACATTTAATGAAAGTCTATTTACAGAGGTGTAGGCACGGTTAAGGGAACCAAGAAGAGATGGTGAGCTACCCAGTGACTAAACAACAGTGGAAAACTCTCACCCTTAGGCCAGGGAGAGCTGGGATCTGCAGACGGGGTTAAGGAGCACAAGGCAGGAGCTGGAGTCACAAAGGAACTCCTGCTACTGTAGCTATGGGGCCGAGAAGGGAGTTCAATGGATTTGGGAAGGTGGGGCAAAAGGAGAATAACCAATACATCTGTAAATCACTTCTCTGGGAAAGTGGTTTTTCACACTCCAGGCAGCATTGCAAAGGGAAGCATGTGTGAGTTAACACTGGAGTCCAGCTTAATTGGTAGTTTGGAAATCTACAAATGCTGTCCTTCCCTATAGTCTTAACCCAGGAATCTTGAGGTCCAAGCTACACTGCTGCTGAGTATGGTAGATCTCCTTGGTTAGGTTTCCCAGGAAGCATGTCCACCGTATACTTGTCACCAAAAGCCAGACCATGCAAGCCAAGTCAGGCTTCTGTGTTTCTTTACTGAGATATAAAACCTTCTGATGCTTATGGATCTCACAACAGCTTTTTTTGCCTTCAGCAGAAAGTCGTTAAGAACAGTGGAAACATGACTAAAAAGGGACTGGGAAGCCAGTCCCATTTCTGACTGGTTGAATGACCTTATATCCACTTTCTTTCTCTGTGACTAGGCTTTCTTATCTGTATCATAAGGGGATTGAGCTAGTGATTTTAAAGGTCTCCTTGAGGAGGGAGGGTCTAGCTAAGTGGTAGAGTGCTTGCTTAGCATGTCCTAGGTTCAATCCCCACTGCCTCCATTAAAAAAAAAAGTTTTTAAAGATCTCTTTGAGCTCTCACATTTTTGGCTTAGAGAAGAGTAATTCCAGCATCAGTGGTACTTCAGCAGTTTTCCTGTGGGCTGGGCTGGACTGTTCTTTACTCTGTAGCAAAAATAAATTAAAAAGGGAGCAGGACATTTATAACCTCTCCTTTCCTTTCCCTAAATTGTCAGTTCAACATTTTGACAAGTCAGCATTTATTAAGAAATTTAAAAATTGTACAGATATTCAAATGTTCATACTACACAAAAAAGATACTAGCAAAGGTTCAACTTTATCATGCTTTTAAAAACTGACCGCTTATTTTACAGGAGTACTGATCTAATTTGAGTTGTTTGATAAATTTGTGAATGTCTCATCCTATAGGACCAGGTATCATGAATTTTTTCTTGAAAATGGATTCGACTTGTGCTTTTATAAGTTTATTATTCTTCTGTAAACTGGATTTACATAATAATCCTTATTGAAAAGTGTACTGAGAAATGAGCATTGACTTTATTTTATTATTTTTTACACTATTATTAACTAAAGTACATACTTTATTCAGGTTTCCTTAGTTTTTTTTAATTGAAGTATAGTTGATTTACAATATTATGTTACTTTCAGGTGTGCAGTAAAGTGATTCAGTTATATATGTATATTTTTTCAGATTCTTTTCCATTACAGGTTATTACAAAATATTGAATATAGGTCCCTGTGCTATATGGTAGGTCCTTGTTGCTTATCTAGTTTATGTGTAGTAGTTTATTAATCCCATACTCCTAATTCATCCCTCTCTTGAGCACTAACTTTAAATAACTGAAAGACTGTCACATAAATAAGGTTTCCAGTAACTCTTGTAGCTCTAGAGGATAAAACTAAGACCAGGAGTGGAAATGCAAAGAGATGAACACTCTGGACATTGCCTTACAGACTTATGGTGGCCATTAAGAATCAAGTGTCTCTGGCATAAGTGTCAGTAAGTTTAAATGATTAACCAATGCCTCATACCCCAAGTGGTTTCTGCTAATTTTATGTCACCACCCTCAGATCAAAAGGTGTAGACTGAGAGTGTGACTCAATTATTTCACAACTAAGAAGTACCTAATCTGATCCTAATTAGTCATCTCTGAACTAGGACTTTACCCTGAGTTTTTAAGCTTTCATGACAAGTTAAAAAGTCACACAGAAAAGATATTTACATAGACATTTTGATTACCATGCAAAATAAATGATGTCATTAATAATATAGATCCTTTTTTTTTCCTCCAGGCAGTTTTCAAGTGTAGGAAGTGTTCTATTTGTTTACATGTATTAAAGTTTAAGGGAAGATCCTGATGTAGGAAAAGACTTTTTTTTTTCTGAGCTACTTCAAAGGAAAACTAGCAAATCCTTTCTAGAGTCTTTCTGTGCTTTCCTTTTTAAAAAACATCCTCTTAACTAAAGAGAAACTAAAAGAACTGACATTTACTGAATGCCAACTCTGTAAAAGATTCTGTAGTAGGAGCTGCTCATTTTATCCTCTTAACAATCCTCTAATATTAATATATTTCTGTTTTATTGGGAAAGAAACCCATGGTTACAGCAAGCACTAATTTGCCTAAGACTCCATAGCTGGTAATTAGTATGTGAATCCAGCATTTCTGATGTCATTTGCCTTGCTCTTGTCATTATCTATTTGGGTTTTCCTGAGACCATATTCAGGTGTGTCATAAAGTATTTTCCCAGGTTGTTTTCCATTTTAATACTAAGGTGTTTAGTTTTTCACTTACCAGGTCCTTTGTCCTTTGAGTAGATATCAATCTTTAGCCAGGGCCACTGCTAGCAAGCTCAAGATTATACACTATGGAGCTTCTGCTACCCAGGAAACCTGAAGAAAGCAATCAAGAAATCTGGGCTCTGATTCTTGACAATTGATACTTATAAAGCTACAGCTGAGTTCAAATGACACCAAGAAGGCAGTGATACTTTGGAGAACTTTGGAAAACAGGTACAAGTTACATATGCACGGACAAGGGTGTTCAGCATAATGCTATTTGTAATGGCAATATTTTGAAAACAACTTTAACTGTGGTACATCAGTATGGGAATGAATTCAGTCATTAAAATTGATAAAATAGACCCATATTTATTCATGTGGTTAGTTATTCACAACATGTTAAATTTTGTGTAATGGAAAATCCTAACATAAAATAAAATGCAGTGCTATATTTAAAAAGATCATATATCCCAAATAAGCTAGGTTTATTTCAGAAATGCAAGAGTTGCTTAGCATTTTTAAAACAATGAATATAATTCACAGTAAGAGAATCAGTGAGAAATTCATATTTTATATAACTAGGCATTTGATAAAATCCATTCAAGATGTAAAAAATAAAACTGGTATAAAACTAGGAAGAAAGAAGAAATTGTTTAGTCTGATAAGAGTATATATCAAAAGCTTACAGGATACATGTTTAACAATAAAATATTGAAAAGCTCTCCCCCAGTATACACCAGGATTGGGGATGAGACAAGGATGCCCATTTATCATTGTACCAGAGGTATTAGCCAGTGCAACAAGACAGAAAAACAATGGTAAAATCGTGTAAGGATTGGAAAGGAAGAAACAAAACTGTCATTATTCACAGATGAGCTTGTGTATGTAGAAAATCCAAAAAATTCTATAAGCAAGTTATTGCAATTAATAAGTGAATTGTTAAGGTCATTGACTAAAGATCAAATATGCAGTTGTACTTATATGCCAGAAATAATCGTAGAAAATGAACATTTAAAATATAGCTTTAGAACACCATAAAAATATCAAATACCTAGGAAAAATCAAATGAAATGTATGTCAGATCAATACACAGTAAACTACAAAGGATCACCAAGAGATATTAAAAAGACTTAAATACATGGAGGTATATACCATGCACATAGTTTGGAAGACTCACTGTTTTAAAGATATAATTTTTCCAAGTTGATCTATAAATTCCATAGCAGTCTCAATTAAAACCATAGCAGGTGTTTCTGTGGGAATTGAAATGCTTAATCTAAAGTTTTTATTAAAAATGGAAAGGGCCAAGAATAAGACAAGAAGAATGAAGGTGGAGGACGTGCACTGCCTGATAACAAGACCTTATAAAATTACGATAATTAAAATAATAGCATGATGTTGGCACAAAATTAGATAAATGGAGCAGAATAGAGAGTTCCGGAACCAATTTGTATACATATGGTTGCTTGATTTATGATACAAGTGGCACTGCAGTGCAGCAGGGAAAGATGACCTTTTCAATAAATGGTGCTGGATTCACAGTCTATTGGGTTACAGATAGGAAAAAAGGAAATCGCACCTCCATATATCACCATGTACGAATCAATTACAGATGGGCTGCTGATCTGAAAGTGAAGATAAAACAATAAAGTTTCTAGAAAAAGATAGGATAAAATCTTACTGACTTTGGGCAAAGATTTCTTAAACAGGACACACAGACACTCTTTATAAAAGATGATGCTGTAAAATTGGACACTAACTCAAGAACTTGTGTTAATCAAAAGCATCATTAAGAGAATGAAAATAAGCTACAGATTGGGAGATGTTTATAATATATGTAACCAGAATATCTAAAGAATTCTACACATCAACAGTGACAACCCAAAAGACAAAAGGGTAAAACACTCATCAAGATACTTCACAAAAAAAGGACATCCAATGAACTTCTGAAAAGCTACTCTGCATCATCAGTCATCAGATAACTGCAAATTGAAAACAGGTGGAGACACAAATATGCATCCAATTGCATGCCTAAAATGAAAAAGACGGATAGTAACAAGTTTTGGTGAGAATGTAAAGCAACTGGGATGCCCATGAACTGCTGGTGGGAGTGTGAGCATACCCAACCACTTTGGAAGACGGTTTGACACTCTGTACTAAAGCTAACACAGTCATAATATAACCCAGAAATTCCACTTTTAATTATGTACAAGAGAAATGTGAACATAAAGGCACCAAAGATACGTACAAGAACACTCTTAGCAGCGCTATTCATAATAGCCAAGAATTGGAAACCTCCCAAAAGTTATCAAGCATAGAATGAAAAAGTAACTTGTGTACTCACACAATGGACTTCTGTACCATAAGGGAGAGTGATTACTGCCATGTGCAACCACTTGGATGAGTCTTATAATAAAACACAAAGGAAGCTAGATGCAAAAAGATGTGCATACTTTATAATTTCATTTATGAAAAGTTCACAAACATGAAAGTAGTGAATGGTGAAAGAAGCCAGAATAGTGTTTTACTTCTGGCATGAGGAGTGTGGCTGGGGGGAAGCACAAAACCCTGAGAAGTCAGTAATATTTAATTTCTTTACCTGGGTGATGATTACATGGGACATGTCTACTTTGTGAAAACTCAGGCAACTCTATACTTACAATTTGTGTGTTGTGCTTCAAAAAATATATATGATATATAATAGATGAGGAAAAACACTTGTTAAAAGAATACACCAAATGTTCCTTTGTTTTTTTAAAAGATGCATCTCCATAGAAAAGGTTTTAATTTATTTATATACCAAAATGTTACATTTTGGTGGGTGGGATTGTTGATGATTTTGATTTTCTGCTTTGTACTTTTATTTCTTGGGGATGGGAGTAATGCAGAAAGAAACGCACAACATTGTAGAGGTGTAGCCCAAACCTTGAGTTTCTATACTGTGTCTATACGGTGTCTTGAAGTTGAACAGATTTGAATCAGGCTGGCAAGAGAGGCAAATGCTAGAGAAATATCTCAGGTTCTCATTAGTTACAATCACATGACATCAATCAGCAAAAGCTTCTGGATTTCAATGTCTGTGCAAGAGGTCATTGTTGAAGGCTCTCTGCTGGAAAACATTTCTCTTTCTTGACGCACTGAAGTAGTGGGTTGAGTTCATATTGATGCTGAAACTTCAAGGTGATTCAGAAACTTTAGATGGGAACAGAACATTTTTTACATTATTCTTATGGCTCTTAAGGGATCTTAAATTTGGTCACTAAGGGAGAGACTGACAAATAAAGGAGATATTTATAACAGAACTTTTGACTGCTAAATCTCTATGCACATTGAAATCAATATCCTTTATTTTCCTTTCAAGTACATAGCTGCCTACTTTGTAGTTGGACCTTAGATATTAAATTAGTTGTGATTTAATCGGGAGGTTCATGAGCTTGGACTTCGATGTTTTCATTCATTTGGGAGATTTTTCTTAGTCATCCAGAAAAGGTCAAAATTTTGGCCTCGTGGTTAAATGTTTTGTCCCAAGCCAAGTCAATCACACATGAATCAAACAGGTCTAACATGATTTTACTGGCCAAAATCCAGCCAGCCTCTGCTTTACCATCTCTTACCTCTAAAGCTTTGGATAATCCTTGTAGTGGTTCTGAGTGACTGGGGCTGTCTAGCTAGCTCTGGATGCAGGGGTGCATAAGGAGTACAGGTCCTTTTGGCAGCTTCAATGGTTCCTCCATTCTCCTAACCTGTTCTTTAATAATCATACATGGATTAAAAATTCAGGAAATCATTCCCTGTTAAAAATAAAGCTACATTCCATTTAAGCAGGAAGATTATTAGAAAGATTGTTCAGGAAAGTTTCTCTGGGTTAGTTCATAAAAATAGATAGGGAACCTTTTTTTTTTAATTTCCAAAATTAAAACATCAATGTAGAAAAAGAAATAGTCAAATAACTTTCCAAGAGTTTTTCTATATCACTTACATAAAGGGAATTACCTTTTCGGGGTACTTTTTTGTTTTGTCTTAATAGGCACTTTATTTACATTCTGTTATTGAATCATGACAGCAACCCAGTGAAATGAGTACTATATTATTGTCCCCTTTTTACAAATGAGGAAACTGAGACACAGGATGCTTAAGAAACTTGTCCAAAACCATTCAACTAGTAAGTGACAGATCTGGGATTCCCATAAAGATTCTTATTATTATACAGACTAAATTCTTAATCATTCCAATATATTTCCTATATATTGGAATATATATATATATATATATATATATATATATATATATATATATATGCTATCTAATAGTGCAAATATACCTTTCTTGATTCTTCTTTAAAACAATTCTGTAGGGAAGAGGTTAATATTGTATGTATTTGTAGATCTACCCTACCCTCTTAACCACCTCTGCCCAACTCAAGCATTTTCCTCTTTATAACCATTTCTTCCTTCTTTACCTTAACCTCAAGCTTTGAGTGGAAATCAGAAGTAGTACCTCACTACAAAGAAATTGGGGACACTGTAGTGAGAGCAGTAGTCTCCACTAGGGGAGATTCCATCCACTATTCTCCACCCCCAGGCACATTTATCAGTCTGGGGACATTTTTGATGGTCACAACTTGGAGGGGAGGTTGCTCCTGGCACCTGCTAGGTAGAGGCCAGTCATGCTGCTGAACATACTATGGGCACAGGAATTCTTCTCAACAGAAGAGAACCAGCTGGCCCAAAACGTCAATAGTGTTGAGGTTGAGAAACTCTGACTTGGAGGGATAGTATTAAATTGCCCAACAGGCCTTGTTAACTGAGCTTACCTAGGACAATACCAGTTCTGTAACTGGGCTGCTATCTTGTAAATTCCAGCAGCTTTAACGTACTCAGGATGGTTCCTGTGGACAAAAAGAATTGTCTCAGATTATTGCCCAAATGTTTATAGGATTCTCATATAAATGGTTAATAATTTATTCAAAGAAACAAGAAACACACACTGAAAAGCAAGCCACTCCTTGTAAAGGAAGAGGAGGGAGAGAGATGCTCTGAAAGAACTTGATGCATACACTAGATTAGTTCTGACCTCATATTTAGTAACTTGTACCTTGATGTACAGATAGTCAAATTCTGCCTCCAGCTATTTGTGTAGAACTCTTAGATGTCAGCAAGAGTTACAATGAAGGTATCTGAGGATAAACATTCTCTCCCAATATTTTGTAAAATAAGAAAGTACACATCTACAGAGAGACTAACAGATAACATAAAAATTGGGGCCACTGGGTTTAAGTCATTCTGTCTTACAGCAGCTTTAATGCCATCATATACTTTATATAGGTGTGTTGTGTTACTGGGTGGCTGTGCAATCACTTATTGATTAATTTTCAGAATATTCCTGGGGTAGTACTAGTTCATGGTAGAAGGTTTTTTGCTGGAAATAGAATCAAACATCATAAGAGATATTAGTGGGAAGATGAAAGTTATTGATCATAAGAGGTTATAGCTCTGTTTCAACTTACCTTTCAGAATGTCATGTGGTGAAGTGGAAAGAGCGCTAGCTGTGGGACCAGACAGACCTGGGTCTCATGCCTGGGTCCACCATTTTCCAGTGGTTGCAGTAGTGTTAGACTCCCTAAGCCTCAGTTTCCCCATCAGCAAAACAGCACATGGAGAACTTCACCTAAGAGCCTAGTGAAGATTAAATGAGAGGATTCACGTAAGGTGAGAAGCGCACACTCCCTGGCACGTTACCACTAGCAAGATGTTAGGCTTCTCCCATGTAACTTGCACAGGAACTGACCGAAGTTAACTAAAACTAATACAGAAAACATTACGGAATTACACTTGACATTTATTTGGTGGCTTGTTTGGTCATCAGAAATCACACAAGCAGCCAGTAAGATTTTCACATGGACATTTGCCCTGTAATTTTTATTACATTCTGGTAAGATTTAGGATATGAGTGGAATTTTTAGAGAAATGTAACTAAGAGATATCAGATAACAGGACTACTAATTTGACTTCATGGTCATATCAAAAAGTCATTTTCCATAAAGATCTATAGAAATCCATAGAGAGTCTTTCTGATCATAGGTAGGAAACTGCAGTCAATGTTGGATGCAAATAATAGGTAAGAAAGACCCTTGCATATCTGGGACTGGGTCAGGGTTCCCAAAGCACACTGAAAACACTGGCCCCTAATTGTCATGTGCCAAGAATTGCCAAGGCTCTCTGACATAGGAGGTAGTGTGAATTGGTACAATTTTGGCTGGTAATCTAGAAATATGTCTTAAACATAAAGCAAGCATTCCTTTTGACTTCTAATCACACTTTTAGGAATCTATCTTGAGGAAATAATCCTTAACAATATACAGACATGGATACTTATCTAAACATTGTTTATAGCAATGAAAACTTGAAAAATTGTAAATCACCAAGAATAGTTCAAATAAATTGTCATGCCCATGTGAAAGGATGCTATGAAGCCATTTAAAAAATGTTGACTTACAAAATGCTCAAAATATAATACTAGGTGCAAAAAAAGGGGATCTAAACCTTTTTTATAACATAAAACTGATTTTGTTTACATATGCATACATATATACATATAAATACATTTACACGGACATAAAGTATATGTCTGAACAGTAGTGGTTACATCTGGGTAGAGGTATTATGGATGGTTTTTGTTCTTACTTTAAACTTCTTATTTTGTGATTTTTTTAAACAAAAATATTGCTTTTCTACTCAAGAGGTAAAATAAATACTATATGCTGTATAATTTTGGAGTACCTAAAGAAGGTGCAGTTTTACCTCAGCCCTGAGGGGCGGGACTGCTGGTCTGTCAGGAAAGAAGAGGGCCAAATGAGTGAGCTGTCCAGCCTTGGAGAAAAATCTAGAGCAACAGCCTCGTAAGGGCCTAATTAACAAGTAAGCTGTGTCTAGCTAATTTAAATAATAAGCCTGTGTACCTGCAATTTACCTAATCTGTGTATAGTTTATCCCTCGAAATTGCCACGCTCTGTCAGTAGTTTTTCACTCCGACTGGCTGACTGAGCACGTGGGAGTACTAGACACGGTGCAGAGGAGGGTGGCGAGGGGGAAGGCAGGAGGAAAGCCTGTGGGCCATAGGGCATGGAGTTCAGACAAGAACCGCCCACCCCTCTGCTACCTAGGCATTACCTCGGATGATGTCAGCAGAAAGTTAGCCAGCAGGGAACTGCCTGTCTGAGGCTAGTAGCCCTATTTCTTAATACTCCCAATTACTGCCAAATTGAGAGGAAGTATAGTAGACAATGTCAAAGTCGCTAGATTCCATGCCCTTCATTTTTGGTTTAAATTTTAGACCACCTTTAAGGGCAGGAAGCAGACTAGAGGTTTAGCCTAGAATTCAAAGAGATTTCCAGGCTTCGAGCTACATACACCACTCTCTTTCCTCCCTGGGACATCAGAAAGCAGAGAACCATCTGAATTGAACTCTTTCTTGCTTTTTTTTCCTGTTGTTATTTGCATGGACAGTCACACTGGGCCAAGAGCGTTAAGATAAGGGAGTGATTTGCAGGATTAATCCAGGAATGGGCTTGGTGTACCTGGGCATAATCCATAAATACCTGCTGATATGTTGCTCAATTATCTTGAATTTATTGTCACTTCCATTTCTCTGTCCCCTTTCTTTCTTTCTTTTTTTTTTTTTTTGTTGCCTGTGTAGAAAGGATGAGAAGATAGATTTTTAAAAAGACTCAGAAAGTATAGTTTTTGTCTGGTTATAAAAATATACATGATAATTGGGGATATAAATTATTGATCTCACTACTGAGAAACCCCTCCCTAATATTTTAGCATAATTTCTTCCAGAGTTTTTCCAGTCTATTTGGGTACATATTTACATTTTTATATGTCATTATTCTACAACAGAAATTTTCTTGGTTGAATAATATAAAATTTACTTAAACATTCACAAAATGTTTAGTTATTCAGTGAGTTACCAGTTGTTCTCAATTATGCTAAATTTTTATTCATATCTCTGTTTCCTTAACCTACATTCCTAGCATTAAGAAATATCAGGTCAAAGGTTATGAACATTTTTCAAATTTTTGACACAGGTTGCCAAACTGTCCATGAGAAATAATACAAATATTATAATAAATTTGATTCTGATGACAGCAAAAGAAATAAAAATGAATACTACTTTGGTCATTCGTCAGCCTCATTTCATGAGCTGAGACTGTGGATCTGCCCTTGTCTCCCTCGGTATAGCCTTAGACAGAATGAGGATGTTGGGTGAAGACTGGGTACAAAACAAAATTTGAAATATTTCTAGAGGCACTTTGGGAAATGCTCAAGTGATTCTGTCCTTGATGATAACTTGATGATAAGAGGCTCTCTCTTACCTTACCTACAGGGTGGAATCCAGATTCAAGCATCTCTGTCCTCAGGCTCCTCAAGTAACAAATATTTATTGAGCCTGCTATGCTACAGGCGTCCTTCAAGGCCTTGGGGATACAGTGGTGAACAAGACAAGGTCCCTTCATGAACCTGACAGTCTGGTCATCCCACTGCACTGAGCCAACCATTTCTTCTACTCCCTCTCCCCAACACAAAATTGTTTGCTTTAGTCAGACGTATATTAAGCTGCTTTATGCTCATTCTTGCCTGATTAGTTATCTTGTCCCATAAACCCTAACCCTTTCAGTCAAGGCTTATCCTAAGTCTCCTGCGACACTCTCCCCGGTGAGTCCAATCATCCAAGCACTTAAATCTGGACTCACCACTTAGCACTCGATTATTCATTGTCTTGTTCAACTCTCTAACACTGTCCTGAGGAAGACGGCAAGGTCTTTATGCACCGCTTCCCCAAAGCACCTTGTGTGGTGTGTGCACCAGGTAGTCCTTTCTTTTCCAGAACTTTGCTTTAATATAGTAGGATGAGACTCTGAAGAAGACTTCTCTGTTTTGCACCAACCCAGTCCAAGGAGATTTCATTCCCTAGATCCCAAATGTCTTCATGTCAGCTTAGGTGCAAGGGTAAGGCAGAGTCCCTGAAGTGAGGGGTTAGAGTGGGGCTCCAGCAAAGAGCACAGTCCTGGGAAGCTGGGAAGCAGACTTCGTTCCTGGCTCTGCCAGTCACATAGGTTCCTTTGAAAACCCAATATCTTGGAAGAATCCATGAGTTTTAGATTCTTTTGTAAAATGGGGTCAATAATACATTTGCTACCCCTTTCATAGTATTACTGTGAGAATCATATGAGAAGTTATATATAAGAAGTTATATGTGTAAAGTGTTACAGTTTTTCTCTTTTAAAAAAGACTATTTTTATTGAGACACACTTGACATATAACACCATGTTAGTTTCAGGTGTGCAATATAATGATTTGATACTTGTGTATATTATAAAATGATCATAACAAGAAGTTGCAGGGCTTGGCAAAAAGAAGACACTGGCATGTCATTTTTTGTTTTAACTTCTGCTTCTCTAATGGAATATCTGATCTGTCGCTTATGACTCTTTGAGCAGCAGGAGGAGATGATAGAAGAGAGATGGCAGAGCAAAGAGAGGAGATGTCAGTGGAACAGCCTGACCTTCCCCATTGGTCAAGTGGATGCCAACAAAGGTAGCCAGGTTTGAGTCATCTTGCCAGTATGCTACGAAGTTGGCTGCCTGTTGATGAAGGTGTTCCCGACAGCCAGAGGTTCTGAGGTGTACTGTGGAGGCCAGCTTGGAAGAGGTTGCATTTGGGTGTCAGAGACTAGTGCAAAGAGGAGCCACACGGCCATACAGTTCCAGATGACTTCACATGCACCCATAATTTGACTGCCTGCTCTGAACAGGTCATTGATGACCAGTCATTCGTAGTCAGGGAGACAGTGACAGCTGAATGTGTTTTTTTTTTTTTACCAGGAGCTCTTCCGATCTCCAATCCTGCAGAGAAGAAAGACTCTGAAAAGAGAGAGGGGAAATAGAAGACCCTGTTGTATTTCTTCACCACTCCAAGTCCCTTGAGCAGAAGTCTGGCTATTACTGAGGGGAGAAAGATAATGAACAGCAAATAGGCAATGAATAGAAATTTTAAAATGGGTCAGACTAAGTTGGACTTTAATACCAAAAAGTAACCCCCAAACTAGGGATATGCCTGAAATGTTGGTTTGTCTTTTTTCCCTCATATGTCCTTTACTTTTTTAAAGTTGTGTTATGATTGACATGTAACATTATATTAGTTTCAGGTGTGCAATATAATGATCCAATATTTGGATATATTGCAAAATGACCACCATAGTAAGTCTAGTTAACATCTGTTACCTTATACAGTTCCCAATTTTTTTCTTGTGATGAGAACTTTTAAGATGTAATCTCTTAGCTACTTTCAAATGTACAACACAGTATTATTAAATATAGTCCTCATGCTGTACATCACATCCCCATGACTTACTCATTTTATAGCTGGATATTTGTACCTTTTAACCACATGTTTTGCTCAGTTTCCCCACCCCCTGCCTCTAGCAACCACCAATCTATTCTCTGTATCTATGAACTTTTTTTGCTTGTTTTCTTGCTTGTTTTTGCTTTAGATTTCTCATGTAAGTGATATTATATGGTATTTGTCTTTCTCTGTCTGACTTATTTCACTTAGCATAGTACCCTCAAGGCCCATCCATATTGTTGCAAATGGCAAGATTTCATTCTTTTTTTTTTTTTTTTACTGAGATATATATATATATCTCACATACTCTTTATCCATTCATCCATTGATGGACACATAGGTTGTTTCCATAGCTTGGCTATTGAAGATAATGCTGCAGTGAACATAGGGGTGCATATATCTTTTCAAGTTAATATATTTTTGGATTCTTTGAATCAATACTCAGAAGTAGAATTGCTGAATCAGATGGTAGTTCTATTTTTAATTTTTTGAGGAATGGCCAATGCTGTTTTCCATACAGGATGCACCAATTTACAGTCCCACCAACAGTGCACAAGGGTTCCCTTTTCTCCATATCCTCACCAGCACTTGTTATTTCTTGTCTTTTTGATAATATAGTCTAATAGGTGTGACGTGATATCTCATTGTGGTTTTGATTTGCATTTTCCTGATAACGATGTTGAGCATCTCTTCATGTATCTGTTCACTCTCTGCATGTCATCTTTGGAAAAAATGTCTGTTCAGATCTTTTGCCCATTTTTAATTGGATTGTTTGCTTTTTTTAACTTTTAAGTTATATGAGTTCTTCATATATTTTAGATATTAACCCCTTACATGATTTGCAAATATCTTCTCCCATTCAGTAGGTTGCTTTTTATTTTGCTGATGGTTTCCTTTACTGTGCAGAAACTTTTTGGTATGACATAGTCCCACTTGTTTAATTTTGCTTTTGTTGCCTTTGTTTTTGGTGTCAGATCAGAAAAAAAACATCACCATGACTGATGTCAAGGAGATTATCAGTTATGTTCTCTTCAGGGAATTTTGTGGCTTTAGATCTTATATTCAAATTTTTAATCCATTTTGAGTTAATTTTTGTGTATGATGTAAGACAGTGGTCAATTTTCATTCTTTTGCATGTGGCTGTCCAGTTTTCCCAACACCGTTATTGAAAAAATTGTCTTTTCCTCGGTGTATATTCTTGGCTACTTTGCTGTAAATTAATTGACCATATATGCATGTATTTATTTCTGGGTTATCTATTCTGTTCCATTGATCTATCTGTCTGTTTTTATGCCAATACCATATTGTTCTAATTTCTATAGCTTTGTAATATAGTTTGAAATTAGGGCGTGTGATGCTTCCAGTTTTGTTATTCTTTCTCAAGATTACTTTGTCTATTTGGGGTCTTTTGTGGTTCCATATAAATTTTAAGATTCTTTGTTCTAGTTCTGTAAAAAAAAAAAAAGCCATTGGAATTTTGATAGGGATCGCACTGAATCTGTAGATTGTGTTGGGTAATGTGTACATTTAACAATATACTTTCTTCCAATCTAAGAGCACAGAATATCTTTCCATTTATTTGTGTCTTTCTCAATTTCTTTCATGATTGTTTTATAGTTTTCAGTGTGCAGATCTTTCACCTCTTTGATAAATCTATTCCTAGGTATTTTATTGTTTTTGATGCAATTGTAAATGGGGTTGTTTTCTTTATTTCTATTCCTGATATGTCATTATTAGTGCATAGAAACAGCACAGATTTCTGCATATTGATTTTGTATCCTGCAACTTTACTGAATTCATTTATTAGTTCTAACAATTTTGGGTGGAGTCTTTCTAGTTTTTAGTGTATAATATTATGTCATTCACAAATAGTGACAGTTTTACTCCTGAGGCATTTTTAAGAGTCAGGACATGGAGATTCAACACATTGTGGTTAAAGGCAGTAAATAGAAAAAGTTACATGTGCACCCACCGTGGTTCAATAAACTGAATATCAATATAAGTATGTTCTTTATTTCCCAAAGGACATTTTAGTCACAATAGGTAATAGGATTTAACACTTATATCATGGAATGTTGCCCTTTTTTTCCCTAGCTCCATAGATTTTTTTTTTTTGCACCAAGAAGTTATGAGAGAGCAATGTGAGTGTTTTTTCATAATTATTTAGAAAAAATTGATCTAATACACATTGCACCTATTTCACTTGGCATACCACATTGGGATGAGCAACTCAATTTGGTAAAGTGATTTAATAGAAAGATACTACATAGGAGGCTGTGCCTTAATTTTTCCTGCATTTTCAATAATATTTCCCAGTAAGTCTTAATCATATGGCTCCTTTCATTTCTAGACACAAAAGGTCTAAACAGATGAGTCAGTCTGTAACCCACACTGAGGCATTAGCTTGTGTTCTGTAATTACGAGACAGGTGTATCACCACTCCTAAGCCTGAGAACAACAGTATCCCAATAACACAGGGTCATGGGCAGCCTGAAGTCCTGGCCACAGTGACTGGTTGCTGCACTCCACTGATGTTAATAGCTATAAGAGCACCGATTATAGAGCTGGACTCCGTTTTGTTTACAAGCCCACCCTCCCATGGGTATTGGCAGAAGTCTTGGTACTGGTTTTATAAACTAATCTCTGGTTGTAGGAAGCTCATGGAACTGATCCAATTGGCTTATTCACTGAGCCACCTCTCCTTTCTTCAGCAGTCTCCCCAAAGAGATCCCCAGCTTGGAGCAGTGAGATCGCTGGCAGGTACTAAGGTGTTATCTGTTCAGGCTGGTGATGAATACTAATTACCCTTTGTTTGTGTTTTAAGGAGAGACTGGCTGGCAGTAACGTTATTGTTGTTAGTGGCACTACCATTTGACAGTAATAAAGCCCAAACAAATCAGTTGCCATGACAATCAGCAATAAAAGTAAGTGCATAGATGAAGGAGGCCTCAGATAACCCTCCAGATGTCAGTTTTAGCAAAAGAAGCTAGAACATCCCCATGCTGGGTGAAGAAGGAAGAAAGGATTGCATTCTATTATTCACATTCTACCGCTCGTCACTTTTACATTAAGGGACTTCAGCCAAGCAAGAAAAAATAAATGCTATACTTTGGACACATGACCAATATTGTTCATAGCCTTTCCTTTTTGAGTTCTTTAGAATATGTAGTAATGGCAACCCCCAATTTGATCTTTATTAATTAGAATAAGATACTGAAAATTCCTGCACATCAACATAGACAGTATTAAACTAACTTTTCTTTCATTGATTTTATCTTCTCAAAGGACTCGAGTAGGTGGGTTTCAGTTAGATTTCATAATGAAATGATTTTTTTATGCTTGCTTTTATTTGAGAAGTTAACAAGATCAATTATTCTGTGGTTCATATGAAATGAATGATTTCCTTAGGTGGGAAAGCAAAAGGTTAGGCTCCTGGATCTCTAAAGAGCCTGATATGTAAGTGCTATAGCACGTAGTTCCGAGGCAGCTTATTATTGTCAGTGCAAACTAGCAGCAAGCATGCCTTACAGCAACGATCTTAAAAGGAGAAATACCAGTGTATCAAGGGTGAGGATTAAATATTTCTCTCCTTTAATGCATCATTACAATAGTGTCAGATAACTAGGTCAAATTAAAATGTTTATTCATCGTTACTAACAATTTAAAGAGTACCTCTTGTGGCTACCTAAAGTTTCAGGGTGATAGAAAAAATGAATATTGATGAACTGAAGAAAGACTCTCTCTGTCCTGGGAGAGAACATTCTTGATTTGTTTGTTAAAAAAAATCCACATTAATTCCATTGCCTAGTGTGATTCAGGTGGCTCTTATATTAAGGATTTCCCTAGTTAAAGATATTTCAAAGAAAAAGCTACATTGTATGAGATGGTTAGTGAAGCACTTAAGTGTTTTGTAGGCTCCAAATCCTCTGTGTTTGTCACACCTTAGAGAACAATGTGTGTCTCTTTGTTTCTAAGATCTCACTACTGACATTCAGCCCTCACCCTGAACACTCAGTACTGATCGTCCTCTATGAATCAGTTGAATCCAAATTTCTCGATGATGACCCTTGCAAACTGACAATGTGAGACTCAGCTGGGAAGGAAGCACAGACGTTGTGTAAGTTGTGACTTCTTCAAGGAGGAAATACAGGTAAGCTTATTCAATCTCACTGAAGATGAAATGAAACAGTTTCATCTCTGTGTACTGTTCTACTGGATATGGAGGGTCAAATTATGCCAAATTATTTCATGTCATCATTAATGTGGATGGAGTACCAAACCACTACAGCAGGAATGCCACAGACAAAGCATTTTCTAACATCTTTTTCTTACGTTCTCATAGTAAAGTGGTTTGAGAGCATAGACTTTAGAGTCAGATAGTCTGGGTTCAAATATCAGACTATGTCACTTATTAGTTGTGTAACTTTGAACAAGTCACTTAACTTCTCTGAGCCTCTGTTTCTTCATCTGTAAAGTGCAGATTATAACAGTTCCGACCTCACAGAGGTTCTGTGCGGGCTGAGATCATAAATGTAGATCACTTAATACAGTACTTGGCTCAGTAAATAATTATTTCACCTCTTTCCCCATCAAGTGCCCTCTTCCTTCCAACTTCTGTTCCTTCCTCAGCCCACTCTATTCTATGTGGCTTTTAAAAATCTGTGGGTAGGGCTGATGGGAATGTAAATTGGAAAATCACTTTGGAAAACTGCTTTGCAACATCTACTAAAAGTGAACAGTGTATATTCCCTGTGATCCAGCAAGTCTGCTCCAGGTCTATACCTAATAGAAACACATACAGAAGACATGTTGCAGGGAAGTTTTTAGCTACACTCTTTAAAACAGCCCCAAATGTCCATCATTAAAACAGATACATAAATTGTGATATATTCGTACATTGGAATACTATACAGAATGATAATAGATGAATGACAGATGTATGTTACAGTATGGCTGGGTCTCCAAAACATAACATTGAGCCAAAAGGAGTCAGATATAGAGTGTACATGCCTTATTATTCCCCTTATCAAAAGTTCACAAACTGGCAAAACCAATTTATGGTGTTAAAATTCAAGATAGTGGTTAAACTGGAGGGAGGTAAGGCGGGGTCTTCTGGGGTCCTGGCACTGTTGTTTCTTGAACTTGGTGCATGGGAGCGTTCCATCTGTGAAAATTCATCAAGCTGTACACCTAGGATTTGTACACGTAATACTTAAGAAAAGCTGTGTGGTAGGCTGCAGCGAGTGTTTGTAAAAAATTGTGAAATTTAACAGATGCGCTTTTCCTGTTCAGAAGTACTACTATGAAATTACACATCAAGAGCTATCGTTTTCTTTCAAGGGTCTCTGGCTTGTTATCCTTTAGTATTCTGTAGAGAAGGAGTACGTGTTTCTCTGTCCATTCTCTAGTTGATGTAGCTAGGGAATCATTACGTCTCCTCGTCTGGCAGCAAGGAGATCTGTGTGGTTGTCTTTCCTAAGTATGTGTTACTTCCCAGGATTGAGGGAAACCTTTTTAGAAATAACTTATTAATGATTTGACTATGGGTGGAGTTGGATTTTTTTTAATAAAGTGGTTGTCTGAAACAATAAACTTAAAAGTATAATTCATATACACACATGTACTCTGAGAGAATTTTTGAAAGTAGATTTATTTCTTTTTCTGGTAGGTAGACTTGTAGGGTTCCTTAGACTTTCAGCAGGTGACATTTAATAAGGTTCTTCCAGAAGAGATCCAGAAAGCAGTGTGGGTTCTTCACAGGGCATTGGGTTTGTGAGATTGTTCAAATGTCTTCTCATTTGTGTACATTTTTCACATCCAAATAGCTAGAAGAAAGCCTTAGATAATGATTCCCCCTTTATATTTAGTGACTAAGAACAGGATTGAAGTGATTTCCATGGATAGTGACCTAATCTCAGTAAGAAGAGAAAAACAAATGGGGAATATAACTATTAGATCAGTTTTTATTTTAACATTTTTTTCCTGGACAAAAATCACAGTTGTGAGCTGCTTTTTGGTTATGGTGACTTATTACTAAATAAATCTTTATTTTTTAGAGTATTTTTAACCACTTATTTATTTATTTTAATTAATTAATTTGTTTGTTTGGTTTTGAAGGAGGTACTGGGGATTGAACTGAGGACCTCATGCATGCTAAGCATGCGCTCTACCACTGAGCTATATCTATCCCCCTAAATAAATCTTTAAATTGCTGTCAATTTTTTTTTTAAAGAGAAGCAGATTCATGGCTGAGGTGTGTGTATCCTAGAAGAGATGGTCCACAGTTTAAAGTCCAGCATTTCACACTTTGGTGCATGGAGGTGATTCGTCATAATTTTGAGGTATTTTTACACAACAAAAGTGGAGTGTACTATGTGTGATTCCTAAGTTAACAATCACTGCACTAGTGCTTATCAGACCATAGTTTAGGCCTGGATTTCAAAGCACTTGCATGGTTCCACTTTCTCTCTCTAACTTTATTACCCCAGCAATTAGCCTAGTCTTGTGTTCTCCCACACTCTGCTCATTTCTACCCCCATGACTGAGTTTACATAGCTCCCTCTCTTGTGCTCACTCAGTTTCTATGTTCCTTTCAAGTCCCACATAAACAAAAATTCACAAACACAATTTGTTCATCAGTTGGTAAGTCAGACCCCAAAGAAGAGAAAACAAGCTCCTGGTATTTTATGATCTATTGCGGATGGGTTCTAGACCAGTTGTCCTTTCCCTTCTTTGACCACAAAGTTATTTGATGGCCTTTCTGAGTCAAATTTTCTAATAAGCATTTACTGAGTGCTTGATCTGTGTCTGTCAGGTTTTGTGCTAGGTATTGGGAATACAGGAATGAGTAAGACAGCTTCTCTGCCCACAAAGAACTTGCAGTCTAGAGGACTGTAAACAAACAATTTCACACAATGTAAAATGACTATTGAGTAGCATAGGACTCCAGAGAAGAGGCATCTAAAAACTCAGTTTGTAGTAATAGAGGCACAATCATTGTGGAAAGATCTGGAGGAGGTAACACCTAAGCAGAGTCTTAAAGGATGAGTAGTAGTTAGCCAAATGAGGAAGGCAGGAATTTCCAGAAGAAATAGCAGGAGCAAAGGTACAGAGGTAACAACATGTATGTGCAGGCATAGGAAAGGACACACAAACTCGAGAGTTTGTGGCAGAGAATGGCAAGAGATGACACTAAAAAGGTAGGCAGAAGCCGTGTCGTGGAAAGCCCTGCATGGCAATGGGAGAAATATCCCCAAAACAAACAAGTAAAGAAGCAATACTTTCCCTAACATACCTTCTATCTTAAACTTATGCCTCTAAACCTTCAGAGTTGTTAGAAGCTTTTCTACTGTGTAACGGGCAGGGAAGATTGCTGCTTGTTTTCTCTGCTTACCACCTACCCGTGGGATGGATAGGTTCCTATTCTCTTTCCTTTCCCACGGTTACCGTCTGTTTCCAGGGCACCATGTAAACAGAACTGTGATAGGGGACTTTGATAGTTTGGTAAGTGCTATTAGATTTGCTTTTCAGCTCCTTCTTTCATAAAGAGGTTTATAAATCCCCTCCCTCTTCTCTCTTCTATGTTGGAGACAGGCTAATGTTTTAGCCTTTAGATCACACCAGTAGTATATAATAGTAATACTAATAGTATATAATACTAATACACATGCACACACACGTGTACACACACACACACACACACACACACACAATCAGCCTGTGCCATGTTTAAAACAAGATTAGATGAAACCTATTGATTTTTTTTTCCTTACTACCTTCCCACTTCCCTCGTGGACTTTCCTCTACCTTACCTGCTCATCTTCCCCAGGGCATATTTCTACTGCAAATGGAAAATTCATGTCGGTCAGCAGAGAACAAAGGAACTGCACACAGGACACAGAATTTGGCTTTCGGCTGGCTCCTCTGTGTGCGGCGATTTGTACTTTTTCCTAGAACCGCCACCATCTTTTCCCTCGTCAGATCGAGTTTAAATCCTTTGACTTTCTGGTGAAAAGGTGCTGCACTGGTAAACAGCATTATAATAATTCTTTCCTCCCTGGCCAAGCTGGGATGTTTCCTCATAGTTTACTTTATAGGCCTCACCTTTCTTGCAAACTGGAGTCCTTTGTTAGGGTTAGAATTTCCCATAAACCTGCTCAATAATTTGTTTTTGTTTGGCCTCTTTGAAATAGCACACAAAGCAATCCCTGTAAAGGGCAGTGCTGTCCTGAAGGCTGCAAAAGGTGCCTGAGACATAGGCTCAAAGTTGATCTTTTCAGGCAGAGCCAGCTGAGTAATCTTATCTCAACTGGCTGCTTTTCAAGGTGCCCAATTCCGGAGCTCTCCCTCTGGGAGCAGCATTTGCCCCAGGGGATCAAGTGCTTTCTAGTGAGGGGCAAAACTTTAGGAAATCCCAGAGCCCAGGACAGTACAGTCTGTTCAGGAGAAACTTGGGGAACAGAACGAACCTCCCGGACCATGCCCTCCCCACCTGTAGCACCAGTGGAGATCAGCACTTGGCTCCAGGACAGAGACCAGACTAATAGAAGAGGTTAGGAGGAAGCTGGGAAGCCGGGAAAGGAGGCGAGGTTGCGAAGGCACCTGCGCGGCTCTGAGTCAAAGGCTGTCAGTCATCTCGGCTCAGACTGCTCCGCTCTTTCACAGCCCAGCCCTTTCCTGGGGCCGGGGCTAGGGATTGCTACATGCCAGCTTACCTGGGGAAAAACCAGAGCCTCACTTTAGTCCCTTCCGGTAATTGACACGACAGGGCGCCCGGGCGGGGGAGGGGGGAGCTTCCCTCCATAAATGGTCCCACCCCTGGGCAAGGTGGCTCACTCTGGCAGGTAGCAACGGGGGAGTGTGCACCTGCCACCAGTCAAGCCCAGCCAGACTGCGAGACAGGCGGAGCGAGCCCAGGGAGTGAGTGAACCATGGACAAGTTGAAATGCCTGAGCTTCTTCAAGTGCAGAGGGAAGGAGGTAGGGGTCTGGGAGCTGTGGGGGGTGTGGAGGACCTGGGAAGGGAAGACTGAAGGGGAGGCAAGTCTCTGTTTTTGGTTTCTGCAGCTGTTCCTTGTTTTCCACTTTTCTGTTTAACTGACTTCAAGTGTGCCTGAGATGCCCCCATAGAGTGGAGGAAAAATCAATCAGCTCTTACTCTGGTAGCTAAAAGACTTAGGGTCACCTCATCCTCTGCCTTGGGTGTGCCCACAAACTTCTGTTTTCTGTCCCTCTCCGGACTGTGTCCACATGCTGGTGAGAAATGAGAAAATGCACCGTCCTCATCTGACCTGAGGAACCCTCCCTTCTCCTCTGAAGTGGAGAGAGTGCTGCTCCACCTGGTGGGACAGGAGAGTTTGCCTCTGAATATTATTCTGTGGCTTTCAGAAAAGCACTGATTTTACTCCGGAAAGAAATGAAACTTCCCTGACAACACCAAACATCGAAACTATCAGCTTATAGGAAAAAGAATCTATGACTTTTCTCTCTGTAGTAGCTATACTCGATCCTTCTTAAAGATCTCCAATTTTAAGAGTGTTAATTTTACATCTTTAAGACTTGCATATTTGAAACCTTATTTGCTCACCTTCATTTGCCCTTCACGCTGAGTGCCGCATGTAACCTTCCCGCCAAAATTTGTAAGATCTAACCTAAAGAAGTAGTGAAAATACCCACCTAGAGCTTTTTGCATTTCAAGGGGTAAATGCTGTAAAGTAAAAGCAGCCATCAGCAGAAATCTCCCCACTTTCAGAAAGGGTTCCCTGGCTACTTTCAAGGTTCATTATCTCTCAGTGCCTCTCTCTCTCTCTGGATTTGTGAAATTAAGCTTCTGCAGAATTTTTAATAGTAGAAAGATAAGCTGTTGATATTTTCCCTTTTCCAGAAAGTGACGGCTTCATCTGAGAATTTCCATGTTGGTGAAAATGATGAGAATCAGGACCGTGGTAACTGGTCCAAAAAATCGGATTACCTTCTATCTATGGTTGGATATGCAGTGGGATTGGGGAATGTGTGGAGGTTCCCGTATTTGACCTACAACAATGGCGGAGGTATTTACCACCCCCCACTCCCGATTTATTTCCCCTCCAATTTTAGCTGGGGTGCTATATGGTCTCTCATTTTAAGAACTGAGTAAAGGTATATGATAGTATAGATTAGTAGGAGGATGGGAAGTGAGCAGACTGCATTTAGTATTAGACTGAGTTTCTGGCTCAAGTTGGGAAGCTGGCTTCACAAAATCCTCAAATATAAACTTGATACAAGTTGTGTATTTAGCACTTCTGAGTTGATTTGAGATTCCATGTAACCTTTAACCATGTATACACGTTCCTGTGATAATCCATTTAGATTCAAGTTGTGTTTTGCTTAATTTATAGCTGAATCTGAGCAAATGGCAGGGAATTCTAGTTCTAATAAGAAGCTCAAATAAATTGTTTGCTTAAATAAAATAAGGCATTGCATTTTGGAAATTTAAGTGTGGAAGGAGTTGATTAAAAAGTAATTAAAGGTTTAGTACTTTAAGCTGCAATATTCAGTTACATGTATTCCAAATTGGGTTGACCATCTAGAAGGTCCTTCTAAAATGCAGTAGAATTTAGTTCAAGGCCAGGTGTTTAATTTCTGCAAATAATACTGTTTATACCTCATAGATTACTAAGGAAGACTCAATTAGAACAAGGAGAAAAAATAACTGAGGTGACACACAGAAGGAAACAAAATGAATTGCACAATCCTCTAGTAATGTCGAAACAACTTTTCACTTACACCATATTTTATTTACTTGTAATTATAGGTTCTGTTAGAAGTGTAGAAGTGACATACCCTTGTATTTCATAATTGGGTACCAGTGAAACTGTGCCACTGTAATTATTTTGCTGGGTACAATAGGATTTTGTGTGGTGATATTTCAATCTCATATTCCTTGTTAATTGGTTGCATTAAAGCATTCATTCTGGCCTTCAGAGACTTAAGAAAGGAGCTCTGTTTAGCAAACACTCTAAGTCTTGGTGCCATTAATTACCCTATCTAGAGCTTATGATGTTGAATTATGGGTTTGGTATAAGTTTGAGTTGGAAGATGAGTCAGGAATCAACCTTTTTGGTGTCTGTGTCCTAAGGTCCAGCGTAGTAAAGAGAAGCAATCGGGCTCCTTTCCAGCCTCTTGTGTTCAGGTTTAGAGTAAGAAATTCCTTGTGACTTGACGTCACACATAGGCCCAGTACTTGCTATCAATTTCCAGGAACTGTATTAAAACAGGTTTAATAGAGATTTTTAGACTTAGCCAAAACAAAGTGGCATTATTTATCATATGCTATTACCTCTTTCACCATTTCCTCTAAAAATTAATATATCACATCAGATCTCAGTTTTTAAAGATCACATCATTTGAGTAATGGCTGATCTAGGCTCTCTCAGTTGCTTCTTTCTCTTTTGCTCAAGGGTAGAAAAGGAACAGGAAGTTCAAATTTGTCAAATGTTAATAGATCAGATTTAAAAATACAGTCAGGTTTGAAAGACTGTTGCTAAAATCTGGACTCATTTTTCTCTGTAGATGCTTTTTAACAGTTTATGAGAAGTCTCAGACTACCTTAGGGTCTAGGTCAGCAGTATTAACAATTTGTGAACACACAGAATATTAATAATTTACCAGTTATGGTAGTTATTAATAATGAAACAATATAATGGATGAAAAGCCATATATAACACTGAGGAAAAACCTTTTTTTGTGTATCTAAAAACCTATTTACACTGGGCTAGGGAAACTTTGCTTATCGTTGTATTTAAACAGAGATATTTTGTCTTTTTCTTCCTATTTATCATGGGTAGGAATTAAACTTCTATTAGTCATAGTAATGATGGTTTGTACATTGCAACGTATATAAGAACGAATTTGTCCCTATGTTCTGGTGACTAGTGACTTGTATGAAACAAGTACTTTATTATCTTCTTCCTTTTACTAGTATATATTTTGAGGGTTGGAAAAATGTAGTTTCCCAGGTATGATGTTACAGTATCATAATGGGAAAAACACATAAGGAAGAAAGATAACATGGCTAAGTGAATGAAATATACATAATTTAAAGCCCATTTTTATTCACTGATCCCCACATTTTCTTATAAAACTTTGTTAAGACTCCTAGAATACTTGATCAATAAATTTAATATTGTGTCCCGGCTTCTACCTAGAGTCTGGTCAAAGTTCTAATGAGCAATTTCATGTCCCTAAAGTGGGCAGAAAACAAAGTAAAATAATAAAAAATTTAAAACAAAAACCAAAAGGGGGTCTGGATAATCTAAATGTAGGAGAATTAATCCTTATGAAATTGAAAGCTGATTCTTAATGCATCTCAAAGGTTCGGGTTTTTCTACCAAAATCATCAATTTCTTAATATTGAGTGAAGACCCTTATGACTATTTCGAGAATAAGGAACTTAACTGCATTAACTTGCACTCCGAACCACCTGTAACATTTACACCCTAACTCTTAAAAACAGATCATTTATTTTTAAAGGAGAAGGGAGGGAAACTAACTTTGAACATGTACTATGTGCCTGCCCATTTTGCCAAGTGTTTTCATATATGCTCTGTAATGAAACCCTTACCACAAACTGATGAGTTGCATTGTTCTTCCCATTTATGAGGATCCCAAGGTTGAGAGGTTGGGTAAGTTGCCCTAGGTCATATAACTAGTATATAGTGGAGCCACGATATAAACCGAGGTATATCTGGCTCCAAAGTCTGTGATCGTTCAACTTCTCTGGCTCGCTTTTTATGGGCTATTGTTTTTAATAATCATGACAAGCTCATTAGGTCATACTAGCATCGCCGTTTCATGGATGAGGAACCCAAGGTTTAGAGAATCAACTACTTTCTCACAGACAGTGGTAAATTTGGAGCCTAAACCCAGTACTCCCTGACTCCACTATATCAGAATGCTTTCAAAATGTTATGCTGGTTGTCAACACGCCATCAAGATTTTGGAATATAACAGTGCTTTGTTTTGCATTTTCTAGGTGCCTTCTTGATACCTTATGCGATTATGCTAGCATTGGCTGGTTTACCTTTATTCTTCCTAGAGTGTTCACTGGGACAATTTGCTAGCTTAGGTCCAGTTTCAGTGTGGAGAATTCTTCCATTGTTTCAAGGTTGGTATTAAAATGTTTTCCTTACTGTAGTTATTGGTCCATTCCTGCATATAGCTGTCCTCATTATGTGGACAAAAAGTATTTAAAATTTGGACATGTTAAAGGCAAAGAGGCATACATTGCTTTTCTGAATATTTGCCACTGTTGAATTTAGAACTCAAATGTTAATTTGTGTATCTGTCTATCTTGGGCTGCAGATGTAGGGGTTAGGAAGAATATGAGAGAGGGTTGTAATGGTGTCATTATAGTCTTACTTTCACCTTTTTTTTTTATTTGGGGGGGGGAGGTAATTCGGTTTGTTTATTTAAGTTTTTTGATGGAGGTACTGGGGATAGAATCCAGGACCTCATGCATGCTAAGCATGCGCTCTACCACTGAGCTATACCCTCCCCCCTTTCTTATTTTCACCTTTTAAATTCTCTTGGCACAGTCCTGTGCATCAACTTTATAGCTCTGGCTTTTTTCTACTTCCTATGCAATCTTCGTCTTCTTGCTTTTGCATATCTTTTACAATGCCTCATTCAGAAAAGTTGAAGGGCAGGTCATTATTTTTTCTTGGATGCCCCTAATGGAATAGGACAGTAGGAAAGTTAGAAAAAAATGCTTTGATTGTTATTAAACATCAAACAGCCTTTCTGTTGGAAGATTAGATATCATTTTGGTATGTGCTAGCTGCTGAAAACTATTTGTAAAAGCTTCAATGCAACATCAAAAAAGAAATTTATAGCGAGGTGAAGAGAATATTGTGCTGGAATATTAAGGAAGCTACCTCAAAAGCTAGTCTGAAGTGTAGGAGTTCTATTCAGTATGCTAAACTGCATTTTGGAACTACTGAGTTAAAGAAACTTGGGAAGTTGAAATTCGGACTGTTGCTGAATTATTGAATTTTCTTTATATGCACTTGTAGAAGTGGTGTGCACTATCTTTTTAGGACATCCATTCAGAGACTTTATCTTCTACTTGTCAAAATGTTGGTTTATAGACGAAGATGTAAGTATTGGTCAGTGAGTCTATAGGATATGAGCTTTGAATAGTTTGTTTTTGTTCTTTTTTGTTTTATTAAGAATAGTACTCACGCTGACAAGAATTTACAGCTTGGGGTGGGGGAGGGTAGTAGTTCAGTGGTAGAGCGTATGCTTAGAGTTCTTCCTCATGTGAAATTCAGTGGTTTAACACAGGACTTCTGCCCTTGGTCTTAGTACCTTTTCTGATCAACTAAAAAACTGTCTCAGAAAGCTGACTATCAAAATAATTTTAATTTGGAAAAGAAAGCTACTCAGACAGTACTACTGCCTCTCCCCCACCCCCATAAAAGAGAAAAAGTTGTTTGAAACAGTTTTCTCATTTTAAAATAGGTTTTGGGGAAATTGAGATGCAGCTTTATGAATTAGCAAAAGAAAATTCACTTTTTTTTAATTGTTCTCTTCCAGGTGTGGGGATTACAATGGTCCTGATATCCATTTTTGTGACAATCTATTACAATGTCATAATAGCCTACAGTCTTTACTACATGTTTGCTTCATTCCAAAGTGAGCTGCCGTGGAAACACTGTTCTGATTGGGCAGATGAAAACTGTAGCAGAACGCCGATAGGTAAAATTCATTTATTTATTAAAAAAATATTGTTAACTCTGTATCATTCTTTTGTATTTTCCAATAAGATTAAAAGTTTAAATCACTTTTTAAACCAATTTAGGTGCAATTTTAAGTGAGCCATAGGTTACTGATGAAAGCTGAATAAAGCACATGTAACCTGAAAATTGATTAATGCCATATATTCATTTCTGAGGGCAGTCAGTAAGGCTAAACCACTGCTAGGAGTCTTTCTTGCAGGCTGAAGTTGTGGGCAGGGGAAAAGGAAGAAAACTGGGAAAGTGATAAGAGAGAAAAGCACTGTTTATGATAGTAACAGTGTTTCAGGAGATGGGGAGTGTTGTCATGCATAGCAGAGGATAACGTGATAGAGATTTAACAGTTCTTTGGAATTTAAAGATGTCATTTATCTATCTAGGTTCAGTAAGTCCACATATTAAAAAGTTCCTTAGACCACTAAGTCCCAACTGAAATGGCTGTTATTCTATAGCTGTTACTATAAATATAATCACAGTTTAAAAGGGCAGATATTTTCATACTCAACCCCAGCTTAGTGGTGGAGAACACTGAAGATACTCAACGTGTATGGCTTGTGGCATCAGTAAGATTTCTACTCCACCTTCACCAAGTAACAATTTAGGCAATACTTTGAATATTTCACCATTAAAACATTTTTCTCCCGGGAAATTACTCTTCTCAAACTCAGTATGTGTCTGTGTGTGTGTATTCTTTTTTTTTATTTTCAGTAACACATTGTAATGTGAGTATAAACATGACTGAAATCATCCAAATGAATAAAAGCTGGGTAGATGCCAACAATTTTACCTGCCTCAATGGAAGTGAAATTTCTCAGCCAGGGCAGCTTCCCAGTGAACAATACTGGAAGTAAGTACAGTAAATTATCTATGTCTTTAGCAGATGTTATTACAAGTTTTTATAAAGAACAACAAGCTATTGATCAGCTCTTTTCTTAACTCATATAAGTAGAAAAAAAGGGGAATCAGAGCAAATTATACTTCATTTGGCTCAGATGCTTACCTATCCTGGGTGAGTAGTAGTAGCCTGCAAAATTAGCTCATACTACAGATTGCCATTTATAAACTAGTTATTAAATGGGCACAATGTAGCAATGATGCTTTATATAGTACTTATTGGCTATAAGTTAGGGCATTGCTTAGAAGAAAACAAATTCAGATTTTAGACTACAATGAGCAAATTCTAGTAAGGAACAGTTGGGTGATGAGTAATATTTGGGGCAAAATTGCAGCTATTTAAGACTGCAATTCTTCGTTATCCACTTTGCTTATAATTGTCATTATATGGTAAAAATAGATGTTTTGGGTTATATTTGCTGTTATTAATTTTAAATGATCTCTCTTACTGCATACCTACTCTTTAACTTTACCTAACTTCTCTACTGCTGTCATGAGCTCTTCCTCATCTACGTGGTATTGCTCTTTGTGACCCTTTTAAAATTTGGATCTTGAAATGTTCCAAACATCTAGCTAAAAATTAAAATCCTCAATCCATATATGTCCCTAGTGGAAATCATGAAATTTTAGAGAAAGCCTTTGAAAAAGATATACATAATGGGGCCATTTAGGTTTGATGATAACTACAAGTATGATGAAGTATAGTGTAATTTTGAATGTTTTCTCCATCATTTTAACTTGAGGAAAAAAATACTATAACAAGTAAAATGAAATAATCTGATGTAAGGTTAATTTCTTTCCATAGAGGAGCTCTGAAATATTAGGGGAAAATCGTAGCTAAAGGAATCAGTGGATCTTTTATTCTAGGGTTTGGAAAACTTTGTGGATTGGCTCGCAGTTAACCAGAAAGTTCAAAGCCTGGTTTTTCACTGAACTATTTTTGCTCCTCCATACAAATGTATCAATAAAAGGCTCACATGACATTGATGTATTAATAAGATAAAATACTCATGAAGCTTCCCCCTGGATGAAAGATATTACAAAATTCAATGTATTAAGACAAGTGATTGTGTGTTCATCAAAGGGCTTCTGTGTTTTCAGTAAAGTTGCGCTCCAGCGGTCAAATGGAATGGATGATACTGGAGTCATTGTGTGGTATTTAGCACTTTGTCTTCTTCTGGCTTGGCTCATAGTTGGAGCAGCACTATTTAAAGGAATCAAGTCTTCTGGCAAGGTAATTTAGAAAACAGATTAGATAGTGATGTAGCGGTTTTCCAATTTCGTTGTGGTTCCATGCCGAGCACTTACCAAATGCATGTTTTTTTTCTATAATGGGAACATTCAAATGTGTGAAAAGCTTTCTAAGTAGGCAGTTTCGCTCTAAGAAAACGCATAAGAACACTGCTATTATTAAAAATGAAACAAAACAAGCAAAAATTGGTATGAGATTCATGCAGTTACTCTAAACTTGGACCCTTCTAGCTAATACAGCATTCTGAAGCTTGGGAGTATATTTTTAAAAATTTCTGTCCTACTAGATAAATAAGCATTTTGAATAGAATTATATATTGCAATGTTTGGTTTGGAAAGCCTCGATCCTTGTTATATATGTTCTATAGGGTAGTAGTGTTAGGATTCCCCTAGTTGGAGAGAGAAGGAAAAAAAACCAACTATACCACTGTTCTCTCCAAACTTGCCAAAATTGACTCAGAACCCTCTCTCAGTAGAGAGTCCTTTCTGAAAAAATTTCCCACTTCATTGTTTTATTTTTTTTTAACTTTCAGAGAGCACTGTGACAATTTCAGAGAACATGAAATTTTCTCTGTGAGCAAGTGAATATGTATGTGTTTGTAACTACCAGAGTGAAATTTCCTTAAAAACAGAAGACAGAAATAACTGTGGATACTCTTTTGTATTCCTGGTACAATATCTAGCGCATTCAGCTAATGTTAAATTATAATGAGACATGCTGTTAGATCACAAAAATACTGTGAACATCACAAAGTCAGTGGAAACTTTTCAAAATAATGTTGCAGTTGTGCATTTTTGGAACCCTTGGTTCCTTTTTGATATTAATACTGAAAGAATCCATTAAAGGCCATTTACCCAGGCAATTAATTTTTATTGGTCTCTGGGTGACTTATTTAAATTGTTTCCTTGGGCATGTTATCAAACATAGGACATCTATGGAGCAAAGAAATCATCCCCATTAATGAAAAGTGAGCCTCAAAGGCAGTCGGCTCATCTGAAACCATGTGTTTTCAGGACACACGCAGTCCTCAGGTGTATATATGTGTGCTAGCAAAGTCTCTAAATGGTAGCTTGAAGGATAGTGTCCAGTATTCACTTTAATCAACTTTCATGGGATTTGGACACCTACTAGGAGACTATTTTTCTTCTCCTTGGAGACTGAGTATATACTAATCATTGCAGGGTTTAAAATCATTTCCCTTCCTACTTCAATGTAGTAATTTACCAAGAGATGATATTCAGTCCCCTCATTTATTAGGATACATCTAGGAAAGCACTCCACCTAGATTCCAGGCTACCTCTGCTGATGTAGTGTGTATTTACAAGAACCTGGGAAATACTGCTTCATACACCAGAATGTTTTGAAAGTGGGTCATTTGAGAGTGATGAGAACAGAAAGAGGAAATTCTGTCAACATGGGTATTGGTGTTATCAGACTTATTAAGAACCTAATGAAATCTTTGATACTTTATTTTACTCACTTCAGCTGGCTAATAACTTAAATTTGTATACAATTTTACACCATGATTTAAAACAATAACTTATTAACTTTTGGTCATTCTTCTTGGTAGGTGGTATATTTTACAGCTATTTTCCCCTATGTTGTCTTACTCATCCTGTTGATCAGAGGGGCAACTCTGGATGGTGCATCAAAAGGCATTTCTTACTACATAGGAGCACAGTCAAATTTTACAAAACTTAGGGAAGCTCAGGTAAGACAACTTGGATTTTAAATTATCTGAGGCGGTAAACCTTAAAAGCCAAAACTGAAAATCTCTGATTTGCAATTAAGAGTGTCATAATGTAGCAGAGCTTCAAAAGAATATGCAGTTAGATTTATTAATGTTTCTGTCCACGAGGATGTCTGATTTAGCTATTTAACATGACACTAATGCTCTCTTAGGAAGTAAGATAATCATTTGCAGCAATAGAATTTTAAAAGTCATTTTCTTCAAGCTAGTTCTATTTGACCAAAAAGATTTGGGGCTTATTAATCTGAAAAAGAATATTTCATGCAGGAACACCTACAAATTGATACCTAGGACTATGTGACTTATCGGAGAAACTCACGGTAGATTTAAAGATTACTGCTCATGGTTTAATGGTCTAATATACATTTTAATTGTCTTCAGAAGTTAGTATCCCAAAAGTAAGGATGAATTTTACCTAATTGATTATGAAGTTAAAACATAACTTTGAAATAGATGAAGCATTCCAGAAACAAAACTGTTACTTGTACCAGACCCATTAACATGTGCCTAAAAATATGAATTGGGCAGCCCTCTTTTAACACTAGTCCATCTCCAGATAATGGTTGTGTGTATCACAGACACATAAAATCTTTTACAATTTTGACTGCAGAGAGCATTACCAGTAAGTGTATTCTATTGATACAGCCTCATGTCACATTCTTGACACACATTAGGCTTCTGGTCAGGTAAAACTCCACAATATTATATTGAAATCAAGAAACACTATATTGTCTACCATTCTAGTAGTCCTAACCAAAATGGATATTAGTTTTAGTTTGCTATGATATTCTTTGTGGAACTCATGCTAATTTCCAGCAATTGCTATTTTATAAATACAATCCAGATATTTACTTATTTGTTGTAGAACTTCTCTGGGAAGCAAGTCAACTGGATCAGTTTTTAGTCATGCAAATCCATCCATTACCTTTTTGAGAATTGACATGTCAGTCTCTGGCCTTTGATTACCTTCCTTCTGTCCAAATAATTTTTACTCATTAATTAGCCACAAAACCCTATGAACTTTTTATTACTTATGTGTTGGAGATTAACACATTCTGATGTGTCCACAGGCCCCCTGTTTATTTCTTCATTTATCTTGGGCCTCACATCTTTTAACCTTGTTTGTTAATCTCTTCCCAACTCGACCATTTTGGATGACGGATAAGAAACAAATAAAATGGAAGCTGGGATTCAGCGTCTTCTCTCTGTTAGGTTATTAAACAAGATGAAATATGTTAATGTACTTTGAAATGGTCAACTGTTATATAAATATGAGCACCCAATTATTTCAATTATTGCTGTTATATAATACCATATTATTATAGATGCAACATTTTTCCCTAAGAAGTGGACCCTCTATTTTCTTTAAACCTCGTAACTTTGAGCACAGTTGAAAAGCCCCTTTGATATTCCTTTAAGTGGCTCTTACAAGCCTCAGATCACCTGGGCTTTATAGATCCATGAAACTATCCTGAAAATTTTATATGACTGTTTTATATTGGTCTGTTTCGGTGTCTCTGATCTTTAAAACATCAGAGCTAAGCCTAAAGCTCCTTATGAAACATACAGCTTAATCCTCCTACCTCCCCACCCAACACAAACACTACCCTACTCCTTCTTTGGGTTTGCTGGCAATGAGAATTTTTTTCCTTCGATATTTTTTATTCCTCTCCAATCCATACTCTAAGCGTGCAATCATAAGTAAACATCTTTTCCTTTTCTTTGAATATTTAACTCTATTGAGATCTCTAGGCAAGTAGAGAACCATACAAATTTGTAGCTAGAGGGGTCTCCAGTGTTTATTTTACTAACTCCCCCATTTTATAGTGATGAAGTTGAGACCCAAGAAGTTTCACATTTAAATTTACACAGCCAGTTTGTGCATCTTGAATTAAGATTTCCTAATCCCTAAACTAATAATCTTATATACAGCTATGAGATTTGTAGATATAGAGAGTCTAACTATGTTTGGAATTTCGCTTCACTTTCATTTGCAGCTTGGGTACATCATATGCAGTAGCATTCTTACACAACCCAGACCTGCCACACCACCTCCAGCCCCCTGCGAACTCACATATGCATACCTAACGTATCAAGTCAAAGCAGCTGAGAGACCAACATAAGCATGTTGTTCATCTCTTAATATGTACAACTGCCTAAGAAATAAGAGCATTTTATTTCTAACATGATTTTGTTATATATAAGTGAAGTAACTATGATCTAGCTGTCTATCCTTCTATCCATCCATCCATCGATCCACCCATTTTCTTTCTTACTGGCTTCCTGCCATTATAAAAGCAATTATAATGTAACAATAATCTAACATCAAGCTGTATTCCGAAGACATAGTAAATATTTATTTTACTCGTAACAACTTTAGTTCTATTGAAATCAGAAATAGATTGCATACCTTTCAGGGAGACAATTATTGTTTGTAACTTCCATAAAAGAAACTATCAATTTGTGATTATTTTCCATAAAAACAATAATAGCTACCACTGAGTATCCTGCTAATTGCTTTATATGTGTTAAATCTCCTTTAATTCTCACATCATTCCTAGGACACTTATCATTATTACTAGTATCATCATCATCATCTCCATTTTAGAGATGATGAAACAGATTTAAAGATGTTAAATACACTGAAGTCAAAAAGAGCAAGAGGTATTGGATTTAAACTTCATTCTTTTTGACTCCAGAGCTAGAACTGTTAATCAACATGTTACATGGCCTGCTTCCACTGACCAGTCCCGTGTTTAGATGGACTTAAAATACACTTTTGCCTACATATATGCCAGCCCTATTATTTGAAGTCTTCATAATTAGATTTTTTTCTTTGGGGTCATGTTACATCTACAGAATTCACTATTAAAATGGATTTACCTAGGCTAGTTTCTAAGGTAGACTACTGTCTTTTAGCAAAGACACAGGAGGGGTAAATTGTGAAAGGGGGGAATAATAAGGGAGGGCCAGATTAGATGAGGAGTGTGGGGGCTTCTTAAAGAGATGGGGCCAGCTACAGGAGGCTCTAATCAAAACATGGAATGAGGGAATTGGATGCCTAAATGTATCATCATTCTTCAAAAATTGCCTAGTACTAGCCTTGCTAAGAATTAATATTTTTTGTCCCTAAATTGGTATGTGGAGGAAATTCCAATCAAATTCCCAGCAGGTTTCCATGGATATTGAAAATTGATTCTAAAATTTATATAGAAGGGGAAAAGACAAAAAAAAAAGTTTTTTGAAGAAGTGAGAAAGACTTGTCCTATCAGAGATGAAACAATATTATAATGCTATAGTTAATAAAATAATGTGGTGTTACATAGGTATGGACATACAGACCTGTGGAACAGAACAGTAATCTCAGAAACAGATTCATGAACATATGGAACTTGATACGTGGCAGATGTGGGGATGGACTATCCAACTGATATAACTGATATCCAAATGATATAATTGATAATATCAGTTATCCTCAGACGACTGATATTCCATTTAGAAAAAAATGTATTGGGATTTCTAATTTAATATGCATAATAACAAGTTCAGGTTAATTGAAAACTTAATATAAGCAAAACTTTAAATCTTTTCAAAGAAAATATAGGATAGTATCTGTATGACCTTGGGCTAAGGATTCTTTTTTTAAGTCAGAGTAAACAAGGACAGTGCATAAAAGCAAAGATCGATACTTTCAGCTACATTAAATCAACAACAAAATCTTTGGCTCATCAAAGGACGCGATGTTAAGAGGTGAAAAAAATAAGCCACAAATTGGGAGAAAAAATTTAACACATATAACACAGAAAGGATTAGAATCCAAACTACATAAAGAATTCCTACAGATCAAATAAGACAAATAACTCAAACAAAAAAACTGGCCAAGATATAAACAGGAATGTCACAGAATAAAACTATGGGATATAAACACATAAAAATCATGTGAAACCCTCATAAGTAATTAAGGTAATCAAAACTGTCATTTCACAGCCACTAGTTTGGACCATATGAAAAATTCTAACCAATGTTGGCAAGGATGTGGGTGAAAGGGAACTCTCATACCAGCTAGTAGGAGTGCAAAGGGATACAACCACTTTGGAGAATCATTTGGCAATATTAAGTAAAAGAGAAGATGCATATACTCTCTGACATCACAGTTCCACAATTATGAATGAGGAGACATGTGCAAGGATATGCACAAGTACATCATTTCTAACAGCAAAATACTGAACAACCTAAAGGGCCAGCAACAGGATAAAGGATAAACTGTAGTATACACAATGGGGGCAACACAGCAATGGAAAAAATGTTCCAACCTACTTACATTTAATTTAATCATATGAATTTGCCTATATTCTTTCATTTTTTGACTTATAAAATTGAAATTTCATATGATAAGATAAATCTCATGCAATAGTCAATGGAAAAAGGCAGGTTGTATAAGTTTTCATGCATTAAGAAAACTTTTCTATAAAATTCAAGACATGCAAAGCTAAATGCCAGATTGTTTAGGTTTACTTATTTACATAGTTAAAAAATATACAGAAAATTTTAAAAAATGATAAATATAGAAGTCAGGATAGCAGTTACCACTGGAGACTGGAAGGGTGATATGGTCAGGAAAGGGCACATAGATGCTTTAAAAGACTGGTGACATTTTAAGCTGAGTAGGGGGTAGCTGGGTGTTTATTTTGTTCTTAGAATACTTATTCATTTGTATATATGAAATATTTTATACGCATAAAAAATTAAGAGTGTATGTTTTTAAATATTAAATTATTTTCTCTTATAGGTATGGAAGGATGCTGCCACACAGATATTTTACTCTCTTTCGGTGGCTTGGGGTGGCTTAGTTGCTCTATCATCTTATAATAAGTTCAATAACAACTGCTTCTCAGATGCCATTGTAGTTTGTTTGACAAACTGCCTCACTAGTGTGTTCGCTGGATTTGCTATTTTTTCTATACTGGGACACATGGCTCATATATCTGGAAAAGAAGTCTCTCAAGTTGTGAAGTCAGGTATGTAATGCTATATATTATTAACTTTGATCAATTAAACATAGCTCATTTAAGAAACACCGATTATTTTATAGCAATCGAAATACTCAAGATTTAGGGTATTGCACTTTCTCATTTCATCTTATATGATTTGTTTTAATGATATAATTCTTAGATGATCTGAGAAACAAGGCTATATTATAGAACAACTGTTTAAGTTTTTTCCCAAATTTTGTTTAGCCCTTAATGTTTTTTCCCAAATAATGTTTAGTCCTTACTGCACAATTACAAGTATCAGGCATCATGCTAAGCACTTTACATTCATCACCTTCATTTAATTTGTGTGTGTGTATGTATACCTATATATGTATATGTGTATTAATATGTATATATGAATATATGAGAGACAGTATACATAAAAGTTAATCTGTGTACAATTACAGTATTGGGTCTGAATTTTTAAAACACACAAATATCATAATAGATAAGAAACCCAACTGACTTTGAGTGTACACCTGTGTCCAGCTTTAGAGAAATCTAATCAATGAACTTCCTAACTTTAAAGGCATTGACTCGGGATGCTTAACTATCTGACTAAAGATTCTTAGTAACAGAATTCGAGGGTTCTCTTAAGTAGGAATTCCTTTTTAAATTTCTATTTACAGTTAGTGTCATTTGATGAGACTGATGAATGAGAATAGAATGTTAGGACAAGAAAGGCCTTTGGAGACCATCTAGTGTCCAGCTCACTTACAGAGGAGTGGACTGATGTACAGAAATGTTGTATCTTGCAGAAGATCAAATAATTAGGAAGTGACAGAGCCTAGGATAGAAGCTAATTCTCCTGACTCATGGGTCAGTCCTCCAGGAGGTTGGAGAGACTTAAAATACTTAAAACTAAGTATCATATAAAATTTTTCAAAAAGCATCTTTAAACATAACATACGTCAAATAGAAAATAAGATTGAATTTATAGTTTCATTACATACAATTTTGCAGGTATCTATATACTAATTAAAACTGCACTAAAATTATACCCCTTATCTTGTAATAACCTATAATGGAGTATAATCTGCGAAAATACTGAATAACTATGCTGTACACCTGAAACTAACATAATATTGCAAATCAACTGTACTTCAATAAAAAATAAAATGGCACTACATGGCTATGAAATGTATAGTGAAAAAAATAAATAAAATGGCATTACATATAGTGATTCTGAATAAACATCTGGACAGACAGTTGAAGACTAAAAAGTTAGTTCGTAAGCTTATCTTTCTTGATAGTGTAATTCTTTTAGAGTTTCTAGGCTAAGATAAGGTAACCTAATTTAGGTTTCTGGAAGTTTAAGACAGTTGTTAATTCTTCATTAAAAAAATAAAATCAGTTAAACAAAATCATTGAAATACTTAAGGTTTCTTATGTGAGAAATGTACAATTTACAAAATTTCTCTCACTAGCTTAGTTCATGTCACATGTTCACATGATCACACCATAGAACACCCTAGCCAAATATTTTCAAAAGTGCAAGTGAAACAGTTGCTAAAGAATGTATATTATGGATTGGGTTGCCAAATTAAAATGCGATTTTTCTAGTATCTTATTTTGAAAATGTCCAAATATGTGAATTTTTCTGGCAACTAATTTAAGTTGAAATGCCATTCATTTTTCTTAGGTTTTGATTTGGCATTCATTGCTTATCCAGAAGCTCTAGCCCAACTACCAGGTGGACCGTTTTGGTCCATATTATTTTTCTTCATGCTTTTGACTTTGGGTCTCGACTCTCAGTTTGCTTCCATTGGTAAGTAATGTTAACATATCCCTCTTATATTTTACTCATGTTTCCTCTACTTAAAAACATCCTTTTCTTACCCTTGTTGCCTCCTTTAGCTTTTACTCTCAGAATGATCTTTCTGAAAATTCTTTTTAACTTAAATTTTAAATATGGAAAAATACAAAACACTCATGTATCAGATACCCAAAAGGAACAGTCATTAATATTTTGTATTTACTTCAGGTATTTTTTAGAAAAATAAGCTGTTATAGATAAATTTGAAGTCCTCTATATTTCTTTCCTTAATACAATTCACATTTCTTCCTTGAAGCAACTGTCACCAAGGATTATGTATGTTATTCAGTCCATGTTTGTATACATTTTATATGTATCCATAAATAACATAAATTTTAAAAATTTCACAGAAATGTGAAATTTCATAGCATACATATCATTCTGAGTTGTTTTTACATGTATTATGAAATCCATGTTGCTACACAAATAGCTCCAGTTAATTCACAATCTGTTGCCATAATGATAAGCATTTGGATTATTTTCAAATTTTAAAAATGACACACACTGCTGGAATGATTATTACTGCACATGGTTCTATGTACACATAGAGATTTTCCCTAGGGTACACACCTAGAAATTCTGAAACAGTTTTCATCATATCACAGTTACATAAAATATTTTAATAGTTTACAGGATAAAGTTCAGCCTCCTATAGTTGACTTTCTAGTTGATTCCAAAAATTTCAAACATGTTTCTTAATCCTTTTACTCATACATCCTTCTACTTTTAACCAGTACCCTCTTTCATGAACACATTTATTTCTTAAACCTAGAAGGCCTTTCTGGCTCCATGTTATTTATTCAAATATTCAGCTTATTTAAAAGTTCTACTAGATTTTTCCTTTCAAAAACTACTTCAGTCCTTAGGGACCCGCTACCTTATAAATTGCTACCCACAAAACCCCTTATAAAACAGTCTAAAAACAACAAATAGAGCTGCATTTGATTTTTATCCGAACTGACAAGTGGTGACCGCCAAGAGAAAGGACCCTACAGATTTTTAAAAGAAAGGAGTAGGGCTGAGCATATATTCTCAACATGTATTTGTAAATTTGATTAATAGAAGTTTGTTTCTGTGATTAAAATTATTGGCAAATGAGTTGACATATAACATGCCATTTTTTTCCCTTCCAAAGAAACGATCACAACAACGATTCAAGATTTATTTCCCAAAGTGATGAAGAAAATGAGGGTTCCCATAACTTTGGGTTGCTGCTTGATTTTGTTTCTCCTTGGTCTCGTCTGTGTGACTCAGGTATTCTACAGTATTTTTTCATAGACAAAATATGAGTTGGAATGTACTTAATAATCTAAATGAGGAAACCAGGGTTTAAGAGAATGTTTAGTGACAAGTCCAAGTCTGACTTGGATCAAGGTTTTCTGAGTTTTAGCCCAGATTTTTTTCCCCATTATAACATAATTTCGATGGTAAGTATATTTTGCAGAGGGGGAAAAAGTCCAATAACGGACAATTTCCCCAATTACAGCAAAGTTAGACTTTGAACACAGACTGCATTTCTTGGCAGCTACTACGGAGCACATAGACATTGCATATCATTTTGATAATCAACTATTCTAAATGCTTATTTTTTCACAGTGACTCAGTAGAGAATGAAAGGTACATCCTTTTTGAGATATTTAAAGAAGTCATCCTTGTGTTTTCTGGCAGAGGTGAAACTAAGTAGCATATGTTAAAATCAAACTAATAAATTCAATTTGAATACCTCATCAATCATAAAAATAATTTAAAATATACTTAGGAGTAACTGATTTTTTTTTTTTTTGGTAGGCTGGAATTTACTGGGTTAATCTGATTGACCATTTCTGTGCTGGATGGGGCATTTTGATTGCAGCTATACTGGAAATAGTAGGAATCATCTGGATTTATGGTAAATAGTGACTACAGAATTATCTACACATTTTATTAAGATGATTTAGTTTGATTCCTTTTCATTATGTTTACTATAATACTTAAGTATAATATATTGGGCAAAAACATATTATGAATAAAATGCAGTTAAAGGTATATGCTTCATTGCTGTAGTATAGGAAAATGTTTAGACCTTGAAAGACGATTTGGGGACAAAATGATTAATGAACAAAAATATGAGCAAGGGCGGAATGCATTCTTTGTTGTTGTTTTTAGGAGGGAACAGATTCATTGAAGACATAGAAATGATGATTGGAGCAAAAAGGTGGATATTCTGGCTATGGTGGAGAGCTTGCTGGTTTGTCATTACGCCTATCCTTTTGATTGTAAGTACTAATATGCCATGAATTTGCTATCAATAATGTATATTTAAACATTTCTGAGATAAACTTGAAAAATTCACATTGGATACAATAAAGGAAATTAATGTCATAAATTAGTGATTTTCAACTTTTGCTTCTTGACTGGTGCCTACTAGCTGCCTAAATTAAAATGCCTTTGTAGTAGTATTTTTGAGGCCATAGGGTTAAACATTTATCATCTGAGAAAATAAACAGGCTCCTATAGACCTAAAGGTCCTAGATACTTACAAATTATCAATAGGATAAACTTTTAAAAACCAGTCATTTGCTCATTCCCTAAAAAATATGCTGAGCCAATCTATAACGTTCTTAACCTCTCTGCTAGGTACAGAAAATACAAAGTTGCATAAAACCCACTCTCTGCCTTCAAGGAATTCAATCTTCTAATTGCTAAGAGACACTCAGATGTTAATGCGTATTTTTTCTTTTTCTGGGAAGTATTTTGTATCTGAAATTACTAAAAGAAACTCACCTGTGTCAATAGAGGCAACAGTTTATGTTAATAACTTGGTGCTATTTAGGAGCTGAGGGAAAGCCAAAGATGTCTTACTGGAGAAACATGACATATAGATGTGATATCTTTAACAGTTCAGAACAGTAAAAGGCTGAATTCCAAAATAAACACTTAAGCGATGGAGAATTACTATGGACTAGAGATAACGGTGGGGATGGGGCAGTGGCAAAGCTTTACAGAGGATGTGTTTTGGTTCTCATTGCCTCCATTCTTCAAGTTTTCCAAGGAAAGACCATTAAATAATTTGACCTAGAGTCTGTTTTTAGAGGGTAAGTTTTATTAACATTATCAGGTCAGGTTCAAGTAGTGAGGAGTTGAGAAGTGGATGTGCTGAATTAAAATATTTGGATGCTCCATATTCTTGCTAGATGACTTTGACAGTGCTACTAAATACTGTTTTCCTTGAGAAGTCTCCATAATAAAATAAAACCCCTCATCAACTTAGAAGATCTAACTAGACTTTTTAGCCAGCTAATTTTCATTGATTACATAGATCTGACAACTGGATTTACTTTAAAATGCAAAGGTAGTAAATATTAAATGATATACATTATCATCTATTTTGTATAAAGTCATGAATATTAGACTCCACTATCCCTCATCTATTGTCTTGTAGTTATGTAAAATTACAGTAATTATGAAATAAACTTAAATAACGGTAACTAAAGGAATTAATCTATTTAATTCTAAAGTTAAACTTCAATATCTATAAAATTTGTACATTCTACATTCTCATTGATTCTAGTAAAACAAGGACAGGTAAATTTAGAGAAACTACTGGGTGATTTTGGGGTTTGTTCATTTTGTTTTGTTCGCTTTACAGGTCTCTAAATTAGTTTTTATGCTGCAACATTCTAGTAGATTTTTTAAAAACACATTTTTAAAAACTTGGCCTTAAATTGTTTTCATCTTTAAGATTCACTGTTTTACCCAAACATATATCGCGCTTGTTTTTTTCTCAATAGGAGGCTGGAAGTGAAGTGTGCTTTGGTACCAGCACTGTGTGAATGCACATGTTTTGGGTGTGGAGTAAGGGATGCTCTGTGTAGTGGGAAATAACAGAAATAACTGCTAAGCAAGGAGCAAAGCATGTTCACTAAAGTGTACTTTACAGTCTCCTTAAGTTAACTGATAGGCTGGCTAGCGTATAGCACAGAATAAAACCATGCTATTAAAAGTGAAAGTTAACAGAAAATTTCAGATATTATTTTACTTTCAATCTGATACATTTTATCATAAAGTATTTTACTGAAATACATGTTGTAGAAGTATTTGTAACATTTATAAATATGTGGAGGTGGTAACATTTATAAATATGTGGAGGTGGTAACTTTGGAAGAATCTATTCTAAGCCAAATACAAGTTATTTAGATTGGCTCACTGAGTATTGGTATCTTCTGGTTTGTTACCTGATTCTCTTAGTTGGCTTGAATGTCTTTTCATTTTAATTGCTTTTGATAAATTATTTCTAAGGAACAGAATCAATTTGCTAATAATTAGTGGAACTGAAATCATTAGTGCAATAAAATCTAATCTTTAGCATTGTCTTTTCATATTTTACTTTAATAGGCAATTTTGGTCTGGTCATTGGTGCAGTTTCATAGACCTGAGTATGCCAAAATTCCATACCCTGACTGGGCAGTTGCTCTAGGCTGGTGTATGATAATTTTCTGCATTATCTGGATTCCAATTATGGCTATCATAAAAATAATTCAAGCTAAAGGAAACATCTTTCAAGTAAGCACATTAATATTACTTATATTTTATATAAAGTACTTATGATCAAAATAAGGATTAATATGAGGTTATGAACATGAAATCAAATCATTCTTCCCTTTAGGCTACTTCTATAACCTGACACAATTATGTGCATAACGTTGTATTATGCTGGATATATATTTGTGTGTCTCCACGTACTAGATGAGAATCTGTAAGGGGGGGTCTTGTCTTGCTTGTTGCTGTACCCTCAGGCCCTATTAGAATGCTTAGCACATAAAGGCTATGGTATCTATACTTGAGGTGTACTGAGATGACAAAGCAAATGACCTTTTTTCTTTATAGCTGTATTTTCACCTTTAAAACCTCATCTAGTTGTAATACATACTGCAGTAGTATGTTAAAACTGGAAAAAGTCTGGTAAATTATCTTGAACCCAGCTGAGACCCTGGGTTATCCCTCTTTCATGGAGGCCTACCTAAGGGGATAGAGTTGATTATGACATCTCACTAGGATAATGACAAGGCAGGCTCAGGAGTCAGATTTTAAATACACTTCCAAGGTATATATTGCTTTAGCGCCTCACCTGATTCTTACTATAAGGCCGGGATAGAAATGTCTGAGAACTCAGTGAAAGTACATTAAAGTGATGCTGTTGCTTGAATGGGGTCACGTACTTTCTTTTGAAATCATTTACATACTCAGCTATTTTGGCTTTGCAGGTAACACGATTCTAGTAACAATTAGTTAAATTTGAGTATCATTTGGTAGACAGTATATTAGGAATTTAGATGATCACTTTTTACTTTTTTATGGTTCTTATATCATTTTGATTAGCAAAGAGACTTAACACTCTAGAATGAAAATATAGTTTGATATTTGCTTGTTTATAGATTGCAGTATTTAAGATCTAAGATAAGCTTTTTCTTTTCTTTTCAGCGCTTTATAAGCTGCTGCAGACCAGCCTCTAACTGGGGGCCATACCTGGAACGACATCGTGGGGAAAGATACAAAGACATGGTAGATCCTAAAAAAGAGACTGACCATGAAATACCTACTGTTAGTGCCAGCGGAAAACCAGAATGAGTTCTCATCTTTAAAAATATGTGGTGACGTAATGTGATTGTTTTAGAATAGAGGGAATTTTTATTTATTTGTATGTCGAATAGAAAAATGTATATACTATGTTTATAATAGTATAATGAGCTTTTTTTCTCCATTTAAGCAGGAATGTAATATAAAAATGTGAAGCTACTACTATTTAGCAATGTGATTATTATATTTGTTTTAAGATTTTCTGTTAACACACACATAGCTGCCTCTATTTCATAATAACATTGTTGTAATTATTACCAGAATATTTTTTCTAATATATTGAAGGCTTTATTTTTGAGCTGGTTTATTTAGAAAATAGTTATATTTTCTATTATACATGTTTTTAACTATTAGTTGCTTACATTTTCTTAGCATACAATCTTTCTTTTCCATAAAGCGGGGAGAATAAATCAATATATTGAAAAGAAAGTGTTAAAATTGAAAGCCTCACTTAATTAGAAATGTCATACATATATGGAAAAAATGGACTGTGTATATAATATAAGGACTGTAGTTTAATACTTTTGATTCAAATGTCTAAACACTTCATCTATTTATTGCTCACTTTTTCTGTGAACTTAGTGGTTATATTCTTTATTTACAAATAGTGAACTAACACAGAAAAATAAGGATTCTATGGCCAGTAAGTGATTAATATAGAAAATGGAACCTGGAAGCGTTGAGTATTTCTTTCCCCACACAATGTCTTCCTTAGGTTATATTTGGAAAAAAACACGACCCATCTAATTTCTACTATTTAACAAAGTTAAGAGTAGTTCATAATACACTCTGAAACCTAGGTTTAATTTCAAATAGAACATGGGAAAAATACTAATGACACAATGGCTTCAATCAAATCTAAGAGCTTATGATTGAAATGTGTAGTCAATAGATCAAGTAGAATGATTTTGTCTTATTTGAATAAGTTACTACTTACAGGTGATAACTTATTTACACACTTAAAGGAGGTAAACTTGTCAAACTTGTCAAGAATGAGGGCAGCCAAATTAGAAAGTCCTATGTCCCAGTTTCCTTACAAATAATAATGAAAACATATTGTATCACCAGTAGATTTATACATTGATTATGTATCATTGACAATTCATTTAACATCACAGCCTAGCACGATGAACATTGCCTAAATATGTAAGAAACTTTTAGGTTATTCTTAAGTTTCTTAACCTGAGCTTCAGAGAATGTATGAAACTGATATTATATGTAATATTTTTCTATGTGTATGTGTGTATGCATTTTTCTAGGGAGAGAGTCCATAGTTTTCATCAGAATATCAAAAGAGATCTGTGACTCAAAAGTTTAAGAACTACATATACTACTGCTGGTTTTTTGTTCTTGGCAAATGAGTAATAAAATAATTTTAAGCCTTAATTTCTTACACATTTTAAATTCTTTTTCCTCTTCCTTTTGATTGAAGATTAAAGGAGTAAGGGATTAAGGTGTTTCTTTAATTTATACTGGTAATTTATTGGGGGGGGCATGAAGACAGGTGTCTAGGTAAGCCTTTAATTGAATAATCTCAGTGAATTATGTATATATATGATGAACCTGTGTTAGATATTTTGAGGGCTTTCTTAGATGGTAGGTCAAATGCTTAGTGAATTTCAAAAGATTGTTAATTCCTCAATTATAATGGATGCTATAAAATATTACTTGAAATAGATGGCTAACTACAGCTTAGAAATACTTCTTCTTAATTTTAATCCATATTACTAAATTACCTGCATTCTACCATTGTATTTTGGTGCTATTTGAGATGTGGATTTTTTACTAAATAGAGAAATGCATGCAATTTTCTACAGGTGACTCACACTTCTAGTGAATAATATCTAGTTGATGGGGGCAGAGGTGGTGCTGGAAAAGAAATCCATTTCAAGAGCTGACTACAAAGAGTAATTAAGAGTTTGTGGGACTGTATTTACAAGTGTGTAACGCACAGATCTTAACAGAGTGCCTGGCACATTTTAAGGTGCTCAGTGATAGAGCTTATTATTATTATCATACAGATTCAACAGTGGTGAGAAAGACTATTCTGCATGATGGAAAGAGTTCCATCAAGTCCCATTTACTTTAATCAAACTTGGAGACATTTACAGTATTGTAAACCATTAGAAAAAACTTTTTCACACGAGTGAAATTAAAACCACTATATCTCAACTATATTCTTTTTACTGTAGCTTATTAAAAAGAAAACAACTTTTGAACTCTTTCTCTGTTGTGCTTTCATTCTTTCCCCAGTAAAATATATATTAGCAATGTAATCAATTCTTTAAATGTGAGTAAGCAAATTGACAAATGTCTGGATTTTTGTATCTGACTTGGCATCCTTGCCCCTTTTAAATAATAATTCATTTGGCATAAACACATAATCAAATGAATCCACTCAGAGTGCCTTTAATGATTGCCTCCACTGTCATTACATTCTGTAAGGTTGTCAATGGATTTCCGGTTAACTAATGCACCATTTAAACCCTTAGTAATTAGGAATTGTTCCATTTCAGCCAGCTTGTATTCCACAATCGCGAGGTTTACCAGTATTCGCTTCTGCATGGCTATTGAGTGCGGGAAATTAATTAAGATATCCCGAGAGAGATGGTTGACTGAAAGACTCTTATCAGTATTGCTCTTAGTTGACCCAGTGGGAGAGGATGATCTTACTAGTGCAAGAGAGGTCGAATTTGATGACATTTCACCAGTATTTCTCTGTAAGGGAAGGAAATTACACATATGCAGTTTACTGACTGAGCTTAGCAATTTCTAAGTACTACCAAATAAACGACGTGCTTAGTCTTGGTTACCAAAATGAACTGATTTTCCTCCCCTAAGGGGATTAAAAATCTGTTGAATGAATACATTGACATGGAAATACGCCTGTCCCAAACAGACTGAGAAAAAACAAAACAAAACAAAAAAAACCCATGAAAGTAGCCTTTCACTGCCAAAATGCCATACCCTTGGCTTATCGTTTCTTAGGCAGTCCAGTAGGTCTATACTTAGACCCTGCCTGACTCTTGCCTAAAGGCACTTCACTTGCAATTTTATCACCAGGAAATCCACATTTTGACCTTAATTATTTGTGAATGCCTCACAAAGCTCTCATAAAGATAGCTTGAAAGGAAAATATAGGAGAGGAAGAGGCAAACAAACAATAGAAGCCAGAGAAGAAAGAAGGTCGAGATTCTTAAAATGGAAGGAGGTGGGAAGTGGCCACTTTCTGCTGTACTTTTCAAGTAGGTGAAAAGCTGACCATAATCACTTGGTAAACTTAGGGCTTTTTATAACATATTGTAGCTGTTGAACCACCGGTCAATATGAGGAAAGTATGGGGGTAAACACCTGGGGCTCTTTCAAAAGAAAAAGGAATAAGGCGACATCCTTTTACTCTTATTTTACTATCTTTCTGCTCTCTTAAACACCTCCCCACTTCCCACCCACGCACTCATCTGGCGTTATCTAATTCCAATCGCCCTTACACAATTTACCTGAAATAGGGTTTTCCAGAAGACAAACATAAAGGCGAACAGAACGCCGCTCACTAGCAGCAAAAGGATGCTCATGATTCTTCTTCGGCCTCTTCTCTCTTCTCGGGCACCAAGGCACTCAGCTGGCAGTTGGGAAGCAGGGGGCTGCTAGCCACCCGCACTCGGCAAGCCCCGGGCCAGGATGCTAAACGTCCCGCACTGCCTGGTGCAACTGGCAGGCGCGGCCACGTCCAGCTTTATATACTGGAGAGAGTGCGCGTGCGAGCGCATGCGCGCACAATTGAGCACGCAAGCGGGGGCGCTACGTCACAACTCGATGACGTCAAAACAGCCCGTAGGAAACCAGGTGGCACTTATTTAACCGCCCACCTGGTTATAGTAAGAGACGGTGGAGGAGTCTGGGATTTTCAGGAAGCTGAGACATGGTAGAAATACAGACTTCAAATCGATTAAATACAAGATTTTAAAAGTGCTCTCCCCTCCTCCCTTTTTGTTGTTAAGATATGTTTGGCTTTGCTGCAACCATTCTATTATTCATTTCAAAAACAAGTTCAAAAACAAAAGTAGAAATGCACTGTAAAAAGTAGTTACCCGCAAACTGTGAGTCTTGGCCAAATATCTCCCTCCTACTCCCACTGCTATCTTAGGATTCCCTCCAACCGTACTCCCATTATCCCAATGTTAATACACATTTGTGTCTCTGTACAGTTTAAAAAGTAGTTCCAGAGACATTTCCCCATTATTCTCATAATAGTTTTGTGCCCATAGGTATTGTTAATACTATGTCTACTTTTGGAAAGATTCAAGTTTTAAGTAAACTCATTTGAAACTAGTAGTAAAAGCAGGACTTGAATCCACAGAGTTGGGTCGTGAGATAATCTCTCCCATTCCCTCACCCCAATCCCCACCCCTAGGACCTCTACCTATTTTTGAATAGCTTTATTAGAAAATCTCCCTTAGAACTTTAATTTGAAAAGATACATGCACCCCAATGTTCACAGCAGCACTATTTACAATAGCCAAGACGTGGAAACAATCTAAATGTCCATCCACAGATGACTGGATAAAGAAGTTGTGGTATATTTATACAATGGAATACTACTCAGCCATAAAAAAGAATAAAATAATGCCATTTGTAGCAACATGGACGGACCTGGAGATGGAGATTGTCATTCTAAGTGAAGTAAGCCAGAAAGAGAAAGAAAAATATCATATATCACTCATGTGAAATCTAAAAAAAGAAAAAAGGCACTAGTGAACTCATCTACAAAACAGAAACAGACTCACACACATAGTAAACAATCTTATGGTTACCTGGGGGAAAAGGGGTGGGAAGGAATAAATTGGGAGTTGGAGATTTGCAAATATTAACTACTGTACATAAAAAGACAAAAACCCAATTTCTCATGTATAGCACAGGGAACTATATTCAATATCGCACAGGGAACTATATTCAATATCTTACAGTAATCTATAATGAAAATGAATATATGTATGTATATGGATGACTGAAACATTATGCTGTACACTAGAAATTGATATAATGTAACTGACTATGTCAATAAAATATAAATAAGTAAAAATGTCAAAATTTGTACATCTTTGTTATTGGCAAGAATGTGCTTATTCAATTATAAAATGCTGTTTCAAATGTCTCTGCTGCAAATTTATTTAATTTAATGGTCAATTTTCTGTATTTCTCTATGACTTCCCTCCTTTCTTAAGGATTTTTTTTATGTTTGCATAAAATACAAATCTACTCTTTTTTTCTCACCAAAATCTTGGTTTGTGCTATGAAAGAATGTTTCTGACAAGTCTGTTTTGTGAACAACTGTACTCAAAGAAAAATTTGCATTTGCCTGGTAGTGTTTTTTCCTGTTTATATAGGCAGGGAAGGTATTATTTTGAATAACAAACAGAAGGGAAAGGTGCTTTCTAGGTCTTTCCATCTTCTAATGAGTATTTCTTCTCTGGGTTTCTAACAACATGAGTTCAACTTAAAGATGCTAAAACATATATATAATTTCACAAGTACTATTCTTTATAAATAAATGTAGTCAATGAAAATTTCATGCTTTTGGTTATTGTTTAAGTATTGTGACTATCACAAAGTTTGTGAAATGTGAAATACTGATTTGACTCCTGAAATGTGAAAGATTATTGATATTTTTGAAATTAATTTCAAAAATATCTCAGAGACAATATTATATTGTAGAGTCTTGGCCAAATATCTCCTCACAATATATTATGGAGTGTGATTGTTGTTGGCAGCTTGATGGCACTGATAGAAGTCCTCTTTACCTATACAATTTCAATAATGGGATATCTGCCTCTTGGAGCAAGAGGGAAGATTAAGGGCAGTGAGAGGAAACAAGTCAAGAGGTAAGAGGTTATAGTTTTGTGTGTGTGTGTGTGTGAGAGAGAGATAAAGTGCACTGAAATTGTCCAGAAGAAAGGAAAGATGGGAAACAAGCAGCAAAATTTGCTCCTTATTGAATTGCCATTAACAAGCTAAACTGTGGCAGTCTTGTAGGCTCTCTTTATTTTGTAAAACTACATGGTCAAGACAGGAATTACAGGACTATCTTATTGTTGGGGGGTGATGAAAAAAGTATGTTTTCATCTTGAATTTCCCATTAGAATCAAGCTTATTTCATATGCTTACAGAATGTGGTTTTCAAGTCCACTTCATTCTTACACAAAAAAAAGACTACCCCCATCCCCACTACTGAATTAAAATTCCTAGGAGGTTGTAAAAGCTTTTGTTCGCTCCACATTTTAGAGATAAGACTTAAAACACTTCCTCCTCCTGAGACTTCAGTTTATACTAAAGTGTACATAATATCAATTTTCTAATAGTTTTTTAAAAAATACCTAGATTACATTTTATCTCGTGGAATTTTGCTGGCAGGAGGAGGTAAAATGAGAAAACAGGTTTAATGGAGGGGAAAAAGGATGCTGAGACATCAAGTATAAATTTTATGACCACTACACAATTTTACCCAAGACTTGAAATATACATCATACAATACTGAATTTGAAAATACCAGATTCCTTAGTCATTTGGATATCATATTCAAATATTTGTGGGCAACTTGGTGAATGTTTTCCAAGGCTAGTGTTTGAATATATGTGACTTTTACATTATAGTTGGATCATTGACAGTGTTTTTATGGTGATGGGAGTTAGGTAAATGCATTTTGTGACATGGTCAATTTATTTATGAATACAGTTTGCTATCTCTAGTAATTTGGACAACAACTGAATGCTTCTACGTTTGTTTATCATTTCATGCTTTTTAAAGCATCTTCATTTACATGATTTCATTTAATCCTCCCAACAACCCTGTGTGGTAGGTGGGGCAGGTATAATTCCCATTTTACAGTGAAGGAAGCTGGTGTAATTTAATTGCTTTGCTTAAGGTCTCAGAGTTAGTTGACTAGAATCTGGTCTCCTCAGTCTGGGTCCTGTCATCATATTGCCTTCATGTTTATTCTTGAATAGAGAATTACAAGTCAGATATTCTATGGTGTTAATTTTCTGTTCCTGTGTTGAAAAGGTAAATAAAGGGAGATACCTTCGCAGCATCTTACATACACATTAAATCTTTCAGTGGGTTCCCCATCAAGCTCATTGACAGATAACTCATGTCTCTAGTGATGAAACTGACAGAGGGAATATCAAATGTCCATGATGCCCATTATGGGCATTCTGCCATTGCTCAGGAATTTCTCTTGGGTATGCTATCATATTTGTCCACATTTATGACAATGTCATATATGCGAGGAAACTCTCCTTAACAAATGAGCCAACATAACAACAGAAGTAAGGCAACTGGTATTCAGAAAGTATTACAATGAGAAGGGTCTCTCAATGATCATCTAAGTCATAATTTTCATTCTGTAGTAATAAAATTTACCCTAATGTTTATACCATATATCTTTAACACACTTGGTTAATAGTCAGTGCAAGTGTATTTGAATAATGCCAAAAAGGTTGTATAAATAGTTGGTATAAAATCACTTATAACATCACAATGCTTGTTGGTGTCATTGTTTTCCTCTTTTGTCCTTTTCACTTTTACAGGTGCATGAAATACAAAGGAAGCTTGGTTGGTTGTTTCATTGGTTACTCATATAATGTTTGAGAGCACTCCAGTCAGTCTTTTTGAAAATTTTTACCGTAACATTTATTCCTTGTTTCATTTAGGTTTAGATTCAGCTGGAGCTGAGATCTAAAATAACAATAACTTAAACAAACAAAAATAGTTGATTAAGAGACAACAGTTCAGTGTGGACAGGGGAGATTCATAAATGTATCGGGAACCCTGATTTTATATACTCTGTTGCTTAGTTATCTTCAACATATATCTTCCATCTCATGATCCAAGATGGTTGCTGTACTGTTCTCAGTTGCCAGGCTGGTGGAAAAGGTGAAGGATGTGGCTCCTCTCTTATAAGAACATTTCCTCGAAGTTGCATATGATACTATCACTTTAATTTTACTGGCCAGAATGTAGCTATATGGGAAAATCTGGCTGCAAAGGAGGCTAAGAAATGTAGTATTTGTTCTGGGTAACAATATGCCCAACCAAAACTTATGGTTATGATACTTAGAAGGAGAGGAAGAAGAGTTATTGAAGGATGTCGATCAATTTCTGTGACACTGTCTAGAAGAGGGGATTTAGATTTTGTCTAGGATACCAACCCATCCTTGTACCCATAAGACACATGAACTCCATCATTTATGAGGACTTGGCTAATATGTGAAGATTAGGGAAAATGAGGGGGAGGACAGCAATCTGGCTTGTTTAGGATTCCAGCCCATCTACCTCTTCCACCCTGCCTTAATTGAAATTATCTAAAAATGGTTCTTCCCTTCCAATTCTTCTCCCAGAAGGAGTTCAGAGTACACTACACTTGTTCAGGTCCCTGTGACTGGGACCACCACATTAACCATTTATATGTTGATACTTTTTCCTATTAACTTACATAATTTTGTGCCGACTGCTATAAAAACAGAAGGACATAAAAATTTATTTTATGAAATTCAGTTAGGGCATATTTTAGAGAAATTAAACAAAAATGAACTAAGAAACATATGTTGAATTTTTTTCTTTCTTGATCACGCATTCTCTAGTCACACATTTCATCAACAGAGGGCATTGTAGCTTTATTTCATTTTTTTTGGTTGCTCTGAATTTTTCAATAATAGCTTCTTTTCATTTGGAATTGCACCATATTATCCAGGGGCAGATAAATAAGTGGTGTGTTGTATTTGTAAAATATAAGCACAGATCATTGATCTATGACACCATAATCCAGACTTCACTACATATAAATTACCATAGAATTTTGCTGAAAACATGCTCTTTAAAATCAATCGTATTTGAGTCAAAATTACTAGACTATATTTTTTCTTTGTTTTAAAAGAAAAAGGATAAAGACTATACATGTTATGATCAAACCTACTCTGAGACATTTTTTTTCCTCTCTATTCCCATATTACCCCTGATGTTGTAATAGAGGCAAAATAAAAAGATTACATAATCTGAGTGATGATGCTTAAATCTGGTATTTTATTTTCAGTGACATTGCTTTACTTTAAGTGACATTTAGAGCTTATTTTCAGTGACCTTTAGATCTGTAATATGTTCTGGAAAGTATTAAGGGACTTGGAAGAAAAACTGCTTTCAGCTTTTCTATTAAGTGAATGAGCTACATATCTATCTCAAATTGAGACTTTCACAATTCATTATGTTTGTCATTGAAACTTTGAAATGCCAACCTGAAATTTTTATTATAATATCATTTGCAGCCTTTTTATAACTTATAATAGTGGAAAATATTGATAATTGTTCTTAATATCAGTGGGAAATTTAAGAACAATACTGATTTTTCTAGTAACAACTATACTTGAGTTGCTAAAATAAATCAGTTTTTTAGGGGTGTGTGTGGGGGTTTGTGTGTGTAAAGTTATGCTTTATAAAGCAAACCACAGGATAAATCGGGGGAAAAAGAAACCTTGGAAACAACTCTACAAAAGGACTGGGGAGACTATTCATTACTTTACATTTATTCAACAAACATTTATTGAATACCAGGCACTGTTCTAGAACAGCAGGGATACAGTAGTGAACAAAACAGGCAAAAATCCTCCTGGAAGCTTATATTCTATTGGGAAGTTATATTCAAATTCCCAGACTGATTACTTATGGGTTTTTTTTTTTTCAGATTTCCATGGAATATGGAATAGCCAGTAATTTAAAAAGTCAGATCCTGGTAAAAGAGGAAAGCCTCTCTAATGCATTTTTTGAAGCTAACATAACCCTGATATAAAATCTTGCCAAATACAGCACAGAGAATTTGAAGACTGATTATCTTGAAATAAAAAAATTCTAGCACAAAGCACTAAGCAAATAAAATATGGACACTAATTAAAAAATAATATCACCAAATATAATTTATTTCAGAATGCTAGAATGACAACAGTAGGAAATCTTAGTGTTTCATTTCCATAGGCCAAAAGAAAACTGTAAGACTATCTCAATAGATGTCCAAAAGAAGCATACGCTAAATTTAAACACCCATTTTTAGATTAACAAAACTAAGCATTAATTTTTTTTAAAAGCCTAGGCATCAAAGGATAGGTCCTTAATAGTATGATACTGAGATGAAAACAATAATCAGCATCACCTATAACAGTGACACACTAGCGATATTACAAACAAGGAACAAGACAAACACGTACCATCACTACAGTCATTTAATAATGGTATAGAAATTCCGATAAATACAGTAAGAAGTATCTGCAGAGAAAATCTAAAAGATTCTACATGAAAAAATCTTAGAACTAATGAGTTTAGTAAAGTGCTTGGATGCAAAATAAACATCTAAAACAGACTAAAGAGCTTTCTTATATACTGATAATAACTCACTTGTTTAGAAAATATAGTAGGAAAATAAGACTACTTACATAATACACAAAATAACCCAGAAACAAAAAATAAAAAATTGGCTGAAGAAAATTACAAAACTTTACTGGGAGAGATACAAGATTTATGTAAATGTAGAAGAATAACATGTTCCTGGATAGGAAGACTAAACAAAATAAACATGCCAAGTTTTCAAAAATTCAGATGTAATTTTACTGTAATTCAGATAAAAATCCCAACAGGATTTTTGAAACTTGAGAAAATGATTTTAACATTCATCTGGAAGTTTTAAAACGTGAGACAGCCAAGACAGTTTTGAAGAACAAAAATAAAGAGAGGATACTTGCTTATGCAAGAACATTATCAAAGAAACACTTTTTAAAACAATGTGGTCTTAGAACAGGAATATGGAGACAAAGAAAAAGACTGGAAAACTCAGGACAAAGATGAATATTCTAATAGAAAATCAGAACATAAAAAGAAGATAAACAGTTGACAAAAAATTACAATAATAATGCTGAACCTAATTAGGAAAGAAATAAAAATTAAAATGAAGTATATGTACTTGACTAATATTTTAAAGATATTAATCATCAGTGATGATGACTGTGGATACTCTTTCTACCAATAAGAATGCAAATTTGCCCAAATATTCTCAAAGGCAATATAGCAAAATATATACCAACAGCCTTAAAATAGTCATATCCTAGTAATTCCATACCAGGAATCTATTCTAAGAAACTATTCAGAGATAGGGCCAAAGATGCACATCAGAAATGGCCATTTTTATTTAAGTAGTGAAAAACTGGAAGGTATTGACATGGCTATATATCAAATGCTGAAATGCTTACTATGTGATGTTACGTAAATAAATTAGTATATAAAACTTCATGACCCCAGTTTACACACACACACACACACACACACACACACACACACTACAGAGGGTAAGAACACGGAGGAGAAACACTGAGAGAGATGTATTACAAGATTAACAATGGTAGACACTGGGTGATGGGATTAGGAGAGATTTTATGTTCCTTTGAATAATCTGGACCCTAAGAATCCACCATTCACTTTAACAGACATAAAGATTTTTGTCATATTTCCTTGAGCCTTTTTAAAAGAATAAAACTTGCACATACGGTGGAAGCCCACTTCTTACCCTGAACCTATCTGAATATGCCCTTGCCTTTCTAGGATAACAACTATCCTAAAGTTAGTGCCCTCCATGTCCCATTTTATGCTAATACAGCAAAATGTTTCCATAAACCTTTTACAGTATATTACTGTGTTGTGTGATTTTTAAAATTTACAAATATTTTACCATTATATATAAATTCTTTTGTAACGTGCTTGATCATTCACTTTGTTTTGACATGTATCCACGTTGACCTTGTTCATTCATTTTACTGTTAAATAGAATTTCATTGTGTGAATAAAATTCTTTCCAAAATTGTTTTAACTATTCTCCAAGCCACAATACTTGAGAGAACCTGTTTCTACATCCTTCCCTAAACTTGTGCTATCAGACTTAAAGTTTTGGCAATGTGTTGGGTGTGAAAGATATTTATTTAAATTTGTATTTCTCTGATTATTTTTGAGATTGAATATCCTTTCATATGTTTGTTTATATTTATTTATTTGTAAATGTTTCCATTGTTAAAATTTATTGTGGTAACATCGATTTACAACATAAGTTTCAGGTGGACTACATTATATTTTTGACTTCTGTATACACTACAGTGTGCTCACAACTAAAAGTGTAGTTTCCACCTGTCACCATACAGTTGGCCACCTTTACCCATTTTGCCCTCCCGCCACACACCTTCTCCTCTAGCAACCATTCCTCTGTTCTCTGTATCTGTGTTTGTTTCGGTTTGATTTGATCTGGTTTGGTTATTTATTTATTTATTTGTTTGTTTGATGTTCCACATGTGAGTGAAATCATATGATATTTGTCTTTCTCTGACTTATTTCACTTAGCATAAAACCCTCAAGGTCCATCCATGTTGTCACAAATGGCAAGATTTCATCCTTTTTTTATGGCTGAATCATATATATGTCCATATATACCCATATATACATATGTATATACACATAAGATTGGGGCTGAAAGTCCCTGTTTTCAATCTGGCTTTCTCTGAGCCACCTAACCAGGGGTGTTGGAGAGCCTTATTGCAGTGTTGTGAGAGTAGATGTGTGGCTTCTCCATTTGGCCTTTGCTTTCATGGGTGGGGGTTAGGCCACATTTGTATGTGGTGTCTGAGTGTAGTAGACTCGTTATTGTCTAAAATTTTTTTGTCTTATTAAGCACCTTCTTTCCTGATCCTCTGGCTAGAGAGAATAAGTTTTATTGAAGCTTTTTTTTTTGTCTGCTCCCTTTGGTATTCATGGGATATATATACACATATACATCCACACTATGGACTTTTGCAACTAAGGAATGATACATAAGTATAACACTCAACCAATGTATCATTCCTTGGTTCCAGAAGTCTATCGTCAATTTGCTTTCTTCTCTACCTTCCAGAGACTTCATATATTTGTTTTATATACAATGTCCAGCATTTTCGGTTGTACTTAGCAGGAGGAATAGGGAAAATACATCTCCATCTTCCTGGAAGTCCCACCTTGTTTTTAAACTCCCCCATAGTGCTCATTGTAGTATAAGTTTTAAAAGCAATGACTAATAAGCTTTACTCATATATATGTCCACTTCTTTGCTTACCATTGCCTTCTGCATTTCCATTCCTTCCTTCCTTCCATTATATATAATCTTTAGTCACACTTTTTAGTTAGCATTTGTGAGTGGTAAACTCCTTCAATGTTTGAAAATGTCTTCCGCTACATTCACTCTTGAATATTTAGCTGGGTATAGACCCCTAAGTGGGCAGTCATTTCCCCTTAGCTGTTGGATGAATGATATCTACTATCTTCTTGTCTCTATTGTCGGTGATATGAAATCTGCTGTTAGTATGCTTATCATTTCACTGGAGGTAACATATCAGATTATTTTATACCTTTTTTCTTTGTATTTGATAGTCTATCAATTTCATTTAATTTCTTGATTGGAGCTTTACTCTTTCAACCTGAGTATTCACGTCTCCCTTAAATTCTAGAAAATCTTCCCTTATTTTCACTATTGTTTCTTTGCATTTTCTATTCTCTTCTTTTGGAATGCTTGTTAGATATCTGTCACTCATACTTCTATGTCTCCTAATCTCTCTGTAATAGTTTCTATCTCAGTTCTGAATCAATTTAGTTTTTAAACTTAGTGACTTTATTTTTAGTTCTAGAAGATTTATCTGATTATTGCACTTGTTTTAAAATTATTTCTTCTTATGGCTTTTCTTCCCTTTAGTGCATTTAATCACTTTAAATATATTTATCTTTAGGGTTTGGTTTACGTTGGGTTTTTTGGCATTGTTCCTTTATTTCCAGAGTACTGGTTGTTGTATCTGAACTTCTTAAGGACAGATTACCTAGTTGTGTGATTTGTGTTGTGTGTTTATTGTATGAGTGTGTGTATACACACATGCATGTTCATTACTGAGGCAATTTTTCCCTCCTGTGGAAGTTCCCGGCACTCTGATTTGTGAAGTTAGCTCTAAAAATAAGTTTTAGATTTGCTTCTGCTAGAGGCAGCAGGGGTTTCACACACTGGGAAGCAGATTTTAATGTTAACTTTTACCTGGCATTCCTGCTCCACGTGTGTGTTATAAATTCAGATACTATAGGAACATTCGTCACAAGCTTAAGGCTTTTATTTCTTAGGGTTTACCCTTCCTGTTTGTTTGCCATTCAGAGTCAGGAGAGAGAGTCTGTTTCTTTGTAGGTTCCCGGTCCATTGGGCAGAGGTATTTTCCCTCTAGTCCTGTATTTAGAGTGCAGTTTATTCATAGCTGTTTCTCTATGCAGGGCTCTCAGTTCCAGCTATCTGCCTTACGCAAGTACAAGGTCATGATTCCTTTTCCTTCAAGAGCCTTAAAAGCCTAACCCAAAGCTGTCAAGGCCCATAACTAGTTCAGATAGCCTTTAGGTCACTATAATACTAGCTAATTCACTTATCACTTTGGTTTTGAGTTCCTTCTACACTTCTGTCAGCTGGCAGATTTGCTTTCAAGATTCACTATGATTATGAAAATGGTTATGTTTTCATCAGCATTTATATGTCCTTAGAGCAGAGTTCATTGTTAGGTTTATTTGTTACATTGGTGGGACTAATATATACATTACTTTTTATACTTTTTATAGTTTAGGAAGTCATGGTTCTCATGTATTTCAGATAACATCGATTCCATGCAACATTCTGAGTGTGTCTGATAGGATTTTCTACTTACTTTAATGATCGTTCTAATTAAAGGTATGTTAGTTTTACCATGCACATTTCTCACAGGAGAAGGAGCCTGCTCTGACTCAGTCTCAAACATACAAACATACAGACGCATGCTCGACTACACAATGCTACAGAGGGAACTTGGGCTTTTAGGGATCTAATGCTCTTGCTAGTATAGGGCATGTCTGACTACACTCTTCATATTATTTTTCTATAGTGAACAAGTGTCACCGTAACATGTGTACCTGTGGTTAAAACAACCTGTGATTTTCTTTGTATCGTTTCCCAAATTTAGATAATTTATTTTCCCATGTGTGGACCTAACTGAGTTAAAATTACGCCTAGTGGATCTCTGAGGTTGTTCACCTCCACTTACTGGCCTAGATATCTAAAATTACTGGAGTGGTGCACCAAGCACACTTGCAAGTTAGAGAAATCAAAGTGAGCAAATGCAATGAGAAACTGGGAAGAATGACCAGAGCAGGTCACAAGCAGAAAAGAAAGGAGACCGATTACAGATAATTAGCTCATCAAAAGACTGGGAATTATAGCTGAGATGAAACTGAAACTGCCCCAAGCAATCTTCAGTTAGGTTCTCACGTGAGGAGCAGAGCTGCTGTTTCTGTTATCTGGAAAGCACAATCTCTACAAGATTGCAGATCACGCTTTAGACAAATTCTACAGATCTAGCACAGTTGATTATTTTTCCACCAACGCCTGCTCTGACCAGGAGAGGTTAAGCTGGATCCAGTGAAGGGATGGCGAAAGCCCTGACCTGAGTCACGTAATAAATTTGAAAGGAACTGCTGTCTCCTAGTCTCCACGTTAACGTCGCCTGGTAACTGCTGGAGGATAGACTGAATGCGAAAAGTGGTTTAAAATATGGGTATTTTTGACTTAGGAGAAAAACTATTTCAACTAAATTGAAGTCATTTCAATTGAAAAAACATCCCTGCTTATGATTATGACTGAATTTCATGTATGTTTTTAAATGCTAGTCCTTACGTTTTGCTTTATTTATTCAGCTTTAAGAAATGACTGTGGCTGACTGTATACAGAGAAATAGGAAATGCACCATAAAATGAGCTGGACTTTTTCCTTCCCATTACATCTTATTTATTTCTTGGTCTCTTTCAGTTCTAAAGCTGATAATGGGGACCATTATTCTGGACTCTATTTTAAGATCCGTCTATAGGCCAGTGGACTTGGAATCCCATTGTCATTATTGTTACTTGAATTTTACTCTGAATTATATTGTAATAATTCAGTAGACTATGTATTAAAATTGTACTCAAAAAAGCGTAGTCGAGCTTTAAAGAAATAAACAGTTAATGAAATTCTACAAATTGATAAGAAAATATGGTGAGGTTGAATGCTGGACAAAAATCTATAAACCTCCAAAAATAGTGGCTACCCATACTAAGTGAAGTGAGTCAGACAGAGAAAGACAAATATTATATGATACCACTTATACGTGGAATCTAAAAAAAATGACACAAACAAAATTATTCACAAAACAGAAACAGACTCGAAGACATAGAAAACAAACTTACATTTACCAAATGGGACAGGGGAAGGGGAGGGATAAATTAGAAGTATGGGATTAATATGTAAAATAAACAACAAGAATTTACCGTATAGCAAATGGAACTATATTCAATATGTTGTAATAATCTATAATGGAAAAGAATCTGAAGCTGTTCGCCTGAAACTAACACAATATTGTAAATCAATATAGTTAAATAAATTTTTAAAAATAGTGGCATATATATATATATTATATACATATATATATACTATCCTTTTAGCAAGTTATCTGTTTAAATTCACCTATGAGTTTTGAATGTTTGTTGCTACGTTTTTTGAATCAACTTTACCAAAGTTTAGAGATTTATTTGAAGACACAGTTTTAATCTTTACTTTTAGTAATATTATGTGCATGTGTGTGCACATTATTAAAAAATGAAATAACAAATGCTGTTTTCCCTCCTTCCAGAATTTAATTGCATTTGCTTGATAGTTAGATTTGTTTAAAAATCTTCACGCCCCCGGAGGATTTTTCAGCCTATCTATGTATGACTCTACATATTTCTCTAGTCACTAGGTAGGCACAATTACATTGTAGAAAGAACATAGTTTTTCTAGTCAGAGAATTAGTATTCAAATCCTCTTTGTTTCCATTGCAATCTTCATGACCTCAGGCCAGTTATTCAAATGACCTGAACTCAGTTTCCACATCCATAAAGTGGAGGAATTTTAACATCTGCCTCCAGAGTCCTCTATTTAGTAGGCTGGGCTGTTTTTATAAGCAAAGCATCTGTCTACTTTGTCACATGATTTGAGGGAGGCAATGATAATTATCCCTAAATATTTCTTCCATGGATATAGCTATAGCATTCAAAATTTCCTTATTATATGTACATATGAGTTACTGAAGGTTCATTTTAAAATGTGCATTTTTCTGAACAAGTTAAAACTTTTGAAGCCATTAAGGTAGTAAAAGTTAAGTTGATTGAAATTTTTTTCTGTTCTCTAAAATCCTGATATTCAGAGTGCTGTCCCCCAACTAGCAGGTGTGGGCATCATCCAAGGAGCTCATTAGAAATGCAGAAATGCAGCACCCCCAGCCCTGCTGAATGAGAATATGCATTTTAACAAGACCCGGGTGAGTCACATGCACATTCAAGTTTAAGCAGCCTTTATCTGAATGAGTTCTGGAGAAATGGGATACCTTTTGCCATGGGACAGTGGTTCAAATCTGGGCAGGGGAGAAGAGGAGTACTGTAGGAGAGGGCCTTGTACATTCAGATGATCTCAGGAAGACAAAGACCAAGGAGAGGAGACAGAAAGAGGGTTCCAGAGGGGACATGCAACCTATCTCACAACCCCCTAGGAGATAAATCCTTCTTGACAGAGAATTGGTAATCTGAAGGAAAAAAAAAACAAAACACAGTGAGAACAACAGAGAGAGTGCTTTAACGCTACGAGGATACTTTTCCTTTTTTATTTAAATCTTTACCGATTCCAAAGAACAATTTCTTCTGGGCTGATAAAATGTCCTAGAGGCCCTGGAACCACGAGCAAGTTTACATGTTAGTTCCCGTTCATCCTACAAAGCATAAAATGCCCGATCACTTCTGGGACATAAATCTAGGACACATTCTACTCTAAAAGCCTTATTCCTGAAAACTCATTAGCTTTGAACCCACTTATGAAAAGATATTTGATTTCATCCAGTCAATGAGACATATGTCTTTGTATAAATCAAAATCTTTTTGAAGTTTTAATAATCATTCCACTAATTGTATAGCAGGCCATTTTTTGCTCTTCTTTGAATTTTAGTTCACAATACGAATTAATTCCTTGGATGAGAACAAGTTAAAAATAACCACACTTTGGAAGTGACCTTTGGAAGGTCTACTTGAAGAATTGCCAAGAATTTTGTGCCCCAATGCTGTTTTCTCAGTGATTCACAGCATGGTGTCATCAGCACTGCTTCTGGAGAAGGCATATCATCTCCTTTGCTATTTGAAAATGGCTGGATTAGAAGTCAGACTGTGAAGTAAAATTGAGTGAATCACAAAAAATAGTATAGATTTTCTATTAATGAAAACAGTGTATATTGAAACCATATGGATTCATATATCTGTATGTCTAATATCTATAGCCATATTTATATTTATGGAAAACATAGATTGCCAATGCATACTTTAATGACTTTTATAGTTAAGGCAGAGATGTTCTGATAGTAGTACATTCACAGGCAATTTAACTCTTGGCAGAAGAGTAAAACTCGTTTCATTTTTTTTCAGCAAATATATCCTGTATCACTTACTTTGCCCAAATAGCTAAGCTAAGCATTATGGTGGGTACAGATTGTCTTAGAAAAAGACTTTATGTGGTTATAGTCTAGCAGGGGAGACAGGACATTCTACTACAATGCATGAGGGCTATGAACGAAATGTTTCTGGAGCCCTCAAGACAGTGGGAAATCAATTCCAGCTTGGGAGAAGTCCCAAAGCCCAATGGAAGGAGTGGCCTTGGAATGAAACCTTCAAAAACAACGTACAATTGTAATTGGCAGACATATGACGCGAGGGCATTCTAAGCAGAGAGAACAGTGCAGTATAGAGAAATAAAGGGGAAAGGCAGATGGTATTTAAGGAATTGCCATAGTCCTGTTTATATGTCGGGCAGCCGAGGGAGATAGGGTTGGAAAGGTATGTTGATCGAAATCTTCTGGAGAGCTTTTGATAATATTAAATTCCTGGGCCCCACCCTAAGAGTTTTTGATTCAAGAGGTCTGGGATGGGGATCCTAGAAAGTTTTCTATTGGAAATGCCTCCAAGGTGATCTGAGGCCCAGTATTTTGAAACCACTGAATTAGGGACAGATTGCAAAAGTAGACACTGAGGTAATTTAAGAAAGATTATTACTCTGGCCTCAATGATTAGAAAGGGTTGAGAATGGAAAGGTATAGGCAGGACCACTAAACCAAACACTGAGGTAATAGTCCAACTGTGAGGCAACAGCTTGTAAGTGTGGGCGGGAACAATGGAAACGTAAAGAAAAGCCCAGGTGTATGAGCTACTGCTCAGAAGAAGGATAGACATAGTGACTGAATGGAGGTAAGAGAAGTCCAGGAAGAAGACTAGATCCAGGATGACTGTGAAATTCAAGTTTAGGTGACTGAATGAACAGGGGTATCATTATCCAACTTAGAATAAAAAAAAAGTTAAGTAAAACTCTTTTGTGTGTCATTACAAAGAGATAACCTAATAATAAGCATTTCTTGACATCTATGACTTTAGGTTAATCTCCCTAGTATACAGTTTCATAGCATCCTGTACCTTTACTTGTAGCATGTCCTAAAGTGTAATTTTATATTAATTTGCATGGCACTTTGATTAATATCTGAGTGCCCTATTAGACCACCAAGTCCACGATGGCAAGGAACCACACTGCCTGGCAAATCATAGGAACTCCTACATTTTTTGTTGGTCCAGTTTTTCTACATGAGTGATTGAGTAGACAAAAACAAATGAATTTTTAAGTAACTCGTTGAGATTACCAGTATATATTACAGGTACAAAAATATTTATATAAGAAAGATTCACTGGTAATCATACATATTTTTATTCCAAGTACTTCGAAATATATAATGGTAAAATTAAGCATCTTCTCTCTAGTTAGTGGGATAAAAAAATTGAGTAAACTAGTTTTGGTGAAAGATTCTCTAGATGAGGTTATATATGCTTACTTGAGAAAGTAAAACTCAAAACATTTTAGAAGCTCTATCGGAATGTTTGCTTATTGTAAGAAAAGTATGTGCATAATATATTTGCTTTTATAATTCAAGATCACAGCATATGATTCTGTGTGAATTTTGGAAATTTCAGGTTGCCTTTTCTTAAAAAATAAAACAAAATTAGATAATGAGCCCACTCTTTGTTAAACCATAAGGATTTGGGTCTGTACACTACTACATCCTGCATGATCTAAAATTAAAACAACCCAGAGGAAATTTACAGAGGTAAAGCTCTTTTTTTGTTCAAGATCTACCTGATCCTCTCTCTTACTGTTGAATAATGCACCATTGTTCTTCCTCATTTTAATCAGAGGTGAAGCTAAAAGTGTTAAAAGACTTGGTGAAAATTCTACATTTAGTTAGTGCCAGAGCTAGACAATTAGAGGGATGGGACAATTAGGGATAATATTGATCAAATGTGTCTTGTATGTGATGATACTTTAAACATATTTCCATTTAAATGTCATGGCTCCCTTATGTGGTAGGTGTTATCCCATTTTTAGACCAAAAATTGAGGCTCAAGATAATGTACTTTTCCTGTGTCATCTAGTAAGTTGTGGAGTGTTGATCTATTTGATTCCAAACCCCATGCTTTTTTTCCCCACAATGCTTTGTTATAATTAAATAGCAAAACTGAAATTAAATAAACCAGGTGCTGCATTGTAGAGCTAATAGTATTTTATAATTACGCTTATTTGGCAAATTAAGGTAACAGACCAAGTAGAATGCCAAAAATAAGCTACCTCTACTTATAATTACATTATTCTCCCTCATCCAGGAATAGCTATATGGAAAACGCCTAAAAGCTAACAAAATTAAAATTTGTACAACTTTTAAAATTGAAATATAGCTGATGTACAATATTATATTAGTTTCAAGTGTACTATATAGTGATTTGACATCTACATACATTATGAAATGATCCCCATGATAAGTCCAGTAACCATCTGTTCTCACACAGTTATTACAATATTATTGACCATATTCTTTATGCTGTATATTATATCCCCGTGGCTTATTATTTTATAACTGGAGGTTGTACCTCTTAATCCCCTTCACCTATTTTACCCCTCCACCACTCTTTCCTCTGGCAACTACCCTTTTGTTCTCTGTATCTATAGTTTGTTTTCATTTTTGCTTTGTTTCTTTTGTTTTTTAGGATCCATATAGAAGTGAGATCATACGGTAATTTTCTTTCTCTGTCTGACATTTCACTTAACATAATAGCCTTTAGATTTATCCATGTTGTTGCAGATGACAAGATTTTATTTTTATGGCTGAATAATATTCCATTGTGGTGTCTATCTATCTATCTATCTATCTATCTACCTACCTACCTATTTATCTATCACAATATAGCCCATCTTCTTTACGCATTCATCTAAACCCCATGCTTCTTTACATGCTGTGTCCTAATTCTCCTGATTTCCACTACAGTGTTCTATACTGATCTTTTGGGGAAAAACAGAACAATTCCAGTAGAAATATTTTCATCCAAAGGGTGAGACTGTTCCCTCACTGTAAAGAGAATGAGAACTTGTATGATTTGAGCGACATGCAGCACTGACTCGGAAAGGCAGGCAAAAAAGAGGCAGAAAAAGGTAGCTCTGGGTAGACAGAGCAGAGCAAGAATCATCAAAAATTGGGGAAAGGTGGACTGGAAGTTGGCAGAGGAGTTGGAAAAGGCCAACTGTGGGTCACCAAAGATAACTCGGTCTTTGCAATTTCTGTCCTCTTCTTTTTCTCCAGATTCCTTTCTTTCTATTGTTGTGAAACATGTAACATGAAACTGTTTCTAAGTGTACAATTCAGTGGTATTTAGTACATTCACAATGTTGTGCAACCATCACTACGATCTAGTTCTAGAACTTCATCATCTTAAAAGAAAGATTCATACCCATTAAGCACAGATTCCTTTCTTTTTAAAGTCAAATTAGAAAGCAGCAGTACAGGCTGGGATAAAAACAGCGATAAAATCGCAAGCTTTCTGCTGGAAAAAAAAAATCAAGACCACCTCCAAGTTTCCCAGTCATTCAATTTCTTTTCTCTGCTGCAATGTTCAGGGTGGAACTATCTCTTGAAATCCAGCCCCGAATCAGAGGCAGCTATCAGAGAAACTACTCTCTCTGGTCAGTCCATAAGCACAGACTGACAGCTGGGATTTAATAAACCAAGTTGGTGAAACACTCATTCTTGTCGTGAACAAACAGACTACCATGCAGAACATGATATAAGACTGTTGGGACAGTGCACTTAAGTCATCAAGACCTTCTTTACCACCCAAGCACACGAAAACCTGACAAAACTTGGTATGTGTAGGTGGAGTGGGGAGGAACCTCTTGTAGTTATTGCTTAAAAGGAAGGAAAAGAAGTTTGCGATCAAATGTGAACACATGGTTTGGTGTTTCTAAACAAAAAGAAATAAGGAAGGCATTGAAAATGTTGAAGAAATACTGCACAGCAGTGTACAAGAGGAACAAAAGAGCAATGGAACGAGGACAGAATTGAATGAGGAAAGCTGAGGCATAATAGCTTAAGTTTTATAAAAAGCTTAATGTAATGGAAGCTACAACATAGTCCACTGGAAGCTTTCTTTAATGGAACAGAGCCATCCCGCCTCCATTAGAAAGAGAAAAAGAACCTAACTGATCATTGACTTTCTCCCCTAACATGCAACGCTCCATTCACAGTAACTGTGCAGGGTATTGTCTGCAGAAACCCACCAGATGGTCTGAGTAGAGAGGGAGAAGAAGCAAGATGATACGATGGAATACAAATCAGTCACTTTTATTACAGCATTGCTTGGAGTCTGATGGCAGTGGCAGACGGCGAAAGTTTTATTTAGTATGCATTCGATCTTGTTCCTTGGGGAATCAATTTATTTTGATATTTTACCTCAAACATCAAAATAATACACAGACCTGAAGGCTCTCAGCAGACTTGCTTAGTTTGTCCCCAGAATGGGGTCAGATCCAATCTCCCAGCCTCTCAGGTTACAATTCATTAGAAGGGAGAACAAGATGACTGACAATGTGAGACAAATGGACCAAAAGTTCTTAAAAAGAATATTCAACCATTCTGTGTACACTTCTTAGAAAATTTCAGTAGGCAGAAGAGAGAGTAATTTTGACTTCAACATGGCTTCAATACGTTTTTTTAATGGACAAAATAATCTTAAATATTCTGCTTTTAGAATACCAGCAAAGAATGTATTTCTATCTTCTCAGAAAGAATCATAATATAGGAACTGATGTAGTCCTCAACCTGAGAAAATGGGTGGGCTGAGAATTCGTAATACATTTTTCTTTAAAGACAACTGACAAGAGTACGTAGCCAGGTGAACTTCCAAGCGCAGAATGTAATGCAAAACTCAGTCTGGGGTCCTGGTTTTAGGTCATGAAGTTAAGGAATGAGAAAAGGGAGGGAAAACAAGAGATTTTCACCCTCTTTCCAGGGGGAATGATCAGTTCAAGGTAAAATTTAAATTTGGCAAGATTGGTCTTTGATTTGGGGCACATGCCAGTGTCCTCAGAGCCACATACACCTCAATGCCCACAGGCTGTCCGAAATAGTCCCTCTGCCCACTACTGTGGGATTCCAGGCAGGCCTGACCTGTTTCTTAAAATGCTGCAGGCTCCAACATTACCTATTTTATTTGCCATACTTTCTCTTTCAGACCATTCAATTTATACCCCAATGTCAAGAAGAAAACAATCTGCTTTAAGTCCCTCTTAATGCATGGATGATCAAGAATCCCTTTTTTGTTGGCATCCTTTAAGAGAATTCTTGTTAATCCAAGGACATCAGCAGTTAACAGACTTCATTTATCTTCATAACATGAGATGACTATATTCAACCAGTGTAGGCAAAATTTTTTTCTGAGCCAAAGGCCACCAAACAGGTTAGTTCTTCCTGAATGGTTATCTCTCTCAGGAGACATTTTCTCCAAGATGTTCCTGATTTTTAGCTTCTTCCTCTTTCGTTATTTTTGTATTTAAAAAAACAAACCTTTTTTACAGTGACATAGTGATTCCTGAGGAGCATTGGTGATAACACTGGTATTGAAGACTCTAGCAGAGCTAAAGCAGGGGCAGGAATAGCAATTCTGATTTGTAAGGCAGGTGTTTTAAAGCAGAGAAACTGAATGTATCCCCTCTCATGATCCAATTCAGTAGACTTCAAAATGAACTGAACATAAGAGCGAGACGTTTGCTCTTGTCTGACTAAATCCCAGTGAATCATCAGCAGTACAAAAACAGTATACACAGCATTTGACAATAATAAACTGTAGGATGGCAGAAAAATTTAACATATATCTTGTGTGAAACAGAAGTGTGTTTCCTCCATGGGGTGATTTTTGCTGGGATGTGCTGGGGAAAGTCATGAATAAGCAACATGAACATTATCACCTGAACACTCAATTGCAAGGGCAACACAGGTTTCATTGCTGGTATGTGCTACTGAGCAACGCAATTTGAAAATTTATCCAAGACTGAAAGATGAGCGATCAATTATAATTTATAGAAAAACATGATTGAAATTCATTTACTTAGCGTCCTAACCCTTGCCAAATCTTTAAATCTGTGGTATCAAATAGAAAGTATAGATGAAGAACAACATTAGGCAAGTAAGTATAAATTTACCACCCTGAGAAGCACCAACCAGGCAAGAGATAGGCCAGAGAAGTATGATAACTCAGAAAGTAAACAGGAATGAAAATATTCCCTCCAAATACCAATGGGTTTATTCGTTGTGAGCTCATCGATTCCTTAAGCATGGCCAGTTTTGGGGAGAATCCTATCCCAAATGGCTGTGCTCTGAGGACAGTTCTAGCTATTGTACACTAGGTGTTTCCCATCCCTTCTCAATGATGCATTTCTGGAGATTCTGAGTATAGGAAAATAATCTGGCTAATGATGGACAAAATATATTATGTTAATTATGTGCTGGGTTTGGTGGTAACTGTTTTATGTACATTATCTCACTTAATTCTCATAACCCAATGAGATAACATTTTAACATCTTTATTTTACAGATGAGAAAAATGAGACATAGTGAGGTGATGTCTTCCTCAGGTCACACAGCTGGTAAGTGGTGGAACAGAGACTGGAACTCAGATCTGCCCAAGCAAATTCATGCTTTAAATCCATGGTCTTAAAAGTGGGTCCATGCCTGCTAGCAAGCATGCAAGAAGATTCACTTGGTGCCAGAAGTTAATAATAAATTGTATATTTAAGAAAAAGCAAAAAACTAAAGTTTACCAACATCTAGCATTATAGGCTGACACAGGCACCCTCACGAGATCTGCATGTCAGATGGTCAAATACTACATGTGGTACATGACTTATTTCAGGGAAGTGCAGTCATTTCACTATGTGGAGGAGAAGGTAGTAGTGGGCACTACTGTCGCTTTTTGCATATTGTCACACATCACAATATGTGTGCTCATTTTAGTGCATTTCTGGATTATATTATACACTTTGGAATGGGCAAACTGCTTATTTAAGACAACTTTGGTGGGGGGAGGGTATAGGTCAGTGGTAGAGTGCATGCCTAGCATGGACAAGGTCCTGAGTTCAATCCCTAATGCCCCCATTAAAAATTAATAAATTTATAAATAATTTATTTAATAAATAAATAATAAATAACAAATAATAATAAATTAGTAAATTATTTAATAAATAAATAAATGCACCTAATTACCTCCCCCCAACAACAAAAAAGAAAACTTTGGTTCTAAGTAATACTAAAATGTAAGCACCAATGAACAAGAAAAGATGGGACTAACAGTTTTAATATCAATTTTTTTTTATCAGTCATGAACAGTAAAAATGATGGTACAAACAAATCTGATTGGACAACGGCCAAGATATATTTTCTGATTTTTCTGGAATCTATGTGAAATGCAGATGTACATCCACTATCATTAACAATGAATCCCACTCTAAATGGATACTGTCTTAAGCTATTAGCTGTTGATAGTATGAAGCCATATTGATTAGCAAGACATTAAACATTAAGCATTTTGAACATGAACATATATCCCTACAAATACTTCAGTGATATTTAAAATGTTTAAAAGTCTCCATGTAATATTTGATAAGATTTCTCTAAACTTAATCCTAACTATTTAGAAGCCTCTTTTGAAGTTTCTTAATATATGTGTCTATGTCTATGACATAAATATGAATATGTATATTAAGTGCACTATTTTTTAAACTGATTTGGGTGCATGATCAAAACTGTTTAGAGATCAGTTTTCTAAATCACTAATATTATGTTGTTTCTCTAGGGAAAATGAGGCTTAAAGTTGTTCTGTGATAGGATGTGTTAGTATTAAGAGAATGAAAACATGGCACATGTTTTCTCAATGGTCTATTTAAAACTTTAAAACTTTTAGCTTCCCCTTCAGTCCCTTTCATTTGTCTTATTCTACATAATCTTTAGTGTTTTTAATACAGACTTATGTGTCAGAACTACTCAAAAAAATACTGGAATTATAGTTTCATTATCCTATTTTCCTGAAGCAGTGCCTTCTGGAGCCTTATTTAACATATAAGTGAACTTGTCTACTATAGCAAGTTTGTAAAATCATATATTTTACCTTATTGTCTTTACTTATTTATTTCTTAGAGGTTGGTTTTCTGGGTTTCCAACTCTGTGAAACACTTATCAGCTGAGTTTCTTCAGCAATTGTGAGATAATTAGATATGACTGCTATATTAATACTTTTGTGTTAACATATAAACTATATTTGAAAGCATAATCTGGGTCATGCATATTGATTTCCCTCTCTCATGCATGACAAAGTCAACTAACTTCTTGAGCCAATTTCACTTAATAGCGTTGACGCTGTCATACACCTGCTGGCAGCTCCTTGAATTGCAGCAAAGATGCTTTGCGCTAGAACTGAGGTACAATTAGCAAGCTGTAAGATGGGCAAAACACACAGAGGATACCCAGATCACCAAGAGTAGATAAATCTACTAGGGCAGGACATATGAGGCAAGGAAGTGCAAACCTGGGGAGAATTAGCATCAAGGAGGTCCAGAGATAGACATCAGACAGATATACTGTCAGGTAAGAACCCATAGGCTCAGAAGAGACTGGCAGAAGGCAATCATGACTCAAAGCTAGAACTTTAGTACCTGGGGGCAAAACCACAAAACCAATAGAAATACATGATGCAAGTACTCTTGAAAATCATGACTGTGACCCAAATTCAAGAATTGGACCACAAAGGGAGAGCCTGAAATTACATAGTAAAGCAAAAACTGAGTTTACTGGAAGTAGGGTACACTTTCGTAATATTGGTAGCACTCGAGCTGGCTTGGTGCTTAGCTGTCAAGATAGGTATCTAACATCATATATTCCTTATGCTTCAGAGTCAGCAGGTGGGTTGGGGTTAATCAGCCCTAAAGTTGGGGCAGATGGGAAGTAGACTCAGGAAAGTATGGTAGGGACTTGCTAATCAGAGGAAGTGTCTTACTAATCATTGTTATGAAGCGGTGGCAAATTTTGTGGTTCCTTTCATTTCTATTTCCAAATTGGATTTCAACTGACAATGTTCAATATAAACGGGTATAACATCAGTCCGCGTGATGAAATCTAAATCTGTCAGTGAAACTGTATGTCCTGATGCACAGGTTGTATTAGTCGGAGTTCTCCAGAGAAACAGAACCAATAGGAGATATATTAAAGAACTGGCTCATATAATTGTAGAAATTGGCAAGTTCAAATCTGCAGGGTAGACTGGCAAGCTACAAAGTCAAGGAAGAGTTGATTTTGCAGCTCAAGTCCTAAGGCACTCTGCTGGCAGAATTTCCTTTTTCTCAGAGGATGGCAGTCTTTTTGTTCTTAAGGTCTTCAACTGATTAGATAAGGCCCTACTTGTCCACACACACTATGGAGAGTAATCTGCTTTACTTAAAATCTACTTATTTAAATGTTATGGTCATGTGTACACCAGAAATTGACACAACACTGTAAACTAATTCAACTTCAATGAAAAAATAAAAATTAAAAAAAAATTTAAATAAATAAGCTCATGTAAAAACTACCTTCACTGTACCATCTAGACTGGTGTTTGACCAAATATCTGGGTACTGTGGCTTAGCCAAGTCGACTTATAAAATTAACCATAATCCAGGAGTTCATATATTAATTTACTTCAACAAAATGTATTGCTTACTCTTTATTTGGCACAATGTGCTATGAATCAATTAGGATAGGTTGAGACTGGGTGTGGTACTACCAGTTATGGGGATATTGCAATATTCCAGGCAACAGGTAAGGACATGAAATAAGGCAGCAAAGGGAATGAGAATGGAGGAAAATGGACAGATAGAATATATTTAGAAGATAGACTTAGTAAGACCTGGTGTATAATTAGATTTGGGAGATGGTAAGGAAGAGGTATATGGACATTTGGATGGATGGAGATGCAATTCATTAGAAGAAGGAGTAAGTTATAGAAGATGAGTTTATTTTTAAATATGAGATGCCCTGGGACAACTAGCTGAAGTTATTCAGCGGGTAAGTGGATATATGTTCATGTGTATCTAGAGTTCTGGATAAGGATATACACTTAACTACTTGGTCAGGTCGAAAAACAAAGAATCATATTTGACCACCTACGCTCATCCAAACTAACAAAAATCCTGTCAGTTCAAACTTCGGAATCTCATCTGAATCTTTTAATTTTTCCCTATCTCACTGCTACCAACCTAGTCACCATCATTTCTTGCCTCAGTTATAACAGCTTCCTAACCGGTCTTTCTGCTTCTCTCTTTGAACCCCCACCATGGTCTATTATGAATTAGTCACTATGACTCTTAAAACATAAGCCATATCAATGAACCTGCAGGACATTATACATTATGAAATAAACCAGATACAGAAAGAAAAAAACCCTGCAGGATCTCACTTATATGTGGAATTGAGGAAAGTCGAATATATAGAAACAGAGAGTGGAACAGTGGTTTGCCAGGGTCGGTAGGTGAGGGAAATGAGCAGATGCTGGTCAGAGAGTACAAAACTGCAGTCATGTAGGAGAAATTGGTCTAGAGAGCTAATGTACAGCATAATGGTTAGAGTTAATAATACTATATTATATACTGGAAATTCGCTGAGAGTATATATTTCAGATGTTCTCGCCATACACAAATACTGATAACTATGGGAAGAGATGTTGTTTATTAGCTTGATGGTAGTAATCATTCTACTCTGTGTATGTCCATCAAATTATCATGTTGTATACCTTCAATATATATAATTTTTACTTGTAAAAAGTTTTTAAAAGAAACACAAACTATATCATATCATGCCCTTGAAGAAAATCATAAAATGGCTTCCCATTTCACTCAGAGTAAAAGGCCAGGTCCTAATAACTGCCTACAAAGTTTTAGATGAATGCCCCACTCCATTGCCTTAACTAATACTCTCCCCTCTCACTCTGCTCCCACCATATTGGTCTTGATGTTTCTCAAACCTGCCAGGCATGTGCCTGCCTCAGGGCCTCTGTGCTGTCTGTTCTCTCTGCCAGGAATATACATCCAGCAGATATCTACATGACCCACTTCCTCATTCCTTTCAGGTCCCAGCCCAATGCTACATTCCTACTGGCAACCTTTAGTGACAATCTTATGTAAAATAGCACCTTGATCCTTTAACTTGCCTTATTTTCTTATAGCATTTATCACCAATTGGTATATGTATCTGTACCTTCACTAACTGGAACATAAACTTAATAAAAGACTTTACTTTGTTTCCATCTTCATCTCCAGCATCAGATTCATTGAATATGAATAGTAATTGCAGTCACAAGAGTGGATGCATCACCTATGAGATCTTATAACATGAGAAGGGGTCCCAGTACTGAAAGAAGTCAACATTTAGGAAATGAATAGGAAAAAAACAATCCACTGAAACTGAAAAGTGACCACAAATGTAGAGAAGAGATGCTTGGATTACCAAAACAGAGGAAGAAGAGAATTTTAAAAAGGAAGGAAAACAAATGAAATGTACATAAGATACAACATAGTTTATATTTGCCATTTTTTCACACTCAATGACTTTTTATTAAAGCTATATGAGTAACTCTGAAAGTAAGTTTGACTAAAATTGCATCAAGACCACAGTTAATATTTACAAATTGTTTAGAATCATTTTATAAACTAGAAATATAGGGAGACTTAGTGTTCAAAAAAAATGGCAAGGTATTGGAAGTGAATACTTAGATTTACTTTATATTACAGTTGGAATCTTTTCAAGGAATACACTAGATTCAAGACTATATTTTAATCTCCGTGAATAAATAGAACTACTGAACTGTGAAATGACTAAGCAAATTGAAAAGTTCCATACAATTTTTTATTAGCTATAATGAGAGATTTTTATTATCTGTGGGATTCATAAAACCTTGCCTGAAAAATCACAGGTCATTTTGAGAGTGATCTCAGCTCAGCTGGGACAGGACCAGAGCATGTGTGTGTGTGTGTATGTATTGGGGGAGGCAGTAGAATTCCTATTGATAAGATTGACAGAGGGAGCAAGAGATACATGTATAGAGAAGGGACAGTTCAGGGGGCTGAGATGCGTCTCAAGAGGCAAGTTCAGGGATATTCCATACTGAGTCTGTGCATGCCACTAAGTTGATGAGTTTCTCTGAATTGGTTGTGATGGTGGTGGTGGTGGTGAGGAGCAAACAGGAAGGACAACATTTCCTCAAATATCCTAGGAGATGAGATACATAGCTTAGGTTCGCCAACAGAAATGAGTACATGAGCAAGAGAGGACAGTGTAAACTCACAGATGAGGCTGAAAGGGAAATCTGGAACAAGAACCAAGTATTAAAAGCTGAAAACACTGAGTAAGGCTTTACAGTAAATTACCTGAGCATAAGTGATGAATGAGATGTTGTATCTGTAATCTGACTATTCCACAGATAGTTTACATCCTGAGATTCCCTTGTCCTCTAGTAAAATATGTCCTAAACATTTATTTAGACATGATGTAAAAGGCACTGTGGTGGGCACTGTGGAGTTTCAACAGAAAAGTTCTTCACTGGGGGCTGTATTGTTTTAATACTTGCAAAATTAGCAAAGGGAAAGCTATGAATCTAAAGGATTTTGTCTTTGGACAAGAACTGGAAAAAAGTGGTTCCTACTCTTCCAATGGTCAAAGCAGAAAAGTACCTTCTATTAATCATTCTTTCTGTGTATAACATATTCTTGAATTTTGTAGGAGATGTAACTGATTTACTGATCTTGATCAGTCTGATCTTAGTGGGTTACAATTATAGAACTTTTGTTCTCTATCATCACTGCTCCTAACTATGCTACTTCTGATATCTCTTCCATAATAGGTGACAGATACCGTAAACCTATCTTGACCAGATGTCAAAGCTCTCTGGTCACTGTCTAATTTTAGGAATTTGAATAAGGCATGTGATTGAAAAAACTCCCAATACTGAATCTCATAGAGGATTCAATGCTATCTTCAGAGTGAAATCAGGAGACCTCTCTCAACACTGACAGGAAAGCCAGCCTCTTCCTTATAGGATTGGGAGACAGAAGGGAGAATAAGAGACATGGTTGGGATCACCTTACATAACAAGTCTTCTGTCAGCTGCTGGTGACTTCTAATATGTCATCATTGATGGAGTAACAGGATTTTCTAGGCTCTATGACAGTAATAAACAACAACCTTGTACCAAAATTAGCCTATGCAACCAACAGTATACAGCAGAACTGATGATATGTCATATCTGAGATTAGGTTCATAAAAGATTGTGGCTTCCATCTTGTGTAATCTCTCCGTCTTGGGTCACTTCCTTGGGGAAAACAAAATCTCAATTGCTTGCAAAAACAAAAGCAAAAATTACAAATAAAATTTTTCATTAATCTTACAAAGTCTTCTGGCGTCTAGGTGACTCTTCAGTTCATATTCCTCCATATGTTGGTTCAGCGTTTCAGGATGCTTCAGTCAACGTGGCATCTCATCAACAAACACTTCTACAATCACCACAGTGGGAAAAAGTAGGCCATGGCACCAAGAACTGGCAACTAAATCCTTCAATATAGAAGTGATACATGCTACTTCTGCCTATTTTGTTGGTCCATGCAGGTCACACCACATGGCCATATCACATAGCTTCAATGGGCAAATGTTCCACGTGTCCAGAGGTAAGAAGGATTTGAATATTAATGAATTATGTTAACGCCTACCACAAACATTTGTTTGTTGGTTGGTTGGTTGGTTTTTTGGAGAGTGGAGCAGTATACAGTGTACAGAGTGATCTCAGTGAGCCTCCTCTTTGGCAGATGGTATCTTAGAATCACACCCCAACCCCTTCTCTGGTTGAAATGTTTTCTCAATTTTTGGCTGCCTAGGTAGCCCCGCTGCATCTGTCTCTCCTGTACCATAAACTGCTTCGTGTGGACTCAAGGGAACTGCTGAAGTCCTTCGCTGTACACCCCAGTGCTATGGAGTACTGGGTAGTGATTTGTGTGAGGGTTCTTCCCTTCTTACCAAGAACCCCACACTACATTCCCTCCTTGCTCTGGCTGTACTAGCAAGCTCCCTGCCTTCAGACATTTCTAGTGCATCTACTTACACCACACAAACTCCAGGAGGTTCATGTCAGGCTCTGCTATGAGCTCCCTCACTTCCCTCCACGGGCGGTGCCACAGGCAGGCCGTAACAAGCATCATGCCCAGGACCGAGATACTCACCTCCTGTACCTGCAGGGGAAGGCGAGAGAAAAGCTGCTGTGACTCGCCTTTACGGTGCTTACTAAATGCTGGCTTACCTTACCTCTCAGCACACTTTTGCTCTTCTAGACTTTGGGAGTGGCCTGGGAGATTCTTTAGGCTAACACAGTCAGTTCAGCAGCTTCTCTATAATAACCAAAGGAGATATCTGGCCCCCATTATTGACTGGGCTTCGGAGGACCCCCTTACAATATGGACAGTTTAACCCTTCTTTGTTCTCAGCTTTGGGCTGCAGATATTAATTCAAAAGCAAAAAGAAAAGGCACCCTCAATATCCTCTTCCGTCAGTAGTTTTGGTGTATATTTTGCTTGCATAATCCTTAAAAGAAAGTTGAAAAAAAAATAGGCACTCTCTCACACATTTTTAAGTTAATATCTAAATTTTTCCCCAAGTTAAAAAAGCTACAAAGGATTCCATTTCTGGGCACACTGTAAATGTTGATTTTAAAATTTCAGAAGAAAAATGTCAAGCCTACATGAACAAGATGATGCACTCCCCATGCCTTGAAGATACTGCCACCTTTGCTTTATCTTTTTTGTTATTATTGTTGTATTGAAGTATTTGAAATAATTTTTATGACCCATATCATAATACACCCCTATGCTGCATTTCCACAAGTATGAAATTTTTATAAGAGAACCATAATGTAATTCTCACAGCGAACAAAACCAGTAATAATTCTGTGATAATCTGTTTCAGTTCTTTATCGTTGTGTGTGGGAGTCAGCCTCCAAGATGACTCCACATGAGCCCCACTTTCTGGTATTCAAACTCTTAGATAGTACCTTCCCACACTGTACCAAACTTGGCCTATGTAACCAAGAGCATACAGCAGAACTGATATGCCACTTCTGAGATTAGGTTAATAAAAGACTGTGGCTTCCATCTTGGGTACACTCTCCCTCTTGGGTCACTCACTCTGGGAAAAAAAAAAAAAAGCTGCCATGCTGTGAGCTGGCCTATGGAGAGGCCCACATAATGAGGAACTGAAGCCTCTGGCTAATAGCCAGAAAGGAGCAGGGGCCTGCCAACAACCATGTGAGTGAGTTTGGAAGCAAATTTTCCAACTCCAGCCAAACTCTGTAATGACTGTAGCTCTGGCCAACAGCTCGACTCCTACCTCATGAGAGACCTTGAGCCAGAAACACTGAGCTAAGCTCCTCTGAGCATCCAGCTTCTCAGAAACTGTGTAATGTAATAAATGTTTGCTGTTTTAAGTTGCTAAATTTTAGAGTAATTTTTAAATAGCAGTAGAAAACCAATACATTGTATAACACTACTCCAAAAACCTTAATGGCTTAAAACAACAAGGTTTTATTTATTATTTTTATGGCTCTGAAGTGACTGGGCTGTTCTTCTGATCTTGCCTAGGCTCATTCATGTGGCTGCATTCAGCTGACAAGCTGTCAGGGGGCTTGACTCATTAGGAACATCTGGGGTGGCTGGACCTTTCTCTTCACATGGACTATAATCCTGGTCTTTTGCAACAGCATGTCAATTTCAGGGCAGAATATTAAGCGACTGAAAGCAGAATTTTCAAGGCTTTCTCTTTAAGTTTAGGCTCTGGAATATATACAATGCTACTTCTATTATATTCTATTGGTCAAAACAATAGGGAATATCAAATTCAGGGAGTGGGGAAAAACCTGCCACCTTTTGGTAGCAGGAGCTATAATGTATTGTGGCCGTGTTTTCCAATCTACCCCAGTTTTCTTCTAGGCCCAATTATTTACATCCCTCCCTTGTATAAAATAGTTTATCTTGTCTCCCAAAATTCAAGTCCCATAATGATATTTGGCTCAGGCTCAAAGTCCTAATCTCATTATCTAAATCGGATCTAATGTAGATCAGACTCATTAGATGTAGTTCATCTAGTACATCTCTGGAGGTGCAGATCTTTTTGATCCTGAGACGTGTCAAGTAACAGACATATTATCTGCCTTCTTCAGATAAACCCAAAGGTGAGTCAAGGATAGGATTACTACACTAAATACTCTCATTCAAAAAAGGGAGGTCCAAAGGTCAACAAAATAGATAAATCTTTAGCTAATCTTACCAAGAAAAAAGAGAGAGGACCCAAATAAGTAAAATAAATGAAAGAGGAGACATTACAACTGATACCACACAAATGCAAAGGATCATAAGAGACAATTATGAACCATTATGTGCCAACAAATTGAATAGCCTAGAAGAAATGGATAAATTCCTAGAAGCTTTTGACCTACGGAGACTAAATCATAAAGAGATAGAAAACCAGAACAGATCAATTACTAGTAAAGAGATCAATTCATTAATCAAAAACCTCCCAACAAACAAAAGTACAGGGCCTGACAGTTTCATTGGTGAATTCTACCAAACATTTAAAGAGGAATTCACACCAATCCCTATAAATTCTTCCCCCAAAATAGAAGAGGACAGAATATTTCCAAACTCATTTTATAAGGCCAGCATTACCTTTATAACAAAACCACATAAAGATACTACAAGAAAAGAAAATTACAGGCCAATATTCCTGATGAACACAACTGCAAAAATCCTTAACAAAATATTGGCAAACTGAATTCAATACACCATGATCAAGTGGGATTTATTCCAGGGATGCAGAGGGCTCAACATCTGCAAATCAATCAATATGATACACCACATTAATAAAATGAAGGATAAAAATCATACGATCATCACAATAGATACAGAAAAAGCATTTGACAATATTCAACATCTATTCATGATAAAGACTCTGAACAAAGTGGGTTATAGAGAGAACATACCTCAGCATAAGAAAGGCCATATATGATGAACCCACAGCTAACATATTCAGTGGTGAAAAGCTGAAAGTTTTTCCTCTAAAATCAGGAACAAGACAAAGATGCTCACTCTTGCCACTTTCATTCAACATAGTACTGGCAATCCTAACCAGAGCAATTAGGCAAGAAAAAGAAATAAAAGGCATCCAAATCAGAAAGGAAGAAGTACAATCATCTCTATTTGCAGATAACATGACATGTATAGCAAACCCTAAGGACACCACCAAACAAACTGCTGGAACTAATCAATGAGTTCATTTTCATTTCCTGTACTTTGTCGTGCGCAGCTAGGAGAAGCCAACTGCCATGTTCAACATTCTGCAGAGACTTGTCCTTAGCCACAGCTTTAAGTTCATTTATGTATACTTCCTATTTTCCAAGTTTACTTGTGTGACATTTTGATATTTCTTCAGCTACTGCAGAACATGAATTCTCTTTTTACCAGATTCAAAGGGCAGCTCTTCACTGCCTTTACAGTCTTCACTAGCTATTTAGCATTCCTCAAGTCTTTACCAACAGATTTCTCACTGTTTTTCTAGCCTCTGAATGCTTTCTGATCCCATAAACAATGTCACATCTTTTAGTGTTTTATTACAACATCACCATGTTTCTACATAAAAATATCTGTATAAGTTATCTATTACTAAGTAATAAGCCACCCTCGTGGCTTAAAACAGCAAGATTTTATTTTACAACACCACATTTAAGACAGAGAACATATCCATTACCCCCAAAAGATACCTTTGTTCCCCTTTTCAGTCCATCCCCATCCTGGCCCCCAGATAACCACTGATCTTTTAGTCTATCACCATGGATAGATGAATATGTATTTCCTCCAGTTTCATGTAAATAGAATCATGTACTGTATACTCTTTTGTGTTTGTAATCTTTTTCTCAGCATGATTTTGATATTTACCCCATTTTTTATGTTCAAGAAACCCTATGAACACAAAGTAAGATAAATACTAGTGAAACTACATCTAGGTGCTATAAAATTGATGAAAATGATGGAGAAACAGCAAATCATAAATGCCTCCAGAGGAAAATAAAGGTAAATTGCCTCCAGAGTAATAACATTAGATGACAGCTGAATTCTCAATAGAAACAATGGAATTTTGAAATTCTTAAGATCATATTATCTGATCACAGTGCTAACGAGCTAGATATATTAAAATTCAAATATATAACTAGGAAATACTCATACATTTAGAATTAAGAAATATAATTATAAATAATCAAATGATAAAATTAAAAACATTTTGAGCTGAATGACAAAGAAATTTGAACATATCAAAATGTGTAAGACAGCCACAGATGTTTTTTAAAAGAAATTAATAGGAGTGACATTAGTGAGAAAGGTGGAATAAAGCCAGCTCAGTATCCACCCCTCCATAAAAATAACAAGAACCCTGGCAAAAAAAATTGTCAAAATAAACTTTCAAAACTCTGGAAATTCACCAAAGGCTTACAACAATCACAAAAGTGCTTAATCAAATAAAATGGTTGAATCTCTGTAAGAACAGTGAGCTTTATAGTATTTTAACTTGCATTATTTCCATCCTCCTCTCCCCAGCTCCATGAGAGTTTTGGAAATAACTGATCCACAATCATGGTGAAAATCAGCAACCTAGTAGTCATTGGCGTGGTCCAAATGGAGTTTAAACTTTTTCAAGGCCTCATTTTTAGCAAATTGTCATTATTTGACTTGAGAAAACCCCACACAAAAGGCTTATATTTATTTGATTGGATATATAGATATCCCAGTGCCATAAGCCTTTACCCTGGGAGTATTTGTCTAAAACAAGAAGTAGCAGTGATTTAAAATCACAGCTGCCTCATATTCTGATAATAGTGGAAGCAAACAACAAGCTCACAAAAAACAAGAAGGAAAAGATGAACATAGGAGGCTTTAAAAATCTTTGACTAATTTCTGGAAATCTAGAAGGCCCCACACACATGTGTGGGGCTGTGTGCATGCTCAGGGTAGTACATGCTCAGGAAAGGCCCTAAACAATCACTTCTGCTAACCGTGAGGCTCTGCACAAACAGGAAGTGAAGACTAAGGCAGAGTTGTCAACTGTCTGAGTGTTGCTGGTATGCTTCAGTACACACAAAGGGCTCCTAAGCAAGGGCATGGAGACTTACTGGTTCTAGGCATTTAACGAAATCTCTGTCTAGCCATTAATTAATCATTAAGATAACAAAGCAGAGACTTCAGAGGCCGTACTCAAAAATTAATACATGCTTTATAGAAATAATTCTGGAAACTCACTAAACAAACAAAACAATAACAATAACAAACAGGAAGGAAGGAGAATCTGACATACAGAATTACCATATTATAATATACAAAATGTGCAGTTTCCAATAAGAAAAATATGCAGCACTCAAAGAAACAAGAAAGTATGGCATGTTCACAGGAAAAAAAGAAATTAATTGAAAATGCCTCAAGGAAATCCAAACATTGGACTTATTAAACAAAGACTTTCAGTTAACTGTCTTAGGTATGCTCAAAAAATTAAAAGAAACCTTAGACATAGTGCTAAGAGACACCAGGCGAACACTGAATGAAGAAATAAATAATATCAATAAAGACAGAAATTATAAACAGGAACCAAAATGAAATTCTAGACCTGAAAAGTAAAACAAATGAAAGGATCATTGTTTTTGGTATCCAATCTGTCTTTAATTGGTGAATTTATTCCATTTATATTTAAAGTGTTTACTGATAATAAAGGGCCCATTTCTGTAATTTTGCTATTTGTTTTCTATATGTGTTATATAGTTTTTGGTTCTCAATGCTTCCAATAATGACTTCTTTCATCTTTAATTTTTTTCTAGTGTGCCATTTTAACTCCCTCTTCATTTTCTTTTCTGTATAGTTATTTTCTTAGTGATTTCAAGTGAATTGAAATTAACATCCTAAAATTTATAACTGTTTTGAATTGATATGAACTTAGCTTTAAAATCATTCATTAACTCTATATTTAAACATCTCTGCTTTCCCTTTATCATCACAAATTACATCTTGTTACATCATTTGACCATTAACATGGATTTATAATTATTGTTTTATGTATCTGTATTTTAAATTGTATAAAAAACCAAAAAGAGGTGTTACTAACCCAAAATATAATAATACTTACTTTCCAATTGTACCAGTCAGTAACCTTCTGCAACCAATTAACAAAAAAAAAATCTAAAAACGGACAGTAAAATTTATTAGAAATGAACAGACCCTGACAAAGCTACATTAGTATATTTTTCATAAGTTCTAGTCATTGATAGATTAAGTATACTGAATATTCATAAGGTTATAAAATTTGAATTATATAATCAATAAATATGATATAACAGATAAATATTTACATTTTATACTAACTTTACAACCAGGTATAAAATTATGAGAATGAAAATTTCTTTTACGATAACAAGACTATATAATTCTTAGAAATAAAAACAGGAAGAAATGTACAGAACTTAACATGGAGGACACTATAACACTTTACTGAGGGACATAAAGGAAGAATCAACTAAATGGAGAGATGTAAAATTACTCTTAGTTAGAAATACTAGCTGTCAAATTTCCCTACATTAATTCATGATTTAATGGAAGTTCAATTAAAATACCAACCTTCTTGGAAATGGAAAAAGATGAAGTTCATTTGGAAGAATATGTGCAGTAGATTAGACATGGACATATTTTTTAAAAGAAAAAATACGAAAGGATGTTCTTGCAGATTTAAAAATATATTATAAGGATACATATTTTGGAACTGGTACTGAAATAGGTGGATAAATCAGAGGAATATACTAGATATTTCATAAAGATACAAATAGGTATGAACATTTGATATTAATTTCTTAATTCAGCGAGTTTGTATTGATCTTTTCATGTTCTCCTATCACTCTTTAGGTACTGGGAAACAGAGGTTGAGTAAGAAGACAAAATCTCTGCCCACATGAAACATATGCTAATAAACCAGACAATAAACAAGTATATAGGTAAATACATAATTTCAGGTAAAATGAATGCTTTGAAGAAAAATAGGGCAGACTAAGGAGAGTGTGGTGGGTTTGAGTGGTATTTTACTTTAGATGGAGTGTTCAGGGAAAGGCTTTATGAATGGGGAACGTTTAAGTGGAGATCAGACCTGAGTAAAGGAGCAAGCCATGCTCACTGTCCAGATAAAGCAAACATTAAGGTCCTTACATGGGAATGAGTCTGGCATGTTCAAAGATAAGAGGAAACGCTGGTGTGGCCAGAGATGAATCTGAGAGATAGGGTGGCATTTTAAGCTGGTAGGACAAGTTTGTATGTTTCAATAAACTCAGTGGGGACACCTGGAAAATCATACCACTATAATTCCACAGGAATGAAACATTTCTTTTAAATTCTAGAAGAGAATACAGGTGGACACAAATTATTATGGGATGGGCCTGGACTTTCTAAGCATTGCATCACAGTCGTAATTCATTAAGACTGATAGATCTGTTTAAATAAAATCTTACAACTTCTCTAAGTCAAACACCACATAAATTGAAAAGTAAATAAATGAGAGAAAATATCTACAAACATAAATGACAAAGAATTCACATCATTAGTATAGAGTAAGGAAGCTCCTACAATTCCATAAGTAACAGACAAGTATACCAACCCAAAACAAAAAGGCAAAGGACACAACTGATGACAATACAAGTGGACATCAAAATGTGAAAAAAGAAAAAGTAATTTCCTTTTTTGACTAGGGATCAGTGTGTACAGACATCATGCATACTGCTAAGCAACAGTGTAAATCAGCACAATATTTTTGGAGAAAAGTTTGGCAGTAGTGTTTACCAAAGACCTTGAGGCTAAAAGGCATATTCCCCCTTTTTAAGAGGTAGTGGGAAAGAAAAACTGTGAATAATCAGAGTTTATAACTTGCCGTATTATATGAATTTGTTATGTGACTTTAAGAAAAGTCACACAATCGCTCTGCTTCCATTTCCTCATCTGTACCTATTCACAAGTATATATGTAAATGTGAAATGAAAAAGAAGTCTTTTTTAAATGCTATACAAATGCCATTTGGTTTTATTATACAGAATGATCTGGGGCCAACACCAGAAATGCTTTAAAAACATTTTTTATATAAATAGTTTTGATCTTTAATGACCAAAAATATTAGTCACGATCAATGTTTTCATATAATGGTTTGGTCTGGGAACTTCTTTCCTTAAAATATTAAAAGTTAAAATTAAAATTTTGACTCCCTTACTACTTGTGCAACGTTTAGGTCTTATTTGACTTTTAGAAATCTGAAGGCTTTATAACAACCTCCTGTGATTAATTTTAAAACACTAAATCTACTGAGCATAACTTAAAACCTTTTTTTCTTTGTCTTTCATAGACTCTGTAATGATGTGTAACTCTTTTTCAACTCATTTAGATTTTTCTGGGATTTGGTACCATCATGAGAGTTAGGCATTTTATCATTCCAGAGCCTGTAAATGATTCTCAAAGAATTAGTCATCTGAGAGTGGTACATTAAACTTCAGAGAATACAAATTTGATTACATTTGGCACTAACCAAATAAAACTCAACAAAGTAGGAGCCCCCAAAAGAGGCCCAGTGCGGCAGAAATATAAGAAAGCGGTGAATTAGCAAAATCCTTACCTTTCTCCTTTTTTACTCTGCAAGAGTCAGCAGCACCGGCCTCTAAAACAGCCAACAGACAAAACCTTTGATAGAGTGGGATCTCCATCTGCTTGGAAAGCAGAGGGATCTCTGGAGTTTTCAACAGAGTGATCTATAGATACTATGTCCCACATTTTCCCTACAATATTTTAAAAACCATACCTGCATTATTTTACAGGGTTGTTTGGTTGAGGATTAACTCCTGAATTGCTGTTGGGAAGGATGTCCCCATCGGCTTTTCAAAGATCTGTGCTTCTGAAAAGAGTTGTGTGGCTGAAGGATGAATCATCCAGCTGGATCTCTTTGTGATTTTCCCAGACAACCGTATGTAAGGGAGGAGGAAGGGGGAGGGAGGAAGTGATGAGTAGATATTGGTTAAGTAGGGAGAAGGATCTGGAGGATTCTCTCAAATCAAAATTAAAAATAGGAGAAACCAGAAATATGACTTTAGACCCCTGAAATGGAAGAGAATTTTGGCGTGAGGAGAGACTTTTTCTGGTGCATGCAGAGGGGTATGAAATAGGGAAGGAGTTTTCAGAAGTGGCAACTGCAATCTCCTGCTAACAGCCAGAAGGAACTGGCAAGAAAGCTCCTGGCTTCTCTTTTTATTCACATCTGTGAGTTCTGTATTAATCTGCAAATTTGCCTTAAAATAGAATTGTTTCTTCAGGCTTATAGGTAAAGGTGCAATCTGCTCTTGTATTTCCTATTCTAAGATTAAGGTATTTCTAACTTCAGTCCTTTCGTATCTATAATTAAAATGCTTCATGGTTGTAATTCTGGCTCTACCAGTAGAGGCAATGTCACCCATTTTATAATTTATGAGTATGCTGAAAGATTTAATTCCATTAAGCAAGATCATAAAAATCTGCTGTCTGAAGATATGATGCAGTAATTTGAAAGGAATTAAATATGCATTCCTGTTATAGCTAATAGAACATGGGTAGCAACAGTTCTTTGCAGGCTATTAGGAATGAGCTTATACATCTTACCTTTAGAATTTTGAAACGCAATGGCATTATTCTACTGACACACTGACTAAATTACCATGATGGCATTTGAGTTTTTTTAAGTCAAACTATTTTGCTCATGTTGGTTAGTGGAAGGGAATAATATTTTTATAAAAACGACAGAATGAATATTGGAAAGGGGGAATAGAATTCCAAGATATGTGGGAAAAAATTTAAACTCTTCTTTCTTCTAAATAAATGTACAGTTCCTGATCCAGAGGCATCACACCCCAGAGTCCTAAGAGATTTTATAGATGAGATTGTTCAACATGTCTGTTCATTATTACGAAGGGAGAAATACACCAAAAGATTAGAACAGGGAAACATCATTCCACTAGTCAATAAGAAAAAGAAATGGATCCTTTACAGAGTGATGGATATGTATTCAAGTTGGTGCATGAATTGAGAAGGAATTATGAAAGTTTGTAAGCTCTTAGAGGAAGGAATGATCCATCGAATTCACCATGAGGTCACCAAGAAAAATCATAACAGATGATTAATTTCCTTGATAAGGGAGACTGGAGAAATTCTATAGGCACAGACTACCCAGACCACAGTATGTCACTTTTCTTCACAGCTATCCTTTAGTGGCATTTGACACAGTTGACTACTCTTTGATTACTTCTTTTTTTTTAATTGATAGACAGTCTTTATTTGATTAATTAAAACTTTGATGATTATGTGGCTTTTATCTTAGGTGAGTTGACTTATTAGATTTTTAATTTATATTTTTAAAATTGGAATATAGTTGGTGTATAGTATTATGTTAGTTTCCAGTGTACTATATAGTGATTTGACACTTACATACACTATGAAATGATCCCCATGATAAGTCTAGTAACCATCTGTCCCCATACAAAGTAATCACAATATTATTGCCCATATTCCTTATGCTGTATATTACATCCCTATGACTTATTTACTATATAACTGGAGGTTTGTACCTTTTAATCCCCTTACCCTATTTCACCCCCCCCATCCACCCTGCCTTCTGACAACCACCTGTTTGTTCTCTGTATCTATGAGTCTGTTTTCATTTTGTTTTGTTTGGTTTGACTTTAGATTCCACTTATAAGTGAGATCATGTGGGATTTGTCTTTCTCTGACTGATTTATTTCACTTAGCATAATACCCTCTAGATCCATACATGTTGTCACAAATGGCAAGATTGCAGTTTTTATGGGTAAGATTCCATTATCTATGCAAACCACATCTTCTTTAGCCATTCATCAATCAATGGACACCTAGGTTGCTTCCATATCTTGGCTATTGCAAATAATGCTGCAATGAACATTGGAGTGCATGTATCTTTTTGAATTAGTGTCTTTGTTTTCTTTTGGTATTTACCCAAAAGTGAAACTGCTAGATCATATGTCAGTTCTATTTTTAACTTTTTGGGGAACTTCCATACTGTTTTCCACAGTGACTGTACCAACTTACAATCCCACCCTTTTCTCCACACCCTCAACAACACTTTTTTGTTGTTGTCTTTTTTGATGATAGCCATTCTGACAGGTGTGAGGTAATATTTCCTTGTGGTTTTGGTTTGCATTTCCCTGATGACTGGTGATGTTGAGCATCTTTTCATGTCTGTTGGCCATCTGTTTGTCTTCTTTGGAAAAATGTCTATTCAGGTCCTCTGTCCATTTTTAAATCAGGCTGTTTGTTTTTTTGAGTTGTATGAGTTCTTTGTATATTTTGGATTTTAACCCCTTATCGGATATATCATTTGTAGATATCTTCTCCCATTCAGGAGGCTGCTTTTTCATTTGTTGATGAGTTCCTTCACTGTGCAAAAGCTTTCTAGTTTGGTGTAGGCCTATTATTCTTATTTTTGCTTTTGTTTCCCTTGCCTGAGGAGGTATCAAAAAAAAAATACTGCTAAGACTGATGCTGAAGAGTGTACTATGTTTTTTTTTTTAATGAGTTCTATGGTTTCAGGTCTTACATCTGAGTCTTTAATCCATTTTGAGTTTATTTTTGTATATGGTTAGAGAAACTAGCCCAGTTTGATTCTCTTACATGTAGATGTACAGTTTTCTCAACACCATCTATTAAAGCAGTTGTCTTTTTCCCATTGTATATTCTTGCCTCCTTTGTTGTAGATTAATTGACCATGTAAGGGTGGTGATTACTTCTTGAAATAACTCTTGTTCCATAAGTCTACAGAATTTTTTCTACCTCTGACTGCTCCTTGCAAACTTTACAGTCTTCTTTTCCATATAACCCATATAAACTATACCCTAAAAGCTAGTATTCCTAAGTACTTGATGATTTGGATGGTTTTACTATTTAAATTCCTACCGATTAGCTAGTGATTCCCAGAGCTATATCTGAGTCCTAGCCCTCTCCTCTTGGTTTTGCACAGGGAGCTCAAGCTCAACACATCCAAAATAAACTCAATTATTTCACCTACATTTGCTCTCCTTCCTGAATTTCTTATCTCTATGAACTGTGCTGCTCAGTTAACAAAGTCAGAAAACTGGATATCATCCTTGACTAGTCTCTTGACAGACTCAATCCAACAAGATATATTTTTAGCAGAGATAACCACAAGATACTGCACTAAGACTCCCAAACCCCAAAAAGCATCCCAACAGTGTAAGTGTACACATTGCAAGTCACACGTGACTGTGCGGTCTTATACAAAAAAACCACTTCAAGTGCTTTTAGCTGATTTTTAAATTTAATATGCATCAGTAGTTTGATGTGGCTGCTGGAGAAGGTAATACTTTGTTAAACCGAATCAACAGAAGAAAATCTAGAGTGAGGAACGGATAAGTTCAGTCTGCTCTTAATGTCACACTTGAGTCATATGGCAGGGAAGTAGGACTTGCTGTGGAAGAGAGCAGTCATGCTCACTCACTATGCAAGAAATGGCAGGACTATTTTACAGGGCATTAAAGATCAAATGACCTCCAATGCTTTTAAAATTTTATTTCCTCTTCCTGCGTTACATTTTAGATTTAAAATAATTACATTTAATAGAAATTCACTTATGTTTTAGATTTTAAAAGTAATCATTGTATTTTGATTTTATGCAGAGGTATATTTGAGTGGTCCAAGTGGCTACTGATAAGACTCTGTGAGTCCATTTGTTTTCTGATTTGGGATCCATGGAAAGACCTCTATATGTGCTATTGAAAGGAAGACAATTACATTCAGAGCCTTCCCTTTTTCCCTTCTTAACCCAGTTTGCCTGAAGGCTGGTTTGAGGTGTAGATCTAATCAATATAGACCACTTCCACGTTGCCTCATTTAAGGAAAGCACAATAAATGGAAGGTATTGGGTTTGGAGACAGTCCTGGCTCATTTGCTCTTTATCCCCTTTTTGTGTCTTAGTTTCCTCATCTGTAGGAATAGGGGTACCTGCCTCAAGGGCTATTAGTCTTCAATGAAATGATACACCTGAAAGGACCTGGCATATAGGTCACATTTAACAAACACTGTTTTCTTTGCTTAATGGCCACAACAGCACTGGGAGGGGTGCGAGACAGTCTCCTAGTAGCAGTAGGAAGCCTGGAACCTGGATTACAACGCATCAGGGTTTCTCTTTGGTGCTTTGCCTCCTTCTGTGTTCCTTTCTCCTCACACTTTCCTTCCACTCAACCTTTATTTTAAAGATAGTGATTTAAAAAATAATGGAAATGCCTCATATATGGTCTCACTGCACATATTTGGACTATTTCTACTATAAGCAGGGCAACCGTTTGACTGTAAGGGGAAGACTGACTGTGAAATTATGAAATATGAGATGAGAAAAGTTGTGATGGGTGGGGTTGAGACGGGGCATAAAATAAAAGAAAATGGGAAGAATGTCAATTGAGTCAATGGATGAGAAGAGTCTGTTATAGGTCATTTAGGATGGGACAAATCTAAAGACAACGACATTTGGTAAGGTTAAGTATAGGAATCGCAAACAAGATTGATTGGAGCAGAAGGAAAGGCACTAGACAGGGAGACCCAACAGAAGGCTGATAGAATAATGTAGGCAGGGGATGGCGACAGCCTGACTGACGACATGTCTGTGGAAATGAAGACTGGAGGACAAGGTACACAGGATAATCTTCCACTGAGGGGGAGATAACAGATGAAGTGAATTATTATTTCAGACACTTGCTTCTGACACACATGACAGACTCTGACATGAAGGAGGCAGCTTTTTGCAGACATGGTCTGGTCTCTCTTGTTTCCTCTTGCTACCCTGAACTCCTTCAGTTTTACCCTTTGTGCTCACTTGAAGGCTTCTAGGAAAGGCAAAGAAGTGACTCCTTTTCCCCCTCTGCCAATTTCAATGGGTTACCCCATGTGTCACCAGTCAGCCTGACGCCATTATTTCCAGCATGTGGAGGGGCACAGAGACCAATCAGCCAATATAGGTCAGTTTGTATTATGTCTGCCTTGGGGCAAAATTGCATTGTCCCTGGTACCCAGGAGCTGAGGTCTGATTAATGGCTTCTATATTCAGTGCAGACCCACGGGGATGAAAAGGATTTGAAGGGCAGGAAGTCCAAAGTCAATTTTAGCTTTGGGATATAGTAAACTTCATTACTTTGTCACTTCACTTTTTTATTTTGGGAATTTTAAAAATATTTTCTTTCTTTAATTTTGTTGTTTTACATAGAAAGGAGATACATATACAGACAGAAGCTCAACACCATGACACGGTATATGATTAGCCTCATTGAAAGCCCACTTATCACAAAGCAGCATCTAAAATGAATGAAACAATTTGGAGGAAATACTTCCACTAGTATTTATACTCGAGAAAATTATTTTCCTGCTTCCAAAGGGATAAACAGGTTATGTTTCACACATAGGCAGACACCTCATTTTGGGTAGCACTCACTATACAGCCAGCATAGCCACTGGATCAGGGCTCATTTTTAATGATGGGGTCCATAAATAAAGCAAAGCACTGATGTAGGCAATAGATTTGAGTGAAGTTGCTTCTCCTCCTCCTCTTTCCTCTCCTTATTCTTCTTGCCATTGTGATTTCAAGGGTTCTCTTGCCTAAGAAGGGAGGAGTTTCTGTTCCCTGTTTTCTCTACAATGTCTGATATGGCCATAAAGTAGAATTTCCAGCTTTGTGGGAACAAAAATACTACACAGGCACGTTTAGGCTTTCACAGAACACCTCATCATAGGATGATTTATATGTAGAAAACAGTCCACAAACTTAAGTGTTCCCCTCAATAAGCCAAAAAGGGAAACAGCCAAAGATCACCGTTAAACACAAGACAATATGAACAGACACCTTATGAAAGGAATTCACCTTGCTGAGATGACAACTGTGACAGCAACTCCTTTGGTTCTACCTTTGAGATACCCTTTGTATGTTATCTTTCATTTTAATTCATATTGTTTCTGTTCCAATGTAGGCCAGGTAGAAAAGTTCTAATTCATTATCTTTTGCAAGGAGCTTCATATTAAAAGTGACAGAAGGCAACTCAAAGTACTGTAAGCCAAAATAAGGAATATTACTATAAGGATCCAAGGTGAAGGGTGCGTTCCAGCCTTATAAAGGATAGGAAGCAAGAAGCAGCATGCTATTAGGTAGTCTTCCTTGTGCTCTTTTTTCAGGCCACTTTCTGTTTGAACCACCTTCTCAAGTTTCATGGGTTCTTTTTAAATTCTTTGTGTCTGTTCCATGTTCTTTTTGCAGACTTAACCTTTTCTCCGTCTTCCTGCATAAGATAGCTTACCTACTGCTTGCAGGTTAGCATATCCTCAGTTCAAGCAATCAATAGGGAAGAGTATCTCTGAATACCAATGTCAAATACTCAGGAGAGAGCAATTTATTCCTATCCCTTGAGTCATGTGTCCAGCCTGGATCCATTGCTATGGTCAGAGGTGGGGGAGCACAGAGTCACAGAGTGTAAACTGCAAAGATTCACCCTCCTCCATATATGGAAGGATAGTTCTTGGGGTATATGCACTGACATCCCCAGAGATGCTTGCTACAAAAAAAAATTGAGATAAGAATCTCATTTCGGTCATTCAGCAAGCTGATGACACAATGAACATGGTGTTGGAGAAACAGAGTGTTGACCTGGGTAAAGGAGGTCTTTTTGGTAGTGTGATTATTGTTTTAACACTAGTTAAAAGTGTTTCAGTTAGTGTTTAAGTGTTTTTAATTTAAAAATTAAAGCACGAAAGAAAATGTAAAATTATATATTATAAAATGTAAAATTCCACACTTTTGGAAATGCATAAAGTAATAAATAAAAATCACTGCTACCCCTCCAATACATTCCCTATGCCAACAGACACACACACACACACACACACACACACAGGTATGCATTACACAGAACACTGGGTAGTAGTTTTATGCATCTGAAGAAGGCAAATAACCCCTGACCGTTGAAAGCGTTGGAAGATGGTATCTCTCCCATCGCTTATATGCCCACTTCTGTCAGGGTAACAACCGCCGTGAATCTTATAAAAGGACAATTTGCCCGCAAATTTATAGAGCCTTCTATTAAGACAAGATGACATTTTTGACTGACTTAGATTTCTTTTTTAGAAACTTTGACTGGCTGTGACCAGACAATAGATTAGAGGAGAAAATGAATTTAGAGTCTCAATATGAGAGGCAGCAGCAGAAGGAATTAGGAAGCGCTTCCTGTGGAACATCTCACATTATGGAAAGAGTTGGACTCCTTCTGTCCAAATATCCACTCGACATCTCTATTTCAGTGTCCCACAGATACCTGAATGCCACCGTGTCCAACACTGAACTCATCATTCCACCAAGACGCCACTCTTCACTCTCCGTGCCCCACTTCATTAGGTGGCACCACGCACTCAGCCCAACTGACCAAACCAGAAACCTGGGAATCATTCTTGACCCCTTCTTCTCCCTTACTGCCCAAACCCCTCCCCAAACATCCAGTTTGTCATCAGGATCTGTAAGGATTAGTCCAGGACATTTATCATCTCTTGCTTGTATCACTGCAATCACCTACTAACCGGACTCCTGGCATAGAATATTAGACCCTCCCCCCATACATCCTTTATACTCTAGCTAGAGTGATAGCTTCAAAAAAATAAAAATAACTGTCACTTAGCTGCTTAAAATCATTTAGTAACATCCTGCTTCTCTCAGGGTAAACCCTCAAGTCCTTAAATGGCTTTCAAAAGCCTGCGCCTGCTACTAACACTTACCTCACCAGCTTTATATTCCCTCCCCCACCCCAGTCCATGCATCCTATACTTTACTCAAATTCCATCATTTTGTATTTTCCCTAACACTAGCCACAGTGTCTGGCACGAATCAGGTTTCAATAAATGATTTTTGACTAAGTTAAGGAACCAAGTATAGTGTACAGTTATCCTGATACTTAGTTCGAGCTCTCTCTCTCTCTTCTTCTTCTTCTTTTTTTTTTTAACTATATTATTCTGCTAGTTATACAGGGCAGACTTCAGATTTTATGTATTTTCCTGCCCTGTGTCCACTTTTCTGCTACCTGATTAGCATATTTCAACACCAAAATAGTCCTACCTTTTAGGTCTTCAGTTCCAGGTTCATCCATCTGCATTTATCACCTCCATTCAAACAACAGTGAAGGGTTAGCCTGGAAACAAGGAATGAAACAAGCTCATCTCTTTGATCAAATCACATTATTATATATTATTTTCTATGTTTCCTGAGTTAGCATTAGTTGAAAGCTGTGCTTTTGGAGCAGAAATAAGATCATTCTGATTTGAACAAGTCCATGACTCCAATTGCCCCAGCCCATTTGTTATCTTGGGAGAATATTGGTGAGAGCTGTCTTCCGAACTTGAGTTCAGAGATTTCTGCATCTAATAACCAACTTCTACTACCTTTTCTTTGAGACTTGCTCCTAAGAAGGCCTGTGAGACTTAATGACTTCTTCCCTTCTCCTGTAGGAGTTTAATGATCTTGCAAATTATTGACTGATGGCGTATTATTAAACTTTTTTTTACAGATTGAAAATGTAAACTGGAAATGACTTTTAAAAGGCAATTCTTTTTCTTGCCTTCACAGCCCACGACCCTGACCAGCAGCCATGAATAAGCGTGGCAGTGCAGGCTGCCCACTGCACTTTGCTGGGCTCTGCCTCCCTTCCCTCCCCACGCAACCTTCTCCTCCCTCCTTCCATGTTTATATGGTGCCTTCATCTCCCCACTGTCACTTCCTGCTGCCTTGCCTTTTCTCCTTGCTGCTGTTTCTTAATATGATGAATGGTGCGTGCCTGTGGTGTTTGTACGTGTTTGGGGAAGAGAAAAAGCAATGATAAAAACAGTATCTTCAACCTATAGGAATTTGCAAGCTAAGACAGAATATATGTTTTTCCTCGTTCTGGCACAGAAAGAAGACATACAATCTAGCATTATGAGAGCTATGAGGAATCTTAGAGCACGTCTGGATTCTCAACGGGGCAGCTGAGGCTCAGAGACGTGAAGTGACTTGCATAAGCCGGAGCACAAACATGCCACATTTTTACATACAGAGGGCACAGCAAATACCTGATGTTAATATGGCAAATGCACCTTTTAAGTCAAGGGATGTTTCTGAGAATGAAGGTAAGATGAATACATGATTAGAGACTGTGTAAATAGTTATGAGAGTTCCATTTCAAAGCTTGGGTTCAGGGTAGGGAGTGCAGTAAAATTCCTCCACTGTTTGTGCCCCTGTTAAAATGCCCATGGCTGCCCTACACTTGCTTTGATACTGTCATGAGCTCTGCAGAAATGGCAACCATCACACTTGGAATTTCCCTGAGAGGACCTTGAGTTTCATAGAAGATGCTACATATATACAAACAATGAAAGAATAAATGTATAAGCAGGGTGACTCTACATCCTGATTTGCCTAGGACTGTCCTAACTTATGCCTGTTGTCTGGGCATCCGTTCTGGTCAGTGTGCTCTTTCACAATTAACAATGTCCCGATTTGAACCCCCCAAATTATATGATCAGTCTATTTATGAGCCACAATGGAATGAGAAACAGAATCCTCAACTTAGTTTCAAGTCCTCTAACGCTTCAGAACAGGTTGCACTTCTAATCAGAGCGCAAAGTGCCAAGAAACAATTTCTTATTAGTTGTCATAATCATAATGCACTTTATGCATATATATAATCCCTTCACTGGAGTCTCTCAGAGTGCTTTATGAAGCCTCACATTTGTGTAACATTTGTGATATTACTCCCAAATTACCGATGACATCTGTAGCAGAGAGGTTAAATGATCCGTGCAAGGTCACACATCAGTTTAGACAGTAGCAAATCTGGAAACATCATGGGCATTATAATTACTTAACACTGTAATAGTCCTTCTCTTTGCAGAGTAATTTCTTACAACTCTACGAGCTGGGTCAGCTTTATTTTAAGTGGGCTATATTTTAAAACAGAACCAGATAAGAGAAGTGTAACAAGTATTGGCAAATATACTCTGTAAAAATAACTGTGGTCTTCAGACTGAGACACAATTTCTTTTGGTGAGGATTAATCATTCTTCGAAGCCCCTAGCTAACACCATTCTTCCGAGGACCCCACCAGACAACCTGCTCCCTGCTAATCCACACATAACCTCACCCCTGCTTTACCTAGATAAGCTAGACCACCAAGTGGAAGTAGGTTCACCTTCTTTCTTGCACAGATACACTCTGATGCATCTTAGTCCATTCTTACCTCCTGGACAACTACATCTCATCCTGAAAGACTCAGCTACAGAAACCACTCATTTGATGACCCCAGGCTGTGTTGTGTGCCCCTACTCCATGCTTTCATTTAAGAGTAGAAATTAAATTTCAAGAAGTATTTTATGTATTATTCTGATATCTGATCCCTAAGAATCCTTCTAGGGCAGGAGAAAGCAAGAATCCTTTCCCATATTACAATTTGGTCTTGGTAAACCACTAATTCACAATATCACTATTAATTATGAATTATTTCTAGGCAGGAGTAAATTTGTATAATTATAATGTATATCTAATCTTATTAGATAAAGATCATTTGCAAATTGTGATGCCATAAAGCTCAGCTCAGGCAAAAATTTAACCAATTTAATATGAGGAAAATGTTTAAATAAATCAGTAGGTATATAAATCCTATCAATATACATTTGTTATCAAACACATGGAGGATGAAAAGGTTATTGTTAAGAATAATGACGACTCTGAGATTTTACCCTACTTGCAAGCTAACAAGTTAGCCTGCTACAATTTCACTGGTACTAACAGAGGACATGAGACTCTCGGATCAGAGACAAAGGACTTTCTTACTCACAGCACAGCAAGCAGCATGAGCAACATGTTCACCTCAGTTCCCCTTGCCCTCCCGACGAGAACCACAAGAGTAACACAGGGTGGCCCACATCATAGATTTACATCACATTGGAGGAATCCCATGCTTAAGAAGCTCTAATCATCTCTAGCTGGCTGCAAGCAAACCTGTCTCAACTTACTCCAGAGGAAGACATTATCTTTGTAATATTGGACAGTAAAGAGACCTGCCATTGGCTCTGGAGGGAGACACTATCTCTATCTTCCAAAGATATCTGCTATACAAACATCTCTGAAAGGATAGTTCAGAACAAAGACAACCGGTTCCTCAGGTCGCAAAACACACAGAAATGCAAAGATCCATGGAGAATTGTCTCCCAGCAGTAATTTATTAATCATATTTTTTCAAGTTACTATTTTAAAACCTGAAACTATAGTCCAGGTAACTTGGTTCTTAGCAGATCTCACCACCTAAGTATTTTTTTTTAAGTCTTTGGGCCCCAGTTGCCTTAGACAAGCTGTTTGTCAGTTACACTTTACATGATGGGTCCCCAGAACATTTAAATACTTGGTTTGCCTTTGGAAGGTCATGTAATTCTCCTAAAGGCACAATATGGCTAATGGCTTATATTAGTGGCTCTGCATGGGCCATTCACTTTCATTCTGACGATGCAGCTGTATCGCTGGTTTCACTGAATGATTTGAAATTGTTAGTCAAATTGCTTCTTTCAAAGGTCATGTTTACACAACAGCTGACATTTTGAGAAGGCATAAATTTGGAGATATGGGTGGAGATGTTAGTTTCTTGTTATAGAAATCCCTTGGTCTAATGCAGATTTTGACAGCTTTTCTTTTAACAGGCTTGGTTCTACTGGATCAAAGGCAGTTTTTGATGCAAAAGTCTTTTGATGGGTTGGCAGTGGGTTTTTGTCTGCTTTGGGCCCTGTGTACTTATTTAAAGGATACAGAGGCACACCTTATTACCGATCATTTAATTACTTACACGTGCCATTTTCTCTCTTGCCTTGTGACTGGCACGTGCTCTTTCTTCTTCTTCCTGGATCTTTCGAGCCCCTCTCCATCTCCTCTCCTTGACTTCAGTTCATCCTACTGGTTTCAATTTTAGAGGCGACTTCCTCCATGAAGTCTACTCTATTCCTCCAAATCTGGAATAAAGTTCCTTCCTCGATAATGTCACAGGCCAACCATGCTAACCTACATAATAGCACTGATCACATTTTCATGTACATTTTTACTTGTCTGAATTACCTGTTGGCCGTTGAGCTCCTTGAGAGCAGGGTACATAACCATTTTACTTCTGTATCCAGAGTAATTAGCACAGTGCCACAGAGTAGATAATGAATCAATTACTGTTGAATTGAAAAGAAATTATGAAGATCAATTTAGATAATGTATACACCTTGAAAGCTTGTTCAGCAATCCTAGTAGGTGTTCAAAAAAGCTTCCTTGAACTGAATTAAATTGAAGTGGTTATGATCAATTTAGATAATCTATGTAAGGTATTGAGAACAATGGCTTGTACAAATATGTATAATGATTTTAATACCTTTGTGGGGCCCAAACACTCTGAATTTAAAAGACTTTTAAAGTAATTTTGCTTTGAAATTATTTGTCTGTAAATAATTCATTTACTTGGGATTAACTGATTTTTCTGCAATCATTATACATACTTGGAAATTCTCCCATTTGAAAGAGAAGATCTAACTCATAAAATTTTTTCAAATGCAATTAAAATTTTATGAATACTAAATTTAACAACTAATGAAGTTGACTTAATACTACATTCTGTGGACATTTAATGAAGCATTTAATAATATTGATTTACAGTTTTGTCTTCTTAATTGGGTGCCAAGAGTTTTGATTTCTAATGCTGTGAACAGATTTTTTTAGGTCCTTGAAAAGCTGATAGTGCCTGGGCACCTTGCCTATAGTGACTGGTAAATAAAATCATCCTGCATGAAAAAGCACTCGGTAAATGTTTACAAATCAGAAGAAGGGAAGGTGGCAGAAACAGGTGTATGATTTTGACTCTAGGCGTTTATGGCTAAAGAAAAAATAGTCTCTATTGACCATACTTGTGGAAGACCTTTGAAATTAGTTATTTCTATATTATAAAAGTCTGTATATAGTTTACCTAGAGAATTGTCTCAGTTTTTCTTAGATAAGTGTTTTTTTCTTTTTCCTAAAGTGCTATGTCTTTTCTTTACCTAGTGAGCCCAGCCACCCAACTTGATGCTTTATGTAATTGTGTCTAGCATAGGTTTTTTCTAATATTGGCAGGTCCCCAAAGACTAGAAAAGCACATTATATGTGTATGTTACACGAAATAATGAATGAATTTTACTGTGAGATTTTGCTACTTTTGCCATATCCTGAAATACATAAATTTGTGCAATGACTTTTAAACCAAAAAGATACATGATGGTACAAAAAGATGCAAGTACTTATACTTTAGGACCCTGTGGATGAATATTAATTAAAAATCACTGGCATGTTATTTTTGGTTGATTTTATAATTTTCTTTTATATGAAACTGAATCATAGTCTCACTGAAATTTATTAACAAAATGGTGCATGTGGAACATGGGAAATAGAATTGTCATCTAACTTCTCATTGTAGATGAATTACTAACACTAACATAGTACAGCCTAATCCTGAACTTGCTGGAATACATTTTTGTGGCTGAAAACATAGAGCTTTGTGTAAAAATCAAGGAAACTCTAGTGAAGGATAAGATACTATCATTGTCTATGGTGACTCTTAACTACAAGTCTATAAACCAAAGGGTTATCTTTTCATAAGAATTTGAAAGAAAGATCAGTCATATTTCTGGTGATTTGAGTGAAGTCTTCTTAGAAGATGTCTATGTGTACTTCTTTACTGTGAATCTGTTTAGGGGAGAGAGTTCACGGACAGATAAATCTCTGCTCCTAAGTCCATTATCCCCATTTAGCTTAGTTATTCTACCCGAAACTCCATCAGTTGGGGATTCATTCAGGTTTCCCACAACTTCTCCTTAAAAGCGAAAATGCTTGTGAGAGGGACAAAGACTATTAGGCTTTCAGACCTTCCAGTACATATCACTGATATGATTGCTTCCACTTAGAACTCAACTGTGCTGCATGAGAGAACTGACAACTTTGGGTGGGAAACAAGTTGGTCATTTTAGAGCTGGAGCACAGTATGAGATAGGGCCAATAAGAGTGGACTGCGGCATGTTTCCCACAAGTATAATGTTAATATGACACTTTAATTTATAAATTATAGATAATTACATTGTAAAATTTTTATGTTGCTTGCTTTTTAAGTGAAGTATCAGTTAGTCCTGCATTTATTTACTACATTTAGTTACTGAGTTCTAAAAGAAACAACTACACCAGAAATGAACACAACATTGTAAACTGACTATACTTCAATTAAAAAATACTAACTAGACAAATATTATATGATGCTACTTATATGTGGAATCTAAAAAGTAATACAAATCAACCTATATACAAAACAGAAACAGATTCAGAGACATAGAAAACAAACTTACGGTTATCAAAGGGGAAAGGGAGACGGGGGGTATAAATTAGGAGTTTGGGATTAAACTACTGTACATAGATTAGCAACAAGGTTTACTGTATAGCACAGGGAACTATATTCAATATCTTGTAATAGCCTATAAAATAAAATAAATTTTAAAAAGAGAAAAAACTAACGAAATAAATGATAAAATAACTGTGTGTGAGAAAAAAGAGTGGAATGCTGCTGTGTATATGTTGGGGTGGGGGTGGGGGAAGGCAGTTTGGGACAACATGAAGAACCTCCTACTGCCTGACGAATGAGTCACTAGGTGGTAATGAGGAAGGGGTATGTAGAAAGAAGTGGAAAGATGACAGTGACAGCTTTTGTCTACTTTGAAATTTGACTTAGTGCCAACCCCTCCTATTGCATAACCCACTTGTATCAAGGAGAGTATCATTGGTGTAATAGTGCAAGTATGTTAAGGATGAAATAGGCTTTGTGGGTTAGCATGGGGGATGCTGGGGTCAGCGACTCAGATCACCTCCTTCTCCGTTTCATGATTGAAATACTCATTTCCCCAGCTTCTGGCAGTGTTCGCCAGCTGACGGCTTCCAGCTGACTCCCTCCTTGGGATCTGGCCTTGAACAAAGATCATTTCATCCAAATCGCTCCATCTCCCTAAAGTCAGCTTGCATGCCATGACTGGTCAGTGTGGACCTATAAAGGCCCTACCCCCTTGTCTCAGTTTGAGAGAATTCTGAGCAGCAGCCCAGCTCCGCTGCTCCCCACGGGGTGAGCGGAGGCCTCTGCTGTGACTGCAGCCCAATTCAGCTTCTCCCTCCGCCCGGTCCTGTCTTCCTCACGCCTCCCCCACAGACGTTCATCCTGCTCCTAAATAAACTTCCAGCAGCACATTTGTGCCTCAAAGGCCATTTCCCCGTGAACCCAACGTTCAACACTTAATTTGAGAACTTTACTACTTATAGCTATATTTTTAAGGTGAAATGAATTTCAGGGTTTGAACATAAAGTACAGATAATCTTTTGACCCGCAATCCATTTGTTTGTATTTTGGAAAGACAAACTCCTGGACCTTAGATCTCTTCCAAGAGTATATAAAACTTTTGTATTAATACATTTGATGAGCATGGCCAAACTGTTTTCAATGTAAAGCTCTGTAAAATTATCCTTATCGGTTTCTAGTAGTTTCTTTTCTATAACCATAGATCTTATTTCTTCTGTTAGCCCCATTTCCTTTGCCTTCTCTAATGCAGGCCATACTATCAGCCCTAATTACATTTATTAATCAGTTTCACACTGATGCAAGATGCGGTGTTCAATGAGCACCTGTCAGTGATCGAATCTTCTCGCCTTCCCTTTTCAAGCCTTTCTGAGCCTTCCCCTCCACGTCTTACCCCACTGCTTCTCACAGAATTAAAATCATAAAAATATTAACAACTAACATCTGTTCCACCTTGGATTAAAACCTGAGGTCTAAATGTAAATGTATATTAGCATTAGGGAACATATAAAGGAAGGAAGGAAGTAGGAGGAAAAGAAAGAAATTTTCCAGAGAGACAACTACTGCAATCCACACACCACACTTACACGAATTTAATAAAATGTGAGACTGTGTACAACAGAAATGTGCATGCTAATTATTTCACCAGTTGGGTTCACAGTAGGAATTCTAGAGATTACAAGGAAGAACAAATACTAAGAGAGCTAGGATGATTTTCTTTTCTCTTTGTGTTATGAGAAGAAACAAAGTCAATAAAATATACCCCATAATTTGTTAAATAGGGTTCTGTGCTGCCTCATTTTTTTTTTCTATTTCTCATGAAGAAAAGGCATGGGATGACATGAGCGAATTGATTTAAACTCATATTAAGTTTCATGTTATTGTACACTCATGTCATCACCTTGTGTCTATTTGTACTACTTTGAGGAATTCAGCATGTTGTAAGAATTAAGCTGATTTGCTTTTGCACACAAGTTTGTTTGGTATTTAATTACTGTTGAGGAGACTGAAATGATGACATGTCACAAGATGATCATTTACTGAAATCTGACATGATCTAGCGTGCAGAGAATGCGGCAAGTTTATTTGTGAGTTTGGAATCATGGTTATCAACAGGCAGGCCAGATGTTTTATGGGCTAAAAAGAGATACCATGGCAGTTTTAGTGAAATTATCTAAGTGAGAACACCCGCACTCCCACACTCCCTAGTTGTAATGGTGAGTGAGGATGCTTTGGTTCCATGTTATTAAGACAGGCACTGAAAAAAAATCCTACTCACATCTTTCATTCATAATATAGCACAGAGGAATAATGTTCAGTCTGAACTCTGGATGCAAAGTAGAGAAGGATAGCTATGCTATGGCATTAACTCAAATGAATGGTAGTTTAAGTGGGGCTGAGCAACATAAAGGCAGGAATATATGCATATTCAAATTACCCATCTGCACCATCTTCTTACACTTGAGGCATTTCAGCTCGCTTATTACCCAGGAACATTTTAATGAGGTGCTCACTCTCAGTACCTGAGCTAATTTGCTTTTCTCCAAAGACTACTTTTGATATGATTCTAAAAGAAAAATAAGAGAGGGCTGAATATTTCATTGGTATATTTCAGGGGAAAAGCCCTCTCTCTTCACGAACCATCTCAATAGGCGTAGATCTGTTATTGGCTAACGTGTAAGATGAATGCATGTGTCATTAAAAAGAGACACTTTAATTAGAAATAAGTAATATAAATAAGATAGGAAAACACATCTTCAAAATATCAGTTTTTATTGTTGGCTTGTTGATGTGGAAAGACTACAAAATGGTGGATGGTAAAAGATAGAGGTATAAATAAAAACAAACATATAAATCATGTCTTCCAAATATTTTATATGTAATACTAAACTTACACATTTTCAGAGCATTCAGTAAACTAATTAAACCATTATGTTTTTCGATTACATATTTTTAGACAGAGACAAGAATTTGAGAATTTTACCCCATAGCCTACCACACTCACCTCATCATAGGGAGAAAGATGACTCTAGTAAGCTACGAGCTTGAATTTTTGTAAAAATTATCAGTTTATATACTGTGGAATAACTGTATATAATAAATACTTTAGAACATCAAAAATGAAAGATTTTGGAACGTAAGTATGATTAATGTCTTTGCATGTTAAATTAAAATGTACAGACTTCTACAGTGCTTATGATCCCCATATGATAAATTATGTTTTCTTAAATGAAAGCTATACTCATTACATGCATGGCTTTTTCTTTCAAAATTTCCATAGATAAGAAGTATTTTCCCACATGATCTCACGTATAATACTAAAGTGTTCTAGACCTCAGTCTCCTCCTGTGTAGAATGGAAAATTTGAAAAATATTTGTTAACCTACTTTCATGTTTAAGACATACACGATTCTGATTCTTTAATCTTGATGTTTTTGCTTTAAGACAAATATTACATAACTAATGGATAAGCCCAGTGTTTTATTAAGATGCCATTGTTATTGTGATCCAGTACTGCTGGGAGAGACCACACAAAAGGATCCCCAAACCATTTTCCAACTTGTATCAATATTAATTCAGCAAAGAGAATGCTTTTGTAGAAGGAGCATTGTTTGTGGCAGTTCAGAGCCATCAGAACCCTTAACTCTGGTCAATTTTTTTTTTTTTTGAGAAAAGTTGTGGACATCTTTATTGCTTTTGGGAGGGTTTATATATAAACATAAATTATATATTTAGAATTATATAATTGTAAAGAGTGCTAGAAGGGAATTTAAGGATGATATAGTACACATTCCTAATTTTATAGACAGGGAATCTGAGGCTCAGAGATATTAAGTGAATTGCTACGAAACCAGTTGATGGCAAATAGGACTAGTTTGGTATTTTTTCAAGACACAAATGCCAGGTCCTTGTGGCTTGAATTTGAGTGCACCCTAAGAAATGTTTCAAATTGTTTGTTTTGCTTACCTTAATTCAGAGGCAACTTATCTACATTGCCAATATCCTTATTTTAAGGTATGCTGACAGTTTATTGGCTTTGGTCACTATATAGCACTTCAAGTTGAGACACCAATGATCTACCAGACAATTGTGTATGCTGCGTATTTTTGCACCAGATCATAAAATATATTCTTCATCCATTCATGTATGCATTAAGTGCACATTTATTTTGAGTGCCTCTTTTGTACAGTAAAAAGGTACATACATTTCAGAAGCAAAGAAATTTCCAGCACTGGGCCCCAAATTATAGTGCTAAACTTTAAAGGAAAGAAAAAAAACACAGTATGTTTCCAATCCCATCTATTTTTATGCTGTGAACACTCTTCTTGTACTATGTCATTAAGACCTTGTGCCTTAAAACTTCAAAAGGAGCTTACTGCAAGCAATATTTTACAACTTTATTTTACATTTCCTCCCGGTTCACCTTCCAAAATACACACATACATCATCACTGTTGGGCACCATCCCATGGGACAGAGGACACACAGGTGTAATGCTTCTTGCCCAACACAGAAAAAGGATGGCAAAAGAGGTCGTGAGGTCATCTCAAGAATGAAACCAGATGAAACAAAACAAACTAACTCTTGTTTTCTTTTAAACAAAGCCTCCTGGGTGTTTTTCTAGCTACAGAGAGAATCCAAAACATTAAATAGTTTAGCACTGTTTTTTAAAAAAAATACTTCTTTCAAAACGTCTCTCCCTAGGAGGTGAAAAGCTAGTCTGACTCCACGTTAGCAAGGAACTTCAGAAGGCAATTATTCAACTCAATCACAGGGTATATCCACATTGGTGACTTTACAATGTAACTTCACAGTTTTTCTTCAGGGCTCCCAGAAACTCAAGAATGAGTAGAAAAACAATCAAGCCAAAGGCACAGACTATTTTAATAACAGAGGAGCTGTCATTTGTTGAATGCCTATGATGTATCAAGCTTTCTGCTGGGCTTTTTCATATATTATCTTCTATCTTTACAACAAAACCACAAAATTGGTATTTTACTCTTATTTTCCAATTGAGAAAACTGAGGCTCAGAAAGTAAAGTTATTTCCTCTAGGCCACAGTGGTATAGCTGAGATCTGAAGCCGTGTTCATGTTACTCCAAAGTTCATTCTTATTCCACTGGGTAACCTTGTGCTAAATGTATATAGCTCTGAATATTTTTTTTTCTTGGCGGGAGGGAATGAGAAAATTTATTCGCTATTTCTCAGCCCTTTAAACTTCTCCATGACCTTAAGCATCTAAACCTGTCTTTCATAGTCCATAAACCATTCTTCCAGGCTGAGAACCAATTTATCTGGGCCTGGAAATTTGAGCTCCCTTCAAAAAGTCAGGTACTCCCTATCTCCTCACTTACCTTAGATTTCAGTTCACTTAAATTATTATGTTTGTTCTACTATTTCTAGTTTGAATAACCTTGAATGAGGTGACCAAAGCACATTACAAGGTTGAACATTTCTGGTTTCTTTCCAATCATGTAGTATTTCCCATCAATGATTTCCTCCTGCCATCCTTGGATGAGGTGCTACAAACACCACTGACTATTGACCTCAAAGACTGGAACAACTGATAAGCATTCTGATTCATCAACCATATTCTTTCCTGGGGAATACATCAGAGATAAGCCAGCTATTTCAGGGCATTTGATTTTTTTTTCAGAACTTTTAGCACAGGTAATGATATTTCTAACACTGGTGGCAGCTTATTGGCCATGGAGTGTTTAGTTTTCAAATAATTCGGATTTTTTTTTTTTACAAAATTATAGGCATATTGACCTGTATGCAATGCATTATATATGCTTGTATTTTAGGTATATGTTTACGAGAAGAAAACCTGAAATTGATTCTCACCAGCAAGTCCTCTCAGGGTCAATCAGTTCACCTTTCCAGAAATATAAACATAAAGCATGTTTAGCACCTAAGAAGTTCAGTTTTCCTTTAGGCTATGCTCTAAATAGGTAGTGATTCTGGCTATTCTAATGTTTAACTCTTCTCCCATCTATCATTGTACTGCCCCTTGGAGAGTAACCCCTTCTAAAATATCACAGTCTGGACTCTTTCATTATATAAAAAAATGTTCTCTCAAGTGTTATTATATTTGATTTCATTACATAAGTCTTTGAAAGTTCTCCTTTGGCCAAATCTTTTCCTCGAGAATGTTAATTTTCTTCCACAGTATAAATCAGTTTGAGAATCACCATGTGCTTGAATAAAGTAAATAGTAGAGCAATCAAAATACCAAAGTTTGTACTTTGGTCAATGAGCAGAAGAAATATTGTCCAGAAGTAAAGTAAGAGAGCCATGGTATGAGGATGTTAGACCTTGGAGAGCATCTCATCTTGCAGACAAGGAAATTAAGGACAAGATAGATGAAATGACTCACTCAAATCACAGGGTGAGTTTATTACTGAGCCATGAAGCAAACACATGTCCTATGAAAGCTGTTTATCCTACTATGTCACTTATTCTTGACACTCACTGTGCACTTAAAAATACAGATGTCTGGGCCTCAGTCCCAAAGACACTGATTCAATTTGTCTGGAGTGAAAGCAAGAAATCTGTATTTTTTAAGCGAAGAATAAGAACTACTAAAAGATATCATGGTGCCTCTCTAAAAATATAAACATAAATCACTGTCTTTGAGGCTATGATGGAAATGTCTGTTCTCCATAATGAGTCTAATGAGACCTTCTCTTGAGTAAGTACGCTGAAGGAATTACTACACAAACGGCATGGTTATAAAAGGATGTTGGGGTGCTGTCCCAGACACTTAAGTGACCAGCCTTTTGTTTATGATGAAAGGCATTCTGGCTTCATGAATCTCCATATTTTGTAGAAAATCATTGGTTATGCTTTATATCATCTTCAGGAAGCCACTGCTGAACCTCCCTTTTCCCAGTCATGCTTAGATGCCCCTCCTGTGTGCTGTCAGAGCACTCTGTGTTCACATGTACCATGGCAGTTACCATATTGCATGGAATTAAGGTTTTTGCCCGTTTCTCCCACTAGACCATGAGAAACTTGAGGGAAGAAATCAGTTATACATGTTTGCATTTCCGGCATTTAGCATATTTTCTAGGAGAGAGTAGATGATCAATACCTCTTGAACTGAACTGAATTTGGAGTCCTAAAAACACAATGATAATGACTTTAGCAAAATAAGATGCTGCCAATTCAGAATAGTTAAAGATGATGGAAAAGAGAGCCTGGTGCTGAAAGGACACAAGTGCAGATGCCTCTTCTATCCTCATGAGGAAAGGGTAAGATGTGTATCATGCCCTTGTACCAGTGAAGTTTACATATATGTCTCGTTACACGCTCACAATAACCTTCTGAAGTAGTTTGTTATCACTTCTAGTTGATGTACAAGGAAACTGATGCTTAGAGAAAGCAGCTAACTAACTTTGATGGGTTAACTAACTTACCCAAAGTCACCCAGATAGTGAATGGAGGCAGATTTTAAATTCAGGGGTTTTGGTTCTGCAACCCTTGTTTTCTTATTGTCTTTAACATTTCATCTTTTATAAAGTTCATTTATCATTCACGCTTCCCAGCATTAAACTCCAAGGAAAAATAATTCATTTAACATCCCCATTGTCAACCAACTTTTTAGCCTGTTTCTTACAATGCTGAATCCCCAGGGCTTTGAGTAGACTGGCATATAATAGGTGCTTAATAAATACGTGTTGAAACAGTAATGAATGAGTAACTAATACTTTGCTCTTAACTGACAGGGATACTTGCTCTTACTAACGCTTACTCCTGTCTATCACATCCCCAAATAGGTACAAATTTCTTACATAGAGTTTGTCACCAATGAGACATATTAAAGTAGTTGAAAATCTCATCCTGTAAATTACAACTTTGCTCTTCAGATCTTCAGATGTTTCTAGTCTTAGACTGTTAAGAGCCAGAGAGGAGTTACTGAACTCTCAATCAGTGCTTCTTTGAAAATAGAATTCTGGTGCCTTATTGTAAGGAACATCAAGGAGATCTTGTTACCCTAGTGTGAACATCTCATTGAGAGCTCATGTTGCTCTGGTTCCCCAGCATATTTAGACCTTCCTCTACAGACTCAAAAGTCAGGTCGGTATCAAAACTGCCTGGCTGAACTCTCCAGCACCAACATCACTAGCCAGGTTAACACCCATCTACCTCTCCCACTGGGCTTTTGTCCAGATTTAGTAGTTGGTCTCTGCTCTGCTGCAGCTATGTGACTCCCTTCTTGACTGACCACTTGTTGCAAAGGACCAAGAACACTTTTCATCCCCAGAAAATGGCCCATCAAGAGCCTGTTAAGATATTAGGCATTGGCCAAGTAGACTGGAATTCCAGGCTATTATTTTTCTTTGAGAGGAAACTGAATAATGAGCTCCTGAGGGAAAAAACTCTTACCATCTCTAAGGAAACTTCTGTAACCCAGGGGCTCCACAGCAGCCAGGAATCATCGGGCACATGGGATTCTGAATTTGGATAGCAGCAGAGAGTTGAGGGTCAGTGCAAGAGGCAACGTGTGAACTTAACAGTTGTCGCAGGATCATGAGAACACAATTTTAAATTCTGACTACATTCCAAGCTCCACAAGATGCAGACTGAGAAATGAAGGACAAACTGGGATAGGGAGCATCACTAGTGTATGACCTGCTTCTGTTGATACTGGCTCAGACACTGAGATGGGATGATTCTGCAGTTATGGTCAATTAGTAGGCAGAGCGCTGGTGGGGAGGTGTGGAGGTTCGAATCAAGAGAAAAGAAAACAGGCACTGACTAAGGCTCCATGCTAGTGTAAACCTAAGAAAGCTCTTGGGTATAAGGGCTTTTCTCCTTGCCTACTGACTCTTTGGGATGCTAAGTCCATATTTTTATGTCCACGATAAGGGGGTGAGTGAGGAAGGGCAAGACAGCAGTTTGGTTTGGCATTTAAATAAGGAATTACAGAGCTTCTATTTCTTCCCAAATAGAAAAATAAACAAATATGTGTGGCTTAGGAATTAGAACTTATCTAGGCTACCTTAAGCCTTTTCTGGAATGATACAGAGAATAATAAACAAAAATATAATTGATCACATTCAAAATCTCTTCTAAGGAAGAAAAGGATGAGAGGAAATTTAAAAGGTTGAACTTTCATATAGTGGGTATGCTAAAGAATATTTATAAAAATGGTTTTTTCACCTGAATATAGAAACAAATCTTTGACAAATAGAATTATTTCAATTTTAAAAATAAACCAAAATCTGAAGTTTTTTCACTACAAAACTACATTAATAAAGACAGTATAGTACTAGCATAAAGATAGATATATAGGTCAATGGAATAAAATTGAAAGTTCTGAAATAAACCCATAGGTTTATGGCCATTTGATTTTTGACAAAGGTACCAAAATATTTCAATGGGGAAAGAAAAGTCTTTTTACCAAATGGTAGGGAGACAACTAGATATCCACAAATAAAAGAATGAAGTTGTACTCTTATCATCCATACACAAAAATTAACTAAAAATGGATTGAAGACCTTAATATAAAGGCTAAAACTATAAAACACTTAGAAGAAAACATAAGTGTAAATATCCATGAATGTGCCTTAAGCAATAGTTTCTTAGATATGTCAGCAAAATTAAAATCAACCAAAGGAAAAAGTAGATAATAAATGGAACCTTATAAAAATTTAAAACAATTGTGTTTCAGAGAACACTCCATAAAGTGAAAATACAACTCACAGAACAGGAGAAAACATTTGCAAATAACGTGTTTGATAATAGTTCAGTATTCCAAATATGTAAAGACATCTTATAACTCAACAATAATAACAAAAATAATCCAATTAAAACATAAGCAAAACCCTTAAATAGATATTTCTCCAAAGATGGTTTTTAAATGGTTAATAAACACATGAAGGAGGCTAAACATCATTAGTGATTAGGTAAATGTAAATAAAAATAAAATGAAATACCACTTTACACGCACTAGGATAGCTAGAATCAAAAAGACAGACAGCAACATGCATTCATGAGGATGTGGAGAAACTGAAACAGTCATACATTGTTGGAGGGAATGTAAAATGTGCAACTGCTTTGGAAAACAGTTTAACAATTGCTGAAAAAGTTAAATATAGTTACCATATGACCCAACAATTCCATTCCCAAGAGAATTGAAAACGTATGTTCATACAATGATTTTTACACGAATGTTCATAACAGCATTTGTTCTTAATACTCAATAAAATGGAAATGACTCAGATGTCCATCAACTGATGGACACATAAAATGTGGCATATCCTTTCAATGAATTATTATTCAGCAATGTCCTTTAGTTGAAGGATAAAAAATGTGATATATTGTTTAGCAATGAAAAGGAATGAAGTACTGATACAGGCAGTGAAAATGAAAAGAACTAAATATGGATACAAGATCCCACATGGATGCACCTTGAAAATACTATAGGTGAAAACTAAGTGAAAGAAGACAGTCACAAAAGACCATTTGTTGTGTAATTCCATCTATATGAAATGTCAGAATAGGCAAATGCATAGAAACAGAAAGTAGATTAGTATTTGACAGGAGCTGGAGTTGCTTTTGCGGGGTGTTTAAAAGATTCTGGATAGTGGTGATTTTTCACACTATGAATATACTAATAAGCACTGAATCATACAGTTTAAAAGGTTAAATTTTATGCAATGTGAATTATATTTCAATAAAGATGTTATTAGAAAATATTGATGGCTCTCTGTAAACCTTGCCAGGAAATATAATGCATTCAGAATGGATCCTTGAATTTTTCAGAAACATTTCTTCATCCAAAACATTTGCAAAGTTTTCTTTTCACCTATCTAGTCCAAAGGAATATACATACATACATATATATGTATGTATCTATGTATGTATGTGTGTGTATATATATATAAATATATAAAACCAAGGGGAAAAAAATCCAGCACTTACAGAAACTTAGATGAAAATGAGAAGTTTTGTGTAAAAACTAGGACTGTCTTGTTATGAGCCACAGAAAAATCAAACTTGTTCATTTAACTTTTCGTGTTTCAAGGTCCCATTTGTGTTAAAGCAGTTGAGTCTGGTAACATAACTTGGCGTAACAGTCACTGGATACTTCAGAGTCCATTTAGAGGAAACTTTTTGTATTTTTAGCCTTTTATCTCAAAATGGAAATTATTTCAATGCTCCCTAAATCGGCTGGCTTTGTGAAGTTTCAGAGATGAAAGCAAAACACAAGAAAGAGAAAGAAAAAAATCATTCTTAGAGATGCAAGGGTCTTTCAGAGCTCTGGAGGCTGAACGGGGCTGTGTGTGTGTGTGTGTGTGTGTATATGTGTGTGTGTATGCACGCATATGCATACATAAGCAAAGGAGTGAATGCTGAAGCTACAAATCTCAGAAAATGGCGACTGAAAAAGATAACTTGGCAGAGCAGCATAAAAATAATGTCAGAGGACCTGAAATATTCATTTCTACCTTTCTGAAGGAACCTGTAAATGTTCCCAAAGAGGTTGATCATTGAGCATCACAGAACCAAGGCACAAAATGTCAGGAAGTTTCATAAATAGCAAGGGCCTATCATTTTCTTTCTGACTTTTTAAAACAAAGATGAACAAGACATAGGACATGTTCTTTCCTTAACAGCTTTATTGAAGTATAATTGATATGTAATAACCTGCAATAGTTGTATTTAAAGTGTTCAAATTGGTAGGTTTTACCATATGTTCACGCCTATAAAACCATTATCAAGACAGTCAAGACAGTAACAAACCAACAAATCCAACATTGCCCTTTTACAATCCCTCCTTAGCCACCCCACCCTACTTTCCATAACTCCCCCTCCTGCTCCCAGCAGCAGCTGCTAATCTGCATTTTGTCACTGTAGGTTACATTGTATTCTCTAGAAATTTATATAAATGGAATCTTGCAGAATCTATTCTTTCCTTTCTGGTTTCTTTTATTTGTATTGAGATTCATATGTATTGTTATGTGTTTCAATAATTCACTTTTTGTTGCCTGTATCACAAATTTTTATCATTTTACCTGCTGATGGACATTTAAGTTGTTTTCAGTTTTGGGCTACTGTAAATAAAGCTGCTATAAACGTTTGTATATAAGTCTGTGTGGACACGTGATTTCACTTGGGGGTTAATTAGTTTTTCAAAACTTACCAACTATTAATATGGCAATCAATTTATTTTGACTCGAAAATAGTATATTACGGGTTGCTTATTTTTTTTAACTTTAGGATGAATTTCTTTTCTATGAAGTTACAAGTTACATAAAAGCTTGTCACAAAATAACAAAACTACTGCTGTCTGAATTAACTCTATGTAATAATCTGTCAAATCATCAGTAGTACAATTATATAGCTGCCTTGTCAACAACTGTAAATTAATGCATTTTATTTTAATATATATTTTATGTTAATGGTAGGTATGTATCACTAAATGGTCAGCGATCTTTTCCCTTTACACTCTTAATTTCCTATCTTTTTCCCTTGAGATATATAATCTGTTAAATAAGGCAAAATTATTTGAAATTAATTTTTTTTGTGTGGAACCACAAAAGACCCCAAATAGACAAAACATTATCTTGAGACAGAAGAACAAAACTGGAGGCATCACACTTCTTGATTTCAAATTATATTACAAAGCTACAGTAATCAAAACATTACAGTACTGGCATAAAAACAACTATCGACCAATGGAACAGAATAGAGAGCCCAGAAATGAACCCATGTGTGTATAGTCAACTACTCTATGATGAGGGCACCAAAAATACACATTACTGGTGCTGGGAAAACTGGATGCATACATGCAGAAGAATGAAATTAGACCCTTAAGGAAAGGGTTTTGGAAAACATTTACTGATTTTTCTATCAGAAACCTATTGAGGCTCATTTCCCATATCTTTTCTTCCTTTTACCATGACAATACTTTATAAGATATAGTCCAATGCAGCCCAAATTAATATATATTGTGAGATCTTTTTGTGCCTTTTCATGAGGGTTTGGGATGCTTGAGACTAAAGATACCTTCACAATGTCTGCTGAATAAAGGAAGGGGGGAATGGTAAGAATTGTGTAGCTCACATCCGTATATTAGTATTAGTACATCTTTAAGCTTTTTTTTTTTTTTGAGGTGGGGGAGGTAACTAAGTCTATTTATTTGTTTGTTTGTTTGTTTGTTTGTTTGTTTGTTTCTTTGATGGTGGTACTGGGGATTGAACCTAGAACCTCATGTATGCTAAGCATGAACTCTACCACTGAGCTATACCCTCCCTCCCAGTATTGGTACATCTTTAAAGGAAGCTCTCAATAGATCTTTAATAATAACATTTTATACTTACTGTCTTGTGAGAAACCTCATGTGTGTTATGTCATACTGTGCTACAGTCCTCTTGAAAATCTCATGGGGTAGGTAATAGTATTATCATCTTTTTACAGAATGCTTAAAGGCTAGAGCAGTTAAATAGTTTGCTCTTAATCACATGGCTTGGAAAAGGCAGAGTAGGAATGGAACCTGGATTTGATAAACTGCATGGGTCATTCTTGAAGGAAGGGGATAATATTTAAACATTTATTATAGGTAAGAAACTCTGTTAGGTGCATCATAAAACTATGTCAAAATTTAATCATCATCATACTCCATGAAGTAAGAACCATTATGACCTCCATTTTGTATTTCTGTATATTTCTATAAGGAAACCAAAGTGCAAAGAGGTTTAGTAATGTATCCAGTGTTACATACACTGGGAGCAAGCAGAAGCCCAGGAAGCTAATCTGGATTTTCTTAGCCCTAGTCTAATGTTCTTTCTTCTGTGCCACATCTTATGATGTTCGAATTATCTTGAGAAGATACGGACAGCAATCCCCTTTGTTGTGCATTTTGGGATCAAGCTGGGCCTTGGCTCTCTGCTTTCTGCCAGAATTAGCAGTGAGATTTCTGGAGTTTGAATTTAGAGAATGGGGAGGGACAAAGTTGACTTATGTTTGTGATGCTATGCAAAGCACGTTGAAGTCATCTGAAATTTTTCTTTATTGGGCTCAAATAGACAGCGTTCTCTCATTTCAGCTTAAAATCATTGTAAGCAGAGAATAAATTCAATGGCTTTGTAACCAAAATCATCTTGAATATTCAGAAACCAAACACTTCTTCCTTTTGCCCACAATTCCAGAACAAACTCATGTGGCAGATTAGTAAAAGACCACAGAATTAAGTAAATCTTCATTTTTTTCTTTTCATATAATAGGCAATAAGGCAATATTATACTTCATAAAAAGGTATACCAGTGCTCAAGAAAATGGAGAAAAATATGAAGCTGAGAAAAATCTAGTAGGAAGGATCAGAGTTTAATTAACAATGATGTATGTGCATAGAATACCAATGTTATGATATTTAGACACCTTTGGTATCTCATGATAGTTGCTACAGTCTTGTTTAAAGAGATCTTCCATAATTTATGGCAATATTAAACTTGTTTAATATTCAAGACTATTAAAGAATTCTCAGAAATTGAAAGTTTTAATTATATTTAAATGTGACATGGAGTCAGTCCCTAAACCATCATTTTTGGAAAAAACAAAAGTTAGATCTAGAGTAAAATTGTTGAAGGAACTGCAGAGTTTAATTACATGAAGTCTATGCACTAAAATGTCCATTAACAGCCTTTTAACCTCAGAGAGATTTATATTATGTTCAGTTAATGATTTAATGGCAAGTCAAAGATCTTAACATTTCTTTTAATTTATCAAATTCTAGTTCTATTTTCTACATGTACAATGTATTGGTCTAATACATGTAATATCATTGAGATAATCATATTCTTATACCTCAGTTTCATCAAATATGGAATAATTATTTCAAATTGTTCAATGTCTGAGATTTGCATTTAAAATGCTATTTATCTCACTTTTAGAATTATACAAGGAATATATAATTATTGTAAAATTTAGAAAGTATAAACATTATGTGAAGAAGAAAAAAATCAAGCATCATCCCACCACTCAGAAATAATCCATTGTTAGTTTTAGTATATATCCTTTTCAGTTTTTCTATGTTTCTTATGTATTATTATAAAATACAGCTCTTTCTCCACACATAAGCTTGCATCTTGGCATTTTTCTTAACATGATACTGAATTTGCCTCTTCTTATTCACACTTAAGTCCACTCTGATCCAACTTTCCACCATTCCAATGAAACGGATGTACCAAATGAGCCCTTTTCTATCTTCATCTTTTCCAGTGACTCAAACTACACTATCTAATATGGCAGCCATTAGCCACATTTGGCTATTAAAATTAAATTAAAAGAAATTCAATTTCTTACTCATGGTAGACATCTTTCAAGTACTTAATAGCCACTCGTTGCTATTGGTGACTGTCTGACAGCATATTTTCATTACTGCAGAAACTTTATTTGGACACTGCTATTTCAGCAGCCTTTGACAAAGTTGTCCACTCCTTCCTTTCCAAGAAAGTTCCCCCTCCTGGCTTCTATGAAAACATACTTTCCTGATTTTCCTCTTACTTTACTGCTGCCTGTTCTTGGTCTCCTTTCCTGGGTCCCCTTATTTTCATCATAAAAATGTTACCATGTTCTAGATAATCCATAGACCTCTGTTCCTCTCACTCTGTACCCTTATCTTAGGTGATCACATCAAGTCCTACGGATACCCTTACTATGTAGAGTTCTAACAAATAAATGAGACAACTACATATATCCCAATAGAAAAATGTTTGAAGGACAAGAACATGAAATTCACAAAAGAAGGAAGACAAAAAGGTAAATCTGTGAAAATAAATTCCATATTATTAAAAATCAAATAAGTTTAAACTAAAAAAACTGTGGTGATATTGCTTCTATAGCTTCTCTATCAAATTGACACGTTTCTTTAAGACTAACTATCCAGTATTGACAAGGAATTGAAATTTTTCATACTTTGCTGCTGAGATTCTAACTTTCCAGAACCTTCAGGTAAGGAAATTAAATAATATGTATGAAAGGTCTTTAAAATACTTGTCAAACATGAAAACTTTGACTCAAAATTCCACTTCTATGAAATTATATTAAAGAAATAATTAGAAACTGGCATAAATTCAATGGAATCCATATGATAATGTGTTTGTTTTCTGTACAGTATTTTTATAGGAAGCATGAATTTATATATCTATACATATAAATAAAGTATTTGCTCAAACAAAGCAAAATCTATCAAGATTTGGCGATTGCCATCAAATAGGGTATCTACATAATACTTGTCCCACTCTTTGTCCACAAGTATGGTGTCCAATCCTCCCTTCAGACATGCCAGGGCTCGTCTCATTTCTGCTTCCCCCCACATACTTTACTTATGAAACTCCACCTCTCCGGATACAATATCTACCGCAGGCTTCCTGAGATGCTGGTAAGTGGAATTCCTGTATAAAGTACAAAAGAGTGGAGAGGGTGGGATAGTAGACTAGTCCTAGTCTTGCCCCAGAATGCAGCTTCCTTGAAGTAGAGAGAAGCCTATTCCATTCTCTGACTAGTCTGATCCTTGAGTTTAAGAGCCAGGGTACATATAAGCACGTAGAGATAAAGCATTCCTACCTTTTTACAGGTTGGCATGCTTAATCTAATTTACTGGTAAGTCAGCACGTGATTTTTCAAGCAAAGTTCCTGGTGATAGATTGTCAGTTAAAGATTTTGTTTTAGCTATTATCTTTTGGGGAGTCCTTATAAATATTTTGGTGGGAGATTGAGAGAGGCTGTACTAGGATTCAGTAGCCAAAAGCCATTATAATTTTAAAATCATGAACAACTGTTGATCTTTTTTTCTTCACTGTGAAAGCAATCTTTTAATATTATGGAAGTAGATATAATGATTATACAATTGTTAGGCATCTTAAATACCTTAGAGAAAATAGACTATAATTTTTAAACAGTTTCACTGAGATACAATTCACATATCATACAATCCACCCATTTAAATCTTACAATGAAATGGTTTTTAGTATATTCAGAGTTGTGCAACCATCACCATTACCCAGTTCCAGAACATCCTCATCACTCCAAGAAAGAAACCCCATACCCACTAACTCCCTATTTATCCCTAACCCCCAACTCAAGTTCTAGGCTACTATTAATCTACTTTCTGTCTCTACGGACTTACCTCTTCTGGACATTACATATAAATCGAATCACACAATATATGGTCTTCTGTGTCTGGCTTCTTTCATTTAGCACAATATTTTCAAGGTTCATCCCTATAGTGGGATGAATCAGTACTTCATTTCTTCTTACTGCTGAATAACATTCTATTGTATGGATATAAAATATTTATCAGTTGGTGCACATTTGGGTTGTTTCCACTTTTTGTCTATCATGAATAACGTTGCTATGAACATTTATATATATATTTTAGATATATGTTTTCATTTCTCTTGGGTATATACCTACGAGTAGAATTGCTATACCATATAGTAACTTTATGTTTAACTTTTTAAGGAACTGCCAAACTGCTTTTCACAGTGGCTTCGCCAATTTACATTCCCACCAGTGATGTAAAAAGGTTCCAATTGCCCCATGTTCTTGCCAAATATTTTTATCTTTCTTTTTTCTTTCTTTCTTTCGTTCTTTCTTTTTTCTTCCTTCCTTCCTTCTTTCTTTCTTTCTTTTTGTTGTTTTTGTTGTGTTTTGATTCTAGCCATGGTAGTGGGTGTGAAGTGGTATCTCACTGTGGTTTTGATTTGCATTTCCCTGATGACTAATGATGCTGACCATCTTTTCATGTGTTTCTTGGCTATTCATATACCTTCTCTGGAGAAATATCTTTTCATGTCAATAGAATATAATTTTAAAATTTTATGATATTTATTGTCAACAGTCACTGGTGAAAAGATATCTGGAACATATTTGAAAAATAAAATGCTTACTGCATTACATTTTCCTGTTTTTATTGCATTCTGCAGTTGTTTGTGTATTTACCAAAGCTTATCAGAAATACTGTGTGAGATTATTAGAAAACGTCCTAGTTTTCATCTTACATTCCTAATTATATCAGTCTGTCATAGTAGGACCACTTTATTTATGTTATTTAAATAAAAAGTAGGATCAATTTCCTTATTTCTAGAATTTTGAATTAGAAGGTACATTAGATATTATTGTGAATTTAAATTACAAAGTAACTTTAAAACTAATTTCTTAAATCAAATTCATTTTTAACCCAGGAGGAGACTGAATCTATATGTACCAGGATACATTTTTCTTTGTTTTTAATGATCCACTATCTTAAAGAGAATAGAGAAATTACTTGAGACAGACCGACATAATTTAATCTTAAATTTACTCAGTGCCTATCTCTATTAGGGAAATACTTTATTTCTACTACTTTCTTATTGTAGCCTATTTGTTCCTTCTCCCTCACTTTGTTGCTGCTAAGTCTAGAGGTCATCTTGATTGGGCCATGTGCTCTTACTACCCCCAAGTGGCTTCTAACCGACCTACAGCTGGACCCACTAATAATAAGGAACTTAACCACATTGAGAAGCAACTCATTTCGTATTTGGACAGCTTTGACCTCAAAGCAGATTATTTTCCTACTTCTCAAGTCATTCTGATTTAACAAAAGAAAATGAGGACAGGTTGTTTGAGAGGAAATTCCATTTTGATTGCAACTGTTCACAGCAAGGCCTAGAATGGAAGTGAAATTCTTTCTGCTCTTCCTTGCATACACATGCCCTTTAAGTGTGCTCTGAGGGCTGGCCAGTTGGCTTCATGGCCCATACTCTCTCCGTCTTCAATTTCTAGCCCCTCTCAGACCCACTTATTTGCCTTCTCAGTCCAGCCACTATCTCTGGCGAATAAGCAATCAGCCAGTAATAGAAGTGCTTACTTAGAGAGGAGAGGCAGTGTCCCCAACACTATTTTTCCAAACACCTTTCTAGCATCTTTCTTTGTTATCTGTTCTATGCAATATAAACTTTTTCACATTAATCAAATGAACTGTATGTGCCCCTCTAGAAATCTCTCTGCTGATTATTAGCCTCAAGTAAGAAATTTAAAATAGGATCCTTTTGATGGTAAATATTAAAGGAGGTGGAGGGAAGTATTTCAAATCACTCTCTGAATTCTTCTTAATATGTGGTTGGTGAACACAGCAGAAATTCAGTGGTTCATTATTCAAACTTGCGTGGGTGTGGCTGTGGGTGTAACTGTCTATGCTCTTCTCAATTAGCATTAAGTGTAGCGCACAAGAACAAATACTTATTAACTGGAATATTAATCTTTCCTTAGTAATAAAAAAAGTTTTAATCATAGCCTGGAGGATGGGGAATCTAGGGTCACAAAAATCATTTAAAACAAAAACTGAACTCATACAGAAGTTTGCTGCAGATATAAACTTCCCCTAGTGTGCTGTTATTCTAAGAAGCCTGCCTTCCTGTTCTGTACCATTCCCTGAAGGTGGCACCCTTTCCACAAACTAATTTCTCTGGACTCCAAAAAGTAGGCACTTCCATCTTGCCAATATACATAATACTGAAAAGGTCAAACCACTACAGAAAACCACCTTATATCACAGAAATCTATTAAGCAAGAAAATCAGATACTTTCTGCTCATCTCAAAGATGACAACAAAAAGAGAAACTGAGAGGAAAAAGTCTCATTGTATAGCTGCGGAATCAAACCTTTAACAAGAACCAGAAGAACAGATAAAGACGATTGTGTCTTAAAGACTCACTTTCATGCTTTCTCAAAAAATAAACTAAAATGCTTCAAAATTTCTGCCTGCTAATTGGACCTGTGAACCAAGAGGGGCGGTCAGGGCACAAAGAAGAGCATCTAAAATGTGAGTTTTTAAGAAGAAATTATCCTATAATTACTCTTGCTGTTCCTTGCTTAAAATGACCCTTTTCAGAGGTTCCACGTCTCCTTAAACAGTTCTGGGCAAAGAATAACATTTTAGTGTTTCATAAATGTCTCAGAAATGCCAAGTAGTGCAATTTGTTCCTGGATTTGCTTGAATTATGTACTTTATAATCAGTGAAAAAAAAATAAAAGCAAATCCAAACCTTATCTACTCTTGGAACTAACTGGGTATAACATGTATTTTGTCTGCTCTGGCCCACACAGGAACAAAATGTCAGAGGCCAGTTTTTAGGATGGGGAGTAGACATTATAACGTCGGGCTGCATAGACACAAACTTGAAAAGCCACCAAAACTGTGACTCAGGATATCAAAAGTTTGAGACCAATTTGTTTTGTAATAGCAATACAAAAGGGAACAAGGGTCTTCTCTGACAAACTCTGTATACCTTAGTCACAAATAATTCCTTAATTCCTGTAAGAGTGCGCAGTTTTAGCTCCACCACGACTGTGCAGAATTCTAAACCCTGACGGAAACCGGACTTCAGACTTCATAGGACCATTCTGGTTTTGAAATGAAGAATGAAGGCTGAGGTAAGCGTAGGCCTGCCTTCATAATGGGCAAAAAAACTCTATTTTCTTTCCATTTCATTCCCTTTACTTATGATTATGTATTTCGACCAGAGTTGGCAAACTACAGCCTGGGCAAAATCTGGCCCACCACCTGTTTATGTAGATAAAGTTTTATTGGAACACAGCCAAGCCATTCATTTATGTATTCCCTATGGCTGTTTTTGTACCACAACCTCATGGTTTAGTAGTTGCAACAGAAATTGCCTGGTCTGCAAAACCAAAAATAATTTCTTTTACAATAAAAGTTTGCCAATCCCATACTAGATTACAATATTCATGCCCTACCCTCAAGAAGGTAAGTTGCATGGCAGCATGGAATATATATATATATATATATATATATATATATATATCTTCCATTATTAGATTCAATAGATAGAAAAAAACTCTGTGAAGTTGCTGTAAAGCCTTAACATCTGTACTCATCTTGGTATGCACTGGGAACCAAAGTTCATGGACCAACACCATTGAGCGGATTCCACTCTGAGGAATGATGTTGTAGGTAGAAGAGATTTCAAACAGAAAGAAAACTAACCTGGTTTCCATTGAACAATAACATGTATTTTGGGCTGGTAGATGAGCTGGTCAATGGGTGCAAAACTCAAAAAAGAACGGATGAGAGGGAAGGGCCTGTTTGGGTTCAAAGAGAGGGAAAAGGGCCCAGGAAAAAGGAGAGCTGGCTGAAGTGTAAAGAGAAGAATAGTAGTTAAGAAATTCCATGGGCTAGGGACAATGTGTGATGACACTTTTAACTTGTTTTCTTTGTTGGGTTGTGCTAATTCCCAGACCTTCAATAGTGCGCTATACACAATAGCTGCATGTTGGTGGTGCTTGGAAACTAAGGCTGGAGAAGCAACTGAAGCAATGGCTTAACATATAAATCACATTTGTTTTCACAGTCCATGCATGTAGATCTGTCTTAGACTCTATGACTATGACAATGATGGTCATCATTTAGGAAGTACTTGGTGTGTATCAGGGACTCTGTATGCATTATCTTATATAATATTTACAGCCCTGTAATGTATGCACTATTATCATCATTCTCATTTCACAACAGAGCAATGAAGACTCAAGGTTTAATAACTTGCTAAAGGGAGATTTGTGGAAGCGGGGTGTGAATCCAGGTAGTGTGATTCCAGAACCTGGTGTAGAAGAAGCAGAATTCATTGTTTAATAGAAATGCCTTCTGTTTTTGTTTTATTGTGTTTTGTTTAGTTTTGTTATGTAACGATGGTCGGAATAGTTGCAGAGATTCTCTGATTTGGTCACAGCGCTACAAACACCAACTTTCCCCTACCCCTCCATCTTTGTGACAAAAAACAAATGAGTATCTCTAAGTACTAAATTCTCCAAAGGGTAAGTGCTGATTCAAGAGAAGATTTTGAGGAGGTGAAAATTAATAACGACAACTGCAGAGATAATGACAAATGCTTCAGAGAATGTGTGGGCATTAGATTTGGTCATCTTTGCTAGAGAAGTTTCAGTGGAAGGGTGAAACCTGATACCTAACAGTGGAAGGTTAAAAGAGAATGAATGTGCCAAAGACATCATGAGAGAAAAAAGAAATCTATAGATCAATATTCCTTATGAAAATAGACATAAAAATCCTTTAAAAAATTCTTGAAAACCAAATTCTGTTCCCTAAGACCAGGAACAAGACAAGGATGCCTGCTCTTCCCACTTCTATTCAATATTGTACTGGAGGTTCCAACCAGGGCATTATGAAAGAAAAAGAAATAAAAAGCATTCAAAATGGAAAGAAAACAGTAAAACTATCTTTATTCACAGATTTCATGAACTTATACCCCCAAAATCATAAGAAATCTGGAAAAAACGATTAGAAGTAATAAACAAATTCAGCAAGTTCTGAGGATACCAGAACAATATACACAAATTGTACCACTATATACAATTGCATTGTAATACAGACAAGATATTGTATTCCAAAGCAATTCCTACACAATGAACAATCTGACAATCAAATTAAAAGAACAATTTCATATAAAACTAAAAAGTGTGAAACACTTAAGAGTAAATTTAACCAAGGAGATGTAAGACTTACAAAAATTATAAAATATCATTGAAATAAATTAAAGACATGTAAATATAAAGAGAGCCCATGTTCAAAGACTGGAAGACTAATATTGTTAAGAGGACAATACTCTCTCCATTTATCTACAGATTCACAGCAAATCCTATTGAAATCTTAGCCATCCTTTCTTGTGGAAATAGACAAACTGATACTAAAGTTCATATGGAAATATGAATGGCAAAGACAATTTTGAAAAAAAAAAACCAAGTTTGAGGACTCACATTTTCCATTATGAAAATTTAAGCTCCTGGAATCAAGATTGTTGGTAGAGGCATAAGGATAGTGCTCTCTCATTCTCATTCTCTCTCTCCCTCTCTCTTCTATTCAACATATACATATACATATATATAAAATTATACACACACATACATAAATTTATATATATATAAAATTATATATATAATTACATACATATAAAATTGAATTCTTATATATGGAATAGAATTGAAAGTAGGAGATAAACCTACACATTATAGTCAATTGATTTTCAACAAGGATGCCAAGACAATCCAAAGGGGAAAGAATAATCTTTTCAAAAAATGATTCTGGGACAACTGGATATTCACATAAAAAAAAATGACTTTGGAACCTTACTACACAATATACAAAATTTGATTCAAATTGTGTCAAAGATGTAAATGTAAGTTAAAACTATGAAATTCTTTAAAGAAAATACAGGCATAAATCTTCATGACTTCGGATTTGGCAACTTTTTTTTGTTAAATATAACACCAAAAGCACAAATAATAACAACAAAAAAAAACCTAGATAAACTGGGATTCATTGAAATTAAAACTTTTGTGCTTTAAAATATAATAGGGAAGAACAAACCTGACTCCATATTAGATGTGCTCCTTTAGCTGTAACCCTGTGCTCTGCTTCCTGTGCTTAGTCTTGCTGGTTCTGCACCTTTTGTGAAAGAACGTTGCCTAGAGCCTGAAACAGGACAGCCCACTCTCAAGGCTCTGACCTTTAAGGGTATAACACTTTTCTATTCATATAGAGATAAAAAGTTGCAGAACAGAGAATATCATTCGTCTTGTTGGAGGTTTACAGGAACATTGTGACCTGGCCTTCATGGACACCTGCAAGAACAAAGGACTCTGACACCAAAAAGTTTGCAACAACCAACCACACCCCCTCCCCTTTTTAGTATAAAAGGAGGATGAATTCTGACTTGGTTTAGATGGTTCTCTAGGACAATAGTCCATCTTCCTGATCTGCTGGCTTTCAGAATAAGGTTGTTATTCCTTGCCCCAACACCTCGTCTCCCCATTTACTGGCCTGTCGTGCAGTGAGCAGAATGAGTTTAGACTCCATAACAAAAAGACAATATTTTTAAAAGTGAAAAGACAACCCATAGAATGAGAGAAAATATTTGCAAGTCATATATCTGATAAGGATCTAATATCAAGAATATATAAAGAACTCTCATAACTCAATAATAAAAGTACAAATAATTTTTAAATGGGCATAAGATTTAAATAGACATTTCTCCAAAGCAAATATACAAATATCTGCTAAGCACATGAAAAGATGCTCAATATCATTAGCCATCAAGGAAATGCAAATCAAAACCACAATGGGATACATGTGCACCTACTAGGTATGCCTATCAAAATGACAGATGATAACAAAAATTGGCAAGGATGTGTAGAAATTGGAACATTCCTACATAACTAATGAGAATGTAAAAATGTGCAGATGTTTTGGAGAACAGTTTGGCTGTCCCTCAAATTTTAAACATAGTTACCATATGACCCAGCAATTCCACTGCTAGGTATATAACCAAGAGAATTTAAAACGCATGTCCACACAAAAACATGTACACAAACATTCATAACAGCATTATTCACAATAGTCAAAATGTTGAAACAACTTCAGTGCAGTTAACTGATAAATGTATAAACAAAATATCGTATACCCATAAATGGAATATTATTCAACCATAAAAAGGAATCAAGTACTGATTTGTGCTATAGCATTGACGAACTTTGAAAATATGCTACGTGAAAGAAGCTAAACACAAAAGACCACATATTATATGATTATATTTCTATAAAATGTCCAGAATAGGTAATTAGTGATTGTGAAGCTTGGGGTGGGAGGGGAGATTGGGTAGTGACTGTTAATGGGTATAGGGTTACCTTTTGGGGTAATGAACACATTCTGGGTTGGACAGTGGTGATGGTTATGAATATATTAAAAACCACTGAATTGTATATTTTAAAGTGGTGACTTTTATATTATGTGAACTACATCTCAATTTTTAAAAAGGAATGGACTGCAAGAAAATGGGGAAAGTGCACATGTATTACAAGTTTAATCATTCTGAGACTACAATGTAGTAGAGAACTAGAGCAATTCCCCAATAGAAGACCAGGGTCAACTAAAAAATTACAAAATGAGGAAGCTTAGATATGTTCCAACAGGAAAAGAGAAGAGAGACCAAAAAAACAAACAAACAAACAAACAAAAAAACCCAAAACTGGATGGAGACAGAGAACGCACTTCTAACTGCTTATCTCTAACTAAAGTAGAGAATATTAGGGATGCATAAATGCATTTGGTTTCCTTTCTATATAACATCAGTAGCTACTGAGCCCAAATGGAGAAGAGTAAAATGATCCAATTAATCTTTCCACGTGTAATATTTTTGATACATGTGCATGACTTAGTTTCTTTATTACAAATGCACACAGAGATTTAACAGTTGCCATTTCATAATAGATATAAAATTGATAGCATCCAAATAAATGAAAATGAGAAGAATGGGTTGAACTGGGTTTATTAATTTTCCAATGTTGAAAGGGAAGGAAAAAGCCCTTGTAAATATTGTATGTTGATGCTGCATATGATAAAGGTAACACATTGTTATGTTTTCAGAATAGCAGTTTTTCTCATGCCACTTCTCAAAGTATAAATCATACATCATTTGTTTGCCTTGTAAAAATTTTTTTCCCCCTGAGAATGTGACATTTTACTGATTTGCCTTAAAGCTCCCTGGGGATGAGATGAGACCCTCTACAACAGAAAACCGAATCCAGAGCTGGAAATAGAACTTACAAAAGGATAGAGGAAAGCACAAGTGTAGCCTCAAAAGGTGCATCCTGGCCTTTTTCTGTACAGTTCCAACACTGCCTTTTCACATTAGTGATTTGACAAGAACCAGAGCCCAGAAATCTGTCCCAGTTCTGTACTAGGGGAAAAATAATCTTCCCTTCTAGGTTCTCCTTCTAGGAGACTGAAACTTCCCTGTAATAAAAAGACAGACTAACAAGAGAAAAACAGAAGTTTAGTAACATGTCTACCTCCAGTGTACATGGGAGAGACCCAGGAAAACTGAGTAGCTCCTGGAAACGGCCCAAGCCACCACCTTAAATTTCATCTCAAGCTAATGACAAAAGAAGATGTTGGTGGAGTGGGGATGGGGGTGGGCAGGGAGCCAGTTACTGGAGGTTATCAGGCAAAGCACAGTAAACAAAGGTATGGTTGTTATGCAGATTTAGGTAATTGCTTTCTCCATTGATAAGAGTTTCTAGAGATTGGGTCATCCTCCTCTTCCTGGTACAGCCAGGAAGACACTTACAATTGGAAATTTCCCTCATAAATGTTAATTTCTCTTACAAATGGGTAACTTTTACTCTGTTTTCCAGAGCTTCTCCTTTATCGGCTGTCTTAAAGAGAAATGGACTGAAATAATCCTTATGCCACAGAGGCATATTTTGGAGTGGCAAATTCTGCTCCTCTTCAGTTGAATGAGATCTGATCATGACAAATGCTTTAAGAAGAACCAGTGATTTTGGATTATCCCAAGGACAAAAGTTAACCAACAGATGTTCTTCATATGTTGAATATTTAAGCAGATGTCCCTTCATGTTCTTTTAAGGCTTCAGGCCATATAGAAATAGAAACAGACCCACTATCTTGTCTTAGATTAATATGTGCTACTATCAACAGGGCATTATGATAAACCAGCACTGATTGTGTAAACAGATTCAACTCTCTTCCCTACTCCCTCACCAATTATAGTCAATTAAAAAAATCTCTATGGTATACCAGGAGAGGAAGGTGGGGTAGTGGGCGGTGGAGAGAGAGAGATGGATTTTGCTTGTCACCGGAGATCAATTTAAATGGTGAACATTCTTGTTCTCTCACCCTATAACAGAGCTGTGTGGCAATGCAAAGCAATCTGTATGTGGGTGTGCTGCTATTATGTTTGTCCCAAAATAAGCCCAAATAGATTTGAAGCCATAGAATTTCAAAATCTTGAGAAGCTCTGAAAACTCAACAGGATTGATTTTTAAGAACTTCTGATTAAGAAGTGAGTTTTGTAAAACAGATTTCTGTCTAGTTTTAAAGACTCTCTGCTGTTTAACTATACTCATTTCAGACTAATCGAGTTTGGCATTTTGCTAATTAAAGTCATTTGGAGCTGAAGCACATTCTCAGAAATCTTAACAGACTGAAAATTCAAGGCATCTATACATTAATATCTTCATCTATTTCCTTAAATTTAGCTCTTTCTGATTATATTCTTGAACAATATATTACTCCACTGGTACTTCACTGATGCTCATTTGCGATGAATAATTTTGGGATTCAGCTAATGCTCCGACTGGCAGTCGGAGTGGGAGGCCAACTGGTTTTGGAGTTTTCAAAATTCTTTATTCAATGCCTTTTATTTATCAACTGGTATCATCCTTCTTCCTTCCCTCATATCTATCTATCTATCTTCATCATCATCATTATTATCTATTATCTAGCTCTCTCTCTATATATATATTATAAGTATATATATAAGTTTCAGGTGTACAGCATTATAATTTGACATCTATATACACTACAAAGTGATGACTACCACAATTCTAGTTGCCATCCATCACTACATACTTGACCTCCTTCACCCACATCTAACCCCCTTCCCCTCTGGTAACCACTAATCTATTCTCTATATCTATGAGCTTGCTTTTGTTTTATTTCATCTGTTTGTTTGTTTTCTTAGATTCCATATGTGAGTGAAATCATATGGTATTTGTCTTTCTCTGTCTGATTTAATTTTATTTAGTATAGTACCTTCAAGGTCCATTCATGATGTCACAAATGACAAGATTTCATTCATTTTCATGGCTGAGTAGTATTCAATTGTGTATATATACCACATCTTCTTATCCCTTCATTTGTTGATGGGCATTTGGGTTCCTTTTATGTCTTGGCTACTGTAAATAATGCTGCAGTGAACAAAAGGGCACATATGTCTTTTCATGGTCCTCAGGTAAATACCCAGATAGTAGAATAGCTGAGTAATGTGGTAGTTCTATTCTTAATTTTTTGCGGAATCTCCATACTGTTTTCTAAAGTGGCTCCACCAATTTACAGTCCTACCAACAGTGTTTGAGGGTTCCCTTTTCTCCACATCCTCTCCAACATTTTTTATTTCTTGTCTTTTCAACAACAGCCTTTCTAAGAGGTATGAACTGATATCTCATTGTGGTTTTAATTTGTGTTTCCTTACTAATTAGTGATGTTAAACATTTTTTCATGTGCCTGTTGGACATCTGTATGTCATCTTCAGAAATATGTTTATTCATATCTTGTGCCCATTTTTAAATTGGATTGCTTGTTTTTTGATGTTGAGTTGTATGAGTTTGTTATATATTTTGGATGTTAACCCTTATCTAATGTATAATTTGCAAATATCTTCTCTCATTCAGTAGGTTGTCTTTTCGTTTTGTTAATGGTTTACTTTGCTGTGCAGGAGCTTTTTAGTTTGATGTAGTCCCATTTGTTTGTTTTTTGTTTTGTTTCTCTGATTTTTGGAGTCAGTTTCACAAAAACATGGCTAAGACTGATGTCAACAAAGTTATCTGCTATGTTTCCTTCAAGGAATTTTATGGTTTCAGATCTTACATTCAAACCTTCAATTCATTTTGAATTAATTTTTTGTGTATAGTGTAAGAAAGTGATTTGATTTTATTCTATTGCATGAGGCTGTCCAGTGTTCCCAACATCATTTATTGAAGAGACTATTCTCCATTGTACGTTTTTTTGCTCCTTTGTCATAAATTAATTGTTCATATATGTGTGGGTTTATTTCTGGGCATTCGATTCTGTTCCATTAATCTGTCTGTTTTTGTGACAGTACCATACTGTTTTGGTGCCAGTATATACTGTTTTGATTACTACAGACTTGTAGTATACTTTGAAATCAGGAGGCATGATACCTCCAGCTTTGTTCTTTCTCAAGATTGTTTTGCCTATTCAGGATCTTTTCTGATTCCATACAAAGTTTAGAATTTTTTGTTCTAGTTCTGTGAAATATGCCATTGGAATTTTGATAGGGATTGCACTGAATCTGTAGATTGCTTTGTGCAGTGTGGACATATTAATAATATTAATTCTTCCAATCCATGAACATGGAATATCTTTCCATTTATGTCCTCTCCAATTTCTTTCATCAGTGACTCATAGTTTTCAGTGTACAGGTCTTTCACTTTCTTGGTTAAATTTTTTCCTGGGTGTTTTTCTTTTGATGCAATTGTAAATTGGACTGTTTTCTTTATTTCTATTTCTGATAGTTCATTATTAGTGCACAGAAATGGCACAGATTTCTGTGTATTGATTTTGCATCCTGCAACTTTACTGAATTCATTTATTAGTTCTAACAGTTTCTCATGGGAATTTTAAGGTTATATATATGTAGTAGCATGTCATCTGCAAATAGCAACAGTTTTACTTCTTCCTTTACTATTTGGAGAACTTTCATTTATTTTTCTTCCTAACTGCTGTGCCTAGGACTTTCGATACTATGTTGAATAGAAGTGGCATTCTTGTCTTGTTCCTGATCTTAGAGGAAGATCTTTCAGCTTTTCATCACTGAGCATGATGTTATTAGCTGTCAGTTTGTCATATATGGCCTTTATTATGTTGAGATACTTTCCTTCTATACACACTGTTGAGAGTTTTTATCATAAACAGATGTTGAATTTTTGTCAAATGATTTTTCTGCATGTATTAAGATGATCATGTTTTTTATCTTTCACTTTTTTAAAGTGATATATCATGTTGATTGATTTGCAGATGTTGAACCATCCCTGCACCCCTGAAATAAACCCCACTTGATCATAGTGTATGATCCTTTTAAAGTATTGATGAATTCAGTGTGCTAATGTTGTGTTAGGGATTCTTGCATCTACATTTGTCAAGGATATTTTCTTTTTTATGGCGTTGTTGTCTGCTTTTGGTATCAGCATAATGCTGGCTTTGTAAGATGTATTTGGAATGTTTTCCTCCTCTTCAATTTTTTGGTAGAGTTTGAGAAGACTAGGTATTAGGTCTTTTGTTGAATGTTTTGTAGAATTCTTTAATGAAATCATCTGGTCCTGGGCTTTTGTTTGTTGGGAGATTTTTGATTACTGTTTCAATTTCCTTACGAGTAATCAGTCTGTTTAAATTTTCTATTTCTTCATGATTCAGTCTTGGAAGACTGTATGTTTCTAGGAATTTACCCATTTTTCCTAGGTTGTCCAATTTGTTGGCATAATTCATAGTAGTCTCTTATGCTCCTCTTCTGCTCCTTTGTATTTCTGTGGTATCAGTTGCAATTTCTCATTTTTCATCTCTGATTTTATTTATTTGAGTGCGCTCTCTTTTTTTCTTGGTTGGTCTAGCTAAATGTTTATTGATTTTATCTTTTCAAAGAACCTGTTCTTAGTTTCACTGATCTTTTCTTTTCTTTTTAGTCTTTTTCATTCTGGTCTTTATTATTTCCTTCTCTTTACCTTTTCTAGTTCTTTAAGGTGTAAACTTAGATTATTTATTTGGGAGTTTTATTCTTTCTTGGCATAGGTGTATATTGCTATGAAATTCCATCTTAGATATGCTTTTGCTGAATGCCATAGACTTTTTGGCATGTCGTATTTCTGTTTTCATTTGTCTCTAGGTATATTTTGATTTCTACTTTTATTTCTTTGATGATCCACTGGTTGTTCAGTAGCATATTGTTTAATCTCCACATTTTTGTAGAGTAACCAGTTCTAAAGTGTCCATTTAGTTTTTTATAGATTCTATTTTTCTGTGTAATTAACTATTAATCTTTTCTTCCCTTTTTCCACCTTTTTCTCCATGTGCTTTATTTTTTTTTCATTTTTATTTTTTTCTGATTTTTTAACTTGGAGTAGAGTCAGTTACAATGTGTCAATTTCTGGTGTACAGCATGTTTCAGTCATACATATACATACATACATTCCTTTTCATATTTTTTATTATAGATTTCTACAAGATATTGAATATAGTTTCCTGTGTTATACAGAAGAAATTTTTTTTTGTAGTTTTTCTTTGTTCCATTCTTCTTCACATAAGACATCCTATGTAAATAGTAGCCTGTTGTAAGTTGATAGCAATTTAAATTTGAACACAGGACAAGTAGAATCTAATGATATGGTTAAAATATGTGTGATTATACTAAAATAGAGAAGAGAGAAGGAATGGGAAATAAACAAATTTGTAGAAATAATAGTCAAAATGTTTCCAAATGTTTCCTTATCCCATAAGATTCATAATACTCAGCAAACTCCAAACAGGATAAATGCAAATAAAAAACTTAGTTTCATCACAGTCAAACTGCTGAAAACTAGAATGAAAATAAAGTCTTCAAAGCATCTGGAGAAAAAGACATGTTATCTTCAAAAGAAGAGCAAAAAGATGGAGAGCTGACATTTCAATAGAAACTATGAAAGCCAAAAGCCAATGAAGTGACATCTTTAAAAATGCAGAAATACTTCTGACATAGAATTCTAAACCTAGGAAAAATATTCTCCAAAAATAAAGGAAAATAAAGGCATTATCAAAGAAGCAGAAGATAAAAGAATTCACTGACAACAAACCTATATTTAAAGAAATACTAAATGAAGTTCTTCAGACTGAGAGAATAATCCCAGAGAGAAGGAAAGAACAGCAGGAAGGAATGGAGAGCATCTGAAAAGGTACATGTGTAGATAAACTATTTTGACCCATTTTGGTACTTTCAAGCCCAATTTAAACTCTAAGGAGTTCCTTAAGTGTGAAGATCTAGAGTATAATAATATTAGGCTAGAAGTGACCTTTGAAACCATTTAGTCCAACTCAGCTTATTGGACAGATATGGTAAATAATTTCACAGATGAGTTAGTAATCTACTTTAATGATTCTAACCTTTCAGTCCCAAATGTTTTCAGCTCCAGGCCATTCACTAATTTTTAGGCCTCTAACGTCTCCTGGGAAAATCTGTTATTATCATATACAGCTTCTCATTACTCAACAGCTCCTATGCTGCCTGTGCCTGCTTAACTATGTAAGATTTTCTGCACTAAGAGGCTTCAAGATACAGACTCTAATCCTTTTGAACTGTATGGAATGTCAATCTGTTGTAATCTTTTGGATCCTGCATGATAGATCTTGTCTAAAGTAAATTCCACCTTTGTAGATGAACAGGTACTAGTGCTAAGGTCTCTTCCTCAGACAAGTTGAAGGTAGGCAGATATAATATTTTCTTGTAAAAGTGTTTGTACTTGGAGATTAAAGTGACGTTCTTATGTATTACTTATGGTAGCTAGGAGGGTATTGAACTATCAAAATCACAGCCCTGACAGGCTGCCCCAACCTGTCCCTCAGGCTGGTGAGTGGTACAATTTGATCAGTCAGTAACTAACATTTAGAATGTTTTATGCCATATAATATTGGACACAAAGGACCTTTTTTCTAATCTAGTGGTTTGAATAAAATAACGTTTTGTAAACCAGATGTTTCATATTTGTTCTTCTTTTGGATATAGTAAGTTTTTGCAAAGTTGACTGATTTTGACCAAATTTCACTCATTAATAAAAGCTATTTAATTTAATGTATTATAAATAAATAAACAAACAAATAAATAAATAAATAAATAAATAAATAAATAAATAAATAAATAAATAAATTTAAAACATCTATTTAATTTACTGTTTTGAAACTAAGTGGTAGCCAATCAACTTTTCATACGGACATATCCTCTATGACTTTACTGTCCGCAGTGCATGGAACCTCTATCCTTTGATAGGGCTGATTACTATCTTGGAAAGGACACACTGTCTGATACACTACCTGCTGCTATAGTTGCCTGCATTTCCCTAGTATATGAAACAGGTATCTAGCAGCCAAGGATCCTCTAATTCTGGAAAAGGTCTTTTTTAATTTGTTTCTTTTTGTGATCTGGACCATCACGGTGGAGGGGGTATCAATTATTCCTTCATTTAATGATTTTTTCCTACATCCTTTATTGAGAAAATGATAACATAATATTAGATATAGAGAGGTCATTTTATTTGTACATAAGGACTATCTGGATTCAAATACTGGTTCTGCTACTTACTAGGTAGTAAGTGAGATGTGGGGCAAACAGCTTTAACACTGTGAGACTTAATTTTCTCTTCCTGAAAATGGAAGTAGCTACTATAAGAACAAATAAACTATTGCCTAGTATTTACATTCCTGGGTAAGGGAGAGATTGAGACAGTATTATATACAAACTTTCAGTCTATGATTCTATGTGTATCATAGCAGGACTATCTTCTTATCCTATCATTTGAATGAAATAAGAAAGCCATAGGATTGGCAGAAACTGAACATCAATATTCATGATGCTTATGCATGGAGACAGAGCATTTATGGTATTTTCTTAAGCTGTTATGTCTGCTTTATAATGAATATCCCAGAATAAGCAATCGGCTAGATTTTTAAGTCTCCAAAGAACTATTCAGCTCTATGAATCTGTCTGAATTTAAATAATGAAGCTCTGCATGCACAAAAAGGAAACTCAAGGAAAAGGGAGTGAAGAAAATAGTGTGCTTATATGGAGACATTTTAAGAGCAATTCTCCTGCTTGTTAAAATCAAAAGTTTGCAAATTCACACAGAGATACATCTATGCCATAAATGATCATCAGAAGTCCAGTGAAATGAAATCCCCCTTATGCCTTCTAGGTCCTCAAAAGGGGCAAAGGTAAAGGTAAGGTGGAATTTTGGGTTCTAACTTCTGGGATGCTTCACCAATGTCTGCAAACAGATCTTTTAGAAATACTAGAGTTATATTTGAAGTCCAGTTGCACATTCTTTATATGCATACGGTCAGAGGGAGGCAGAAAAAAATGCAAGGAAGTGAATATTGTATTCAGCATGAAAATATCCTGGCTCCTTTACTCTTGAAAGGATCTTGGTCTAAGGTAATGTTTAATTGTAAGAGTAGAATTAACTCATAACCAGGATCCTCTCTATACGAGACTTTTTAGAAATACCTTTACGAAATGGACAGTGTTTTCTTAAGGATGTTGAATGTACATTGCATTTTCAACATTTGGAACTGCTGGATTCAAGGGCACAGTCAGCCTATGACAACTTAAAGTTAGCCATAAGTACATGGACAAAGGTTTATCTGCACTTTGAACAGAGAGCCCAATCTGAATGCTGAAGGTGAGTCCAGAGAAACCAAGATTCTGTGGGTCAAGGATCTTAGGTTCTAACAAGAAATCACAAGATAGACATTTCTCAGAGTTCTCTTCACCTTAGATAAATCCTACCTAATAACAAAAGTCTTGATATCTGGCATTCAGAGCAATTTATTTTATTCAAAGAATGCTACCACACACAAAATCTCATTTCCAAGTCTTCATTGCATGTTACGATTTTCAATATAATAAAAATTCAGGACAGTGAAATAACGTACAGCTTTCTTCTACCTGTAGCAGAAACCATTTACAGTAGCCACAGATAAAGAATACTCTCTTAGGTGCATACAACTACTCTTTCTTTTAGGCTGAACACTTCGGCAACGTGAGTAAAATTGTCTAATGGTTGAGTGTATGTGTGTGTGTGTATGTGTGTGTGTGTGTCTGATGTTCATAGCTTCATATTATTTTATTATTTATCACCATTACTTCTTTGGCTAGATTGTTCAAAGCCTTAAGATGCTGTATTTAGTAGTCTTTTGTGGAAATGGCCTAGGGCCGTACATGCCATTTCTAACCACTTAATTATTTTCATATATATGTTTAGCATTCATGTTTTCCCACTTAGGCACTTGACGTATTGTGAAAATTGCCCCTGTTCTCCTCATCTTAACAGGATTCTTGGCTTCTTAGGCCCAATATTTAACTTAACAAACATTACTGAGCCTTATAATTTTCCAGGCACTTAGGCTGTGATGGTTAATAAGACAAGCTTCCTATCCTCAAATAGCTCAAAATCAAACTGGAGAAACAAGCACATAGACATCTAACTAGAACACCAACACATAAAAGCACCAAAACTGTCCCAGTACGTTGAAAGTGCAAAATTAAATAGTAAAGTAGATTATCTTATTGAGTAAATTTTAAGAAATATAAAACTTTCTCTCATCACTTGACTTATCAATTACAGCTTAATACAACTCTGGTATTGTAAATACTCTTTTTTTCTAGTATGCTTCTTTGTATATTTCTGCTATGTTTTTCTTGGAATCAGATTCTTTTGAGAGTGATACAAGCCTTAGGACTCCAGGCTCATCATCTAACAATTCCACTAGGAATTGACTTTTCTCAGGTTCTCTTCAATACTTGCATTAGGAGCCCATAGTCACTATTAAGGTTCTCTTAGGGAACTGTTAGAGGTCATTTAAAATGAAGGTCGTCAATTTTTTTGCTAACTTCAAGATTAGCTCAGTTATTTTCAACATTAACTATATAATGGAATCACCTCAGGAACTTAAAAATGCTGATGCCTGCATGCTTCCACCTCCCCTCTCCCCACACACACACACACACACACACACCCCTTCCCCACTGGGATTCTAATTTCATTGGTCTAGGGTGCTGCCTGGGCACTAGAATTCATGAAAGCTCCCCCAGGTATTTCTAATGTGTACCCAAAGTTGAGAAATATTTTACTAATTCTATACTATTTCCTGTGATTTGCATACATTTTTCTTCCTCTATACATGACTGAAAGATTATAAATATTGAAGGATTGAAGACCTCCACCCGTATGCTCAGAGTACAAATATAGTTCATGATAAATTTCTCTCAAATTATGGGCTTCCTTGCCTTCTAATTTTGTGCAGTTATATAAAAACAAGTCAGCAAATTTTTTTTACACTCCTTCCACCAAGACTGGAAGTCTTTGCGCCTTCCACTTTAATTTAGGTTGACCTTAGTGATATATGCACTACAAATAGAATATAATGGGAATGCATGGTATGACAGAGCCATGAAGTTTCTGCCTGGTTCTCTTTGAGTAATCACACTATAAGCCCTGAGCCATCATATGAGAAGTCTAACCATCCTGAAGCTGCCATTCTTTGAAACAGCCAGATCATTTGGAGAGATTACCTACAGCAGTTTGGTCAGTAGTTCTAGTCTTCAAATCATTCCAGTTAAGATGCAAGACATATAAGTAAAGAAACTTCTAGATGATTCTTCTCTTGCCTACGATTGAGTCACCCAAGCCTGTGAATCTTCCCAGATGAAGTCCCTGATATTGTGGAACAGAGACAAGTCATTGCTGCCATTCCCTGCTCAAATTTCTGACCCACAAAATCATGAAAAGTACAGAATTTGGCACCTGGAAAGAAAATACTGCCAAATCAAATATGTAGCATTGGTTGTGGGACCATGTAATGCATAGAAACTGGAATGGTTCTAAGACTACTGATGGAAGCCTGATGGGCCTCAAGGAGATTGGCAATGTGGGATTAAAGAACAGTGTGGAAAATGTAACTGAAAGCTGGAAGAAGAGTCTTGATGTGTAGTGGCAAAAAGCTGACCAGAACCATCATTTATGGTTGTGTGGAAAATAAAAAATGTACTTATGAACTATTGATCTGGCTAAATATTTCCAGAAAGGATGTCAAAAGCATCAATTGTACTTTTCTTGTTAGCTCAGTATCATAAGACATGTTTAGAAAAGGCAAGCTAAAGGAGAAATTAAGTTTCAAGCAGAATTTATAGTAAAGAATCAATAATGATACATTTGAACATAAACCTAGTTATAACTCTTAGTTTCCTAATAGAAGGTTATCAAAGTAAGAAAGGACTTGCATTAGATAGATAGATAGATTTGTTATAAGGAATTGGCTCACATGATTATAAAGACCAAGTCTCAAGATCTGTGGTCAGCAAGCTGGAAGCCCAGGAGAGCCCATGACATAGTTCCAGTCTGAAGGCCAGGAGGCTTAAGACCAAAGAAGAGCTAATGTTTGAGTCTGGGCCTTAAGTCAGGGTAAAAATTGATGATCCAATTCAAATTCAGTCAGGCAGGAAGAGTTCCTTCTTATTCAGGAAAGGGTCAGCCTTTTTTTTTTTTTCCAGTTAGGCCTTCAACTGATTGGATGAAGCCCATGCACGTTAGGAAAGGCAATTGGCTTTATTCAGTCTATAAATTTAAATGATAAAGTCATCCAAAAGCACCCTCACAGAAACACTTAGAAAAATGTCTAACCAAATACCTGGATACCTTGTGATCCAGTCAAGTTGGTACATAAAATAACCATCACAGGGCTTCACAGCAAAGATCAAGTCCAAGGCACTATCAAGAAAACATCTCCTGATAAAGATGAACCATGTGTGTTACTGTGAAACATTCTTTTCTTAATCTCAGAGGTTTAAGGTAGCACCTTCTAACTCTTTAAAACATACAAAAGGGCTTAAAAGGAGATATAGTTGCAGATATCTTTGGCAAATATAATCTGTCACATGTCTATAACTTTTCTCCTGAGCTTTATGCTACTTTTCTGATCAACATCTTATTTTCCTACAATGGCTTTCCTTTGTATAATCACTTGCATTAATCACTTGTCAGTAACACAAATTGCTCTGCCTTTTTTAAAAGAACATAAACTTTAGAAAATCTTAGCTTCATTTTATAAAATGGTCAATCTTTTCCAGAATAAAGCAGTATAAAAGAGTAAAACCAATCCACAACATTGTTTTCATTTTGAACTCAAGCATATAATTAAAAGAACTAAAGTGTTAAAAATAACTAATTATATAATACTTTGTTAACTATGACATAAACAACATAAAAAGTCAATGTGTAGAACATTTTTCTGCAATTGGAGTTAAGTTGCTATCAGCTTAAAATAGGCTGTTATAACTTTAAGAGATACAATGAAAGCCTCATGGTAAACACAAAGCAAAAAATGTATAATAAATACACAAAACGATAAAGAGAAAAGAATCAAAATATACCATTACAAAAGTCATCAATTCACAAGAAAGACAGCAAGAGAGGAAGAAAAGAACAAAAGAACTACAAATCAGAAAGCAATCAAAAAATGATGATAGTAAATCCTTACTGATCAAAAATCACTCTAAATGTAAATGGTTTTAATTCTCCAATTAAAAGACAGAGCTGCTTGATGAATTAAAATGAATAATTAAAAAAAAAACAAGGCCCAACTATATCCTGCCTACAAGAGACTTACTTAAGGTGTAAGGACATTCACATTCACAGGCTAAAAGGGAGAGAATGGAAAAATATATTCTATGCAAATCAGAAACAAAAGAGAGCAGAGGTTGTAATACTTACATTACACAAAATAGACTTTAAGTCAAAAGCTGTAACAAAAGGCAGAGAAATCTCTTATATAACTATAAATAAGTCAATTCATCAAGAGGATATTATAAGTATAAGTATATATACACATCCAATATCAGAGCATTTAAATATATTAATTTTTAACAAATCTGAGAATAGCAATAGACAGCAAAACAATTAATAGTATAAGATGTGAATACTCCACTTTCAACAAAGGATAGATCATCCTGACAGAAAATTAATAAGAAAATAATGGACTTGAATGCCACTTGAGACCAAATGAACTTAACAGACACACACAGAACTTTCCATCCAACAGAAGCAGAATATACATTTTTTTCTCAAGCACACACAGAATATTCTCCAAGACATATGTTATGTCATGCTAAACTCTTAACAAATTTAAGAAGATTGAAATCATATCAAGTGTCTTTTCTAGTCACAATTTTATGAAATTCAAAATCAATAACAGGAGGAAATCTGGAATATTCACAAATATGAAGAAGTTAAACAACACACTTCTGAACAACCAGTGGGTCAAAGGAGAAATCAAAAAGGAAATCAAAAAAATATCTTGAGACAAATGAAAATGGAAACATGTGACATACCAAAGTGTATGGGATGCAGCAAAAGCAGTTGGAAGAGGGACATAAATGTACCAATAAATGACTACATTAAGAAAGATAATTTTAAACAAACAACTTAAATCTAAAGAAAAAGAGCAGACTAAGCCCAAAGGTAACAGAATAAAGGAAATAATAAAAATTACAGCCCAGAGAGAAAATAGAAAAGATCAATAAAAATAAGAGTTAGTTTACTAGAAAGATAAAGTTGACAAACTAGTTAAAAACTAGACTAAGAAAAAAAGAGATGATTCAAAATAATAAAATTATAAATGAAAGAGGAGACATATAACTGATACCACAGAAATACAAAGGATCATAAAAGACTACTATGAACAATTATATGGCAACAAATTAGATAACTTAGAAGAAATATATAAATTCCTAGAAACATACAACTTACTAAAACTGAATCATGAAGTAACAGAAAATCTGAACAGACCAATACTGAGCAAGGAGATTGAATCATTAATCAAATATCTCCCAACAAATAAAAGCCCAGGACCAGATGGCTTCACTAGCAAATTCCACCAAATATTTAAAGAAGAATTAATACCAATCTTTCTCAAATTCTTCCCCAAAAAATGAAAAAGGAGTGCTTCCAAATTTATTTTATAAGGACAGCATTATCCTGATAATTGAAATCAGACATGAACACTAAAAGAAAAGAAAATTAGAGGCCATTATTCCTAATGAACACAGATAGAAAAATTCTTGGCAAAATACTAGCAAATTTAATTCAAGAGCACATTAAAAGTATTATACACTATGACAAGTAGGATTTATCTCTGAGGTGCAAGGATGTTTTGACATACACAAGTCAATAAATGTGATACACCACATTAACAGAATGAAGGATAAAAATCACATGATCATCTTAATACATGCAGATAAAAGCATTTGACAAAATTCAACATCCTTTCATGATAAAAACCTTCAACTAAATAACTATAGAAGAAATGTGCCTCAAATAATAAAGGCCATATATGACAAGCCTACAGCTAACATGATACTCAACAGTGAAAAGTTAAAAGCCTTTCCTCTAAGATCGGGGATGAGACAAAGATGGCCATTCTTGTCAGTTCTTTTCAACAAAGTACTGGAAATCCTAGCCACATAAATTATAAGAAAAAAAGGATTACAAATTGGAAAGAAAAAAGTAAAATTACCTCTATTTTTAGATAACATGATATTATATATAGAAAAACCTAAAGACTCTTCCAAAAAACTGTTAGAACTAACAAATGAATCCAGCAAAATTACAGGGTACAAAATCAACGTACAAAAATCAGTTGCATTTCTACCCACTAACAACCAACTATCAGAAAGAGATTAAGAAAGCAATCTCATTTACAATAGCACTGAAACAATAAAATACATAGAAATAAACTTAATCAAGGAGGTGAAAGACCTGTACACAGAAAACTGCAAGACACTGATGAAAACATCTGATGAGGACACAAATAAATGGAAAGATAGCCTGTGTTTGTGGATTAGAAGAATTAATACTGTGAACATGTCCATACTACTCAAAATGATCTACAGATTCAATGCAATCCCTATCAAAATTCCAATGACTTTTTTTTTTACAGAAATAGAAAAAAAATCCTAAAATTTGTATAAAACTACAAAAGACCCAAACAGCCAAAGAAACCTTGAGAAAGAAGAAGAAAGCTGGAGGCATCACATTTCCTGATTTCAAGCTATACTACAAAGCTATAGCAATTAAAACAGTACTGTACTGGCATTTTTAAAAAGGCACATAGAGCCTAGAAATTAACTCACACATATATGGTTAACTAAATTTTGACAAGGACGTCAAAAATACACAATGAGGAAAGGAGTCCTTTCAATAAATGGTGTTGAGAAAACTTGAAATTCACATACAAAAGAATGAAACTGGACCCCTGCCTTACATTATTTACAAAAATTAGGTCAAAATGGACTAAAGACTTAAATTTAAGACCTAAAACTATAAAACACCTTGAAGAAAATATAGGAAAAATCTCCTTGATGTTGTTCTTGGCAGTGATTTCTTGGATAGATTTCTTGGATAAGACATCATATGCACAGGCAATAAAAACTAAAATAAACACAATGGACTATATTAAAATAAATTGCTTTTGTACAGCAAAAAAAAGTCAATAAATTGAATAAACAAACTACAGAATGGGAGAAAATATTTGCAAAACATGTATCTAATAAGGGATTAATATTCAAAACATATAAAAAAAAACAACTCATACAACTCAATAGCAAAAAAAGTAAGTAATCCAATTTAAAAATGGGCAAAGGATCTGAATATATATTTTTCCAAAGAAGACATATAAATGACAAATGGGTACATGAAAAGTACTCAACATCACTAATCATCGGGAAATGCAAATCACCTCACATCTGTTAGGATGGCTATTATCAAAACGACAAAAGAAAACAAATGTTGGTGAGGATGTGGAGAACAGGACACCCTGTATACTCTAGGTGGAAATGTAAATTGGTACAGTCAATTTGGAAAACGATAGGGCAATTCCTCAAAAAATTAAAAATAGACCTACCATATAATCCAGCAATCCAACTCCTGGGTATATAACTGAAGGAAATAAAATCAGTATATCAAAGAGATATCTGCACTCTCATGTTCACTGCAGTATTATTCACATAGCCAAGAGTTAGAAACAACCTAAAATGTCCTATGACTGATAAATGGATAGAGAAGATATGAAATATATATATTCAGCCATGACAAAGAAGAAAATCTTGCCATTTATAACAACATGGATAAACCCAGAGGGTATTATGCTATGTGAACTAAGTCAAAGACAAATACTACACAAATACTGTATGGTATCTCTTATATGTGGAATATTTTTTAAAAATCTGATTTCTTGGAAATAGAGAACGGAATAGTGGTTGCTAGAGGCTGAGGGGAGGGAAAAATGAGGAGACGTAGGTCAAAGGGTACACACTTTCAGTTGTGAATAGAATAACATATTTTGAGGATCTCACGTATAGCATGGTGACTATAATTAATAATACGGTATTGTTCGCTTGAAAATTGCTGAAAGCAGATTGGAAAGGATTCTCACACACACACACAAATCACACACACAAATCACACACACAAAGGGTTAACTCTGTGACATGACAGATGTACTAATTATCTTGATCTTGGTAATTATTCATATATATATAAAACCATCAGGTTGAACATTTTGAATATATTCAATTCTATTTGTCAATTATTCTTTAAAATTTTTGGAGTAAAAATAAAGTTTAAAGTAATTCCTCTCCATGATCCAAATCCCATTCTGTATTTTTCATGACCTAGGGCTCTAGAAGTCAAAATGTGACCAAAACTCCTAATTTAAGTGACTAACATATCACTTAAAATTTTAACATTTCAATGGCCTTAGAAAGTCAGTTGTTTTCAGGCCCATACAGACCAAAATGATTTCAACACCCAGAAAACATGAACATATTCTAGGTTAACACTCCTTTGCCCCCATACAACCCTGTGGACCCAAAGTTATATACCTTTCAAAATATGAGTGATTTCTGATAACAATAAAAATATTGTGATAGTATTTGCAAAAGTAATATGAAATTCTAGGAATTATTTAGTAGCGTACAATGTCCAGGATTCAATTTTCTCATTAAAGTGGATTTATGCTAAGAGTGAGGTTGCCTTGTGAAACAGTATCTTTCAAAGTGAGCTAGTTCCTCAGGAAATAGTGAACGTTTGAATAGCTTGGTATAAACTATCATTATTGTGGGCACATAAAGGATCATGTCTCTTTTGCTTGGTTGTAAAGCTGACATATAATCAGATGAGTGTACCTCAAATGCCTTCAATCACTCATTGTTTTAACATACATTTCTTTAGCACCTACCGTGGATTAGATACTGTGTTACATAAACACTAAGCAAAGATGAGTAAAACATGTCCCTTGTGCTGAGATGTTCACCATCTAGTGGGAAAGACAAACACCTTAAACAGATTTTAATATAATGTGTCAAATAACTGTGATGATAGAAAAATGCACACAATGCTATGAGAGATCAAAGGAGAAATATTTGTATCTTATGGAGATCAAAGATTTTTTCTTGGAGGAGATGCTATCTCAATGCAATCATAAAGGATGAATAAATCTAAGTAAAGAGTATTTAGTATTTTAAACATATGAGCTCACAGAAACAAAGACCTAGGCTAAAAGAAAGAAAAAATCATAGATTATGGGAAAATCTATAAGCACTTCATTGTTGCTACATTATAAAGTGCAAAACAGCAAGTGGTGGGTGATGAATCTTGAGTAATGGCTTGGGGCTAAATCATAAGAAGAGCCATATATTATATTATGGAATTTGGACATACGAGAACTCACTGGAAGACAGGAGGATGACATAACTAAACCTGCTTTTTATGTCATATTTCTTATCTTCATGCTTATCGCTTTACTGCTTATTGTAGTTATAGTTTCTTTTATTTTTTTTTGTCTTTTAATCTACATACTGGCTTATTTAAATAATCTTTAATTTTTACTATATAGTTGCTTTTCCTATTGGGATTTCCCCTTTCCTATAGAGTCTTACTTTTTCCATTTAAAGAAGGACCTCCAACACTTCTTTTAGAGTAGGTTTCGTATGGATGAATTCTTTTGGTTTTCGCATATCTGAGAAGTTTTTTGTTTCTCTTTCTATTCTAAATGATAATCTTGCTGGGTAGAATCCTAGGTTGTTTTTCCTTTTTGGCACTTTGAATATATCATACCTCTCCCTTCTGGCCTGCAAAGTTTCTGCAGAGTAATCAACTTACAACCTTATGGGGGGGGGGGGTTCCCTTGTAACTTTTTTTCTTGTTGCCTTTAGAATCCTCTCTTTATCTTTAACTTTTGCCATTTGTATTGTGATGTGTCTTGGTGTGGCCCTGTTTTGGTTCATCTTGTTCGGGACTCTCTGTGCTTCTGGTACCTGGTTATCTGTTTCCTTCTTCAGGCTTGGGATGTTTTCAGCCATTAATTTCTTCAAATACATGTTCAGTCCCCTTCTCTCCCTCTCTTCTCCTTCTGGAGCCCCTATAATCCTAATGTTGGCATGTTTAATGTTATCCCAGAGATCTTGTACATTGTTTTCATTTGATCTTGTAGATTTTTTTTTTCATTTGTCTTTCTTTCATTTTGACTGGGTGATTTCTATCATTCTATCCTCCAGATCACTTATGCATTCTTCTGTATCCCTTAGTCTGCTATTCATTCCTTCTAGTGTTTTTTTTTTTTCCGATACTGAATTATCTATTTTTGATTGATATTTTGATTGATTTTTTAGTTCCTTGTTAAAATTATCAGTGTTTAGATCAATTCCTTTCCCTAATTCAGTTAACATTTTAATTACCAATGATCTGAATTCTTTATCTGGTAAATTGTTTATTTCTGTTTAATTGTTTACTTTTTCAGGGTTTTTCTCTTGTTCTTTTAATTGAGACTAGTTCCTCTGCCTTTTCATTTTACCTAACTTTCTCTGTCTCTGTGAATTTAGGTGGAACAGTTCCCTATTATGGTCTTGAAAGGGTGTTTTTATGTGAGAACATCCTTATGCAGACTATGTGCAACTAATCCCTTTGGTGGGAGGGCTGGATTTGATGTGGATGCCAGTCACATTTTTCTTCAGGTTGTGCTAGCATCTGTCACCTTGGTAGGGGGTGGGACTGGAGATAGAAGAGCTAGACCCTCCCTACACAGGGTGTGAAGCAGAACATCCTCTGTGCTCAGTGGCTGTCACAACCCTGTCAGGGATGGGGTCTGATCCCAACTTGCTGGAGCAGAAGCCCTGAGGGTCAGGCTGGAGCTGGATCTGTTCCCTTTAAGTGTGTGTTTTTCCTTTGCCCCTCACCAGGAACTTTGCCCCAAAGGAGGGGAATGTGGAATCAAGTGGAGCTTGTGCACCTGCAGAGGTCCAATGCTCTGCCTGTGTAGGGGTCTGTAGCTCCAGTCAGATGTAGCCCACGGTTATGTCTTTTTCCCAGTCACGGCTGCCTGAGATCTAGTGCTGTACTGTGGCACGGAGTGACTGGGGCCAGAGCATTCACTCAGCTTGGGCTGAGGCACACAGCCAGGAGGTCACAGGAAACCTGGCAGGTGCACTGTCATCAGAAATTTGGGCTGCTTCTGGGCTGCTGCTTAAGCAATGGCCACTGCCCTACCTGAGCTCTGCCCCAGACCGGGTTACCTCTGCATCCCAAGGTCAAGCCTTTTCTCAGGTCCCAGCTGCCCTAGATTCAATGCTAAATGGTGCGTGGAGTGAGTGGGGTTAGGGCGTTTGCTGGGCTCAGGCTGGGGAGTGCAAAGAGCTGGTCACTGGAAACTCAGCAACTGCTAGGCAGACCTCTCTGCCTGCTTTGGGGGCAAGCTAGCACCCATGAGGGGTTGCAGGCTTCTCCAGCTTTTGTATCTGTCCCATTGGTTCACTGACCAACGAAGCGGGTTGTCTCCTGTGCACAGGACCCCAGGACTAGGACACCTAGTCTGTGACTTGACCTGCTCACACCCCAAGGTGGGTGTCTGCCTATGTGATCACCCTTTTCCTCTGAGTCCCTTCCCAGAGGCACAGGTCCCAACAGGATTGCTTTTCTTCACTTCCTACTGATTACACGTGTATCTTTCTTAGAGCCTTAGTTGGACAGGAGAACTTCTGCCAGTTTCCAGTTAGTTTTCAGTGAGAACTGTTCCACATGTACATGTATTTTTGATGTGTTTGCAGGGGGAGGTAAGCTCCACATCCTCTAACTCCACCATCTTGATCTCTCTACAGGTTCCTATTTTGGTGATCTAATGCCAATCCTATGTTAGGCAAAAAGGTTTCTATTTTTAGATAATCAATGATGACATCCATCTAAAATGATCCTCATTCTCATTCCTCAGCCTTGCAGCAACCCAGCAGTAGCAGTCGGGTCTCCTTTCTAACAAATTCTAAAGGGCAGCCATCTTGCTTCCTTCTAAACTTGCTTTTTAGAAAGATAATTCTGGCACCAGCGTGGACAGTAAATCAGAGAGGATTAAAATGGAGAAGCAGAGGAAATAATTAAGAGGCTTTTGAAGTAATCCAATTGGGGGATAATAGTAGCCTAGACAACAAGCGTGGAAATAAAATGAACAGAAGTAGAAAAACTCAAAATACATTTTGAAAATAGATTTGTAAATCTTTGTTGGTAAATTAGATGTAGAAGGTGAGTGTTAAAAGGGGAAAAGGCAGTAAAGAGTAACTCCTAGGTTTTAGCTTGGGAAAACAGGTGAAAGTGAACACCACTGGGGAGGAAGATACTTTCCTCTACACTTTCTGGTTCTTCTGGCTGGACTAAGAATTAAATCGGTGTGAGACAGATTAATATGAGAAAATCACACAAAAATTTAATAACACGTATACATTGGAGATCTTTACTGCAGAAGAGAAATGTATTTAATCATTTTTATTTCATATGTGCTAGTTGAAACCTTTAGAGCAGACATCGTAACTCAGAAGAGGCCACTAGACTGAGAAAACTATGGCCTAAGAGATCTCAGGGGCATACCAATATTTAAAAGAACAATGACCTGTGGTAAGAAACATAGAAAGAGTGGTCAGAAAAGTGTTAGAAGAAGAGAATAGTGTCTCAGAAACCAAGGAAGAAAAGAATCTCAATTGGGTCAACAGTGCTACACTGCAGGAACAAGAATTAGGAAAAACTGACAAGTGACTATTTTCCTGGGAAATCTATAAAATAGCAGGGAAAGAAGCCAGGATACAAAGACTTAAGGAGATATTTTTTAAACTTATATTTCCAATGATCCCTATTTTTACATATTTGTGCTCCTGCACCTCAGTTAGAAGGTGCATTTGTGAAAAAAAATCCAATAAATATTGGCATTTGAGCTTAGCAAAGGAAAGTGATGTATCAACCTTGTTTGCAATTATGTGTACATTTCTACGCACTCTGAGCCACATTATAAATGTGCTCAAAGCCACCAAGTGGCTAAATAAAATAAATATGCTCAAATGCTTTGGGTTTTGCAATCAAATGAATATTTTAAAAATTTGTACATACTGGCTTGTGTGTTGAAAATATTTATGATTAAATACTCATTGAAAGCTATACACCTAAATTGTAATTGTAGATCATTGTTCCTTTTGCAAATATCATAAAATAAATTTTAAAGTGAAAGAAAAAGATAAGTCACAGTGCCTGGCTTGATATAGCCTTGGTATTCAGTTGTATCTCCAAAATATGCTTTTAACACTAGATTTCCTTATACCAATATGAAGACGTTATCTAACTTATTTCATACTTTCTTAATCACACTCAGCTTCAATAGCTTCATTAGGTAACAAGATTCTCCACTTTACAACTTCTCTGACATGGACAATAATAAGAAAATTCTCTCTTGGTGAACGCTGGCATCCATTCATCACAGGATGTAAGAATGACATAATGGTAGGAATAGGATCCCATCATATCATTTTAAGAAATGTGTCTTCTAAACCAATTTCAAATATCTAGAAAGAAGTTTGTAAGTTTTAAAAACACTCAAAACCAATAATTTCCAATCGATTCAGTTATTTCAGTCTTTGTCCACATCCAGGTCTAACATGGTTAAGTACTACAAGAAAAAACCGAGAATGATGGTCTGCTAGGTAATAATGGCACTGACTATAGTAGGATGTTTCATAAATAATTATTAGTGGAAAAATATGAATTTGGTTCAATTAACGGTTAAAGGCTATATGAAGTTTATACTTGTCAACTTACCTAAAGCAGAAAAATTTCTTGGCGTTGTTCAATATTCACATCCTCAAACACAAATGCATGTTTGTTTGTTTACCCTTTATTTCACCATACACTATTATTACTTCATCCATAGTAACATGATTCAGTGAACAGACATTTGTTTAGGATTTGCCTTATTAGCTGTCAGCATGATGTCTGTATATTTTCATTACTTCTCTTTTCCTCATCTTTTTATATATTCTTTTCTTTCTTTTTTTATCTTCTTTTCCTTAGGGGAGGAGGATATATTAGTTGTTTCACATTTAATAAAATATAGTCCATCATAGCTCAATCCAGACAACTTGGTCCATTCTGAATTATTACTATCTCCACAAATACAGAAAGCAGAAAATGAATAAATACAATAGGCTTGTCTTCTGCTCTTCAGCTTCCTAAATTATGTTAGTTGAAGTAAAAATTACAACACAATCTAATGTGGTTCTAAATGTATGTAGTGGAAGTATTTAAAACAATTATAACAGAGGGAGGGTAAAGAGACATGAAGATGAGGCTTCTACACATCACTCAAACTGGAAAAATGATGGCACAAGTAAATTGTGATAAGGTATGGCTATAACATGTAATACCTAGAGATGATACTAAAAAAGCTATACAAAGATAAAATAATAGATACTTTGATATCGAATTCTAAAAATGTTGAGGTAACCCACAGGAAGGCAGGGAAATGAAAATAGAGGAATAAAAACAAAGAGAAAAAACAGAAAACAAAATAAAATGGCAGATATCAACTGTATCAATAATTACATAAAATGTAAAGATTAAAGATACTAATTAAAAGACAGAGATTGGCAAAGTGGATTTTAAAAAAAGAACCAAATTTTACACTGTTTACAAGAAACTCACTTCAAATGCAATGATATGTGTGGGTTAAAATTTAAAGAATGGAAAAAGATTTACCTTACAAATGTTAATCAAAGAAGCAAGATTGGTTATAATAATATCAACATAAAGTGGATTTGAGAGTGAAGAGGATTATCAGGGTGGTTTCCAGGAGCAGAAGGTAGGGGATGGGGGTGAAAATGAGTCAAGGAGGTCAAAGGGTACAGATATCCAGTTAGAAGATGAACAAGTTCTGGGACTGTAATGTGCAGCATGGTGACTATAGCTAACAATACTAAATTGTGTATTTTAAAGTTGCTAAGAGAGTAGATGTTTAAAGTTCTCACTGCAAAAAAAGATTGTAAATATGTGAGGCAATGAATGTGTTAACTAATCTTATTGTGGTAGTCATTGTGCAATATATGCATATATCAACTTAGTACATTGTACACCTTAAACTTATACAATGTAATATGCCAATTTTATCTCAAAAAAGATATGAAATAAATAAATAAATAAACATTGGTTCTCTTAGAAAATAAGTAAGTTAAAATGACTCCAAATGTACCTAAATGTTGTATTTAGCAGAAAAAATTCTAATTAAGGTATTATTAATATCTTCCTAGCAGCTATAAAATTAATACTGTACCTAAAATACACTAAACAAAATTTGATAGAACTTGAAGGATTAGAGACAGAGATTTTAACATCTATCTCTCAATAATTTATAGAATAAAGTAGGCATAAATCAGTAAAGATATCGAAGGCCTGAACATTACAATCAACCAATAGGATCTGATGTCTATAAATCACTTCCCCCAACAACAAAAAAATATACATGCTTTTCAAGTGTACATGGAACATTTTCCAAGACAGATCATATTCTAAGCCATAAAACAAATATAAAAAATTTTAAACAATTGGAATCACACAAAATTAGTTCTATGACCACAAATGAATTAAAATAGAAGCAAATGACGGAGGGAACTGGAAGATCTGTAAATATTTGTAAAGAAATGAACATAATTCTAAAGAACCCAGGGATCAAAGAAGCAATGAAAAACTATCAATGTTCGTGGGATAGAGTTAATGCTAACCATAAGATAAAATTTGTAATTTAAAATATTTATAATAAAAGTTGAAAGTTTTCAAGTCAGGGATCTAAACTTCTACCTTAGGAAGCTAGAGGACAACACTGCAAATTAAACTCAAAATATGTGGAAGGAACTAAGCGATAAAGATGTTGTATTGGTTTGCTAGGGCTGCCAGATCAAGGTATCATAAACTGCGTGGCTTAAACAACAGAAATTAATTTTGTCACAGTTCTGGAAGCCAGGAATTTGAGAACAAGGTGTCAGCAAGACTCGTACCTTGTGAGGGCTGTGAAAGAAGGATCTGTGCCAGGCCTATCTCCTTGGCTTGTAGATGGACAACTTCTCCTTTTATCTTCACATTGCCTTTCTGTTGTACATGTCTGTATCTAAATTTTCTCTTCTTATAAAGACGCCAGTCATACTGGATTAATTCCCACTTCATTTGAACTTAATTACCTCTGAAAAGTCCCTCTCTCCAAATATGGCCACATTCTGAGGTACTAGGAGTTATGACCTCAACATATGAATTTTGGAGGCTGTGAAAGGAAAATCAAAATGCAGTCGGTATTGCTAAGAGAGCTTGCTAAAACGGAGCCAGGAGGGCACTGAGGAAGTATGACTTACGCACATCTCAGCCCAGATGACCTCTGGGCTATTTATTATCTTAATGCAGGCATCTGGAACGTCTACCCAAGGTTCCAGAACCTTAAAGATACTTATTGGAAGTCTACCCTAAGACAACTAACTAATGACAGCCAACACTTAATGACAAGTATTTCCTTTCTTTTTTTTTTTTTTTTAACATTTTTTATTGATTTATAATCATTTTACAATGTTGTGTCAAATTCCAGTGTTCAGCACAATTTTTCAGTCATTCATGGACATATACACACTCATTGTCACATTTTTTTCTCTGTGAGTTACCATAACATTTTGTGTATATTTCCCTGTGCTATACAGTGTAATCTTGTTATTTCCTTTCTTATGTTAGAGTAACAGCCTCATGGCTTTTGACTTTATAAACCCCTGACTCTTTCTCTTCTCCAGGACACTCTTCTGGTTTTTCTCTTCTGGTTTACTCTTCTGTATCTCCCGGACTGCAATTCTTAAGACTTCAAATAAACTCTTATTTGCAGTCTTCTGTGGTTTGGTTTGGTTTTGTTGGTTTACAAGGGGGAGTACGCAATTCAGTCCATAACAGATGGATAATAACAAAATAAAAATGAATGAGTGTGAGGCAATAAGAAAGGCAGAGTGCGACTGTGCCCTACTCCAGAGCTTTGTCCCTCCAAAACAACGACTAAAATGCTAGTAAAAACTATCAACTTTTGCAGAATCTGGAATCTAGTCAAGAATTTACAATCATCAAGGGACACTTTAGGGAAAAAAGAAGCTGCTGCCCTATGGTAAGAGAGTGCTGTGGCATTTTAAGTGACCTACCTTCCATCTCCCACTCCCCAGATCAGCTCTGGCTGTAAAGCGGGGAGCCTACATGCCTGGGGCCAGTGGTTTGTGCAGAGAGGCAATGGGGACCATATTCTCAAAGAATTGTGGTTGGGTTGCTCTGTCTCGAGGCTCTCTGAGGAACTAGCACAAGGACTTGCCTTTTTCTTTTTTCTTCTCTGTTTTTTTTTTTTTTTAAACAAATAAAGAGGATTCCCAGGACTAAGGTGGCTTCCCAGGTGGTTTTGGCTGCCAGGCAGTGTTTGCTGAAAGCATTTAAAGCAAAAGTATTGGCCACAGCAACCTGGTGCAAGGGAATAAAAGCCAGGATAAGCAACAGACAGAGTAGAAAGCCTGAGGGAGAAGAGGCTGAGAAAGGAGCTACGAGGGGTGGGGGGGTACGGCTGTTAAAAGCTCTCTCATAGACTGGGCAGTAGAGAAGGCCAGCAGCTTGCCCGGGGCTGGATGCCTGCAGAGAAAAGGCCTGAGAAGACCCTGAGCTTTCACTTCTGCTGACCTCTAGGATCCTTGGAGCATAAAGTGAAGGTCAAGGCCGAGTTGTAAATGGCCTGGCTAAGCACTGAAGGAGTGCCTCCTAAACAGAGCCAACCTTGCAATATCTGGGGAAAATACTCTTTTTGTTTTGTTTCTCTTTTTTCCTTTATGTTTCTTTTCATTTTTTTTCGCTCCAGGAATTTAAGAAAACTTTGTCAGCATGCTAGCTGACCAAGAGCTGATAGGACAGAGGCTCTACTGGCACAGAGGACAGACAATAAAGATTTTACAAAACTGGTTTAGAAAAGTCACTAGGCAAACAAATAACAAAAGTCCCCGACAAACATACGGAATTGCAAGTGACCACAAATAACCAAAACAATCTTGAAGAAGAAGCAGGGCTCACAGTTCGGTATTTCAAAACTTACTACAAACCTACTGTATAGTACTAGCATAAAGATAGACATATAGACCAATGGAATAGAATTAAGTCCAAAAATAAACTCATACATCTACGGCCAACTGATTTTTGACAATGGTACTAAATCCAATCAGTGGGGAAAGCATGGGCTCTTTGACAATAATGCTGAATACTCACATGCAAAAGTATGAGGTTGGACCACATCATACATGAATTCTAAACAGTGTCATTTAATTTTGCCTGGTGTTCAACTTTATAAAGATGGAATTATGTTACATGTAATCTATGTCCTTTCCTCTTTTTGCTGAAGTTTATGTTTATAAGATTCATCCTCTGGCATGGGCTGAAATCAAGCTTTTTCTTAAATCTTTAGAGATAATACTGATTTATTTTACATTTATGATTATTCCATCTCTTGCTCTTTCAGTCTAGTCTCTTTTCTCTTTTCCTTATTGGCCTTATACTCTGTTTTTAACTACTTTTCACTCTGCACCATAACCCAACATTTTCCCATCAGTATCCAGAAATAGGGAAGTCCCGGAGTCTTTTCTGAACAACTAACTGGGAATTAAAATGTATATCTAGCCTTGACATTTATGTAGGGAAAAGATATCTCAGGCAACTAAGACAATGGCTTTTTTCTCTGTCCTCCATGATTGCAAGACCCTTATTAGATTGTAAAATTTCTATCAGTTAATTGTAGCCTTATTGGTCCCATTTCATGATATAACCATGCAGCCATTAGTGTGACTATTTCAAATATTTTAACTCAGAAAGGTAGTAAACCAGAAATCAAAACAATTGAAGAACATGTTAATTTAAATAGATTTGGTTATTCATCCAAATTAAAGAAATGTACCAAAGCTATAAAAGAGTTAGTTTACTGGCTTAATATAAATGTCGTAAAATAAAATTCAGGAATATAATGTCAAGTAGGGAAAACTGCCCTTTGAAATAAGAACAATGCTTCCTTTATCTCCCCATCCCCACAAAAAAAGTTAAGGGTATTTCATGCGTTGAAAGCATATGTGCACCTACATGCACTCTCCACTGAGCAATCCCATTCCACTAACGGATACAAACACCGACACTGACAATGAAGGAATAAAGACAACTTACATTTTATTGTTACTGAATTAGAAATGAGGCTCCACTCTTGGGGCCCTAGCTGAACCCAAAGCCCCCTGTCTGGTCAGTGAGTTTTTTCCCGCTCAGGTTTGTGCTGCCAATAATGAAACTGAGTTTGGTGCGAGCAAGGCAGGCTTTTATTCAATGGCCAGAGAATGGAGAAGGGAAGCTCATGCTCAAAAGGCTCATTCTCCCTGACCAGAGGTCAGGGGGAAGTTTTCATAGGGAAGAGGCAAAGGAGAGGGATGGGGCGGAGTCCAAAGTCATCTTAATTCTCGGAAAAGGCAGAGTTCCAAGAATCAGGTCCACACTTTCTTTCTATCCTTGTACAGGGGAGGAGATCTTGGTAAGGTAATGTATTATAATGTGTGTATAATAAGAAAAATGATGAACTTTAGCTGACTTTGTCAGCCATTTTGGATCTAGCCGGTTTGGTCTGGCTTTTTTTGGCTTCTTGTTTTCCTGCTGATAAAGCACATCTAGCCTATAACATTAAAGACAGTTTCTGCACCCAGGCTTGGGGCTGCATAGCATGGGTGACATCGTGAATTTGGATGCTTTAGAAAAAAATTGGCAAATTCACAAATGTCAGGATGTGTATTTTCAAATGGTTGTTGAAATGAAGATGCAGTTGGGACTAGCTAATCAATCCATCTGTCAAGCAATTGACTTGATTGATTTTTGTTTACTTTGGGATGTGTGTGTATGTATGTGCATGCTTAGATTATTTTTTTAATGACTGAATGAACTGATTATTATGATGTTATGCTAGACATATATATATTTCCATGATTAAAAACAAAATAAAACACTATACTTGTATTATGCAACAGAAGGTAAGTTAGTCAATAAAAGCATTTATTGAATAGCATTTCACTTGATTAATAATGGATGTTTACGGATCAATCGTTTTCCTTTTTATGTTGTCTTCTTGAAATGATCTAAAACAAGCAGACTATGATATACTCCCTCAGAGATTCTTTGCTCTCCAGCTAAAGACTGCCAAGGAACACATCTGTAGCTGAACAGGTTGGATTGACGACTCACTGTAGTGAGGAAGGAAGCACACCCAGGGGAACCATGGAGCATTTCAGTAAGAGGGTGTTAGAAAGAACTTGTTATGGGATTCTGGTTTTGATTAGGTGATTTCGGAGATGGGATATTGCCAAAAACTGGGGCAATCCTATGATTCGGTGTCACAATAAATCTTCTTTAAAGGGAGGACATACTAGGGCAAGGGTGAAACAACATTCAGTAAAGAAATAACATTTTGTCCAAGAGAGCATGTATACCGCATTTTGTAGGTGGCACAGTGACCTTGTTTTGGTCTGTGTTTAGACAATATTGTAAGTGGCCTTGTTTTGTCTCACTGTGCTGTGGTCTCAGAGCCACCTTGTCTGATGCTGGTGTTCAATGAGATAGTTTATGACACACAGAAGAACAACGCGGACAAGCTGTGAGTGCCAGGCCAGCTTCTAAAAAACCCCGAGGCCTAGTTTTGTCAGACCAGTACCCAGATGTCAGGGGCTATTTTTTTCTTTCTCATACTTTTGGATAAAAAAATACAGAATTGAAGATCCTGCTCTTAAAATAATTTTTAAGGATATATGATAAGAATAAAGACTCAGAGAAAGGAGTAAGCCGGCAGCACGAAGAATTAAACATGATGCTGCATACTGGTTGTAATAGTTTTTCATATGAGCCCTGGAGAGCCCCACCTCCAAACATCATACACATGTAAAGGCAGAAAAATTTTCTCTTCTTCCCTTCTAGTTGCTTTGACTGATCTAATAATTAAATTGATATAAGACAGATTAACAGAAGAAAAACAAACAGAAATTAATAATATGTATACCTCCTAATTTATTCCTCTCCAGTCCTTTCCCCTTTGGTAACCATAGCTTCTTTCCTATGTCCGTGAGTCTGTTTTTGGTTTGGTTGGGATTAACAGATACATACTACTATATATAAAATAAACAATAAGGACCTACTGTATAGCACAGAGAGCTATTCAATATCTTGTAATAACCCATAATGGAAAAGAATCTGAAATATGTATGTGTGTGTGTGTGTGTGTGTGTGTGTATATATATTTATGTATATGTATAATTGCTGTACACCTAAAACTAACATTGTAAATCAACTACACTTCAATAAAAAATAAATTAAAAAATGAGGTAACTCCTGATAAGGAAAAAAAGCAACATGTATATCTCCTGTAGACATTGGGAGACCCAGGAACACTCCCAAATAACCTAAACTGTCACCTTAAATACTGTCTTCAGCTAAACTGAAAAGAAGATGTCAGGAGTGGAGAGTCAGTTATGGGTGGTTTCTAGGAAAAACACAGTAAAGAAGGGTGTGGTTGTTATGCAGATTTAAATCATCACCTTTTCCATTGATAAGAGTTTCTAGAGATTTAGAGTCATCTTCTCTTACTGGTACAGTAAGGGAGACATTTATAAATGGAGATTTACCTTATAAATGTAAATGTGTCTTACCAGAGTAACTTCTACTCAGTTGTCAGAATCTTTTTAATGTCCGTTGTTTTTTTTTAAACATCTTATTAAAAAACAAAACAAAACACACACACACAGCTTAAATAATCAGTATGCCTAAGGCATATTTTGAGGTGGCATAATCCAGTCCCCTTCACATATACAGTCTCTCCAGCACTTTTTGTGCCAAAATATGTATTAGTTAGGGTTTTCCAGACAAACAGAACCAATAGGATACACACACACACATAACTGTATATATAATTGATAATATAATAAACAGAAACCTAAATTAAATACATGAGAGACCAGGAGGGGGCGCTCTCACGTTCTGTAAAGACAATTGATTCCTACAGGAAGAAGAAAGTCTTCTTTTCTTTCCTGCCAAAGACTCAGCCAATGAAAAGCCATGGACTCTTTGTTTACTACAGCCCTCCCAGCTTCCTTTTCCTCTCCACAGAAGTGTTCTTCCCTTGCTGTGCAGGGACTTGCAAGCAGCTCACCATGGTACAGACCCTGAATTGCAATTCTCTGCGGATTCCAAATAAACCCATCTTTGCTAGAGAAATATCTGGTAGTCTCTGTAATTTAGGTCAACAATATATAAAGAGATTTATTATATTTATTATAAGGAATTGGCTCATGGGATTATAGGGGCTAGTGAATATGCAATCTGCAGTGTGGGCCAGCTGGCTGGAGACCCAGGAGAGCTGATAATGCAGGGAATCTGAAGGCAGTCTGCTGGATAATTCACAAATTGGAAAGATTAAGCTTGCTGATAGTAGTAGATTCTTTTATGGTTATATTTAGCCTGAGAGAAGAAGAGAGACTAACATGGAGCAGACTAGGGAAAAAAAGAGAAAGTAAGATTTCAAGTGAAAAATAATTATTAGTGAACTCTATCTCTATCATTCAGAATCTATTTAAGCTTCTTTGAGCATCATGGTTTCCTCCTCTGGTAAGATCTCACAGGTCTGTGAAAGTGAGCAAAAATATACTATCCCCAAATATTCCTCTTTGGAATAAGGATTATATTGAGCTGGTTATTTTTAAGAAACAGCAGACACAGGAGAAGCTCTGAAAACTAAATAGAAGTTACTTTTTTGTAAGAGACATTTATATTCATAAGGGAAATCTCTCTTTGTAAAGATGTCCCTCCCTGTGTATCAGGAAGAGAAGGACTAAATCTCAAGAAACTTTTATCAATGGGAAAGGCGAAAACTTAAATCTATATAACAATCATATCAGTGTTTACTGTATTTTTCCTAGTAATCCCCCACAAATGACCCTGCCCTAACCCCCAAATCTTTTGTCTTTACTGGAGATGGTATTTAAGGTGATACTAGGGCTATTTCAGAGAGTTACTCAGTTTTCCAGGGTACCTCCCATGTATACAGGAGGTAGACATGTGTTTACTGAAAGAAAAAAGCACAACTTAAGAGCTGTGTGTTGAGTTTTATCCAGGATCTCCCTGAGGACTATAGCCAGGGAGAGAGACTCTCAGTTGCTCTGAGAAATGCTCTGCGGAGGTAGGGGAGAAGCCCGTTTATGAATGATTTTGGCTAGGGAATCTGTGCAGTCGAGCACACATCTCAGTAAGAGATTAGTCACGAGGATCAGATACGTCTGTGCTTTTCTATGTATGGGAAGCTGCAAGAATCTGGGTTCACTGAAATGTTTCCTGAGCTAGAGATATAGCTAACTATCTAAGGGGGTCTGCTTTTCCAAAGCACCGAGTGCCCCATCATGTTTTTTTCACCCTGAATTCCATTCAGGGTGCACTGTCAATCAGTGGCTGCAGTGACTAATGACTTAATCCTTGTAGAACTGGATGGTGAACAACATTTTTTTGTTTCACATATGTTGTTAAATTTATGTTCGTTTTTCTCCTGCTAATGTCTTCTGTTACAAAGGGGATCTCAGCTAAGAGGGTAGAAGGAAATTTATTTTTCCTCCTTTACATAGGAATGGCACAAAACTGCCCAAGGTCTTAAGACTTGCCTTAAGGGTCCTCACCGACAAACTCAGAAAGATGAATGTGAATGTGCAGTATTATGGGTCCTCTCCAAATTCCTAAATTTACACTCTCAGATTTTACCAAGTCACTCTCCTCTTTGCACACCTAATCTGGAGCCAAACAGACCAAGTTTCAAATTCCAGTCTTATACCAGAATAGGCAAATTACTCATCCACAATGAGCTTCGGCTCTCTTATTTAAAAAATTGGAATATATGATGGAGAAAAGGCAGTCTCTCCCATAAGTGGTGCTGGGAAAACTGGACAGCTGTATGTAAATGAAATTAGAACATTCTCTAACACCATATACAAAAATAAACTCAAAATGAATCAAAGACCTAAATGTAAGCCCAGATACTATAAAACTCCTCAAGAAAAACATAGACAAAACACTCTTTGACATAAATCGCAGCGATATTTTTTTGGATCCATCTCCTACAGTAATGGAAATAAAAACAAAAATAAACAAATGGGACCTAATTAAGCTTAAAAGCTTTTGCACAGCAAAGGAAACCATAAACAAAACAAAAAGACAACCTACAGAATGGGAGAAAATATTTGCAAACGATGTGACGAACAAGGGATTAATTTCCAAAACATACAAGCAGCTCACACAACTCAATACGAAAAAAACAAACAACCTAATCAGAAAATGGGTAGAAGATCTGAACAGATATTTCTGCAAAGAAGATATACAGATGGCCAAGAGGCACATGAAAAGATGCTCAACATCACTAATCATTCAAGAAATGTAAATCAAAACTACAGTGAGGTATCACCTCACATCAGTCAGAATGATCATCACCAAAAAGTCGACAAATCATAAATGCTGGAGAGAGTGTGGAGAAAAAGAAGCCCTCTTACACTGTTGGTGGGAATGCACCACCTGTCCATGAAGGTGAGCCAATGAAATATTGGCATATAGGAATAATGTTTTCTATACAGTATCATTCTGGATAATTTTTCTTACACAAAAATAAATAAAATATTAAGACTACCAACACTTTATAATAGTTTATGGCTAAGATGATTTAGTCTTTGAAAAACAGACAAATAGTAGCCTAAATGGTGGTTCATTAAGATGATAAAAACTATCTAAATAATGCTACAATAAACATCTGCTTTTGAACAATTTGTTTTTGTAACTCATCTGTATGATCTGGGTGCAAAATGCATCTTTAATGATAACGTAGTAATCTGGTACCTTTGATTAAAAGAAAAATTTATCACACCAATGGCATCACTTGACCTTTTTGTTTGTTTTGTTTTGGTATAGGAATAAAGCAAATTTAAAAAATAATTTGGTTTTGGAAATTTTATGATACTCCCCCTCACTCCCTAACCCCTGCATCTCTCTCTCCACTCACCCACCACTCTTGAGAATACCAGACAGCAACATACTAATCTTGCATGAAATCACAGTTTGCACTTGGCATTCTATGCAAATTTCTGCTTGCAACACAAGAGTGAACTTTCAGAAGTAGAGAAAGTTCAAGAGAGGGCAATTCAATCAGGATGGCAACAGACTTCTTCAAAGCAGCACTCTCTGGAAGCAAGGTCTTCAATATTTTGACAAAAAGTATTTCCAACCTGTAATTCTTTATCAACTAATTGAAAATATAGAATTTTCAAACGTACAAGATCTCAAATAATTTGCCTTCATTTTATTCCTTTTAAGTGAGCAAGGGAGGGACTCCACCAAAATATAGGAGGAAAGCAAGAAATAGAAATAAATGGGATCCAGAAAGGGGATCAATGAGAGAGACCAAGGCTTAGATAATAAATGGTCCAAACTGAAATAGAATGATGGAGGGCTCTAGGAAAGCTATCTCCAAGAAAGAGATAAAAGTAATAGATTGCCATAGATTGCCAATGATATTTGTATGTATTGAGAGGAAATTTACACTTTTGGAGAATGTCATAAGTATACACATTTTAAAAAGGGGGAACAAAAGGAATTTAGGGAAATGAAAATTGTAACAAGAAAAATGTGAAATTATTCTCAGTTCATGGATTAGTTGTGAATCTAATTTAATCATTATATGCATACCCCGAATGTGATCTAACTGTGCCAACAGATAACATTGGTGGACAATTTCATAATTAGCCTTGTGGAAGCATTTACATTTAATTATGACTTTAATAATTAATAAAAAAAAAGTAAAATACCACCCAAAGAGTTTAGCTCAGAATTTCTGGGTTTCCACTGACAAGAGTCAAATACATTTACAATAGAGGTCAAAGTCACAGAATCTTCTGGTCAGTCTGGCTCATGGTGATTTTGCCTTTTTAACTAAATACATTCCATATTATTTCTATATGATAAACAGATTTATTTGTGCTTTTATTTGCTTAAGAAAACAGAAATGAACTTTAGGATAGTTACTGTCTTCCTCCAGGGCCACTTGGCTTTGCCTTTGTTCTGTTCTTTTCTATATGTTTGATACAATTTCATGTAGAGGGGTTTATGTGATTTTTTTTGACTTTTGAATTCCAGAAAGCATCAATGGAACTGTTAAAGCATATGTAAATAGGAAGTTCATTTGCATACTTAAGCACCACAGAGCCAGGATATAAAAACACGAATTTCTTTTGTCAATATCAACTTGCATAAAATCAGAGACACAGATAAGCTGATTATTTAGAAGCACGACTGGTAATCCTGGGGACACTCTGTGTGCTTGTCCTTTGGTACAAGTAAAGAAATTACTAAAAATGTCCACACTTGAGGTTTTATGATTTTATACTGAAATATGAAAGCTTAGCCATGGATGAATTTCATATTCTAGGATTAGCACAGGAGGCAAAGAACAAAGAAAAATTTTGTTATTTGCATGATGGAACAAGTCACAACTCCAAATTTGCATGAGCAGGCTAGCCTCAAAGGTAGATATAGTCAATAATTAATCACCCACATGGTGTGTTGCACATAATTCATCCAAAACAGTCTCCATCTAGCAGTGCAGGGAAAAATAAATCCACACTAGCAATTCAATATTGAATATTATCTGTCACTTACATAAAAATCTTTCTAAAAATGAAAGGAGTTCCATAATTATTCCTAATTGTGAATGCTTTAATAAGATTTACTTCCTCTTTGACATGAAATATCGGTTGGGCATATGAGAGTACTAGAATACAGACTATGATATGTAGGGCGGGGTAAGGTGACAGGCAAAATGGGTGAAAGAAAAGTAAGAGTAGGGCATTAATAATATATTTTCCCTAATTTCATGATTTTATTTCCAGTTATGTTAAAAAAAATTCCAAAATGAAATGACAGTATAAATCATCCCAAGATAGATCATAGGGCTGGTTACATTATGATACAGACTTACATTAAAAAAAAAAAAAGCCATCTAAAGTCTAGATAGTTGTAAAGTGGCTGCAAATAGTGTCAACCATCAGGAAAATTCTTAGTTGGGTTGTATTTTCTAACCACATTCCTCTAGTCTACCTTCCCTCCTAACAGGAACCCTGCAAACATTTTCTGAGTTCTGTTTCCCACACCCTGAAGTTACTACTCTGCTGGACTAAACTAACCCCTTAAAGTGGATTTTTTTTTTTCTTCCTTTTCTTCCTCATTCAAATTCTACATATTCTTTGAAATTCGGGTCAGGTCAAAGTTTACTCCAGAGAATTAAGCACTGTCTTGCATTGTACACTGCTAATCTCATTTATGTTAATTCTGTAAGGGAGCAATATTTGCCTCAATTCTTATACATTCTTTTAGGCAGTTAGGAGGAAGGTCAGAGGTTCTTCCTGAGTCTTTTGGACCTTGATCATTTTCAGTTCAAAATAATCTGTATGCCAAAGAGACATATTTTGGGGTGGCAAATTTTGCTCCCCTATACAAACAAGTATTGTAACTTGAGTTTCATACTTAAAACAAAACTCTAAGGTGGTGAAATTAACTTATTAACTTACTAAAATGTGGCTATTGATATAAATCAAAAGGGATAACTGACAGGTACAAAATGGGTATAATCTTTAGTTTTTCAACTAAAATATCAGATGTATGTATATTTTTAACTTGAAGGTACTATTCTAAGTTAGGATTTATATAATTAAAGTTAGAAAGATGGTTAATTGAAGTATTAATAATAACACAATTCACTTCCCATTGCAGTTTGCAAAGTTCAAAAGAACAGTTTAATTAAAACTAAATTTAATTTATTTTCAAGAAAATTCCATTATGACCACTTCAGTGCTGTTTAACAGATGAGACAAAATTATATTAATGTGTTTAAGAAACTAATTCTATTTGAATAATTATGCTTTAATAAGTGAATAAGTACTATCTATGTGCCTGAAAAAACCTGGTCAAAATTTGTGTCATTCTGAAGGTCCTAGAAATATGGCTCAATAGCTCTCTGTGCTTCTCCTTATAGACACATTCTATTGGAAACTCCAATTCATAAGAAAAAAACATCCCCTACATCCTCCTGAATTTCATAGAATTTTTTCAAAAATCTTTGTCCTGGGGGGAGGGTATAGCTCAGTGGCAGAGTACCTGCCTGGCATGCATGAGGTCCTGTGTTCAATCCCAAGTACCTACATTAAAATAACTAATAAATAAACCTAATTACCCCCCCCCAAAGAAAACCCCAAAAAGAAAACAAAAAACCCATAAATAAAAAAATCTCTGTCCTAGCTTGGGATCCCCCAGAAGGTATCTCATGGATCAGTGTGTCAGTAGTTTATTGGAGAAGTGATCCCAAAAAGTAACAGTAAAGGAGAAGAGACGTGAAACAGAGGAAGGGAGAAAGTCAATACAGTGTTTTACTCAGCAGGTCCTGGTGTGAGTAACTGGTGCTCAGGCTTGCTTGGGACCCCTGGGAACAACCCATTTCTGTTGTTTCATTCAAGAGAGAGGAAGCTGGGGTATTCATCTTCCAATTCCTGTCCATTACTGGCTTAGGGCTGTATTAGTTTTCCATACCTAATTTAACAAGTTACAACTAATTTAGTGGCTTAAAACAACACCAACTTATAACTGTTGTTGTTGTTACTACTATTATTATTGTTATTAATCATCTTACAACTCTGTAGGTCAGAAGTCCAAAATGGCTCTCAGTGAGCCAAAAACAAAATGTCAGCCTGGCTGAATTTCCTTCTGGAGGCTCCAGAGGAGAACATTTCCATTCATTTCCTTTCATTTTGTTAGAGCAGGCAGATAGCTAGATATGAGCAGAGAAAGGGAGGCCAAATGGCGGAAAACCATACATCTTGTAAACAGTGGGGGTCCTTGGGCAGAAAGAGAAAATCAGAAACCTCAGGAATGATAAATCACATATTTTGGGGTGACAAGTGGCCTGGAGGCACGCACAAAATGGTGAGAAAAGGCAGGAATCCCTGGCATCCAAATGTAACCTTTTGCTCATTATGCCCTCATTACAATAAAATTAGCCTTGCAGATTAGAAGTACCCATCATGCACCGACACCATGACACTTCTGATCAAATAAGGACAAAAATCCCTCCTCTCCTTGGGAAGGTGGAGCTGGAATGGAAATCAGGGAATACAACCTCAAACCTTTCTCTCCCCAATGAATAGTCCACTCATTCATTTTTACACTCTATGTAACCAACTTGTCAAAGAAACTCAGGGCAGCTGCTCACCTGAGCCTGTCCGCTCTCCCCTTGAGAGTGGACTATCTATCCCTCACTTTTCTTTCTTGAGCTGTGTCTTGTCTGAATTCTCTCTGTGACAAGACAAGAACCTCATCTCTGGAAACAATTTTCCAGTTCTAAAGGTTTTCCTTGGCTCAGAGTGCACTTCCTCCACCTTTAAAGTCAGCAATGCTGGGCTACGTCCTTTTCACGCAGCCATCTCTGGTTCTCTCTCTTCTGCCTCTCTCTTCCACTTATAAGAACTCTTACGTGATTACATTATCCAGATAATCCAGGATACTCTTCCCAGCTCAAGGTTAGCTGATTAGAAACCTATTTTTTCCTTATTTGTGTTACCGAACATATTCACAGGTTCCTAGAATTAAGAATTGGGCAACTGTGGTGGGGAGAGGGGCATTATTCTACCTACCTAAAGGTTTGTTCCTCAGTCATTAAATCCCTATGCTCCTGGTCACCAAAATTCCTAAGGCAGTGAGTTATAGCTACTTGCAGCAGAATTCTCTTGGCATATAAGGGAATGATGGGTACCAAATGGATATGGATGGGGCACCAACCTTTTCTAATACAAATTCCTTAACTGAAACCCAGATCTTTTCAAAGAACACTATTTTACTTGTGCCCTTTTCCAACAGGTGTTATTAATCCCATCGCCCACAGGCTTCATGTCTTATATTTTAGTAACCCATTTGGTCCACTCTCTGTCCCTCTTTGTCCAGGTACCATGGTATGGTAGTAAAGAACACAGAGAACCTTAAATGCACATTACTAAGTGAAGGAAGCCAACTTGAAAAGGCTACAAACTGTATGCTTCCAAACACATGCCATTCTGGAAAAGGCAAAACTATGGAGACAGTAAAAAGATCAGTGATTACCAGGAGTTGGGGAGGGGGAGGAAGGGGTAAATATTTCTAGGGAAGCAAAACTACTCTGTATGACACTATAATGGTAAATACATGTCATTATACATTTGTTCAAACTCATAGAATTTACAACACCAAGAGCGAACCCTAATATAAATTCTGGACTGTGGGTGATAAGGACTTGTAAAAGTAGATCACTGGCTCGTATTTCCAGGTTGAAAGTAAATACGGCAGAAGTTCAGCTCCCTGCTGAAGTGGGATTCAACTTGCACATCATGTTGCCTCAGAGTGAAGGAGTAAGCTCAGCTTCCCACTGGACCTTGCTGAAAACAGGGGCTGTGGCGTTGTGGGGAGGGAGTGGGGGCAGAGTTTCAACTCCACTGCCTAGCACCATGTCTGACCTGCTGATGTCTGGTAGGTGTGGAGCTCCTCACTGGGCTTAGCTGACATGGGAATGGCAGGGGGTGAGGGGTAAAGCAGAACTGGAATCCCTACTAGCCTCTATTCACAGTCTTTTTTAGTCTTACTGAATCCAGTTGGAGATGGAGGCTTAGCTTGCTCTGGGCCCTGCTGATACAACGGGGAGGAGGTGAAGGAGAGTGGTGACTATCCCACCTTGCGTTACCTCATTAAGTCTCCATTGTCCATCAGGAGTGGAGGCTCTGCTCACTGCTGGACCCTGTTGAAACTGTGTGGCTTGGAAATTAGAGCACCACTATCTTCTGCCAGCTGGGAGATGGAATGACCCTGCAGTCCCACCTGGCTGGAGAATGAGAATTCTGCTATCTACTTCTGTCAGGCTTGGGAATAGGGTGGAAGATCAACTACCACCCACTCAGCCCTGCTGACACCACGGGGAGTAGTATGTGATTTTTCTGTTGGTGTCTGACTGGAGTACTGTAAGCATCCCCTAGACTTTCCCGTCATTAGGCCGTATTTTTTCTGGTCCTTTCACTAAGAGGAATAGGTGTTTCTTGGAACATTTTTTGCCTGTGTCTGGTGGCAGGTCCAGGTTGGAGGATTCTATAGCACCTTGTCCTTGATATATGGGAGGCAACAAGGAAACACAGAGAACTAATAACCATGTCATTCCTCAAATCCCAATGTCCCTAAGCAGCCCGTCTACTTTTTCCATCTTTCAGATCTCCCTATGCTTGTTTATTGTGCTACATCCAGAGTTTTTTTTTAATAGTAAGATGGAGGACATGGGAGGAATAGGGATACTCCATTTTAGCAGAAACAGAAGTTCTATTATATATTGTTTTAATTAACAAACTTCTCTACTTAGTGACTACTGAATGCAAAGCATCATGCTAGGTAAAATGAAGAAATTCAAGAATGCTAAGTCATGCTGTACACTGAAATTGACACAACATTGTAAACTGACTATATTTCAATTACAGTATATTTCAAAAAAGAATGCTAAGTCATATCCAATCCCTCTAGAAGTTTACAGTGTGTTTAGTGAGACTGAACATAGTGGCATAAAATGGAATACAAGGTTTATATAAGCACAACTATATGATGTAAAGTATTAAAACTATCAAAGTAGAAAGAGTTCAGTGTGGTCTGATGTAGACAGGAGGGAAAGTGCAACTTAAGCTAAGGATCATTATATTAAAAAGCAGTTTCATAACAAAAAGTTACTGATGCTTTGAAAGGGAATGATAGTTTACCACTATCCATTCATTGTGCTGTTGGATTACTTGTTTGGCTGTTTGTTGAATGGCAGAAGTGGCACAAGGTGGAGACAAAACAAGTCAAGGGAAGTGAAATAAATGCACCTTCAATTTATACTTTTATTTGGAGGACGTTCATATTATAAAAAAGCATTCTCTCTCCATGGAGTGATACCTGCCATTTCCTTGCATAGCCTCCCTACCTGCATTCCTCCTTCTCTTCCTGCCTCCCTTTCCTTTTCCTTCTTTCCTTTCTTCCTTCTTTCTATATTCATTCAACATTTGCTGAGCTCCTTTTATTGTGCCAGACACTATTGTAGGTGTACTGTATGAGATCCTTCTCTCTTGCAGTTTGTCAACTAGTAGAGAGATTAGCAAAGTCCACAATTAGCTACGATACCAAACAATATATATATAATTTTTAACTTTTTTTATTGAGTTATAGTCATTTTACAATGTTGTGTCAAATTCCAGTGTAGACCACAATTTTTCAGTTATACATGAACATACATATATTCATTGTCACATTTTTTTTCACTGTGAGCTACCACAAGATCTTGTATATAATTCCCTGTGCTGTACAGTATAATCTTGTTCATCTATTCTACATATGCCTGTTAGTATCTACAAGTTTTGAACTCCCAGTCTGTCCCTTCACACCCCTCTCCCCCTTGACAACCACAAGTTTGTATTCTATGTCTATGAGTGTTTCTGTTTACCAAACAATATATATTTTTAAATGCCATGTAGGTGGTCTAAAAAGTACATGCAGCAGGAATATGGGGGACAAGTACGATTTTCTATTATGCTTTCTGAAAAAGCGAGTATTTTACCCAGAATATATTCCACTCTCGTCTTCTCCCTGCCATCCCTCCTAACCTCTTGGCCCCAACTGTCATATCCATACTTAAATCTGCATTCCAAATGGAGATTAGTAATCAAGCGAGACCCAAAAATTTAACCCCACATTCCAGTAGCCAAGCTAAACATTTTTGGGAACACTACAGACTGAGGACCATGGAATACTGAAGGCAAGGTGATTAAAGCTTTTTTCCAGGAAAAGATGGGAGAAATGAAGTGACACATTTTAGCATCATCCCAAATTAATTTAGAATTTCTCATTTTATAGTCCAATCTCTCAAGTATTAAAAAAATCCTTCTATAAGAATTTGGTATGAAATGTTCCGTTCAGCCCAGGAGTGAAATTTTCCCTGCATTTGAGAAAAAGTGAAAAGAAAAACAACAGATGTTGAATTATAGGAATAAGAATTTCAGATGGTTTATTTTCTTTGGAATTCATGTAACTTTAGGACAGATTCATTTATTTCAATTACATTTTACAGATGGGTTGTCTGAGAAGAGATTCCTCCTGGGAATGGAGCAAAATGAAAAAAAAATCTGAGTTCTCTTCTGCTATGACTCTTCATGTCTTTGGGCAAGATCTTCCTTATGAATAGACTGTTTACTTTAGCCCACACTTCTACCAAACACAGGAGGGCCTCACCTCCATTCTGAAAGCACACAGCCTCTTAAATACCCAGCAGAATCAAATCCTTTCTACTCTTGGCAATCAAGTTTCCTTCTAGGCAGGTTCATGCACTGTCATTTTCTGTATGAGCTGCTCTTTCCATGAGAGTCAAGTTCATTTTAGGAAGAAAACATCTTGTGTGCCTTCTAAAACCAAGTAAACCATCTTCTCTTACCTATTCTTTTTTTTTTTTTTTTAAATAAAGAATTTTGTGAATAATCCTATTTTCAGGATGGAATTTGCTGGAGGCAGCTGTATAAATTCCAAAGATAGTTCCTTATGACTGTTCCCTCCAACTCCTATTTTTCTTGTGTGTTCTGGTATTCTTATTTGTCTTCTTTGGCTTGTCTCTCTTGCTGTCCTCTGTCTCTCTGCTTCTCTCTGTCTGCTTCTCTCTCTCTCTCTCTTTCTCTCTCTCTCTTAATTCTACTTTCTGATTCTTATTCCCTTCTACCAAATTATTTCTCTCTGTGGTAATTAGTCTTATGTGTGATATATACTTTCATTTAATTACTGAGATTTTTAAATTCAACATCCGAAAGATTGTTTTGGTCTTTTTCTACAATTTGAGAGGACTGGTGAATGAACCCCTTTCAGGAATCTCTGACCCTAGCAATAAGACTATATTTTAACCAATCTGTTCCTGTCTTTAAAAGCTCATTCAGTCTCATGGATTTGCTTATCTTCTCTACATAGTTTATCCTTAAGTTATATTTCTAACTAGTATTTATTCCTTAATTTCATTCCTCTTTTTTTCCCCTTTAAGTCCATTACATGTTTATTGTAAAATATTAAAAATTTTCATTAAAATATGATAGACAGATATACAAATGGGCAATAGCCAGACCATATATGAAAACAGAACTCTGACCCACAGTCTGCAGCAACCAGCCCAGGAGACCAACCCATTATCTACAGTCCTACAGTCATCAGCCCCGAAACCCTCTTGCTGTCTAAAAGTCAGGCTTGTAGGAAGTCAGACTACTATCTCTAACAACCAGTGCAGGAAGCCAAATGGTAATTCCTGTAACAATTTGTCCCAAGCAGCCAGGATTTGATTAGTAACTGATAGCTCCCCTAATTTTTGTCTCTACTTCTAACATAGAACCAACCAGAGAAAGACAAATACGCATTCCTGAGCAATCACACAGGATGTCCTGCTTCTAGTTAGCCTGCCTCCAGCTTCCCCATGCCAACAGCCTCCAATCACGGCATAACTGAAACTTCCCCTTTTGTCTGCTATGAAGCTGTCGCACTCCTCTGCCCGACTTTGAGTCTCTACCAAAAAACAAATGATGGTAGCTGACATTGCTATAACAAGATTTGAACAAACAGCTTTTACTCGTTCTCATTTGGTTAGTCTTCATTTACTTCTACAAAGTAATGGCCTGAAGGTCATCCAGAGGTGAGGACTCAGGGTCTTCTCAGCTCTTTTTAAGGCAGGTGTCCAATCTTACACAGGTCTCTGTCATAATACTTTATTCTACATTTTCTAGAATTTTATATAAATTTAACTGTATAGTATGTACTCTTCATGGCTTTTATTTTTTCACTCAGCATAATTATTTTGAGATTTACTCATGTTGTATTACTTGTTCATTCCTTTGTATCACTTAGTAGTATTCCATTATGTGACTGTACCATGGACTGTTTATTGACTCACCAATTGATGAACATTTGGATTATTTCAAATTTGGGGTTATTATAAATGAAGTATTATGAACATTTATGTATCAGTTTTTGTATTGACATATGCCTTTACTTCTCTTGGGCAAGTCAGTCCCCTGAGATCTTCTGAGTTTCCTCTCTGTGCAGCTCTCTCCACTCTGGTACCCCATCCTGTCTAGCTGCTTTGGTCTTCCCACACTCTCAGCTCCATCTCATCATCTCAGAGAATCCTCTGGGCTCTATCTGGGTTCTGAAATGGCATATGGAGGTCGAAGGTCTAAACATAGGGAGTCAGAACAGAATGATTTCTCTTTAGGGTCGCCGGGGGAGACAACAAGAACTTTCAAAGAAATTCAATTATGGGCAGGGGGTTAGTTAGCAGTGCTCTGCAGGTGAGAATCAGGGCACAACACTCTAAGGTAACTGTTGCAAAGTTTGCCACTTGATGACTACAGACTTTTTAGCACAATGGTTTCCTTATTCTTTCTCCTTGATTCATAGTCACAATAAATATGTGCCTTGAATCAATGTGCCAGAGTGCAAGTGAGCAGATTGTCGTTTTGAACAACCTACTGCAGAAAACAAAATGCCTCTGACAAAGACATATTGCTCCCTGAACTGAATGTCAGAATTTTATATTATGATTTTGATTACATACAGGCTCAATATTTATTTCTGTCAGGACTCATCTCTGAAATTATGATGGAAGTCCAAGGAATCCATTCAGTGGACAAAATATTTGTTTTCCATACACCTCATTCAAAGGGAATATTCAAATGTGTAAAAAGCTGACAAATTGTATTCTGGTTTGGAGGGGACATGAGTGATTCAGGTGTAATAAATGCATCTGCTCAGTAATTCCCTGTTGTCAGATAAAGGAGTATTAAAAACTTACTCATGGTCTAGAGAATCTAATCCAAATAACTGAAATAGTATCATCATTTGAGTAAATCTTAAAGCTTAGTACTAGGGAAGTAGAAGTCTTAGGAGAAACAGGATGCTTGCTTTCATATACTGAACGGCTGCCATGTGAAAGAGAGATTAAAATTATTTTATTTGGCTCAGGAGAGCACAGTTCATACCAATGGTTCAGAATTTCAAAGTGCTAAATTTGGTGTAGTTGGAGAAAGAATTTTCTAACAAGATTCTTCCATCTTGTAATAAGTTTCTTCATGTAATAATGATCACTTCTTTCACTCACAGATACTTTACATTTTCAAAGCATTTTTTCATTTTGATTCGTAAAACAATCCAGTGAAGTAGGTTAGGGAAATGGTGCCAGTGTACTGATTTACACCAGCTTGCAGGAGCCAATTTTGTGCATCTTTTCCTAAATCCATGCTCAATGTCTGTTAATAGCTTGAAATTGGCTATAATGGGAGTATTAACACCATGCAAATGGACAAAAGGTACAAATACTTACCTGTCCCCACCTCCCAGCCAGTTGCTAAATATTTACTAACACATCATTGGGTGAAGACAAATGAGGAGCCTAAGGCTTAGATCAGTTCAGTGACTTCTCCAACATCTAACAGCAAACAGAGTGACTGAATCAGCTATACCTTAGGGCAGGGGTCAGAAAGTTAATGACTGTGAGCATACATCCTGTGTTTGTGTGACTCTCAAACTAAGAAATGTTTTTTTTATATTTTAAAAGATTGAAAAAAAAGAGTATGCAACAGAGGATATATGTCATAGGCAACAGACTAAAATATTCATTATTCAAGCCACTACAGAAGATGTTTGCTGATACAGAACCTCAGCTCTATCATATTCCCTGTGGCAAAGACTGCGCCTTGTCCATCAAATTCCATTTTCCACGTCTTCTATAGTAATTGAGCTGTAGCTGGACCCTTGATTGCCTAGGTAAGCTATATTACTCAGCATCCCTCATGGCTAGGTGTGACTAAATGACTAAGCTCTCCCCAAAGGGATGGGCATGGAAGTGATCTGTGCAATTTGAGTGTCACTTTTTAAAAAATGAAGATTGCTCTTGGGATTACTATCCCTTTTCCTTCCTGCTGACTGGAAAATTTGAAGGTTGGAGTAATAATGTTAAAAAATACTTTTTGAGGATGGCAAAACTTACCTGCCAATGTAGGCTACTAGAATCAATTTGTGAAGCAGTCTATTCAGCCACCCAGGATTTTTTTATGGGAAAAATTTGTTACGTGAGAAAGAAAGAAATTTCTATTTTGTGTTAGCCATTATATTTTTCTATCTCTTTGTTATAGCAGTTTCACCTTTATTTTATGGCACATCCCTTTTCCCTGCCCAAGGCTCTCGGTTGTGGCCCTCCCCTGCAAAGTCCTCCCCGTTTCCCCTAATCTCTATTCAATGATTATTTAAGCTTAATTACTTTGGCTTAAGGCTATCAAATGCTGAAGCTAACACTTGAAACCAAATTGTGTAACTTCATTCTGATATCAAATAAGTATATGTGCACTGGAACTTAAATAAAAGGCTTAATATTTTCCTGGAGAAGAAAACATGGAAAATAACTTCAGCTAGTCTCTGATACGGTGCTTTCTTGATATCCATGTTGATGAGTAGAAAGGACATGCTCATACATTGTTCTTCCTTTCTGCTATACTGGACTTCCTCTGAGAAAAAGTGTAACTAAACTAGTTCCTGTTGTTAAAGCAGCCAGATAGTTAGATATGAGCAGAGAAAGGGGGACACAGGCAGGAACTGGGCAAAAAGGAGGGGCACAGGCCAAATGCAGGAAACCCTACATCATGCTGGGCAGACAAAGAAAAGCAGGAACCTAGGGACTGACAAGAAATCACACATTTTGAGGTAACAAGTGCCTTGGAGGCCAACAAAGAAAGGTGGGAAAAGGCAGGAATCTCCAGTGCCCGAATGTAACCTCTTGCTCATTATGCCTTCACTACAATAAAATTAGCCTTGCAGATGAGAAGTACCCATCATGCACTGACACCATGACACTTCCGATCCAGACTAAATAAGGACAAAATCCCTCCTCCCCTCGGGAAGGTGGAGTTGGGATGAAAATCAGAGAATATGACCCCAAACCTTTCCCTCCCCAATGAATATTCTGCCTATTCATTTTTACCCTCTATGTAACCAACTTGCCAAAGAAACCCAGTGCAGCTGCTCACCTGAGCCTGCCCGCTCTCCCCTTGAGAGTGGACTATCTACCCCTTACTAAATTCTCACTTTACTTTCTTAACCTCCCTGTCTCGTCTCCAAATCCTTTCTGTGATGGAAAGTCACCACTGGCAACAGTGTTATCTTAAAAGAGAAACCAATTCACTATACAAGGATTCCCTTTTCCCCACAACCTTGCCAGCATTTGTTACCCCTTGTCTTTTTGATAACAGCCACTCTGACAGGTATGAGGTGATATCTCATGCGGTTTTGATTTGCATTGCCCTGATGATTAGTGATGTTGCACACCTCTTCATGTACGTTGGCCATTTGCACACCTTCTTTGGAACAGTGTGTATTTGAGTCCTTTCCCCTTTTAAATTGGGTTATTTGGAGGGTTTTTTTTGCTTGCTTTTTGCTATTGAGTTGTATGAGTCCCTTGTATATTTTGGATATTAACCCTTTATTGGATATATGGCTTGCAAATATTTTCTCCCATTCCACAGGCTGCCTTGTACACTGTTGGTGAGAATGTAAACTGGTACAGCCACTATGGAAAATAGTGGCTCCTCAAAAAATTAGAAAGAGAACTGCCATATTATCCACCAGTTCCCCTTCTGGGTATATATCCAAAGGAAATAAAACCATTATCTCAAAGAGGTATCTGGACTCTCATGTTAATTGTAGCATTATTTACAATAGCCAAGGTATAGAAACAGTGTATAAGTGTCTGTCAACGAAAAAAATGGATCAAGAAAATGTGAATCAAGAATATATACATATATATATATATATATATATATATATATAGAGAGAGAGAGAGAGAGAGAGAGAGAGAGAGAGATTGGGAGAAATACACACCATACACTGGAATATTATTCAGCCTTTAAAAAGAAGGAAAATCCTGCCATTTCCAACAACATGGATAAACCTGGAGGGAATTATGTTAAGTGAAATAAGCCAGATACAGAAAGGCCAGTACTGCATGGTATTACTTATATGTGGAATCTAAAAAATTTTTTTTATTTTTTAATTTTTTTCAAACAATGAAATGGAGAGTAGAAAAGTGGTTTCCAGGGGCTAGAGGATAGGGGAAACAGGGAGAGGTTAGTAAAATAACACAAACTTTCAGCTGTAAAATGAATAAGGTCTGAAGATCTGATGTATAACAATGGTGACTACAACTGATAACAGTGTCTTGTTTAATTGTAATTTGCTGAGAGTAGAACTTAAATGTTCTTACCAAAAAAATGGGGGGATAAATACGTGAGGTGATGGATATGCTAAATAATGGTTGGGGGGATCCTTTCACAGTATATACATATATCAAATCATCATGTTGTATACTTTAAATATCTGCTTACAATTTTATTTGTCAATTATACTTCAGTAAAGCTGGGGAAAAAAGAGAAGCCAATTCAGGAGGCACTCCGAATTGCTTCTCTAATGATGAATATGAAAAAAAAAGGATCTTTGGTCCCAAATGAAACTTCAAATGCCTTAAAAGAGCTCACCATTCCAATTTTGCTCTCTGAGACCAATCTGTAAATTACATTACACCAACCTATAATGGATAAAACGTATTTAAAGTAAAGTCATGCTTGTTTAGACAAATGGAAAAAGACTTTTTGAAATGAGAAATGCAATTTCAATCTAATTTATTGAGACACTAAATCAATAGATTGTCCAAGTTGAACATGCACTTAGGCCAAACTTATGAATTCAAATTCTAATACTTCTAAGCCCTGTTCTGTTATCTTCTCTCTGGTTCTCGAAAATTGTCTTTGCTTTGCTCCCTAGTCTCTAGTTTGGTAGAGCTTGTCTCTCTCCTACTTGTTTTGTTTAGTTGTTTAATAGCACAGAGGATAGAATCAATAACTCTCTCTTTCTCTCTCTCTCTTTCTCTCTCTCTCTCTCTCTCTCACACACACACACACACACACACACACACACACTTTTTATGACTCTCTCACAAATACACACACACTTTTTTAAAAGGGCTTTGACTGGTCACTAAGGCATTAGAAACCTTTTTTACCTCTTATGCTCCTCCTACAAACTGGTTATTAAAAGGTACAATTTCTGTGATCTGGTGGAATATTACCTTATTTAAACCTGGAGCAGGGCTGTTATCAGTAGATTAGATAAGGGTACAAGACCAACTCCATGGAATTGGTCCTCTGGGGTAGCCATCATCAAGTAAGGCTTATCTGGACAGCAAAGAGCTAAACATCAGGCTTGCTTTAAACCAAGATCACTAGGAAAAGCAGGGATGAAATACTCATTTATCCCTTTATTCATTAAAAAATATTTATCTAGGGCTTACCCAGTGACATAGATTGAGCCAGCACCAGGAAGACAGCAGTGAAATAAGTAGGCATGGTTCCTGCCCTCATAGGACTTATCTACTGCCGAAAATAGCCTTGAACAAATAACAAGTGAGTTGAGTGTTATGAAAAGCAAAGCACAGGGAGCAGTGGGGTGCATAGCAGAAATATCTTCCTTTCTTTACATAACCTCTTTAAAAGCGAAAACATCTCTGGGATAGAGGTTGCAAATTATTCAGTCCTTAATTTACATTACTAGAATCAACTGTATTTTCTCGAGTGTAGGGATCAGGAGAGAATGAGCTCACAGTCTTTTGGGGTCAAGGAAACTGAAAATGAGGAAAATACTATATATGCTTACTTACTGGGGATTATGATCATCAGCTCAAATGCCAACGGTGAAGAAATTGATACAGTAGGTGAAGGAAGCTGGCTGAAGGTAAGACAATATGGTGCAGGAGTATGTGTGGTCAATATTACTAGATCTTTCAACTTGAAGAGAAGTCAGAAGTCCAGATTGCTGCGTAAAAATTCCCAATTATAAAATGTTGGCAGTTAATTCCGAACATGTTTAACCATTTAAAAAATTTTGTACTAAGCAACATATATCTGTCACCAGGATGTGACCCACGGTCACCACTTTGCAACTTCTGTTCTATATTATCATTAAGAGATTTGTGAAACGAAAGAGGTAAGGAATGGGAACGAAAGAACGGTTTTGAAGACAGCAAGGAAAGAAAAGTGATGTTAGCAATGGTTTACAAAGCTTCCAAGGTAAAACAGGAGAAAACTAACTGAACAGATTTCTTAAGCCAACAGCTCTCAGGAAATGCAGATTTGCTAGAGGTGCTAAAGGAAACATTCCCTCCCATACTCACTACTATTCTTACTTGTGTGTTTACAGTTTCATTGCTTCTTATTATAGTGTTACGTGTAGATGTATCAGGAAAACAGGAGCAACCACACATTATGGTTGTTATTGGCTAAAATGTAATAAAACAGATTTCTGTTGTTTAAGTCACCCAGTCTGTGGTATTTTGTTATGGCAGCCCTAGCCAACTAATACAACCGCAAAAAGCCATTTATTATAGTAATCAGATCTTACCTCCACCTGAACCACTAATGCGGGTGGACAAGTCAGAAAATGTGGGAAAATTTGAGAAATTGAGCACATGTGGTTGCTAGGGTTGTACCATGACAGATTTGATGGCGAGTTCTGTGGGAAATGCCATCTCTGCAAAAGCTTTTCCCTTCAGTGGACACTGCTACTTCTATAAGACCACAGCCCAGCACTTGGTGACAGGCTTGAGGCTGCTGTTGATGGCTAAGGTCATTGGTTGGGAAGATGAACTAGGAATGGAACAGAAGAGCAGGGAGAAGGCAGAGCCCTCTAAACTTTGCTCTATCCATCCATCACTATATCACTTCGACAAACTTCCAAGTATATTGGCTTCTGTTTCACTTCTGTCTTCCAAATATCATACTGCCAACTCAAACACAGAATCATATAAGGAAGAGGATTCTTGAAGACACAGCTCCCAGCTTCATTTGGGAGGAGTGGTGCCAAGTGTCTAACACACTTGCTTTCCCAGAACATATCATTAACGACATATTAGTTCATTTCATTTTTTGAACTTAGTAACATACTGTATGCACTCATCTATGACTTGGTCTCTTCACTCAACATTAGGCATCTGAAATCATCCATGTTTGTGCGTGCTACCAGAGTTGCTTTCTTTTTATTCATACAAAGTATGACATAACTTGTCCATTCTCCTGCTAATGTATATTTGGGTGGTTTTTCATCTCTGGCTACCGCAAAGAGTAGTTAAACAAACAATCCTTTACCTGCCTCCTGGCACTCATGTTTAAGAATTTTTCTGTGGTATAGACATAGAAGTGGGAGTCCTAGGTGTGTGCATTTTTGAATTTGCAAGATAATGCCAAATTAATTTTCTAAAGTAGTTTTTCAATTTTGAATCCCAATAGAAGTATATAAGAGTCCCAATTACTTCATTATCTTGAAAAAGACTTGGAACACTTGGGCTTTAAATTTTTGAAATATTTGAAATATAGAAGGCATAAAACTGTATTTCATGTGGCGTTAATTTTCAATTCCTTGATTACTAATGAAAATTAGTATTTATTAATATGATTTTTCAGCTTTGTTCTATATGAAATTCCAATCATATAGTTAGTGCATTTTTCTATTGTGTCATTTCGTGTTTTTCTCTATATTAAATCATAGGGATTATTTATTATGTCTATCCATCCTTTTGCAGTTACATGTGTTGCAATAGCTTCCTTAAATGTTTGACTTCTCTTTAAACATTTTGTGTTTTTGACGAACTGATAGCTTAAGTTTAATGCGATCAAATGTATCAGTCTTTTTCTTTATTGAATTTGCATTTTGTGTAAAGAAATCCATTTTTACCTAAGATCATAAAGACAGTTTTCCATCCATCCTCCCAAGAAAGAAGAAGGTTCTTTCAATTTAGGCCTAACATCTGATCCTCAGAACACCACCATTATTAGGTTTTTGTTTTATAGCAGCATCCCATGTTCATGTTACAAATATCTTCCAGTTAGTATGGCTGTGTGACAAATAAGCTCAACATTTATGATGTAAAATAATCACTTATTATGACTCATGGATTTCATGGGTCAGAAATTCACACAGGGGGAAAGTGGGGATGTCTCTTTTCTTCTCCACGGTACTTGAGGCCTCGGCTGGAAGATAACACCACTGGATGTAGAATTTTCTACACGCTACTCAAAATGACATTAGTCACTCCTATTGCCCTGGTAATATTTCTGCATCATGGAGGTGGCATTATGCTTGTGATGGGAACAGCTCCAGATTAAAACACCATAAGCCACCACTGTTCTTATCAAAGTTCAGCAAATTGTCTTGAGTAAACAATTTTTCTAATTGTTTAATGCTTTTGGCCAATTTCCAGAGTCTTCGAGTTTTTTAAAAATTAATTTTGACCATTTTCATCACTTTTTATGGACAGCACTGGCCAAGCTCCTCACTTAGCCATTCTGGAAGTCCCTTCCCCCTCTACTTTTCTTCACCTTCATTTCTGAAAGGTATTTTTGCTGAGTAAATAATCTGTGCTCTGCTATGTTATGCTTGTATTATTTTCAGTAAGAAATCTACTGTATTCTTATCTTTGTTTAGGCATAGATAATAAGATTTGTCTGTTCTCTAAATGCTTTTAAGATTTTCTATTTATCGGTGGTTTTAAGTAACTTTATAACATACCTTAGAGTCATTTTCTTCATTTTTCTTGTGCTTAGAGTTCGCTGATCTTCTTGAAACTATGAGTGAATTATTTTCATCAAATTTTGAAAATTTTAACCATTGTTTCCTCAAATATTCTTTCTATTCCCTCACTTTTCCCTCCCCTTCAAGGACTCCAATTCCACATGTATTAGGCAGCTTAATTTTTTTTATAATGTATTTGTGCCCTACTCATTTTTTCTCTCCTTGCTTCATTTCAGATAGTTTCTATTTTAACATTCACAAATCATTTATTTTGCAATGTCTACTCTGCTGTTAAATACCATTCAGTGTATTTTTTATCTTAGATACTGGGATTTTTATCTCTAGGAATTCTATTAGGGCCTATTTATGTCTCCCATGTCTCTATATAATACAGTATATTCATTTTTTTATCTAGCTTCTTGAAAATATGAAATAGTATAATAATAACTTTTAATGTCCTTGTCTACTAAATCTATAATATCTCAGCAGTTCAAGATCACTTATGACTGATAAATGTTTCTTGTCATTATGTTACTGTGTTCTTTATTCTTTCATGCCTCTTAATTTGGATTAGATAACAGACATTGTGAATTTTATCTCGTTTGGTGATGGAGATATTTTTGCATTATTAAAATGTTTGCATTATTAAAAATATTTTTGAGCTTTGCTCTGAGACTTATTAAGTTACATGGGGAAAGTTTGATCCTTTTGGATATTACTTTTATTTTTGTTAGGCGATGCTAAAGCAGTGTTTAATCTCGTGTTAATGTTTCCTGCTACTGAGGTAAAAACAATTTCTGAGTATGCTGTCTAATGCTCTGAATTATGAGATTATTCACTTTGTGTGGTGGGAACAGGCCTTGTGCCCAGCCTTATATAAGTTCTGGGGATTGTTTCATTAATTCTTCTGTGTGATTCTTTCCATCATTTCAGGTAGACACCTCACACATATGCACTGGTCAGTACTCAGCTAAATACTCCAGGATATTGCTTTGCAGAGCTCAAGTTCTCTCTTTGCTACTACATTTCACTTGGAACTCCAGTGACCTTGGCCTCCCCAGACTTCTAGCTCCATCCCCTCAACTCAAGGAGACCACGATATTCCACCTGAGACCCCTCATCCAATATAGCCTGGGAATTTACTCCAGGCAGTACTTGGGCAATATTATAGAACAAATTATTTGTTCCCTGATCCTTGGGAATTACTGTTCACCAATGCCCAATGTCCAGTGTTTTGAGAACTAATGTTAACATACTTTGGGTGGTTTATTTGTTGTTGCAGGTGGTAAGTTAACGATAAAAGTAACTCATATATTTACCTATGTATTCTTCATGTTTATTGCTCTATATTCTTTTATGGAGTTCTAAATTTTGATCTGATGTAATATCTCCTTCAATCTGAAGAATTTCCCTTAACTGTTTTGTATAATGTACAAACACTAACATTATGTTAAATAAGCATAAAATTATCTCTACTTTGGTTTGACTGGTTTTGGGGGGTTTTGTTTGGCTTTTATTTTGCCTTCTTTTTTGAGAGTATTTTCACTGGTATAGAATTCTAGGGTAACATATTTTTTCTTTCAGCACTTACACTGAAAGTCTCACTGTCTTTGGTGTGTATTTTTTTCCTACTCAAATACCTGCAGTCTTTTAAAAATTTCTCTTTCTGTATTCTGCATCTTTGGTTGATTAAATGATTTTCTGTTTGCTACTGGTTTTCAGCTATTTGATCATGGTATATTTTGGTGTTTTAGTTTTCTTTCTGCATGGTATTTGCTGAGATTCTTGGATCTGTGTTTGTACTTTTCATCAAACTTGGAAAATTTCAGCCATTATTTTCTAATTTTTGTTTTACTTTCTATTACTTGTGGTATTCCAGTTATATATATGTTAGCCAGATTCCCTGATGTTCTGCTAATTTTGTTCATTATTTTCTCTCACTGTAGCTAAGTTTGGATAGTTTCTATTTCTGGGTATTAATGAGTCTTCCTTTATTCCTCAGTATATAGCTTGCTTCTTTTCTCAATCAGTGACTTTTTCATTCTAAATAGTATACTGTTCAGCTCTAGAAAATCCATTTATAGCACTGACTTCTCTCATTATTTTCATGTGTCTCTTTTACTCCTTGGACATATTTATAACATCCATTTAAAATGTTTGTAAATTTCACTCTCTCTCTACTCTCTGGGTCTTTTCCTATTGACTTATGTCCATTCAAGTTATAGGTTACATTTTCCTGCTTCTTCAAATGTCTATTAACGTGAGTAGGATGCTTAAACAATGTGAAATCTTTTTTCTTTTTAACCAAAACATTTGTTGTGTGACTGACTAGAACTTTGCCAAGTACTAGAATTTGTTACCTTGCTTTGGCCAGTGTTGGACTGTTGTGACTGGCATTAAATGTCTTCTGGGATCAGCTTGATTTTTTTGAAGACTGTTTCAGGCTTTGTGGCATGGGTCTAAAGTGGCATCTAGTCTAGGGCTAGTTTAGTAGGATTACTAAAGCTTGACTCCGGTGGGATTCTCTACTGCACTACCTAGGTGCACGACAACAACCCCTTGGCCTGGCCAGCCCTGGGAAAGCGCTGGGAATCGTTCCTCTTAGAGCCATCTTATTCTCCTTTACCATGGATTTTCACCTTCTTCATGGATGTCTTGAGATTCTGCAACAGACTCAAGGGGTCACCCAGGAATAGTCTAGAACCTTTTCTTTTGAATAGCTTTCTCTTGTTCCCAAATTTTAGGTACCTCAGCCTTTCCACATGCCAGTATCTATCTTCTCCAATCAATAAGATCCCTGTTCTCTGCTTGGTTTTCCTTCCTTGCACTTTGGTCCAGAACGTGTGTCCAGGAAGGAAGCCAAGGTCAGCCTAGAGCTCATCTCATTGTCTTCCCTTCTCTGTAAAATCACAGTCATTCACTTTCTGTTGTCTAATGTCGGTGAACAGTTTTAAAATATTTTGCCCAGTTTTCTAGTTGTTTAGGAAGCACTACTCCGTGTTATTTCATCATGCTAAAAGCAGAAACCAGAACTTAATTTAAGTTTCTCATATGAATTGTTTCATTTTAAGTTGTTTCTTCTAATTTTTTGATGTTGGTATATAAAAATTTAATGTTTTCATATTACACCCAGCAACCTTACTTTCCTAAAATAATTCTGACAATTTATCTGTGGTTACTTCTTCAGTTTTCTACATAGACCATTTTATCACATGTAAATAAGTAAACAAAAGTCTAGGATGAGATGGCTTCACTGGGGAATTCTATCAAACATACAAAGAGCTCATACCAATTCTTCTCAAACTCTTCCAAAAGACTAAAGAGGAGGGAATACTCCCAAACTCATTCTATGAAGCCACCAGTACCCTGATACCAAAGCCAGACAAAGACACTACCAGAAAAGAAAACTATAGGCCAATATCGTTGATGAACACAGATGCAAAAATCCTCAACAAAATATTAGCAAACAGAATCCAACAACACATAAAAAAGATTATACACCAAGAGCAAGTTGGGTTCATCCCAGGGACACAAGGATGGTTCAACATATGCAAATCAATCAATGTGATACACCACATCAACAAGAGAAAGGACAAAAACCACATGATCATTTCAATAGATGCAGAAAGCATCTGATAAAATTCACCTGTTTATGATAAGAACTCAAATCAAAGTAGGTATAGAGGAAACATATCTCAACATAATAAAAGCTATTTATGAGAAAGCTACAGCCAGCACAGTACTCAACGGTGAAAAGCTGAAAGCCTTCCTGCTAAAATCCGGAACAAGCCCCGGAACAAGTCCCGGAACAAGCCAAGGATGCCCACTCTGACCATTTCTATTCAATACAGAATTGGAAGTCCTAGCCACAGCAATTAGACAAAAAGAAAAGAAAGAAATAAAAGGGATCTAAACTGGAAGAGAAGAGGTAAAATTGTCGCTATATGCGGATGACATGATAGTATATATATAAAACCCTAAAAGCACCACACAAAAACTACTAGAGCTGATAAAAGAATTCGGCAAGGTAGCAAGATACAAGATTAACACACAGAAATCAGCCACAGTTCTTTCCACTAACAATGAACTATCAGAAAAGGAAAGTAAGCTTTCTAAAACTTATACTTTGTGTTTCTTTTCATTGTTCCCTACTGCTAGGATCTCTGACCTATGATTAACAGAAATACTGACAGTGAGTTATACTATCCTGTTCTTAATTTTAAAGCAAATACTACTACCATTTCACCATAATGTGTGACCTGTTGTATAGATTCTTCTTAAATACTCTATATTAGATTGAGGAAATTCACTTCTATTCCTTTGTATTCCTCAAGTGTGAATAATATGGCTCCTCAGATCACCAGGGGTCAGAAATAGCTAAAGACCAATTGATCGGCAGGTAAGGACTTACAGTTAACCAAGGCAAGAAAGATTCAAGAATCGATAAATTAAAGCAGACAGACCTAACAACAGTGTTCTGGAAGTCATCACTGGGCTTGAGCCTGACACTGAATTCAGTTCCCCGCAGAGTTGTTTATGTACCCCCAGCTTAGGTGGGAGCTAGTACCAGGATAGACTTGGAGGGAATGTTTCTGGGCTCCCTCATTTACACTAGCTAGGAGGCTGCCCATTTCAACCTACAAAAGGACCAGTCTGTCCAGACTCCTATCGGCACTGGAGAATGTCCTTATTTCCTCTAAGGATATGTTTAATGTTGGAGCCAGACTGCTGTGTTCAAATCATGGCTTAGTCAGTTACTAACTGTGACCTTGCAAGTTACTTAGCTTCCTTGTACTCTACTTTCCTCATTTTTAATATAAAGATAAAAATAGCAGTTGTTGTATAATCCAGGGAACAAGATTAAATGAGATAATACATGCAGAGCATTTAGAACAGTGCTTGTCACAGATTAAGTGCTCAATAAGTGTCAATCATTGTTACAGGCAGAAATAATAAGGATCAGTGGTCTCCCATGAATGAAAGGTATATGAATGAGTGTCTATCAATTGCCTAGTCCCACTAAGAGACTTGTACGACAATGAGGAACCCATAATCTTTACCTGTAATACAGTGATTCTAGCAAGTGGTTCTAATTATGTGGGTTGTCCTGGTTTTTCTGGCTGTACATACTGACCAAATTGTTGACAATATCAATTCCTTTTAAGTTAAGGAGACTGTACGATAAGACATGGATACCAGTGCTTCAAAGCAGTCATATCTGGTTTCACATTTAAAGGTGGGTGCTTATTAAGGGTTGATTGGCATTCAGTGGAAAATAATGGCTGAAGAGAAGGTAAAAATCTACATGTTTCAAATCCGTGAAAGGGTTTAATTCTAACTGCTCTACCTTTAGGTCCTTCTCCCACGTTACATTAAAACTACAAATCCAAGGAAAGAAAAAAATAATAAAAGCAACTTGGTAACTTGAAAGTCTTGAGTGATATGATATTTCTATTTTATAATACTCAGGAGTACAAAGAATCATAAAATCTCCATCCACTGATACTGGTTTATTCAAAATAGCACACCACTCAAGACAACTGATAATCCCAAGCCTCCTGGATATCCCACTACATTTTTTAAAGAAACTGCCAACAATACAGCCAATTCAAAGTCTTTTTCTCTAAGTCTCTAGAGAGGGATTCACATCTCAGTAAGACAGCAAAAGAACGAGTCATTAGGAAAGAACTTAGGAAAGATCTTTTGCAGTTCTCCCAAGCATATATTGAATGTACTCCTTTTGCTGCCAAGAGGATCTATCCTTGTTATCCAAGTTATGTGTGCAAGTTTATGGATGGCTATACACAATGATGGCCAAGAAACAAGAAAATAATTGAACGGGAGCAAAGTAGAGGGGAAAAAATATAATAGGAATCAGATGTGTTGGACAAAACCAGTGAGTCAGGAAATGGTGGGAAACCCAGGATAAAGTGAGTTAAGTCTTCCTCAAAGCCTATTTGAAAAGAGGCATAAATAAGAAAATAACACCAATTAAGGCTGGAAACGAGAGGAAGCTGGTTTGACAGCTGAGAGAGCTGGGGGCCTAACAGTAGTTACTTTAAGGAGATTTCTATGAGGATAGAGGAAATCACTGTTCTGTTGTCAAGAGCCTGACTGGGGCATGACCTGGAGTATCCAACCAAAATAAACTTATTTCTTCAGGATTCAGAGACTAAGCATAAATGTGGACAATAATAGTTACTGTCATGAAATTTTAAAACTGGTAGGAAACTTAGAAATGCTTCAGTACTACCTCACTTTGTGGATAAGAGAATGGATGCTCAGAGGGTGGAAAAGACTTGCTCCAGGATCACATGGTGAGATAGTGTCAGAATCAAGTCTCCTAACTTCTACTTTATGCTCTTCCTTATCACAGAACCATCTTCAGAAGCAAGGATTTGAACAGACAATATCATTACACTATAGCCAACTTCCTCTCTGTCGTCTATTTAGCATGTCTTTATTTTAGGCTTGTACTTTTTATGTAGAAATGCAGTTGACTAAATGCCTTTCTACAAGCTATACAGATCATCATTCCCAAGGAATATTTTCAGAACTCAACCAGAAGAGTAAATGTCTTATTTTTCTTTAATCATTTAATGTTTCCAGAGGATATTTCATGGACACTATTAGGGGAAAAAAAAGTTTATCTTCAGAACATTCCAGTTTCAATCATCTCTGTCAAGGAAAATACTCACAGGGAAATGTCCCCAGCCTCCTTAAAGGATTGCCCTACTGCCAAAAATTATTATATCATTTTGGGTTAAGGCACTGAAAGATGTTGATAAAACACAAATAGGTTCTCTGAGAGGAATATATTGGCAACAGTGCACTTGGAAAATCTTTGAGGAAAAGCAAATCGCAAGAGATGTCAGTTTGGGGAAAAGGGGGCTGAAATCAGAGGAGATCAAAGAAAACAAAAATCTCAGATGTGGGAGAAGTGTGACAGAGTGCAGAGGAGTTGTTAATTTTACACCTTTGTTTCTGGGGAAAGAGAAAAGCATTCCTCACTGGCTCTGAATTGCCTTTGTTTTAAGGCCGTTGTATCTAGGACTTGATTAATGAATCCAAGACAAATATTTTTAAATCAATTTTTTCCATAAACAATTGTCAATATTTTGGGGAAAAAAGCTCAGTATTTCCAAGAAACAGTAAAAAAAAAAAAAACCACAGTTTGTATTATAGAGATAACTGACATCGTTCCTCCTTTCAATGCCTTGAAAAACCTATCATTATTTTTCATGAAGAAAGCTGAGAAGATGCCATGCTAAAAAGCACCATGAATATATTAGCAGAAAATTCCAAGCCAACAACACAGTGTTTTATTGACCTACTTGTGTTCCAGATCATTAAATGCATCTACTGACTATCACAAATGGGAGTGCTTTCAATTCTTGTGAGCGTTCACTAGCTTCTTTCAAATGAAAGCAGTTTTATGGAAGATGCTCTGACCCTCCCAAATAAGGACATAACTGAAAAAATGGCAGAGCAAAGCATGGAAAAGAATCTCTGACAAAAAGGAAACTAACCACCTAGGTTGCCTTCTTGTAAATGTTTAAAGGAGACAGAAGTTTGTGCATATTTTTCTAGAGTTGGACCAAATTGATGGTGGTCTCAGGGGCAGACCTTTGTGATTAGCTCTTCTTTGAGTGTTTATAAAAAGGTGTGACACTAGAGTCACAAGGCCTACTATCTGACTCGTTGCATAATACTAAGAGGTTGTTAAGGACTGTGCACAAGCCAAGCACACATGTGCCTTTTACATGCATCATCTCATTTCATCAGCCCTACAGTTAAGTGATATAGCTGCGTGATACTTTGCACTGGTCTCTGTTACTGATGAAGAAACTAAAGTGAAGTAATTTGTTCAAGGTCACACAACAAAACGGTGTCAGGGCAGAGATTCATACCCAGGAAGTCTGATTCCAGAGTGTATTCTCTGGGCCTCTGGTATCACTAGAGTAAAATACGTAACAAAATAAGTCAATCTGTTTTATTGGATTTGAATGTATATATCATTTTTGAGAGATATAAAATTTATAAGTTTAGAAGCACAGAACTTAGAAATGATTGAGCCCACCTCCGCTCTTGTTAACAAGTAGGGAAACTGAGGCACAGAGAGGAAAAGAGGCTTAATTCAAGCTGTAAAAGTTTTGATGGTTGCTATCATCTGAATGTTTGTTTCCCCCAGAGTTCATATGTTGAAATTCTAATGCTCAATATGATAGTATTAGAAAATCAGGCATTTGGGAGGTGCCTGAGTTAAGAAGGTGGAGCCTTCATGCATAGAATTTGTGCTCTTATAAAAGATGCCCTACAAAGCTCCCTAGTCAGTTCTACCATGTGACAATACAATTAGGAGTTGGTGACCTAGAAGGGGGTTCTCACCCAAACATGCTGGTATCCCAGTCTCAGACTTGCAGCCTCCAGAACCGTGAGAAATAAATTTCTGGTGTCCGTAAGTTACCCAGTCTGTGCTGTTTTGTTGCTGCAGCCCCAACAGACTAAGACAACAGTAGAGTCAGGATCAGATCAGAGACTTAGGACTCCTGAAGACCTGTTTTCTACCAGAATTTCTTTCTTCTTCCCTTCCTTAATTTCTTCCTTCTTTCCTCTCTTCAGTCTTCCTTTCCGCCTTTATTCCTTTGGTCCTTATTTCATGTGCTTTTTTAATGTGTATAAAGCTGCAGCATGCCTAAATGGCTGTGCTGTGTATGGTAAAATTTATTTTCTAAACATTGTCATTGTTTCAAATTGTCTAGTTCTAGGTAAAGGCATGTGATCCAAAGTGAATGGAGGAGCAGGCATAAGTAGTGTCCCTCAAAGGGCAGAAAATACGTAGACGATTCTTATTAATGGGAAAAGTCACAGTATCACAGAACAATAAAATACTGTTACATTTTTCAGTTTTAGGAAATCACCTTTCTCTTAATCAGCATTATTAAGGGATTATTTATTTACAAATTATATATCCATTTCAAGATTACAGTTTGAAGTGCTTTCATATATATGAAAACCTCCACACTCAAGATACACTATTTCCCTAATCACAGAAGATTCCCTTGTGGCCCTTCCCAGTCAATACCCTTCTCCGACACCCAGCCCATATAATCACTGTTTTTTGTTTGTGAATGTAGATTAAATCTGGACTTATCTAGTGTTTTATATAAAATAGAATCATAGAATATATATTAATTTTATATGGTTCCTTTAACATAATGTTTTCAACATCCACTTATATTATTTTGTGTATCAGTCACTCTTTTTTCTTTTCCCTCAGTAGTATTCCATTGTCGTCTAGATCACAACTTGCCTATCCATTCACCAGTTGATAGATGTTTGGCTGGTTCACAGATTTTTGGCTAGGATGAACAAAGATTCCATGATCATTCATGTTCAGGTCTTTGGGTGAATATAGTGTTCATTGCTTTTGGGTGGCTTCCTGAAGAGTGGAATTGCTGGGATGCTGGTATTCATTTAACTTTAAAGGAGCTGTCAAACTGGTTTCAAAAGTGGTTGTATATTATGCTCCCACTATTAATGCATGAGAGTTCCATTTGCTCCACGTTCTTCAACACTTGACACTGCCATTCTTTTTTAGTTTTAGCTGTGATCATGAGTTTATCTCATTATTGAGCTAAAAGAGTTCTTTACATATGCTAGATACAGGTCTTCTGTCAGATAAAAGTATTGTGAATAGTTTCAGGGCTTACCTTTTCAATAGTATGAGTGTTTTTTAAGAAGCAATTTTGATGAAGTGCAATTTATCAACTTATCTTTCAGAGTTCATGTATTCTGTATCCTGTTTCAGAAAACTTTGTGTATCCTAATAAGATTTTCTCCTAAGTTTTTGTCCAGAAGTTTTATAATTTGAGCTTTTCCATTAAGGTCTATGATACATTTGAGACAACTTTAGCATATGGTATTAGGTAATTATTTAAGTTATTTTATTTCCATATGGATAGCCAATTGTTTCAGCACCATTTATTAAAAAGACTTTCCTTTCCCTATTGATTTACCTTGGCACCTTTGTTGAAAGTAAATTGACCATAAATGTATGTTTTATTTCTGAACTTCTAGTCTACTCATTTATCTATATTTCTCTTCTTATGCCAGTATCATTACTGTAACTGTTAGTAAATGTTGAAATTAGGTAGTGTAAGTCTTCCAACTTTGCTTTTGATTCATCTCTTTATTCCTTTTCTATTTTCAGCCTTGATTTGGAATAAATAACTTATGTAGGATTCTAGTCATCTTCACATTTGGCTTATTAACTAACCATCTGTGTTTTACTCTTTTAGTCATTATTCTAAGTTTTACAATATACCTTTACCTTACCATTGTCTAACTTCAAATAATACTGTATTACTTCATGTCAAATATGAGCCTTTCAAAAGCAGGCTTCCATTTGCACTCTTCCTTTCTTTGCACTAATTTGCTATTGCTGTCATACAGCTCATTTCTATATTTGTGATAAACTCCTCAATGCATTATTATTTTTTAAACAACTATCTCTTAAAGAAGTTAAAAATAAAGAAATGCCTTTCATATTTACTCACATATTTCTTTTTTATGCTTTTCATCTCCTTATGTTTATCTGTGCTTCCATCTGGTATCCTTTTCCTTCTATGTGTAAAACTTCCTTTAGCATATCTTATACTGCCAGTCCACTGAGGCCAAATTTTCTTCCCCTTTGTTTTTGTTTCACACTTGAAGTCTGTTTTCTGTATATAGAATTTTAGATGGCCTTTTTTTCTGCATATCATTTTAAAGATGTGATTCTATTGTTTTCTGTCTTGCAGAGTTTCTGAAAAGAAGTTCAAAATCTGATCATGTCCTTCTGTATGAAACATGCTTCATGTCTCTGGCTGATTATAAGATTTTCTCTTTAATACTGGCTTTCAGCAATTTGAATATGATACACTTTTGACTGTTTTCCTTTATGTTTAATATTCTTAGGAGATATTTATTGATGTTAGTAGATTTGTGAGTTCCTATTTCTCAAAAATTTGGAAAATTTTCAACTATTATTTCTTCAAATATATTTCTACTCCAATCCTTCTGGCAATCCAATTATGCATCTGTTAGAGTGTTCAATGTTGTGTCATTTTCACTGATGTTGCTTTTCTTTATAATTCTTTTTTCTTACTGTGCTTCATGTTGAATAATTTCTATTGTTAAATCTTCAAGTTCTTGGATCTATTTTTCTACAGTGTCTAATCTGCTGTCAGTCTTGTTTAGTAAAGTATTAACTAACCTTCAACACTGCATTTTCACCTGTAGATATCTTCTTTTTATAATTTGCTGTTCTCTCATTTTGTTCAATTTTTCTTTAAATCTTTGGTCATATTAAGCATATGGCAAGAATTTCAGTTACTTTGCAGTAACCTTGTTCCTTTCTGTGATTGTTCTGTAGCTTTGTTATGGTGGGTCTAGAGTAGCCTTTATACTAGGGCTAATTTAGCCCCACTACTAAGGCATAATCATTCTAGGGTTTATACTGAATGGTCTGCATAGTCAATAAGGTCTCTTCACTCTGGCCAAGGAACTCAAATGATCCCTTGCCCTATGTGAGCTCTGGGATGACTTGGTTTACAAATCCTGTAGTCATTTTTTTTTTCCTCTGGAAGTTGTACTTTGCCAGGCATAAGGGATTTCAGCTTATATATACACAAATAGACATTCAACCACTCATGTAGATTACTGGGTCTATTTTTCTATATAGCTCCCTCTTTTTCAGTATCCGGCTCCTCAAATTCTAGCTGCCTCAGCCTCTTAAAACTTATTTATCACTTAACTCAGCAAGAATACCAAGCTCTGTTTGAGTATACCCTGCTCTATAGTCCAGAAATTTTCTCCAGACAGAAACTCAGGTAATTATAAGGCTCAGCTAAGTCCTTTTTCTTTTCTCAAGGATCATAATCCTTTGTTGCCCATTGTCCATTAACTGAAAACTGACATTTCATATATTTGGCCCAGCTTTATATTTTTTATATGACTGGAAGTTAATTCTATACACCATTAGTCTCTTATGGCCAGAAGCAGAACCTGACATCATCTTTTGGGGAAATAAATGAAACACTTCAATATAGGAAGTATGTACTGGTTTTAAAAGATGCCTTCTGGAAACTGATGGAGTAGGAAACTTCAGGATTCCATCTCTCCACAAAAGCAGCTAATATGCTGGCAAAAATTGTCAGGATCAACTTTTACAGAACACTGGACTCTAGTTAAAACTTTACAGCAGCCAGAAGGCATGATGAAGTAAGAAGCTGCTGCTTTGCTGTAAGAGATTAATGTGGCATTTTAAATTGACTGCCTACCATCCCCAAACCCCTAGACTGGGAGTGGCCAGAAGGTAATTAATGGTGTAGGGTTGCTAGTGTCAGAGGGAGCAACATGGATCTCAGTCTTAAAGAAATGTGGCTGTCTATTTCGAACTGCCTGATGGTTCATGAGAAACAAGCACATGAACTTGCCCTTGTTTTGCTTGATGAGGAAAGTTCCCAGAGTGGGGGTTGATTTCTGGTGGCATTTTCCAAAAGCATTTAAAGGCACAAGCTTTATCCATAGCAGACTGTGGCAAGGGACAAGAGTTGGAACAAGGAATAGGCATACCAGAGAACCTAGGAAGGAAGAGATTAGGATAGAATGTGTGAAGAGTAGTAAGGGATTCTAAAAGGGATTCAAGAAGGCCATGCGACTGCCCAGGACTGCCCACACACTCAGAAAAGTCCAGAGAAAACCTAAACCTCACCTCCAGCTGACGTAAAGACTTAATGCAAGCAGGGAGTAAAGGCAAAGGCGGAGTTGTAAACGGCCTGGCTAAATACTGAAAAAGAGCTAACACAGATCCAGTCTGCAAACACTGGGAGACTCTTTCTCCCTTTCTTTTTCTTTCCTTTTTTCCCTCTGGGTATTTTTTTTCAACTGTTAAAACAATAGCGAACCATTTAACTAATGGAAGACAGACTTCAGTGAACACTTATGACAAAGAACATAGACTTTACAAAACCAGTGTAGAAAAGTTATTAAACAAGCAAATAACAACAAACCAGAAGAAACAGTAAAACAAACCCCAGCTATGGGGGAGAATATGATTCCAACAGTTGCCACATTATAATATTCAAAATGGTCAGTTTTCAACAAAAATGATAGGACATGCAAAGAAATGAGAAAGTGTGGCTCATTCCCAAGAAAAAAAGAATAATGCAATACAAACTGTCAATGAGAAAGCCCTGACACTGGATATCTCAGAAAAAATTAAATCAACTGATTTAAATATACCCAAAGAGCTAAAGGAAACCATGGACAAAGAACTAAAAGAAACCTCAGGAGAATGATGTCTTACCAAATAGAGAATAAAATATAGAGATAGAAGTTATTAAAAATAACCAAATAGAAATTCTGGAGCTGAGAGGTAAAGTAACTGAACTTAAACATTCACTATTGGGGTTCAATAGTATATCTGAGCAGGCCAAAGCAAGAATCAGAAAACCTGAAGATAGGTACATTGAGATTATCTGCTGAGGAGCAGAAAGTAACAAAAAAAGAAGAAAAATGAACAAATCCTAAGAGACTTGTAAAATACCATCAAGCACATGAACATCCACATAATGGGAGTCTCAAAGGGACAGGAGAGAGAGAAAGGGGCAGAAATAATATTTGAAGAAATAATGGCTAAAAACCTCCCAGATTTGGAGGGAAGGGTAAGATGGCTGCATATGAAGACTGTGAGCTCACTTCCTCAACATAAATGCCAAATCTTCATCTATGGGAGCAATTCCTCCTAAAGGAGACCTAAGGACTGACTAAACAGCTACTGCACACAGAAGGACCACAGAGAAATGGGTAGGAGAGATGGAGACCCAGTGTTCATGGGAACCCATCCCCAGTGCAGTGACCTGAAGAAGAGAGGGACATTGCTGACGGGCCTGAGTGCACACTCACCCACCCCCAGACACAGTGAAAAAAACAGCAGTTTAAAGGACACCTAAGTTTGGTGCAAGTCATTATGGAAAAAGATATGGGTATTCCTCAACAAACTAAAAATAGATTTATCATATGGTCCAGCAATCCCACTCTTGGGTATACATCTGGAAGGAACTCTAATTCAGAAAGATACATGCACCCCTATGTTCACAGCAGCACTATATACAATAGCCAAGACATGGAAGCAATCTAAATGTCCATCGACAGATGACTGGATAAAGAAGTCGTCGTATATTTATACAATGGAATACTATTCAGCCATAAAAAAGAATAAAATAATGTTATTTGCAGCAACATGGATGGACCTAGAGATCATCATTCTAAGTGAAGTAAGCCAGAAAGAGAAAGAAAAATACCATATGAGATCACTCATATGTGGAATCTAAAAAACAAGAAAAAAAAAGGATACTCTGAACTCATCTACAAAACAGAAATAGACTCACAGACATAGTACATAATCTTATGGTTATCAGGGAAAGGGGGTGGGAAGGGATAAATCTGGGAGTTTGAGATTTGCAAATGTTAGCTACTATACATAAAAATAGATTAAAAAAATAAGTTTCTTCTGTATAGCATAGGGAACTATATTCAGTATCTTGTAAAAGCCTTTAATGAAAAAGAATATGAGAATGAATATATGTATGTATATGCATGACTGGGACATTATGCTGTACACCAGAAATTAACACATTGTAACTGACTGTACTTCAATCAATCAATCAATCAATCAATCAAAATAAAGGACACCTAGTCTCTATGGGTAGAAAATCCATTTATTAACCTTAGAGCTTCTGACAAGGAACAGGCAACTGCTGAAGCCCTCTCTGGGGTCGGAGGCACTAACAAGGGCCATTGGGTCCCTGTGGGATCCCCTCAGCCCAGGCCCACTCCAGCTCTAGCCCTAGCCGTCCAACCAAGGCAGCCTTGGGTGCAGCACTGTCCGGGTACCGCCTCTGACCTGGACCCACTCCAGCCTCAACAGTCCTTTCCAGGTGGCCTGGGCAGCAGCTCCACCCGGAAACTGCTCTCTGCCCTGACTGATCCAGATTCAGCTACCCGGCCAAGCTGTTCCACTCACCTTTAATATCTCTACAACTGAGGGGATAAGTACTTCGTTCTTATTGTTAATGATGAGGCACCATGGGATCAATAGTAGTGTAAACATTTTTAAACTCGTATTTTCCTGCTGCCTCAACATCTCCACAGTCTGTGAACACCTTGCCCAGGCAAGGTGCATGCACCAGTGTGATAATGCTGGTTCCTGTCATGAGTTACCAGTCTTGCCCTCCCTGACTGTGGCATTCAAAGGTACCAATGAAATCTTCTCACTTCTTTTGCTTGTGTACTCTGCCCTGACCCTCAATAAAGGCCCTTGCTCATGGGTCTATACTCTCTCTTGGCTCCCCACCTGCTGGGCTGAGCCTGCTCCCTGGGAGTTTCTCTCATTTGGCCATTTGCTTGGCATACCATGTCTCTCTCTTTGAAGGGTTGTGAGTACAAGAAATCCCTTCCACTTTCATACACCTCTCTGTGGGGTTATTCTGTGTCTGCCTCTGAGTGATCATGAACAATTCCTATTTTAAGTTACAAAAGCAAAAATAAGCAAGAAATGGACCAATTCTTAGAAAGACAGGAGCTCCTGAAACTCACTCAAGAAGATATAGGATGCTGCTTCAACCTGTATCTACTAGAATGAGCTACATCCTATAATAAAGGTTTGTTTTCTTTTTTTCTTTTACGTATTTATTTTGGGAGGGAGTAATTAGGTTTTTTACTTACTTTAATGGAAGTACTGGGGATTGAATGCAGGACCTAGTGCATGCTAGGCATGCACTCTACCACTGAGCTATACCCTCCACCCTTCTTTTATTTTATTTTTTCAAAGGTTTAAACAAATTTAAAAAGGGTAACTAATCTCAGCTGAGAGAATTGGGGTGGGTTTAATAAATGCAGAGTTGAGGTGAACTGTAATGAACAAAATGAGTTTTGTTAAATGGAAAATGTATTTCAGGCAGTGGAAGTAGCCATGAGTAAAGACACGGAGATATGTGCGTACACTGCTGGCTTGTTAAACTCTGAGGGCAGTGTGTAGCGGGCTCCAGTTGGAGATGAGATTTTTTAAAAAGTACATTGGAACTAGTGGATTAGGGATGTATATGCTGTCTTCGGAATCTAATCTGAATGATATGGTTAACAAACCACATTTATTTTTTTGCTCAGGGGAATGAAATATGATTTATATTTGTAGACGAATCCCTCTGTATGTAGTGTAGAGGATGGATTTAGGGGTTAAGACTTATTAAGAGATATTAAATTAGTATCAGTGAGGAACAATGGGAACCTGACACAAGATAATTGCAGTAAGAACAAAAATGATCATTTTTTTTATTTTTTCTAGTTTTCCTTCATACAATAATGCTTGATGAATTGCTTTCTCTGAGGATAAAACTGTCTCTATGTCATCTACAGTGATTGTGCCCAATGAGTTTGGCTTTATATATTACAAGTATCTGGAGGAAGTCTTATTCCCATCTACTCAGAGTTTAGCTTGTAAGAAACAATAAGAGAATGGTCATCCATTCATATATTGCTCTTTTCAGCTTCAGGACCTCAATTATGATGTTTTTGAATATGACTAAAAGATTTTAAAAAGCCCTATTAATACCTTGCAGGTAGAGCCTTGTATTTTATACCAAGAGTTTAATACAAAGCTTGTCCAATAATAGGGGTATGGTAATGATTTTTTCTAATGAATGATTAAAAATTATTCACTTCTCAAATGGCTGTAGATAGTTTACAATTATGGTAACTGTATGTCAGATTTTCTGGAGCAGTTCCAGGTGAGACAGCCAAAGTTCAAAACAACCTTGCAATTGTTGTTCAGGACTCCTAAATATCTGAGCCTTCCTTCTCATTTTTGTTCTTTGTCAATTACACTTCTGAGCACAGAATCAGAGCAGGAATAATTCTTCTCCCCCATTGTGGACAAAGGACCAACAGGCACATCTAAAACTGATCAACATATATAAGTTAATTTAATGTGTTACAAGTATTTGACCTCTACTAGGTGAACAAACATGTGCCCTAAATCACCAGAACTAGCCACTTAAGCCCAATAGAACTCAATGATGAGAAATCGAATTTAGATTCAATAAATCTCAAGAAAGAGGAACATGGAAATACCTAGAGATTTGTTGGGAAATCATTGTTTTATTGTTTTTTTTGTTTTGTTTTGTTTTAAACTCCACAAATGATCGTTACTGAAGAAAGTAATAGGACATCATAAGTACTAAATGTTCATTTTCCTTCAGCCGTATATTTGACTTTTTTTTAATTGAAATCAACTGAAGCAAGAAAATGAATGCCTCTACTTTGGTCCTGAATAGCTTTATTGTTTTTTAAAGCATAACAGTAGCATCTATAGGCAGCCCTAAATTAAAAAGGGAAAACAGATTTTGACTGGTATATATGCTGAAGGTTTGTGTTTGGAGCTGTGTGGAAGAAAGTGTTATATGAATAGGAGAGGAAGATGAGAGTTCAAGAGGTATCCTCCGATGACATTTAACTAATAGCAGTTATTTCTGAAACAACAGGATAAGGGGATATGTTTCAGATGTGCAGAACAGAATGAAAAACCTTCTGAAATGTCTAACTCCTGCATTTCCAGAAAGAAGTGCAAGAACTAACTCGATGAAGAGTTCACCCTTCTGAATACTGAGACCTCTCATTTTCTGCTGCTCAGGCTGACAGATTTCACATTTTTACTCAACTGGTATATTAATAAACAATGCACTGTGTGGTCTTACTTTCATGAGCTTTTCACTGACATGTTGACATGAATTTTCATTATTCTTTTTATCATGCAACCCAAACACACCTTTGATTCTTTTCCTTGAGTTCAAGCTGACAAGAAAGACTTCAACTGTCTGAATGTAGAGTCCCAGAAAAAAACCTTTGTCAATAGAGGTTATGAAGGTAAATTTAACCTTAATGTGTAATTGGAGGGGAGAGGGGGTGAAGCTGCTCTTATAGGTGAAAAATGAGAGGAACTCAGAAGGAAAGAGAGGCAGAAAACAGAGACAGAGAGGGAGAAAGAAAGGGGGGGGGGGGGAATAAAAAGAAGAAACTAAAAAAGAAAAAAGAAAGAAAAGAGAACTGTTAGAACCGCCAGGGGGAAAAGGAGAAGGCACCGACTCCAGAACTTGAGGGCTTTGTCAGGAGTAGAGAGCAGTCAATGAGGAGGATTTCTCCACAGGAGGCAAATTGCTTGTGGATTCTGAAAATTACACAGTACTTATAAAACACTGAACATATCCCTGGTTACAAGTACTTAAGGATGCAATTTTGTACTTCTTAGGGAAAGTTTTGCATTACATAAATTCGTGTTTCAGAGTCTTCTCTCATTCTGGGTGCAGGCTGAATAGCCGAGTGGGAGGTGACATCGCTTTTATATCAATCATTATGCAAATCTGCCTTTGGCTTTGCCTCGGGTTTAAAATATTCTCAAGTCTCTAAAAATTATCATAGTCGGGGAAGTAATGTTTTGCCTAAATAAATACTCTTCCTCTCAAATCAACCTGCATTCTTCATTAATGACATGCTTTCTGTGAAAGTCAAAGGAGACAAAACGGGTGAGCGGTGATTTAAATGACAGATTCTATGTATATTTCCTTTAATATCAGAGCGAGAAGAAACCCGAGTCCTACTAAGGTATAGAGCTTGAGGCAACTTCTCTAAGAGCTCACATAAAATTAGTGACAGAGATGAGACTAGATCCCAGGTCTTAATGCTTCCAGGCCATCACGTTATACAACAGCTGCCTCTGCAAAACTTCAAAGAAAGGAGACCTTTAACTGCTTTCATTCAAACAGCACACTTTCTCTCCCTCCAATTTATCTGTTTTCCTCCCTTAAAAGAGCACCCCCACCTCCTGCCACTAGATCTCTCCTGTCCTAAACAGAAATGTACCACTTTTGGGAAACCTTACTCCATTCTCCAGCTCCCACCAATCACAGATTCACACCTCTGCCTCTCAGCACAACATTCAAGTTTTAATTTTTCTGTGTGTTTATGTCCTTAATCATGTACTACTTTGGAATTATTCTTGATGATTTCATGGGGGTTGATTTGTCCTTTCAATCTAATTGCCAGCTCTTTAAGGACAAGGGCTGTGTTTCCTGCTTGCTTAAAAACAACTCCCAACCCTGTGCCAACCACCCACTCACAACCTTAAACAGAACAGACAATTGATGTATTCTGTTGTTATAACTAGAGTTTTAAGTGAATCACAGGCATTTTCAAACACATTTTTAAAAATGTGTTGTTTCCTTCTTTGTACATTTCTCTATTTTTCAAAGTCTGTACAATGACTCTGCATTACCTTTTAAGTAGAAAATTATATGCCATTAAAAAATTGAGAGAGGCTTGCATTTTGTTTTCTTTAATGATTCTTTGCCTCACAGCTTCAGCTCATACCTTTATTCTGATGCCTCCTAAAGTTATAAACTCTCCCTGGACTTTCCACTCAAGCTGTATACATGTATACTTTACTGCTAATGACCTATAAGTCTTTCTTCAAATTTTGAGTCTTAAATCTATCCCACTGTAGTTTTCTCAGTCAGCCAACAAACATGTATTAGGCATTGGTCAGTGCCAGGGACAGCTTAAGGTCTTGGGTATACATATAAGTGAAACAGATAACGTTATCCAGTGAGGCTTAGCAGGCAAAGATGCACAACAAACAGATAAACAAATCAACAGATCTGTAATTTCTAGCTGAGAAAAGTAAATTACACATTTAGACTTAGAGTCCAAGAGCTGGAAGGGATGTGAATAAATTTCAGATCTTTCTTTCTATTTTCTATTTCTATTTTTAAGGTACAGAGAAGATAAGTTACTTTCCCAACATTATACAGCTGAACCTATACTAGTATGAAGGCCTTGGCTCTCAGACTAGTGCTATTTTGCTTCTACATTATCCCATTTAGATGGCAGCTCATCACCTCAAATACGACATCTCTTAACAAGTATTAATTAAGAAACCAGATGTTCCATGAAAACACGATCAACAACATCCCAAGCAACAAACGCAAATCTCTCCCATCATGGAATTTATCCTAGAGAATTTGAATCCTGATAGAATTGTTTCTGGTTTATTAGACTTTGCAGAGGACCAGCTTTTTTGATTTTGTTCATTCTCTCACTATGTTACCATTTTTGGGTTAAATTCTTTTCTTCTATCTATTTTGTAATTATTATTTCCTTTTTCCAGTTCTTTGCACTGACTCTGTTGTACTTTTTCCACCTTCTTAATTTGGTTGCTAAAGTAATTTTTATCCTTAAAATTCTAAATTGGAAAAGATTTTGAGAATATACATTTTCTTTTATGTGCCATTTTAGCTTCATCTCCAATTTGAAATACAGTGTTTTTATTATTGTTAGTTAGAAATGTTTTCTTATTTCTACTGACTTCTTTGAACCATAAATTTTTGTGGATTTTTTTTTTTGTTTTTCATTTTCTAAATATATGGAGGTTACTCTCATTTTTATCGATTTTTAATTTTATCACATTGTCATCAGCAGAGGTGGGTTATATACCCTATTTTTCGACTTGCTTTGTGACCTACACATGGTCAGAATCTGTGTTATGTGAATGTGTAATATCTAAATGATCTAAATGAGCAGATATATCTTCTCTAGATAAAACTAAATTGTGTTTTTCATATCTTTTATATCCTTATATATGTTTTGTCTCTGTAATCTTATCAATTTCTAGGGGAAAAAAATCTATGCTAAAATTTCCTGGTATAATTATGGATGTGTTTGTTTTCCTTTGAGATTCTATTTTCTTCTATATTTTAAGCCTAAATGACTACAGCAGCCTGTTACATCCTCCTGCATCTTGCCTTTCCTCATACAACCTCTGATTCCCTGAAATGCAAATGTGAGCACCTTGTTCTTCTGCACAAAACTCACTAATGGAGCATTTGTCAATCCATTAATCTTGAATACTTCTGCATGATTTCCATGTTTGGGATCTATCCTGTGTCCCCATTCTTATTTCCACCAATTCTTCATCATAAAATTTCTGCATGAATTGTTCTTCTCTTACATAAACCTCATTTCCACTTCCATGTTGCTCCCAAATCTAAGAATAGCCTCCCTCTCATCCTTTATTTATCTAATTCCTACCTATTCCTTAAGGACATTTCCTCCACAAAGCCTCCATTTTCACCAGAACTTGTACTTATCACTCTTTTCTCAGACTTCCAGAGAACTCTGGGTCTAAAGGGCATGTGATAGTTTTGGGTTTTTAACTAGACTGGAAAATCTTTGAGTGAGAAGCTGAATCTTATACATTATAAGGTATAGTAAGTGTATTGTAGGAATTTAATCCATTTATGCTGCTTAAGATTTTTAATGATGCTGATTTGCTAGGTTAAGTGGAACTCAAGACAAACTATGTTGAAAGTACTGGTATGGTAGCTTAGTTTGGTCTAACCATGAAAACCTTGTTACTCTTATTTTCAGGGAATAAAATTTTTTCTTATTATTGGTGTATTAATTCCTATTTTAAGGCCAACAAAATAAAAGGTTTTACCCTTCTAATAAAAGAAACTGAAAAGAGAATAGAAAGACAATCCTGGTTACTAAACCATAGGTGAAACACATTTATGGATGTTAGATATCACATTCTTATTTACAATTCCCGCTTATATTTGACCTACATCCAAACCAAGAATAAAAGGCTAAGAAATAAGTCTTTTCACCTTCTTCTTTATGAAAAAGATCAAATAAATTTAGGAGGAATTTTCAAAAGGTTAGTTGCTGGTTCAATTTGTTTCCTGACAGTTTATTACATGCTTCAGTACACAGGATGTTTTCTGCAGAGTGATCACTAATCAATGTCTTATTAAGAAATGGTATTTCTTGTAAATCACAGAAAGAGCATCTGTCTCAATACCCTAATTTCTTTTCTCATAGTTTGATTTTGGGGAGCTCAATCATATGGCATAGAGTTTCATCCATAACAAAGACCACAATGAGGGCTGTGACATTATCTGACAGTAGATCTTCCACAAAATCTTACTTTCAATTTCTTAGAAGATTCTAGATGGTGTAAATACGGTTTGAAGATTTTTTTTACATTCATGTCTTCTTATCGAACTTGGAACTCTTGGGAAATGAAGTCTCTAATTCAATGTGAACAATAGGTGGTTCTTACCTGTCTATTCATTCCAAGAATTGAATGATTTTTTTAGAGGCAGGTGGTTACTTATTCATCACTCCACTTGTTCTATATGAAGGTCTTTCCCTAAAGTAATTCCCCTGGCTTTTTTCCTCACCAGAGGAGGAGCGGCTTAACTGACTGGAGAGCCTAGGAGAATAAACTGTGCAAACATGGCTAAACCCTTTCTCTCTCCCTCAGCACTGGATTTACTGTCCAGCTGAGAACATGTGTTTCCATGTCACCTCTATATCATGAGGTAAAGGGTATCCCCCTGCACAGTGAGGCCTGAGGTTCACCAGATGTGCTGATGACTTCAGTGCTCATGCTCTTAACTATTTGTACTGTTCATAGACTCTGATGTTAACTTAGATTAAGAAAATTGCTCAAAGTCACAAAGACGTTTAGGATTAAAATTGGAATTCTCACATAGGTCTTTCTGACTCTAAAGATGATTTTTAAAAAATCATTATACTATATTTGTCCAGATTAATGTTAAATTCAAGTAATGGAGAATTCTACTTCTGACTAATATATGGTAAGAAGGCCCAGACTCCCTCCTGAAACAAAAACAAACAAAACAGACAAAATGTAAGAAGCAATAGTTTTCGAAACACTGGCTATCAAGTAATGAAGGAAACTGACCCAAGAGAGAAGGGAAAACAAATCTGCTGAGCGCTGTGAATGCCCCAGATCATCCACCTGAGGATCCAGACTGCTATGCAGAGCAGGATAAGCCAAGTAGAGTACCCTTGGTGTCCCTGAGGTAAGGAAATGGAGCTGAAAGTTCAGGGAGAACAAGGTGACTAGAGTTCACAGGACAGAGTACCCCAAAGAAGAGAGTTGTACAAAGTAAGAACCCTAGAAATCTTTATAGGATGCCCTTTAGTATTTTGCTGAAAACTGATACGCACAAATGCATGAAAAAAATCACTTGGGGCTAGGGGAAAAATATAGTCCAAAAGGATTAGAAAAGAGTGAGCATTGTTCATATAGGGCCACTAATAATATCTACTTCCACCAGCCAAACAGGAAAAACATGTAATTCATATGGCAGTGGGTGAAGGATTTAGGAAGGTCTAGCCTCAGTAGACAGGAATAAATGGCCCTAGACTGAACACTGCTCTGGTCCTTCCTAATAAATTATAGAAGACTCAAAATGATCAAACTGATTCCAATTATTTTAACTACATTCCAAGATAAATCTCAAGAATATTTACAGGAATACAAAAATATCCAGCACCCAATAAAGTAAAAATATTAATGTCTGACATCTAATCAAAGATTACCAGGCATACGAAGAAATAGAAAAACATACCATAATGAGAATAATCAATCAATCAAAACTGACTCAGAAATGATACAGATGTTAGAATTAGCAGGTAGAACATTAAATGTTATTGTAGCTATATTACATATGCTCAAAAAGTTAAGACTAAAATGGAACATCTGGAGATGAAAATTAAAATATATAAGATGAAAAATATACTGAATGAGATTGATAATAAATTAGACATTCCGGAAGGTAAAGTTATGCTATGAACATAAAACAACAGAAACTATCCAAAATTAAACACACGAAGGAAAAATAATCCAATGAAATTAGAAGAGCATCTGCAATCTACGGGACTACTTTAAGTAACCTAATATACACACAACTAGAAGCCTTAATGGAGATGATGGTGACACAAAATATATTTGAATAAATAAGTCAATAATTTTCCCAGGTTTATGAAAATGATCAATCTGGAGAAGCTCAACAAACCTCATGTGTAAGAACATGAAGAAATCTATACTAAGTCACATCATAATCAAATTACTCTAAGCCAGTGATAAAAAGAAAAAATTTAAAGCATCTAGAAAATTTGTGGCATGCTGCTAAAGCAGTATTAGTGAGTTGTATAGCACTAATAGCCTATGTTAAAGAAGAAAAACGTTCTTCTACACTAAAAAAATGTAAAAGGAAGAGCAGATTATGTCCCAAATAAGCAGAAAATGGAAATAATAAAAGTTTAAAGGAGGATTCAATAAAATAAAAACCAGAAAAACAACAGAACTAAAAACTAGTTCTTTGAGATTAATAAAATTTATAAACCTCTAGCCAGACATCATGAAGAAAAAGAAAAGACACAATTTACTAATATTATAAATGAGAGAGGTTACATCATTACATAGTCTTAAAAATAAAATGATAATAAATGAATATTATGAATAAATTTATGCCTACAAACTCAACAACTTAGGTGAAATGGACAAAATCCTTGAAAGACATGAACTACCAAATTTCAATAAAAAAAATACAATTTATCTGTTAAAGAGAATAACTTTTTACTTTAAAATCTTTCCACAAAGAAATATGAAGGCCCAAATGGCTTCACTGGTGAACTGTACCAAACATTTATGGAAGAAATAATGTGATTTCCACACATGCATATACACATACACGTACTCTTCCAGAAGACTCAAGTACAGGGATAGGAGACTTCCCAGTTGTTTGATGAAACCAGCATTAATCTAATAACAACAGGCAACAAAAACATTAAAGATAACTATAGACCAATATACCTCACAAAATTTGATGCAAAAACAAAAGATGTAAATAAATTTTAGCAAATTGGATCCACTAGCATAGAAAAAGATAACAGACCATGACCATGGAGTAGCTTATGCCAGGAATGCAGAGATGGAATCAATGTAATTCACCATACTAACAAACTAAAAAAAAAAAAAAAAAGATCATCTCAATAGACACAGGAAAAGAATTTGACAAAATCCAACATCCATTCATGATGAAAAATAAAACCCTCTCAGCACAAAACAAATGAGACGATGAATGCTGTATCATTTCACTTATATGTGGAATCTAAAAGAGCCAAACTCATAGAAACAGAGACTAGAATGAGTATTACCAGTGACTGGGGGGAGGGGGAAAAGGGGAGGTGTTAGTCAAAGAGTACAAACTTCCAGCTATGATATGAATACTTTCTGGGGTTCCAATGTATAGCATAATAATTATAGTTAATAATACTGTATTACATACTTGAAAGTTGCTAAGAGTAGATCTTAAGTGTTCTCAACACAGAAATGAAATGGTAATTATGTGACATGATGGAAGTGTTAACTAATGCTATAGTGGTAATCATTTTGCAGCATATGTGTATCAAATCATGTTGTATACCTTAAACTTGCACAATGCTATATGTCAATTCTATCTCAATAAAGCTGTGGGAAAACTCTAAGCAAATTAGGAACAGAAGGGAACTTTCTCAACTTGATAAAGAACATCTACAAAAACCTACAACCATCATCTTATTTAATGGTGCAAACCTAAGTGCTTTCCTCCTAAGATCAGAAACAAGACAGAAATGTTCACACTCTATTCCAAATTGTACCAGAGGTTCTGGGCAATGACACTAAACAAGAAAAGGCATAAAAGACATCTTGATTGGGAAGGAAGAAGTAAAACTTTTTATTCACAGATGACATGATTTTCTATGTAGAAAATCCAAAGGAATCTACAAAAAAGTTCCTAGAATAAGTGAGCTTAGAACATTTGAAGGATACCTTACAAACTTATGCATCAAAGACAATTCCATGGAGATAGGATTGTCTTTTCAATAAATGGTGCTGGAAAAATGAGATATTTGTATGCAAAAACCATGAACTTAGACCCAGAGCTTATATCATATATTAAAATTAATTCAAAATGGATCACTTAGCTATTTAAAACCTAAAATTATAAAACTTCCACAAGACAACGTAAGATTCAGGAGAGAATTTTTGTGACTTTGGATTAAGCAATGTTTTCTTAGTTACAGATCAAAAAGTATAATCCATAAAAGAACAAATTGATAAATTGGACTTAACCAAAATATCCACTCTTCTACACTGCTAAGAGAATGAAAAGATAAGCTGCAGCCTGGGAGCAAGTATTCGCAAATCACACATTTTGTAAAAGACTCATATCCAGAATAGATAAAGAACTCTCAAAACTCAATAATATGAAAACAAATAACCCAATTAAAAACTGGGCAAAGGATTTGAATAGGCACTTCACTGAAGAAGATACACAGATGGCTAGGAAGCACATGAAAAGATGCTACCCTTACTGTCATTAGGGGAAAGCAAATTAAAACCACAATGAAATACTACTGTCCATCTAGTAGAAGAGTTAAAAAATACAAATGTCTGTCCATACCAAGTTTTGGAGAAGATGTGCAGGAACTGTGACTGTCATACACTGTCAGTGGGAATGTAAAATGGTTCAACAACTTTGGAAAACTAGCAGTTCCTTACAAAGTTAAGCATATACCTACCATACGATCCAGTCATTCCATTTCCAACTATTTACCCAAAAGAAACAAAATCCCATCTTCACGCAAATATTTCAAAAAAGTGTTCAAAGTCGTTTTATTCATAATCACCAAAAGCTGTAAACAACCAATATGTCCTTAAACACGTGAATGGATGAACTTAGTTTATTTATACAATAAAGTATATTTAACACAGTAATAAAAAGGAACCACTGATACACACAATATGGATGAATCTCAAAGTTATTATGCTAAAGCCAGACACAAAAGAGTCCATACTGTTTGATTTAATTTATATAAAACTCCATATAGTACAAAATAATCTATATAACAGAAAGTAAATCAGTGGTTTCCTTGGAGGGTGGGAAGGGGTATACGAGGAGCAGAAAGGAGTACAAAGGCTCATGAGGAAACTTTGGGAGGTAAGACAACTTAATTGTGATGGTTTTACAGGTGTATTTGTATGTCAAATCTTATCAAAAGGTACAACTTAATTAAGTGCAGTTTATGTCACATCACTTATACTTCCAAACTATTAAAAAATTCATATAATGGATCAGTCTCATGAAACAAAATGGCAACTAATAAAAGCATTAGAATAAGTCATTTTGCATCCTTGAACAGTATTTGTATACTCTGACCCAATCTTGCTTCATACTTGTGCTAGTTTTCCAGTAGCGGAGTATGATGTCATTAACCTAGAATCAGGAAGCATCACAAATAATAGAACATCTTATAATATTTGTTCATAATGATCATGGGAACATTTTTTATTGAAAAGTATTGTTTTTATTCTTTTACACCAATAGATGGCACTTGACCTAGTCCATGAAAGAAAGCACTTGCTCTCTGTGTGGTCACGTGGTCTTTTCTCTGTGCAGGCAAGTGGAGAGACAGAGTGTTCTGGTGCCTCCTCCTCTTCTTGTAAGGACTCCAGTCCTATAGGATTAGGGCTTCACTGTTATGACTTCATTTAACCCTAATCACCTCCTTAAAGGTCCTATCTCCTAAAGACATTATCTCCAAATAGGAGATGTTGACAGTCACATTGGTAGTTATGGCTTCAACATATTAATTGGGTAGGGGGGTTGATATAATTCAGCTTATAAGAATCACTATGTCCTTAACCATTACAACAGCTCACATTTACTACTGATGGCCTATAAGCTAGGCACTCTGCTAAATGCATTACATACTAAATCATTTAATTCTATTAACAACCCTATGAGGTAAGCACTATTAGGACCCCATTTCATAAATGAGGAAAATGAAGCTCAGGGAAGTTCCATCACAGAATTTCTTGAAACTTACACACAACTAAATTATATGCAATGAAAATGTAAGCAATTATTTTACGAAAAAATGCAATCTATTAGAATGTAAACTTTATAAGGCAAACACATTTATTTGGTTTATACTTTTTCACTGAGATATTTCTAAGTTTTTAGACAACTGTGCCTGGCACATAGAAGGTGGTTGATGAGTGTTGAACTGAATTAAACTGATCTGAATTCAACTTGTCCCTAATCAAACAGCATATCACACAGCTAGGGTTTGAACAAAGGTGCCTTATTTGAGTACAAATTCCTAATCAGTATTTTATACTTATTTTATTAAATAGAAGAGTAAGATCTTTGGCAGAGTTTGTTTTTTTAATTGAAGTATCGTCAGTTTACAATGTTGTGTCAATTTCTGGTGTACAGCATAGTGCTTCAGTCTTACGTACACACACATTTATTTGTTTTCATTACAGGTTACTATAAGATATTGAATATAGTTCCCTGTGCTATTACTTAGGCAGAGTTTGAACATTTAGCAAAGCACAAAAAGAATTCTTTTCAGACAGTATTTTTGGTAAAAGATAGGTAAAAAGAGAGTTAAACTTGACATCATTAATCTCTCCACTAAATATAGTCTGCTGCAGCTGATTCTCCTTTCTTCTGGCACTTAACATTTTGTACCACATAGAGTAACCTTGTATACTTGCCTTATCTTCCTAAATAGGTTGAAAACACCTGAATAGCAAGGACTAATTTTTTATATAATTTTGTCTAATGTAAATCTTTGCACCAATAAATGTTTGAATTTTAAAATATTTATTTATTTATTTAATTTAAGGCTTGCATGACAGTTGACCTGAGCTCCTGTCCCAATACTGCCTCTAAATTAGTTTGTGACTTTAGATAGTCACTATGATTTCTTTTAACTCTAATATTCTGAGACTAAATCTAAAAGTCCAGTCTCTGAGGTTTAGCAAACCAGACTTGGAGCTAAACATTTGAGATAGAGACAATTCAGCTCCCTTGAAAGACATTCATCAAAACAAACAGATCAGTAGGATAAAAGATAGGATAAAAGACTCATGTCAGGAATAAGTTCCATCAAAATTATATTTTCTCAAATATCATGGCCGTAAAGGTCATCCCATAGTTCCTTGTTTTGTAAACTTAATAAACAGAAGACTCCTACACTTTTTTTTCCTAAGTAATAAAATGATCAAATATTGACAGAACTCCGATAAGTTCCTTTCAGACATGTCCACAAGCTGGAAAAAAAAAGTGAATCAAACTTACTCAATTATAAAGAAACAAAGCCACATAAAATTCTACTCTTTGATTTATGAGACATACTCTTCCTACCATATCAGCAGTCCGGCCCAGAGTAACAAAATACATTATGGAGAGAGCTCTGACATGCAGAGTGCTTACAAACCATCACTCCCATCTTTACAACAAGAGAAAAAAGCTGGGCAAACCGAAAACCAAAGAGACCCAGAAAAGAAAAAAACTTAGCTTGCAGGACAACCACTCCATGAATAATGGATAGACAGGCAATCCAGAGAGCCATCGCTGGCATCTGCTTTTCTCGAGCAGAAACTGCCAGAGCCATAAATCAGTAAGAACACTTAAATGGTAATTCTGTTGGATTGTTGGAAGCTGAATGTCGAGGAGCATGAAAGTGGGAAACAACCGGGGTCCGTGGTCTTAGCAGGACTCTCACTTTCATGAGTTTTACTTTCAAGAATCCTATCAGTTTATCTTATTAAAGAGCCAAGAAAAACCCCTTCATGTCTCCGGCACAAGCTGGGGAGAAAGTAATCATTTTGAAATATGCTCAGTGTATTCTCTGTAAGATAGTCCCACTCTCCAGGGGAAAAGATTTTACCAGAGCCTTATCCCACCTGAGGGAGTGACACTTCTACCATTTCTACTGCTCTAACTCCCTCTGGACTTCAGAAACACTTGAGAAGGTCAGAGGCCAAAGGCATAATCCCACTAAAAGACTAATATTTAATAAGAAGATTATAGAAATCTCTGCCTTCCCTATACATTACAACGATACCAACAAGCCTGTAGTATGCTAACAGTGGATTACAGCTGACAGAGGTACAGGACAGGAAATCTCCCTGAAAAGTATGTATAGAACCCGACCTCAAGGAGACAAAAAGAAAGACACTCTAAGAATTTGATGCCTTTAATATCTATAGCTATAAAACATAGTGCAATTCTTAGAAAAATTTATCTATATCCTCACCCTATAGGCCTATTTATCTCAGTTCCTGTTACCAATGCATACTGTCTGCTTGTTGACAACAACAAAAAAATATAAGGTGTGCTAAAAATAATGAAGAAAAAACGTAGTCCGAAGAGACAAAGCAAGCATCAGAATAAGACTAAGGAATGACGCAGATTTTGGAATTATCAGATGTGGAATTTTAAACAACTATGTTTAACATGCTAAGGGTTCTAATAAAAAAGTAAATATTCAAGAAATGACGGGCAATGTAAGCAGAGGAAAATTTCTAAGAAAAAAGTCAGAAGGAAATGCTAGACGTAAAAAAACCTCTGTAACAGATATAAAGAAATAGTTCAATAAAAAATAAACATTATTAAAAATCCAAAAAAAAAAAAAAAAGAAAGCTTTTCTTTGGTTTATCAGTAGACTAGACATAGCCAAGGAAAGAATTAGTGAGCTTGAAGAAAGAGCAATAGAAACTTCCCAGTTGAAATGTAAATGAAAAAAAAAAAAACCCCACCAGAACATCCAAGAACTTCTGGACAACTTCAAAGGGAATAATTGGAACACCAGAAGGAAAAGACAGAAGAAATAGAGGAGACATGTTTGAAGTAATAATGTCTGAAAATTTTCCAAAATTAATGATGGACACCAAACCATAGATCCAGGAAGCTCAAAGAATACCAAATGGGGTAAATACTAAAAACAACAACAAAAACTATACCTAGGAATATCCTATTTAAATTGCAGAAAAACAAAGACAAAGAAATATCTTGAAAACAGCCAAGAGTGGGGACAGCTTGTCTGTAGAAGGAAAAGAATAAAAATTACAGAGGACTTCTCATCAAATACAAAAAGCTAGAAGAGTGGCATGAAATATTTAAAGTGCTAAAAGAAAAAAAAAACACAATCCAGTGAAATTATTCTTCAAATATGAAGGAGAAATAAAGCCTTTTGTAGACCCTCCCCCCCACCAAAAGGGAATTCATCACCAGGGGGCTGCCCTCCAAGAAATATTTAAAGAAAATCTTCAGGGAGAAGGAAAATGTTTTAGGTCATAAACTCAGGTCTGCATAAAGAAAGGAGAAACATCAGAAAAGAAATAAATACAAGTAAAATAGAATCTATTTTTCATATTCTTAACTTATCTAAAAGATACCTATTTGTTTAAAGTAATAATATTCACAGTGTATTGAATTTATTCTTATGCTGTAATTTATTTATATATATTGAATTTATTCTTATGCTATAATTTATTTATCTTATGCTATGAATTTATTTATTCTTATGCTATAAGCATAAGAATATAAGAAAAAATGAATGAATGGCAGCATACGCATAAGAATAAATGAATGAATGGCAGCAATATCATAAGACTAAATGAATGAATGGCAGCAATATCATAAGAGCCAAAGAGAAGAATTAAGAATATTTTGTTTTAAGATACATGCACTACACAAGAAATGGCATTATGTTGCTGTGAAGTGGACTTAGATTAGTACAGACAGATGTATACTGCAATCACTAAAATATTTTCAAAAGAGAATAATTGATAAACTAAGGGAGGATATAAAATAGAATAATATAAAATGCCCAGTTAAAACTAAAGAAAGTGGAAAAAGAAGCCTGTGGCAATAAATAGAAGACAGTTACAAACACAGATAATATTAATCCAAATATATCAATAACTACTTTAAATATTAATGGCCTTAACACACCATTCCAGATGATTTCACCATTAAATTCTACCCAAATTTTAAGGAGGAAATGATACTAATTCTCCACAATCTCTTAAAAAAAATAAAAGCAGACAATAAAAATAAAATAAAAAAATAAAAGGAGAATGAGTAGTTCCTAACTCATTCTCTGAGGCCAGCATTGCTCTAATGCCAAAATCAGATAAAGAGATTACAAAAAGAAAAGTGACAGATCAATATCTCTTATCAACATAGCTGTAAAAATCATTACAAAAATGTTAGCAAAATGAATCAATGTCTAAAAAAATATATACACCACGACTAAATGTTCAGTGAAGATGGTCCAACATTAAGAAATCAGTTAATCACTTAATGTAATCTACACATCAACAGACTAGAGAATAAAAATCATATAATGATATTAATTAATGCAGAAAAAGTAGTTGCCAAATTCACCACCCATCGTAGTAATAATAACTCTCAGCAAACTAGGAATAGAGAGGAAAATTCTCAAATTGATTATATTTACAAAAAGCTTAGAGGTAATAACATGATTAATCATGAGAAACTGGATGTTTTTCCCCTAAGGTCACAAACAAGGCAAATTGTCTTTTTTTCACCACTTCTATTCAACATCATAATGAAAGTCCCAGCTACTGCAACAAGACAAATAAGGACATGAAAGGTACACAGATTGGAAAGAAAGAAACAAAACTATCTCTATGCATAGACAACAGTATTGACTATGTAGAAAATCCTCCCAAAAAAGGACAAAACATTTTCTGGAATACTGAGTAAAACAAGGTTGCAGTATGCAAGCTTAATATACTGAAGTCAATTTCTTTCTTATGTACCAACAATGAACAACTGGAATTTTAAGCCTGACAGGATAATATGATTTAAAATAGCATCTCCCCCAAAATGAAATAGTTTGGTATATATCTAACAAAATGTGTACAGGAACTATACGCAGAAAACTACAAAACACTGATTTTAAAAAAATCAAAGAAGCTCTAATTAATGGAGAGATATTGTGTTCGTGAATTGAAAAACTCAGTATTGTTAAAATGTAAATTCTCCTCAATCTGATCTATAGATTCAACACAATCTGATTTAAAATCCCAGTAAGCGATTTTTAAATTATTGACAAACTAATTCTATAGCTTAAGTGGTAAGACAATGGATCTACAAAAGCCAACAGAATATTGTAGAAGAACAGAGTTAGAGGACTCACACTATGTGATTACAAGACTTACTATAAGGCTACAGTAATCAAGGCAGCATAATATCAGGTAGAAGAATAGATACATAGATCAATGGAATAGAAATAGCCCAGAAACAGACCCATACAAACATAGTCAACTGATCTTTGACAAAAGTGGAAAGGCAATTCCATGGAGAAAGGATAGCCTTTTCAATAAATGGTGCTAGAGCAATTAGACACCCATATGCAAAAACAAACAAACAAAAAACAAACACAAAATCTCTAGATACAGATCTCTTACCTTACATAAAAGGGAACTTAAAATGAATCTTAGGCCTACATGAAAACCTATCATATTTCTAGAAGAAAACTTAGGAGAAAATCTATGTGACCTTGGGCTTGGTGATGAGTTTTTACATAGAATACACAAAACATGAGCCATCAAAGAAATAATTGACCAATTAGACTTTATCAAAACTCATAATGTGCCCTGCAAAGGACACTGTTACTGTTGAGAGAATGAAAAGTCAAGCCACAGCCTGGGAGAAAATATTTGCAAAACACATATCTGATAAAGGGCTTCTATCTAAAATATACAGGGAACATTGAAAACTCAATAATAAGAAAACAAACAACTTATTAAATAATGGGCAAAAAATGTATCAGGGAAAGAATAAATAAATTTCCCATGCAGAAGAATTCCAATACTTTATGTAGATACTCTTCCTTCAAGGAGATGGAGCAAAACATCCCACTCCTTAAGTGTGAGCTACTCATTGTGACTTTCTTCCAAAGAGAACAGTATGGAAAGGGAGGGTAACTTTACAGTGGAGAAACCTAACACTACCTCAGCCAAGTGATCAAGGTTAACATCAAGAGTGTCGACAGTCCGTATTCTTGACATGATGTGATGAATATGGGACTTTGACCCTGTGATCTTCCTCCCTAAAACTCAAAACCCCAATCCTATCATGGGGAAAGCATCAGACAAATTCCAATAAAGGGGCCTCCCGCAATATTCCTGACTAGTACTCCTTAAACTCTCAAGATCATCAAAAACAAAGAAAAGTCTGAGAAACTGTCACAGCTAAAAGGAGCCTAAGGAGACATGACATTTAAATGTCATGTGGTATCTTTAATAGGATTGTGAGATAGAGAAATAACAGTAATTTTAAAAAGTGAGGAAATATGAGTAAAGTATGGACTTAAATTAGTAATATATCAATGTTGGTTCACTAATGTTAACAAATGTACCATACTAACATAAGATGTTAAAAAAAAAAAAAGGAGGGGAGAAACTGTAGTATATGAGAACTCTCTGTACTATCCATTCGATTTTTCTGTAAATCTAAAACTGCTCAAAAAATAGTCAATTTTAGAAAATTAACACAAGTAAGAATTTGTCCTGAACTGAGAGTTTCTCCCATCCACACAAAAAAATTCCACAGAGTCCACCTCTCTAAAATAATACCACCAAAGGAAAAAAAAACCCTTAGACAGTAGAAACTCCTCAAGAGAATATGCCCTCAAGCATCTGGTAGTTCATAACGCTGAATTTTTGCTCTATCTGCAAGACATATTTTGAGTGTATACAATTCTTCTCTAATCTTTTACCTTTTTTAGATCAGTGGAACTTTATTCCAAATCCTTCTTTTTGTTTGTTTGTTTCATTTTTTGAACACATTTCCAAAGTTTATTTTTTCAAAAAAAGACCTAACTTCAAATCTAAGTTCTTCCACTTTTAATGGTTCTGTGGCCATTGAAAATTGATTTAACCTCTCCAACCTCCTGTTTCCTCTTCTACAAAATGGTAATAACAATAATCCTTAACTTGGAGTATTATCATGGACACTAAGCAAGTTTTATGTGTGATAAAAAACAATCATCCCTTATTGTCATCTAATTTCTAAAGAGAATCAATTCCCTTTAACTAACCAGTTCAAATTTAGGATAATGAATGAGAAAAAGAACAGTAAAGCCAGAGAGGTTCATGAGATACACAGTGGAGTTGGGGAGGAGAGACTTTGGAGAACAGTTGCTATTTATATGGCCATATTATGAATAAAATCATTGACAGTTTCTCAAAAGGCTACAGTAAAATTTTTAATTGCTTTTTATTTACATTTAGATTCCTGATTGATATTTCTTTGAATGCAAATATGAGGCAGCTTATCTTCTTGTAGGTTCTTATGCCTAAAATATAATCAGTACTCAGAAAAGTATTTCTTTAAGAAAAGAAAAAAGAACAGGGCCAAGTTGAATAAGAAAGCTGGCAACACAGTGGGAGAAGAGCTATTGTTATCATGGAGAAAACCAAAATTATTGAGTGATTAATTAAAAGGCACCTGCTAGGAATTGAAATTGATCCAGCAGTAGTCAGCACAGCAACTCTAGTTTCCAAGCCAGAAAAACTTCACTGTTTGATCTTTCCACTCTAATGCGTTTAAGTTCTTGGAAATCATGTGCCCTCAATGAATATAGGAGTTTTGTGAAGCTTTTTAGCCTTGATAGAATATTTATCATTTTATTTGGGTCACATATGTGCATTTCTTCTGTTAACTGAAGTTGAGAGGTCCACCTTTTCCTTGACTTCAGGTTTCCCTGTGGCAGGACATTAATTATCATGCTTCTGCCGCCTGTACAGAAGGAGTGATTGACCTGGTTAGTGAGTTTAGGAGAAATAACGTGGATACTTTTTGACTTCAAAATTTCTCTTTGGGAGATCTGTCTGACTACAGAGAAGGAACACTGCTTTGCTCTCAACCATGCAGGAAGTAAATGGTCCAATCTCTACACCTGTCGGGGGTGATCTGGAGGTGTTTAAGCTGTACCTGTGATCCTTCTAGGGTGCAATGACAGGAAGTTGGTTGTTGCTAGGCAATCTAACACATGCTCTCCAGTATCTCTTTATCAAATGATAACTGACATTTTGCTAATCATCTGCCTGGCTACCTTGTCCTATGTCTCAATTGATTTAGACTTTAGGAAATTAAAGGATGTGTCATTTATTGCTCCTATTCCCTGCACTTCTCCCCCAAATTACATCTTTATAAAAAGTACCCCTGTACTGAGAGTGCTACCTAGGAACTGGGGCATGACTCTGCATTTCCATTTAGCAACTATTTCCAGGATCACTGGTGGGGGGTATTATGCTATAGAAGGTGACATTTCTTATCAGTGCCTTAAAGGCTGTCATGGGAAAGGTGTGCCAGATACAAGTGATGCCTAATATCCAACTATAGGTGATTATCTATCAAACTACAGGTACCATAAATACAATCCTTGTCGTTCAAACTCAGCACAACATATAAAATATACTATTATGAGCAATGCAATGACAGTGACAATGAAATATTGTACTGACAAAAGTCCGAGAAGCTGCCAACAAGACACATTACTGACCTATTTAGAATTTACTATTACATATCATTCCTCAGTCTGTAACAAAGTGCCAGGCACCAGATATTCTCTTCAAAAACACGTCAAATTGGATTGTTTTCCTTCTATTAATGCACAATGATTTTACTTATACTATTTCTGAAGTAGTGTGACCCAATTCTTTTCTTTTTAGAAGTAAATAATTTTTCCACAAAAAGCCAAAGACATGCAACATCCTGTTGTGTACATCTGAATAATCATGGTCTCTTACTGTCTTTTCCCATCCTCTTCTTCATGTTAAATGCCTACTTCTCTCTCAAAGCCATGCTCAGACATCACTTTCCCCATGTAGCCTTTCTCTTTTTTATCTTGCTCAATGAATTATTTTCCCTACTACCTTATGTCACTATTATGTCAATATACTATCCATATATTATCATATAATCCCCACAGTGTTGCAATGAATTGTTTATATGTGTGCCTTCCACACTGGGTTATGAATTCTTCAGCGGCAAGAATCATTTCTTCTTTGTTGTGTGTCCCCAGTGCTTCTCGGGTGGTCTGTTTCAGAAATGGCAGTCAATAAATGCTCGTTGAATTACAAACGTCTAGGCTTAAGAGATCTGACCATTTTCCAGCCGTGTAAAAGCAAGCAACACATTTTTCTTTGATTTAGAAGTTACATGATTGGTGGCGATATCTGATTGCTAGGTGTCGTAAATTCAGACAAAGCTCATCAAATTTGTATCAACAGAACTCAGGCTTTTGTGAATATAAAAAATTCACCTTCAGTTAAACTGAATTCATGGATTCCTGTAAGATTGATTTTAATGATCAAACCACACTATCCTGACTAGTCTTCCTGGTGAGGAGGGGGTTGTTTGCAGTGCACCTTGTGACACAGAAATAGGATGAGGCAAAGATAATATGTGTCACAGATGGTCAAATCTTTGACTAGGTCCTGATTACCTCAAAGCTTTTCCTCAAGGGCCACCAACCAAATGACTAGTATCTATCAGAAGAAATGCTTACTACTTACTTTCTTTTCCTTATTTCATTATCTTCAAAATAAGGATAATAACCCATTTCATAAAACTATTGAGAAGACTAAATGACATTACACATGTACATACAATAGTACTTACATGTGGTTTAATTTTTTTAATACTATTTTCAATACTGAGCAATTCTTGAAGTTGGTGACAATGTCTCTGCCTCCTTTTATAAACTGAGGATTTTCAGCAAGGAGGATAAACTCCAGAAAGAGCACATACCCACACCCCTCTCCTCACAAAATTTGCAGTCTTATGTCTGATCCACACTTTCAGGACTTAGCTCAATATGCACTCATAACTCCAAATAACTGCAAAGATTTAGGTTCGGGTCCAGTAATCTAACCAAATACTTTTCCTGAGCACAAAGTTTAGCCAATTATTATATGCTTGACCTAAGGAAATTTAATGCTTGACAACTTATTTAGGAAAGAACGCAGGGACATTGAATTTAATTAATTGAATTAATTAAGAATAGAAGAAGATAGGGACATTAAATTAATTTAATATTGATGGAATCAACCATAAAGTTGCTTATTTGCATATTCAAATAGAATATGAGAATCTTGGAAGCATGTCAGTTGCTGCCTGGTAAATGAGTTATGCAATGTGACTTGATTAAAATGTCTGAATCAAGACATTAATTAGACATATTCCAAGATAGCACAAACCTCTCCCTGTTTCAGGGAGGATACTGGCATTATCAAAATAAATATATTCTTTTCTTTAAGCTTAGTTCTTCACAGAGTATATTTTACATACTTATCAAATATACCCCAATAAAATGGGATAAGTACCCTGATTCCTATGCTACTATGAACAAAATTAACTCAGTATGACTTAAGCATATGGATCTGAAATAAGTTAATGCCAATTTACTTTAATATATTGCCTTCAGTACACCCATTCTGGCTGATGTTAATTTCTCCTGAAGCCTTGAAAATTATCTAGAGGTGTGATATTAATGGTGACATTTTGTTTACTACAGAAGCCCACTAAAACATTGTTGGTCATTTGAAATAAAATAGAAGAGAGTGGGGAAGGAGAACAGTTAGAGAGATACACTAATTAGTAGCTTTATTAGAAAGGCTTTAGATACTAAACTTGATAAATTTCTAGAAAGATCAGTTATCTTAACTCTGCAAATGCAGCTGGGAATTTGAAAAATAGGAATAGCCAGTTTACTAAATGGATAACCTATAAAGCATTGGACAAAGAATATTTTGGTCCTGTATAAGTGTTTGATTATGCAAGGGAATAAGGCTAACAGATTATTACCACATATTCAAAATTTCAGTGATAATTAGGTTTTTGTTTTACCCTATGATTACTAAATCCTTATTAAAAGGGTTAGCTTAAATAGGTGTTTTGCAATAGAGCAATAACTAGTTTTAAATCATTATAGAAGCAGTTTAATTTAATATTGTTTTACAAATATGCTGGGGTTATTTGCATGCATATTTTGCTCAAGCACAAGATAAAACCCCAAACTCCTAGCAACAACATAATGATGTTGTGGTGACAGTAGCAAACAGATAATTACGTATACTGTTTATTGCTTAACCACTCAATCACTAAAAATAAAAATTTTAAACGTCTCAGTAAAGCATTGCTGTTACACATAAAGTATATATATATATTTTTTTTTTGTCCATGTTTTCCAGGCTTTTTATAGTCCTAAATGACCACACAGTCACTTGTTTCATTTATTCAACATTTTTTGAGAATTTACTATATGCCAAGACATATTTTTTGTTGAAGATTATATGAAGTTAAATATGAAATTCCAGCTTTTTATGATCTCAGTCTAGTTTCCATAACAACAAAAAAATTGTTAGCTAAGTCTGGTCAAAATGAGTTAGTAACTTTATTATCTAGTGCTCCAATTGTACTTTAAATATTTAGCGATGATAGGTGCAGTATAAAAAGATAAAAAGAGAAAGACTAATGGATATAGCTAAGAACCAGAAATATAACAAGAATAAAATGGAATGAGTGGAGCTGAAATCTGCTGGTCTGTGGAGCACGTAGTAGCTGCCGGGAGTTTGGCTACTGAAGTGTATTAAAGACTAAGCATGTTCCACTTCAGATGGCATCAATGCCAGTCTCTCATTATAAAGCCAGGGGCAGGGGATGTAGTACACTATTGACTAAATGCAGGGGAGACCTTCAAGCACCCTCACCAAACATATTTAAATACACAAATATACTCTGTTAAATGAGTTAGCATGACAGATCAGTAAGAAAAGAGAATATTTTTAAAATGCAGCTGAAAACATGTTATCTGTTTTCCTTTTTAAAATGCTTTTCCTTTTTTTTAATAGAAGTATAGTCAGTTTATAATGTGTCAATTTCTGGTGTACAGCATAATGTTTCAGTCATACATATACATACATATATTCCTTTTCATATTCTTTTTCATTATAGGTTACTACAAGATATTGAATACAGTTCACTGTGCTATACAGTATGAATGTGCTGTTTATCTATTTCATATATAGTAGTTAGTATCCGGAAATTTGGAACTCCCAATTTATCCCTTCCCACCCCTTTTACCCCCTGGTAACCAGAAGTTTGCTTTCTATGTCTGTGAGTCTGTTTCTGTTTTGTAAATAAGTTCATTTGTGTCTTTTTTTTTGTTTTTTTTTTAGATTCCACATATAAATGATATCATATGGTATTTTTCTTTCTCTTTCTGGCTTACTTCACTTAGAATAACAATCTCCAGGTCCTTCCATGTCACTGCAAATGGCATTATTTTATTATTTTTTATGAGTGAGTAATATTCCATTGTATAAATACACCACAACTTCTTTATCCAGTCATTTGTCAATGGACATTTAGGTTGTTTCCACATCTTAGCTATTGTTAATAATGCTGTTATGGACATTGTGGTGCATGTATCTTTTCGAATTAGAGTTCCCTCTGGCTATATGCCCAGGAGTGGGACTGCTGAATCATATGGTAAGTCTATATTTAGTTTTTTGAGGAATCTCCATATTGCTTTCCATAATGGCTGCACCAAACTACATTCCCACCAACAATGTAGGAGGGTTTCCTTTTCTCCACACCTCCCCCCCTAGCATTTATCATCTGTGGACTTTTGAATATGGCCATTCTGACTGGTGTGAGGTGATCACCTCATTGTACTTTGATTTGCATTTCTCTGATAATTAGTGATATTGAGCATTTTTTTCATATGCTTATTGCCCATTTGTATTTCTTCATTGGAGAATTGCTTGTTTAGGTCTTCTGTCCATTTTTAGATTGGGCTGTTTGGGGTTTTTTTGTTGTTGTTATTAAGTGGTATCAGCTGTTTATATATTCTAGCAATTAAGCCCTCCCTTGTCAGCCACATTATTTGCCAATATTTCCTCCCATTCTGTGGATTATCTTTTGTTTTGTTTATGGTTTCCTTTGCTGTGCAAAAGCTACAGGGCTACAGTAATCAAAACAGCATGGTATTGGCACAAAAACAGGCATATGGATCAATGGAACAGAATGGAAAGCCCAGAAATAAATCCACAGACCCATGGTCAATTAATCTTCAACAAAGGAGGCAAGAATATGCAATGGAGATAAGATAGTCTCTTCAGCAAGTGGTGCTGGGAAAGCTGGACAGCCACATGTAAATCAGTGAAGTTAGAATACTTCCTTACTCCATACACAAAAATAAACTCAAAACGGCTTAAAGGTTTAAACTTAAGACAAGACACTATAAACCTCGTAGAAGAAAACATAGGCAAAACATTTTCTGGCATCAATCTTAGCAATGTTCTCCTAGGGCAGTCTACCCAGGCAACAGAAATAAAAGCAAAAATAAATAAATAGTACATAATTAAACATGTAAGCTTTTGTTATCTATTTTCAAAAAATTAAGCCATATGGCTATGCCTCATCATAGAGTAAAATAAACTTCAACAGGATTAAGAATTTAAAAGTCCAAGGCACAACTTTAAAGAATAAAATATAGGTGACTATCTTTCTAACATTGAGGATAAGGGAGGCTTTCTAAAACAAGTCACAATTAACACCAGAATTAAACAGTTTGAGAAATCTGACCACATTAAAAGGAGGAACTTCTGTCCATTAGAAAACAATCTAGAAACAGACAAGGTATTACAGCACAAAGAGCTGGCAAAGGATTATTTGAAAATACACCAAGAATTATAAATTTAAAAGAAAACACGAAAAAAGAGAAAACATACCAAATCATGAACAAATATTTTATAGAAGAGAAATGGCTGTGAGGAATAAAAATATGTTTACCTTAACAAGTAAGGGAACATTAATCAAGACCACAACATAATAGCAGTATGTACCCATTCTGATCAGCACAGAGTCAGAAGTGGTGAAAAGGATGCAGTGTTGAATCAATGGGATCTCTTACGTGCTATTGAGAGTATAAACTGGTACAACTACTTAGGAAAACAATTAGGCATTTTGGTAGAGATGAATATTCACATACTCTACAAAACAGTAATAACATGCAAACTCTGGCACACATTTATAAGAATGTTCACAGCAGCAGTGTTACATGTAAAAAAAAAGTAAAACAAAAAATGAAATATCCAAATAGTGACTGAAGAATGACTAAATTACAGTATATTCATATAATATTCTAGAGCTACATGCAACAAAATGGGTGACCGTTAGTAACATAATATTGAGTGATAAAGCAATATTGTATATAGTATTATACCTTTTAAAATGTACAAAAAAACCAAACGTATAAACGACACAAGTTTAAGCATACAGGTACATACAATGAAACAAAAAAAGATGACACTCAGGCTAGTAGCTACCTTGGTGGGGCTGGGATGAGACAGAGAAGTAGTACACAGTGTACATTATTACTGACAAATGAACAGGTAATAACAAAACAACTTATTGTTTCCATATCAGAAAATAAAGGGAAAGGAGTTCACACAGAACATTTTCAATCTAAGCTAGGCAAGAATGGAGAATAAAATGATGAAAAAAAATTTTTAACGTTAAAATATAATTCAAAATATATCTACATTGAAAATAAATGCAGAAGGATTAAATTTGTCTATTGGAAACAAAGATTAATTGAGTCAACATTTTTAAAGCCAGAAATCTGTTGCTATAAAGAGACATACCAAGATAAACTGTCACAGGAAGATTAAAATTAGGGATGGCAAAAAATGTTATACTAAGCAAATACTGACCAAAAAAGATTGCACAAAAATATTAACACTAACATATATAAAATTTGTGTAAAAAAGTATTAATAGTGATAAAGAGGTTTACCATATGATAATAAAAAATAAAATCCAACAAAAGGATATGATAGTATGAACTTGTATGCATCTAATGTCATTTTTGTGTGTGTAATTAAAGAATTGGCAGCACAAGTTGATAAATCTATAATTATAGTGGAAGATATTTAACTCACTTTTATAAAAAAAGATCAAGCAAACAAGATTTAATTAAAGATATAGAGATTTTGAGCAACAGCATAAATAATCTTGATCTAAGATAAAATATACTATCTTCCCAGTACACATTTAACATTGCTAAAAGAAAAAAGCAATATATTGCATTTAAGTAAATTTGGGAGACATATCAAAGAATCAATATCACACAAATAGTACTCTGAACACGTCTCATTAAATGAGAAATGAACTATCTAAATATAGAAAAACAGATTTAGTGAGTTTAAAAGCCACTTCTAAACAAATTATGAGTTAAAGAAACAAAATATCTAGAATATATAGCAATGAAAGTTCTACATATCAAAACTGAAGTGGTACTTAGAAGAAATATAGAATATTAAGCATACATATTTAAAAACAAGAAATACTGAAAATAATTGAGTAGACTATTGAAGTAAATAAGTTAGGAAAAGAACCAAAGGCATGGGCCAGAGTACAAAAGAAGTAATAAAGAAAAACTTTAACTACTAGAAACAACACCAAAATCCTCTTGAGAATATCAATAAAGCCAAGGGTGACATTTCAAAAAGATTAATAAAGTAAACAAAGTTTCCAAACATGATTTGAAAAAAATTCTTGTAAGCTGAAAACAGAAGTATCTGATTAGAAAAGACACTCAGGTAACCCCTCAACTCTTGAGAATAACCTTTACCCCCAGAACTAATGAGAACTGAGTCCATAGTTTTCAAAAAATGTTCACTATTCTAATAAAGCCATCATATTGCCACTTCACACCTCCAATATATCTAGAACCTTTAACATTTCACATAGATGATCTCATTTCTAGAAATTAAAGATAACAGGATGTGCACCTGTCATGGGTGTGAAAATGCTCACAGGGTACTTAAAAGAGAGTTAGACTCAGACAACATGTTCTTGCTGCCTTCCTGAAGAAAAGGGCAACAATATAGTATTCATAAATTGCTTCCCCTTGATGAAAATACAGTAACATGATTAGATATACTACTGCTATTAAGATGTCAAAAAAAAAAAGAGAATTCTTAAATTATATAAGCTCAACATTATTGAGCTATGCTATATTCAGAAGCTCATTTTTTAAATCTTAAAATTCATCATAAAAACAATTAACAGGAAGAGCTCTGCTTACCTCCTGCACTAAAACTTAAGATCATTTTACTTGCTCATTTGGAAAAATTTAAGGATAAAATTCAAGGTAATAACGTGTTATAGAAACTACCCATACATAGCAAACTAGCTATGGGATGAACTTATTATAAGGCATGGCTTTTGTTTTTAACAATATATTTTACTTTGTCATATTCATTTTCTTTTCCTTAAAAGTGACTTTGCAATCATGAAGAATCCTTGATAACATATGGGAATGAAATCACTGCTTATATTTTAATCTTCTACATGAAATATATTTCCATAAAAATGAAGAAAACATTTTAACATAAACTAAAGGAAAAGGGTTCTGTCAAAGAAATAATAAAAGACTGTTTCTAGTCAATGAGTGTTTACAGGTTTAATTATTTTTTGACCATAAAAAGAGGATGCTCTTGTTCTTCTATATTCTTGGCACAAAAAAAGCAAAAAAGCTGGCTTTTAAAAATGGTATCTGGCTAGCAGCTGCTGTTACAGACTCTTCTCATGTCTTCTAGAATACCTGAATATATATTCTTTTAAAAAGTAAAATATACAACTCCTCAGAAAACTAAGATTTACAGATTTTTTTTACCAAAATTAAGGAATTCCCATTCTCTCTAATGTAATGGAGCTTGATTAAACACACACACACACACACACACAAGCTGTGGTCTCCTTCATGAAACAAGAGTAGTTATATCCATGTGAAAAAAGGTAAGAACACATTATTTTTCTTAGACTCAGAGAAGTACATGGAGAAGATACACAAAAATGTGAACAATGTTTTATTTTCTTACTTGTACTTTTAGTGTTGGTCAATATTTTAACAATAACTGTACAATAAACATGTGGTTAAAGCAAAAAAATAAATCATATATATAAAGCATATATTTTTAAATAACATTCACAAAAAAAGAAGTCACTAGAACACACATATCTAATGCCCTGTTATGATCACAGTAACAAAAACCAACTGAAATAATCAAATGTATCTCTTTAAAAAGAGGATACACATTCACATACTATACAATTTGAAGAATTTCCACTAGCTATTTTAAAAATGGAACAAGATTAATTGACAGCCCTGAAAAATCTCAAAATATCATTTCATAGTGTGTGAATTACTGGAGCAGTCCCTGACTAACAGAAGCTGCACAGAACCTCCTGATTTGAAAGATGTGGGCTGGAAGTTGGGTAAAAATGGGGAGAAATGTGCAACAGACACTTTGACCAAATTCATTACTGTAGATCCACACTACTTGGAATCAGCTGCAGGTTGACCACAAGGTCAAATCTGGCCAATCTAACAGAAAACCTGAAAGTGATGTGATTTCCCTTCTGACTTCCACCTTAGCCAGGTGTAATTGACATAACACTAAGAAAAAGCCCTGACACAGCCACGTGCTGTAACTGGAGTAGAGTTTAGACAGAGCAGAGAGAAAGAGATATAAAATTTTAAATCACTGAAAAGCAGTTCCCCAAACAGTGAAGAGGTCATGTGCAGAGGCAAACTCTTCCTGAAAGGCAGGCCCAAAACTCCAAATTCTCCCCCACTCAGGCTTCAGTACCACTAATTTGGTGATACAAATATACATCAACTCACGCCTCCTGCAAAAATTCTGAGTCATTAAATCTAACAGTATTCAGACACAGTGAGGGAATCCAGTTCAGTACAGACCTGCCCCAATTAAAAGAGAAACACTTATTTTGTAAAACCAGCATGTAACCTACGAAATATTTCTGTGAAATAAAAGAAAAAGATGAATATGAGATTTAAGTAGAAGTAGAGAACAAAGGAAACAATCAACAGAGTGAAAAGGCAAGAAACAAAATAACTCAAAAAATGCACAACAGACGTGAATATTTTTCAAAAAAATCTTATAAATGGCCAACGGGTCTACGAAAAGATGCTCAACATCATTAATCATTAGAGAAATGTAAATCAAAACCAAACTGAAATATCACTTCATATCTGTTAGGATGGCATTAAGAAAAAAAATAAGTGTGAGGATGTGGAGAAATTGGAACGTTTGTGCACTGTTGGTGGGAATGTAGAGTGATACAACTACTATGAAAAACAGTACGGAGGTTCCTCAAAAAATGTAAAACGGAACCACCATATGATCCAGCAATCCCACTCCTAGGTATATATCCAAAAAGAAATAAAATCAGTATCTCAAAGAGATCTGCACTCCCATGTTCACTGCAGCATTATTCACAACCAAGAGGTGGAAGCAATCTAAATGTCCATCAAAGGATGATGGGTAAAGAAAATGTGGTATATGATACAAAGAAATATTATTAAGCTGTAAAAAGAAGGAAATTCTGTCATATGCAGAAACATGGATGAAGCTTGAGGCCTTAGGCTAAGTGATACAAGATAGTCACAGAAGGACGAATACTTCATGATTCCATTTATACAAATGAAATATCTAGCGAGTCAAACTCATTGAAGCAGAAATGAAAATGGTGGTTGCTAGGGACTGGGAAGAAAAGAAAAAGTAGAGTTGCTGGTGAATGGGTATAAAATTTCAATTATACAAGATTTAAAAGTTGTACAGGTGTATTGTACATTGTGTTCACAGTTAACAATACTGTATTGTATACTTCAAAATTGTTTTGAGGGTAGATCTTATGTTATAGGTTAGAGGCTTTTAGCCTCATATGGTTGTAATTGCCTTTAAAAAAAAAAAGTCTGCTACTGAAATCTGTATTTTGCAAGAGTATATTCCTCAGAATACTGTTAAATCCCAGACGTGGCTATTTATATTTGTCAATGGCAAACGTGTGAAATATGTAAAAACACTGTAAAGGCAGCTTCTACAGGTTTTTTTATTATTTGAAAATGATTTGATGAAATTAATAAATTCTCATCTTATTTTTTAATCTGAAAAAATAAAGACAAAAGAGAACACTTTTAAAGCTATTTACTAGGGTAAGCAGAAGCAATTTTTAGGAAACATCTGCTTCCTGCTTCCAATAAAATTTAAATAAACAGTGAATCCATAAAAGAAATTTTGAGCAGTGTGCTCAGTGGTCCGGCGGATCTGTCTCTTGCTTCAACAGTGTCTGGACAGAACAGACCCCGGGACACCCCTTCTTCCACCCTCCGATCACCTTCCAACTTTTTTCTAGTCGCAACCTTCAGAACTAGCCACTCTGCTACCCTCCGCCTCCACGACTAGCCAACACCATTTTTTGAGCTTAGCTCCTTATTGCCCATCAACCATGAGCTCCCAAATTCCTCAGAATTACTTCACTGAGGTGGAGGCCTCCGAAAACCGCCCCGTCAACATGCATCACAAGTCTCCTTCACCTACCTCTCTCTCGGCTTCCATTTCTACCGCGCTGATGTGGTTCTGGAGGACGCGGGCCATTTTTCCAGCGAATTCGCCGAGGAGAAGCGGGAGGGCGCCCAGCATGTCTTGAAAATAAAAACACCAGCGGGGCAGTGGCAACCTCTTCCAAGACATGCAGAAGCCGTCCAGAGGTAAGCAGGGTAACACCGAGGATGCTGCCGAAGCCGCCCTGCGCATAAAAAACCTGAATCAGGCTTGCGTGCCTTGAGTTCTACCGCGCAGGCCCACATCTCTGACTTCCGGGAACGCCGCTTCCGGAGCGAGCAGGTGAAACTCATCCAGAAGACGGCGACCACGCGGCTAACCTCGGCCGGCGGGCTGGCTGGTCCCTGGGCGGTGCTGGGCGAGTAGCTCCCGAAAAGGCTCACTCGCTGGAAAGACTAGGAGCCTCTGGAACCCAGCAGCCTTTGAGGAGCCTCTCTGGAGTCAGAGCTTCTCCCTGAAGCCTCTCTGCAGCCACTAGGCAGCTTTTTAACCACCCTGGAGCCCTCACCCAAGCCCTGGACCAAATGGATACAATAAAACCTTTTGCAACAAAGAAAAGAAAAAGAAAGAAAATTTGAATGCTGAAGAAATAACAACGGATTCATATGGAAATGGAGGTAGGAATGTTCCTGAATGAACATAATTAAATAAGTAATAACATGACACGGAGTTCAGTGTTACTAGAAACAACTGAACTGCAGAATCAACTATATAAAAATTTCAATCAGTAAGAAAATATAAAAATATTGTTTAAAAAAGTATCATGTAAAAAAAAATACAACCCAAATAATATCCATTAAAATAGGAGAGATTGTGGGAAAGGAAGTAAAATACATTAAATTTTTCATGAAGCCTACCCTTTCTGTGTTGTTTAAAATTGTAAACCATTCCCCACTTGACACCCCTAGCCTCATTGTTCTGCTCTATTTCCCCCATAACACCAACAGCCATCTAACCTACCGTAAAAATGATTTTACATAATATAAAAATTACTTACGTGTTCTCTCAACTAGAACATAAGCGTAATGAGGGCAAAGATTAATTTTTTTATTCACTGATTTATCACAAGTACCTGGAAGAGGACTGGTACATGTAAAAGACTCTGAATATTTTATATACGAAGGAATGAAAGACTAAGGAAAGAATTACTCTAACCCCAAATAATACAAGCGTGTAATTTAAGGATGAAAATGAAGTAATACATATGAACATAAAATACGATTTTTTCTTTGTTTGAACCTCAGGGAAAGAGGTTTGAATTATTGTAATCTTATTTCTTAATTCATAACTCATTATCATTATTGGTCAGAGAAGGTCTTCTTAGTTATTAATTTTTCCTTTTATAAACTTCATACACTGCTTCCATTCCCTTCTACCCCATAGGCAAATATTTTTTTGAATGTTAAATGTCTATCTGCATATTTGAGTGTTTTGCAAAACGTGTGTTATTTTGTGCATATTTTTCTAATTTGTGTAAATGGTACTGTCTTACTTCATTCTGTTTTTAATTTTATTTTAACCAAGTATTGTGTTTTTAAGAATCATCCATGTCACTATATGTACATCTGAAGCATGCTTCTGTTGTGTAATAATCCAAGTATACCATGACCACATTTAACCAGTGGTTGAAATTAGGTTATCTGTTATTCTCTACCATAACAATATACTTAAATAAGTATCTTTGAATATATCCCTTTATAGAGCTTTATTATAATTATTTAGGTATATATACCTGGGAAAGGCGTGAGTGGGCCATAGGGTGCATATATATATAATTTACCTATATGAATATTGCCAGGTTTCTTTCTAGAAGGACTGCACAATTGCATTCCTACCAGCAGTACATGATGGTGAGTGTCTTCACTAAAGTTCCCCCAAAAGAATGAGACAAGGATTTATGTACAGATAGTTTATTTGGGAGGTGATCTCAGAAAGCAAAATAAGCCACTGGGGAGACAGACGAAGAAGGAAGGAAAGCCAGTAATACGTACATTAATGGCTTAGTCACTGATAGGAGGCAAAGAGGACTTCTGCTAGGAACATCTGAAAGTACACAGAATAATCTGTGGATATACTTGACAAAAAGACCAAAGGCAGAAGCATTTGTCGGTTTATGCAACTAGTGGTCAGTGTTTTCCTGGTGGTGGTAACCCCACCTCTCCTTTGGCTCCTGCACTTCTGAGCTTTGCAACCCACTTTGCTCCCTGCACTTCTGATCCGTGCATGCCCTGGGGACTAATGAGCTTCTATAGCTGTCCAAACATCAAAAGAGCCTCAGCATAAAAGTAAAGACACATGATATGTGCGTGAGACTTCTGTAAATCTTGACAGAACTGTGCAGCAGGACTAAAATCGAAGGTGAGACCAAAAGGCACCAGAGCATTTGGTATCATTCCCAAAGCCCTTTTTCCTTACCGACACATGATTTATCCAGTCTCCTAATTTTTGCTAGTCTGTTAGATTTAAAGTGATAGCTCATCATTATTTTAATTTGTACTTCTCTCGTTTCCAATAAGTGTTGGTGTCTCTTCAGACACTTGCTAGCTTTTGAGGTCTCCGTTTCTGTTAACTGCTTGTTTGTATTCATTGACCATTTTTCTATTGAGGCTCTTGTCTTTGCCTTATTGATTTACAGAGACTAATCATTTGTTCGGTTTTAAACACTGAATATATTTCTATTCTGTCACTATCCCTTATTTTTTGTCTGTTGCGTCTTTTGTTGAATGTAAATCTTGAATTTTAATATAATTGGGGTTTTTTTTTTTTGCTTTATGAATTATACTGGCAAAATTTCATTTTAACAGTCCTTTCTTTGCCTGCCCTCGGTCACACAAATATCTCCTACATTCCCGTCTACTAATATGATAGTTTTATCTTTCATGTTTATGTCAGTAATTCATCCAGAGTTCAAATTTTTATGTTTTGTTAGCAAATTTCATCTTTCTCCAGTTTTCCCAAGATTATCAATTAACTGTGTTTCCTTTCTTCATTGATTTGTGGTTTAACCATTACATATATGGACTTTTGGGCTCTCTTCTGCCTCACTGGTCACCTTTTTCACCAATACCATACTGGTGTTACTGCTGTGATTTTATTATGTCAGTGACTGGTATGGCAGTTCTCTCATTTTTCTTTTAAGAGATTGATTCAACTCCTTGTGTTCATATGAGTTTTGGAGTTATTCAGTAAGTTCCTGAAAAAATCAAATTGAAATTTTTATTTTGAATGCATTGAATTTAATGGTTACTTTAAGAAAGAATGAACATGTTTATAAATACTAAGCCATTTCATCAAAGACCATGGACTGTCTCTCCATTTGTTCAAATGATCATATGTGTTTTTTCCAGCCTCACTGAGGTGTAATTGACAAATAAATAGTTTTATATATTTAAGATGTACAACACGATGTTTTGATGTGTGTATATATATATATACACACATTGTGAAATGATTACCACAATCAAGTAATTTAACATTTCCATTATCTCACATACTAACCATTTTTTGTGATAAAAACATTTAAGATCTACTCTTAGAAAATTTCAAATATACAAAAGAGTATTATTAAACACAGTCACCATGTTGTACATTAGATCTCCAGAACTTATTTATCCTGCATAACTGAAACTTTGTACTCTTTGAGCAACATTTCTCTATTTATCCCCACCCCTCACTACTCTTATTCTATGAACTCAACATTTTAAATTCCACATATAAGTGAGATCATGCAGTATTTGTCTTTCTGTGTCTGGCTTATTTCACTTATCCATATTTTGGCAATAGGCAGATTTTTCTTCTTTTCAAGGCTGTATAATATTCTATTATATATATATGCACACACACACGCACCAGATTTTCATTACTCTTCTGTTAATAGAAATTTGGATCGTTTCTACCTCTTAGCTATTGTGAATAATGCTGCAATGAACATGAGAGTGCAGATATCTCTTTGAGATACTGATTTCATTTCCTTTCAATATATACCCAGAAATGAGATTACTGAATCACATGGTAGTTCTGTTTTTAATTTTTGAGGAATCTTCAGATTATTTTCCATAGTGGCTGTACCAATTGACACTCCCACCAACAGCACACGAGTGTTCCCTTTTCTCCACATCCTCGTCAACACTTGTACTCCCTTGTCTTTTTCCTTCAAGTTTTATTAAGATATAATTGATACAGAACATTGTATTTGTTTAAGGTGTACAACATAGTGATTTGATATATGTACATTTTGTGATATGATTACCACAATACATTTAGTTAACATTCATCACCACACATAGTTATAATTATTTTATTGTGATGAGAACTTTTAAGATTTATTCTACAGTATTCTTAAATGTAGGCCCCAATAGGTACATTACATCCCCCCAAATTATTTATCTTATAACTGGAAGTTTTTAACTTTTGACCACCCTTACCCATTTTCCCCTACCCTACCCCGCCTCTTACAACCACAACCTGTTCTCTGTTTCTATGAGTTCAGGTATTTTAGATTCTACATATAAGTGAGATCATATATGTGTTTACACACACACACACACACACACACACACACACACACACACACATATACATATTTAGCATTTGTCTCTTTGCTTGACTTATTTCACTTAGCATAATGTCCTCAAGTTCCATTCATGTTGTTGCAAATGGCAAGCTGAATAATATTTCATTGTGTATATATGTACCACAACTTCTTTATCCATTAATCCACTGGTGGACACTTACATTGTTGGTTATTATTATTGCTTCAGAAGACATGCGGGTGCAGATAGCTCTTTGAGACACTGGTTTTGTTTCCTCTGGATATACACCCAAAAGTGAAATTGATAGATCATATGGTAGTTCTGTTTTTTAATTTTTTGAAGAAACTCTACTGTTTTCCATAGTGGCTGCACCAATTTACATTCCCACTCACAGTCTACAAGTGTTTCCTTTTCTTCACATCCTTGCCAACACTTTTTATATTTTGTCTTTTGATGATAGCCATTCTAAGAGGTGTGAGTTATATCTCACTGTGGTTTTGATTTGCATTTCCATATGATTAGTGATGTTGAGCACATTTCAAAGTACTTGTTGGCCATTTGTATATCTTTTGGAAATGTTTATTCAGTTTCTTTGCTCATTTTTTAATTGAATTTTTCATATTGGTTTTGCTATTAAGCTATATGAGTTCTTAATATATTTTGGACATTAACCCCTTATCAGATATATGATTTGCAAATATTTTCTCCCATTCTGTAGGTTGCCTTTTCATCTTGATGATTGTTTCTTTTGCTGTGAAGAAGGTTTTTAGTTTGATGTAGTACTACTTGTTGATTTTTGCTTTTGTTTTTGGTGATTTTGGAGTCATCTCCAAAAAAGTGTTGCCAAGACCAATGTCAAGAAGTTTACTTCCTATGTTTTATTCTAGGAGTTCTATGGGTTCAGGTCTTATGTTCAAGTCTTTAATCTGTTTTAAGTTAATTATTGTGACTGGTGTAAGATAATGGTCTGGTTTCATTCTTCTGCATGTGGTTGTCCAGTTTTCCCAGCAGCATTTATTAAGGAGACTTACCCTTTCCCCATTGAGTATTCTTGGCTTCTTTGTCAAGTATTAGTTGACTGTATATGTGGGGTTCAATTTCGGGGGTTTCTATTCAGTTGGACTGGTTTATGTGTTTATTTTTATGCTAGTACCATACTGTTTTCATTACTATAGCTTTGTAAAACAGTTTAAAATCAGAAAATGTGATGCCTCCAATTTTGTTCGTCTTTCTGAGAATTGCTTTGGTTTTCAGTATCTTTTATAGTTCCTTACAAATTTTAGGATTTTTGTTGTATTTTTGTGAAAAATTCCATTGAAATTTTGATAGGGATTGCATTAAATCTATAGATGGCTTGAAGGAGTATGGACAGTTTAACAATATCCCATGACCAAAGGATATTTTTTCATTTGTGTCTTCATCAATTTCTTAAATCAAAGTCTTAAAGTTTTCAGTGTAGAGGTCTTTTACCTCCTTGGTTAAATTTATTTGTAAGAATCTTATTACTTTTGATGTTGTTGGGACTTCTAGCTAAAGTACTCTATAATATTGTTGCCTCGGTATCCATTTTGTGTGGTCAAGAACCCTGCAGGGACCTTGAATTGACATTAGCCCCTTGTGCAAGTGCATGCCCTCCATAACAGCTTATAGAGTCACAGGTAAATATAAACTACTACCATGACTTCCGCAGTGGCCATTGTGATCATAGTCTCACCCACCTTCCATGATCTTCCCTTAGAAAAGACCCTCCCACAAAGGATACATTTTTGGGTACTTGATAGTTTTATATTTGTAGTCCTTTGCTCTGGGGTGCAGTTATATTACTTGAAAGCAGTTAGATCATTTTGTGTCTTGCTTTTAAAATTTGTTAGGTGGGACCCAAGCAGTCTGTAGTTTAAAGATAATTATTTCCCGTTACTGAGGTGAGAGCCTTCCGTTTCCTCTACTCAGTGCCTTGCAAATATGGAGATTTTCCTGCCTAGCCGGTGGGAATCGTCACTATGCCTGGGCCTGTGTGAATCTGGGGAATTCATACCTCCAATCTTCTGGAGGTTGTTTCCAAGGCTGTGAGTAGTTTTGTCACAGGTATACACTAATGCTCAGTTGAACACCTTAGTGTGGTACTCTTTTCTCCAGTACTATGTTCTGTAAATTCTAGTTGCTTTGATTTATCTAGACTCTCAGCTTTTTATCTTCATTGTAGAGAGTCCCCTGGGTTCTGCCTGGGGTCCCTCTCCCTTTGGTCTGGAAACTTGCTCAGCGCAGTAAGCTAAGACAACCATGGGACTCACTTTGTTTTCCCTCTCTCAAGGATCACTTTCTTTCATTGCCAGATATCCAGCATCTTGAAAACCATCTTTTTGTATATCTTGTTCTTTTATTGTTTCAGAAGGAAGGAGAAATCTGGTCTTAATTACTCCATTTTCTTTGGAAGCAAATGTCCTATGCGTAGTGTAAAAGTAATCCACAATGGGAAAATCTTTAGCATCTCGGAATGTCAGAACTCATTCAGTAGTTTGCCACTAAAAGGCAGAATTTGATCCCAGAATCAATAGTCTATGTATTCACTGAACACCCCCTTTTATTGTGTAAATAGACCTCATGTCATCAGTATAGCTAATCTACCATAGATATAGAATTTGCTGACATGCCTTTATGCAACTTCAACAAAGGCCAGGTTTTAAACTTCAGGGGTTTTCAAAGCAAGAAACATTCCAGAAAATGTTTGCTGCTCTTTACCATCTGTCTTTTCACACAATATCTTCCATTCACAGGGTGGGAGAGTTTCCAGTTTTTCTCTTGACATCTGGTCACATAATTTAGGTCTACAAATGGAAATCAAAATGCAGAATTGAGCCTATTATCTAAATTATTCTGCCTTCAGAGTCTCTGCACCCCCAGACCTAAATAACAGAGAAAGATGTGTGAAATATTCATAAATACAAAGCAGAAGTATTTGATAAGCTTTCATCAAAATAGTTAAAATAATTGCCCTTCAATTCCTACTAAAAGCTTTTTTCCCTCAGTGTATAGTACTGTTCCAAGTGGATTGAATGTATAAAAAGTAGCTCATGAAGACTGGCAAAATATCTCAGGGGAATACTACAGATTTAGTGCTAAAGGAATGTTGATTAAGGGATCTCCTGGGGATGCTAAGAATTGGGCACAGAATAAAGTCAGTGAAATAGAATTTCATAATGGCTGATGATTATAATCTTGTTCTTAACCAAATTGATGTAAATTGATTGAGAAAAATAGAGAACATTCCAAACAGTGGCAATGGCATTAACAAAGGCTTGGTGGCAGGAGGGAGCAAGACAGATTAATGATAGTGATTTAACTGAAGAGATAGGCAATATTTTGAGGAATGAAAAATACATTTATGGAGATAATATGAATGATAGAATAAATTTATGGAGAACTTTACATGTTAGGCTAAGGATTTAAGGATGTATAACTTCCATTTCTAGAGGTAAAGAGAAATAGGAAGCCTTACCGACCTCTCTCTCTGAAAACAACCAACCCAGAAATCTGGCTTTAAAATAAAACAAAACAGCCTTCTGGTTTGGGACAACGTGGCATAGATTCATCTCTCCCAGCTCCTCTCTACTAAGTACAAGTAAAAACCCTGGAAATAATAAAAGAGTCATAGGAGAACCCTAAAGAGTGAAAAAGACAAACCAGAGTGCCTAGGGGATCCCAGGACTTGAAGAAAAACACAATGACCAGTATCTGACCACTCATCCAGGGAAAGAAGCAAATCCAGGCCCAAAGCCTCCAGACTCTCCAAGATACAGAAAGCACGCCAGGCTCAGTGTCTTAATAGAGGGGTGGCCCCGCTGGCACTGTACAGCCAAAAGAATGGGACCTGGGAAGCCCTCTCTCTTCCACAGGTCCAGCTACTCCAAGTCAGGACCTGGAGGCACCGAGTGGCCCAGTGAAGCACATCCTGACCCTTCAGGTGACACCCGGAAGAATCAAAAAGGAGCCCCACCATTACCAGCAGTTCCATGTGTCCCCTCAGGACCCGTGTCCCCTGCCTCCACTTAGGGGCATCGTGCCTGGGGAAACACATTTAAAGAAGAATTAGTACCCCCTTTTACACATTCTCTTTCAGAAAATAAAAGTGGATAGAACACATCCTAACGTATTTTATGAGGTCAATGTTACGCTGATACCAAAACCAGACAATGACAGTACAAAAAAAGAAAACTTCATACCAATAGCTGTCATGAATTTGGACTCAAAGTACCTCAACAAACGATTAGTAAGATATTGTGTTAAAGTGGTGTTCATTCTTCTTAAACTGTTTGTTGGAATTCTCTAGTGAAACCATCTGGACCTGGAGATTTCTTTTTCAGGAGCTTTTTAATTGCACATTCAATTTCTTTAATGGTTATAGGACTATTCAGATTGTCTGTTTATCTTGTTGATTTTGGTAGTTTGTGATTTTTAAGGAATTGGTTCATTTCTTCTAAATTGTTGAAATTATGATCCTAAAGTTGTTGATAGAATTTCTTACCTTTTTAATGGCTGCAGGATCTGTAGTGATATCTCCTCTATTTTATTTCTGATATTGGCGATTTGTGTCTTTTTATCTTTTTTCAATCTTGCTAAAGTTTTACCAGTACTGTTAATTTTTTCATAAAAGTGGCTTTCTTTTGATTTCTTCTATTATTTTTCTATTTTTATTTCATTAGTTTCTGTCCTTATCTTTGTTTCCTTCCTCCTCCTTGCTTTGGTTTGACTTTATTCTTGAGTAGGAACTCAGATTATTGATTTGAGGCCTTATGTCCCATAATCTCATAACATTATTTTTTAATCCACAAATCAGCAAAACAAAAAATACAAATATTAAGGGATGATATTTCCAATGGGAGGTAAATGGACCAGTCCAGGTGAGCAATATGAAGTGGTTATCAGATTATTTGTACAGATTATTCAGATCAATAAAATCTCCTTTTACAAGAATGTGTTGCAAAAATGAATATTCCTTTGAATTATCTTAATGATTTTCTCAATTCTCCAATTTATATTGACAGCAAAGAATTTAAAGTAATGTAGAACTTTAAATAATATAAAAGGCAGATACCCTTTAAGCTATGTTGTAAAAAAGGACAGCTGAGACAAGTGAATAGAGGACACAAAAGAATATCTCATGGTGTTTGCACCCAAAGCAGTAGAAATGTTTTCAGGGCAAAAAGAATGACCAGAAATGCAAAAATCAACAAGCCTAAGCAGGAATAGGACTCATAAGGAGATATAGGAGCACAAAATGTAAGATAGGAAGTAAGATTCAGTTTACATAAGAGAAGATAATAAGAAAACATTTGATGAAGATGAGTTAAGAAGAATTATAAAGATGAGGAAATTTACTTAAGAATGATGGTAAGTCAGTTCGGTCTAGGAGTTAATAATGCTTACCAGGACTAGACTCATGACAACACCATTTACTGGGTGTGAAAACTGGGACAAATTACTTCTCTGAGATTTGTTTCCTCATCTCTAAAGTGACAAATGTTTATCATTAAACTTAATTGTTAAAACTTAACAGGGCGGTTGTGAGGATTAAATGAGGTAACGTATGGTCATTTAACATGATGCTTATACATAGTAAGTGAGAAACGTTAGCTAGTAGTATAACCCTGGCCACGTCTTTATATATCCTCAGTACTTACATTGAGTACCTACTAAGTTATCTTTACAGTTCTCCAAATGTTTTGATTGTTTTGAGGTCATCGTCTAATACTTCTCCACCACAATCTCTTTTCCTGATCATAACCTTATATCTCCTCGTTTGCTTGTTCAACTGTTTCTACTATGGCCATTTTATAGGCAAAGAAACTGAGGCCCAGGGAAACTCATACAGATAACACAGGGTGAAACTGTATAGGTACTTACTACCTGATGAGAAAATAAATGGAGGAAAGTACAGAATTAGAATTTGTTACAGCTTTAAGAGCTTAACTATGTTAAGACAAATGGAAAAAGCAGCACATCCATAAGGAGGTAAATGTCAAACTTGACTTAGAAAAAACTATTGGCTGTTTCCTTAATAGCCTCTGTAGCTCTGAGTTTCTTTAGGATTTGATTAGCTATCGTTGTGAAATGCCTTGACTGTTAGTAAGTTAGGAAAATTGTGAATTTATAAGAAAATAGATAGCATCTCTTAAGACTAAAAAAGTATTGGCTAGTTGAATTAGTTGACCTAGGATGGTATCAGTGCAATGATTTTTTTCCATTAGGGGATGGGGTACTATGGATGGGCTTACCAGTATTAACTAAGGAGTTATTTTTTTCAAATTATGCATATCAAAGGATTTGAACATGTAGCAGTTTAAAATACCTTTCAATATGTGACTTAGATGTGTAAAAAGACCTTTCTGTTTCTATATTTGATGTTCGTTTCCAACTTGAGCCTTTGTTTTGCCCCATAGGGGTATACTTAATCTTGTGAATGCAGGGTAAACTCAGATCATCCAGAGTTTTCTCATCTATTTCAGGGTAATTCGTTATACTAATGGTTTGTCTCCCTTTTTCTCTAAAATGCATTCTATTAGCCTGATTTCCTTGGACTTTTTGTCTTTTAAAAATCAAAAGCCAGAAATTTTGAGTTTCACAAACATGTTCTTGTAAGTTGCTACTCTCTCATGAACTTCAAAGCCTATTTTGAAATCTATTTTGAAACTCAAAAGCTGAGAATTGATTCTTTCCCTTTGAATTCCTGTCATAACTGGACCCTGAAGGCGATAGTATAGGATAATACCCTTGCCATTGTATTGGTGGAATAGGGTAGGAAGAGCAGAAAATAACAAAAAGGATATTATGTCATATTTTACAAAATTTACCCAATAAAATTAAAATATTTATTTCAAGTCCTGCCAATCAATGAGATGTTCTAGATGTAAACCTGAGCTTCAGATTCCCCTGCCTTTATAAAGAAATGGACTTAGAATCCCAAGCAGGGATGAATCTCAGCAAGATTTAGCATTAAGGAGCAAGGCAAATCAGAGAATAAATCTGAGCAGAAATGTACAAATACTGAGAAAATGGTAGTTTTTCTTATTATCCTAGGGACCCATGATTGTGCCTGAGTTCCAGAATAGGACCTGAGTCTGGAAAGAGCCAAGAACACAGACTGTCTACCCCTTACTGATGAGATCTCTACTGATGTACTTTTAAATTCCCTTGTTTCCTTACAGATCAACAATAAAGAATAAAAAATGTTTAGGACAAAAACACGCACTGTTTCTGTCATGTGGCCATCACATGCCAAAATCTTGTAGTGCAAAATTACCCTGGGTGGGCAGCTCCTCTTATCTCCGTCTTCATAAGTAACCACCCCTAACGCCAGAGCTTCCGAGCTCTCTATCTTCTCTGTGGCTCTGTTATTTCCTTGCCCGTGATGGAAGCAACTGCCTCCCTTTCCCAGATCCCTTTCCCAGGCCCTCTGTAAATGGCCCTTGCTCCATATTTAGCAAGCAATCCTAGACTCAGAACACATGTGAGCATTACACCTATATTCTTATCTTACCTGAATCCTAGCTCTGCCCTGAGACCACTTTTCTCCAGTCCTCTAAAGTGATGTTTATTTTCTCACACACCATGCAGTTGCGTTGACAAGAGTTGTGTCCTCTTTGATCTTCATTGCCACTCTCCATCATTGCTCTTGCAACTTCTTTTAAACAAAACAGGCAAAAAACCGGCAACCACAAATTCCTGTTTTGTTGCTAATTAGGCCATTCTGTTATAGCATCCTCTCCCCTCCTAGTCACTGTCACCTCCAACCCCTCTGCCACTCCCCTTTCTTAATTAAACACTTTTGCCATCAAGCTCATAGTTTTAATTTTTTTTTCTTTTAGGATCTCTGCCTTCATCCAGGTGATTCTCATACCTACATGGAACATCCATTTAATACCAAGATCTCTCAGTTCTTCAACTAACCCCAGTGACCTTTTCCTATACTCCACGTGAGTCAATCACTTCCACAGTTCTGGCTGGGACCTCACCATCATTCATAACTGTTATAACAAAAAGAAATCACTAAAGTCTTTCCTTCTCTGACTTGAACCTCCTCTCCTTCCAGTTTGCTTGTTCAACTGCTTTCCTTGTGGTCATAGCTCAGTGTCAGGGACACTTCCAGTCTGTTGAGTGCTCTACTTTTCCCCATTCACTCAGCTCCTTCTTTTCATCACTAGCCTCCTTATCCAACGTAGACTTCATGGCTCGTGCCCAGCCAATGTCCCCAGTGTAAGATGACACTCAAACTGACTTTATGTAGGACTTCAGCACTACTCAGTATCCCCACCATGTTTCTCGAAGTCACTATCTCAAAACTTCTCTACCATCCTCAAATCTCTGACTCCCTCTCCCATTCCGTGCCTATGCAGAAAGAGGGAGGAGGGGTCAGAAATTTGAGAATAGATGACAGAAAGAAGCTTCCAGAAGGAAGTGTTCCCATCTCCTCAATATAAAATCCACATGTTTGCTTAAACCTTCAAACAGCCTTTCCTCCTTCTCTCCAATAAGGAGAAAGAGGTTGCCCTTTATTCTACCTGTAAGTCTAATTTCTCCACACTGTTTATACTCACTGTCTACATTTCTTTACCTTCCACTCACCCTCTTCAATATAACTTTCTGCCCCATCCCTCCATAAAAACGCATCTGGTTGATGTCATCAGTGTCACTAAATAAAGCAGACTTTACAGTTCACATTTTATTTGACCTCTCATCAGCAATATTCACTGTTAAACTACACAACCCTTCTTGAAACATTCTTTTTCGTTACCATCTACAACACAGTACTTTACTGTTACTTGCTTTTCTACCTCTCTGCCCATTCCTTCTCTGCTCCTTTGCAGGCTCATCCTGCTCTACCTAGCCAATCCATGGTACGTGTTAGAATTAATCATGGTTTGTTCATAAACTCCACTGGCTTCTCATTTTATAATCTTTCCCCCAATGTCAACTAGCACATATACCCAAGTGAGTAAAAAAAAAAAAAAAAAGTAACATGTAATAGACAGAGAGACAGAAAAGTAACAGCAGTTAAGTATTGTGCATATATTGTGTTAAGTATGGTGTGTGTATACGTGTATCACACACCTGACATCTGTGATCCAAAGCAGTGTATTCAACCCATGGTACTTGTTCTACGTCCTTCCTTAGGTGTTTTAAAATTACCTCATCCAACACTGAACACATCACACACACACACACACTCACACACATCTACCCAACCAAATACAGTCCTCTTCCAGGCTCCCCTTAGCAAATGGATCTTTGACACCACCTCACTCACGCCTACTCCATTGCTAATCCGGCACTGTTTTGTGGATTTTACACCCCAAATCTGCTTTATTTATCCAGTTTTCTGCATCTCCGCTGTCAACACCCTAATGGAAGGCAGTGTGTCCTGATTTTGTCTTAGCATATCCATTATCACCCCTTTCCTACCTGCTTGCAACTGCTGCCAAACTTTTTAATGCAAATCTTATCAGTGGTTCCTCTCCCAATTTAAAATCTTTCAGTGTTTTCCCATTTTTCTTAGGATACAGTTAAAATTCCTGAACATTTTCAACAACCCTCTGTGTGGTCTGGCCTTTGCCTACCTTTCAAGGCTTATTTGCCATGTTCCCTCAGAGCACGAGTCCTTTGCATATCTATCTCTTGTTTCCTGGAACATTTTATCCCAGACCCCTCCAAGTCATCCAGCAGAACTCAAGTCTAATCCCTTTCTGGTACCCTTTCCTTCTTCCTAGCATCAATCTTATTTTGTAGTTGTTTATTTGTATGGTTATTATTGCCTCTATTTTCCCTCCAGAGTCTGGACTCTAAGCTCTATAAGGGCATATCTATGTTTGTCTACCTTATATTCCCAGTGAATAATTGTTGAACAAATGAATGGACACTTTACCAGCACAATAGTGACATTTATCAAGTAAGAGTTTAGTTCTTTTGGCCACTCCTTTCCACATCTTATTTTCCCCGCACTGATACAATGTCGTCACCTTCCTTGGACACTCGGTGTTCTCAAAACCATTCTCTTACATTCTTCCCTAGTTCAGAAATTTCAGTTTTCAAGAAGTGAGGTGATAAGCTCATTGAGGCTTCGGAGGGACAGGCTGGTAAGGCTCAATAATTTTCTCCTCTTAACTGAGTTTGCCTTTGGAAAATGGATTATACCTTAGAATTAAAGCAATGAGGTTCTATTGTGAGGTTTCTTCTGTCAGTCAGCTAAGTGCAAGAAGGCTCTGAACTGATACTAGAAGTCCTACTGAAGAGATAGTCTTTTCCTTATTCAATTATTGTGAGTCCATTTCTTGTTCATGGTATAATTTGAGCTTATTTTGGATTCTTCTAGAAAATCGTTGATACCAATTTGTTAGTGAGGTTTAGCCAAATACCTAATTTGGTTTATAGTGTCTCAGAGCTGAGCATGACTTAAGTGTCATATCCATATAATGGAATACATTTATTTTCATTTCCTAACTACCTTGAGTAGTACTTATTATTGAAGTGGTTATTGTCAAAACAGTACAAAATTATGTCAACTGCCGTATAGATATTCAGATAGATAGAGATATACGTAATTGACTTTATCATACCGGTATTGTTGGTTAGAACAAGTGATCATGACATGCCACTTTCCCTGCTATCCCACGGACGAGTAGCTTCCCTTGAGAGCCATAAGCTTAGCACTGGAGCTGACAGATTTGTCCTGGCTTTTGTGACTTGTAGGAAGCTCTACATTCTGTTTGTTGGGAAATTTAATCTCTGCATTAACCTTGCTGAGAAAAGAAATCCACAAGTAGCTGAGAATCTGATTGATATGCAGCTGCATTAAAGTGAGAGAAAATGTAGTGCTGTTTGCCTATGGTTTCCTTCAGTCACCACAGGGTAATAAAAGCAACATATTTTTTAATTACCATTTCTTACTAGAATGTGGAAATATTAGCCTCCAGATACCCATTTAAAAGCTTGAAACCAGATGGTGGAAAATATCCAACGGAATCGAAGTAGAGGGGTGAACAATCTGAGTAAAGCGATTTGGAGACATCTGATACATGGAAAGGGGGCATATAAATCCTCCAGGAGAAAGGAAGGGAAGGCAGAACTCAACTACTAAAGCCTCTGAAAATGTCAGACATATTTGAGAAAATCATATCAAGTCAATAATGGCCAAATTCACATCTTATTTCAGGGAATGGCTGGAAATCATAGGCTGTAATTTCTGGCATCAGATGTGAAATTGCTCCTTTAAGTGAAAGTAATTTTGATACCTTAAATTTCCATGATGTCTTTCTTTTCAAAGAAAGTTTTCTCAGGCAGGGACTGACAAGTACATGGAGTTAGTTGTTAGCGGAAACTTGCAAAGAAAAAAACTGCAGCAAGCCATGTTGTACTTTTTCTTTTTTCTTCCAGCTCAACTTCACATTCTTCACCACACATCCCCCAAACCCCACCACCATATGCCCAAAGGAAAACACAAAATATATGTGACTATACACATGAACACTTCCTTTGGAGTAGAGAAAAGTTATTCCCCAAATCAACTCTTTCTTCTTGAGGATCCTACTTATATCCATTCATTTATTGAGTAAAAAAATGTATGGAGTGACCATGTTTTGCCACTCAGAAGGCCCTACAGGATAAAAACATGAGAAAGGTATACAGTCAGTCCTCTGTAGCCATAGATGCCACATTCATAGATTCAACAACCAACCACAGATTGAAAAAAATTCTAGAAAGTTCCAAAAATCAAAACTTGAATTTGCCACTCTCTGGTAACTATTTACATAGCATTTACACTGTAGTAAGTATTACAAGTAATCTAGAGATGATTTAAAATATATGTGCAGGAGGATGTTCATTAGGTTATATACAAATACTGTGCTGGCCATTTTATATAAAGGACTTGAGCATCCACAAATTTGGGTGTCTGTAGGGGTCCTGGAACCACTCCCCCATACCAAGGGATGACTCTACAAGATTCTTACCCTTACAGAGCTCCCTACTGATAGGGGACAAATAAAAGTAAACCAAAATCATAATATTGTTTGAAAAGTGCTGATAGAATACAGACTGTTACAGGTAAGATTTACATCTGTTGGCAGAACAAAATTACTGATATGCAGCTGCATTAAAGTGAGAGAAAATGTAGTGCTGTTTGCCTATTTCATTTTCAGAAATGTCCTTGTTTAGATGTTGTTATATGACCACCCTTGCTATAGTCTTGGAGGAGACACATCTAACCCAGTCTGGGGGCTCGGCGTCACCCTCCCAGAGGAAGCCATGGTTAACAAGCCAAAACCTGAGGGATATGAGCTGGACAAAAATGCACTGAGAGGAATGGTGCTCATGGCAAAGAGTACACACATGAAAAAACCCAGAGAGAGGATTTACTGACACATTGAACAAAAAGCAAGTACGGCCAAAGTCTTTCAAGAGTGAGAGTCTGCAAGATGAGACAGTAGATTAGACAGGAATCAAAACCACCTTCCTGTGCCTTGAGTCCACCAGGCCAGCTCCAACCTCAGTGCCTTTGTAGCCTTTTTTCCCCCCTCAACATGCACCTCCTCCAGACATCCACGTGGCACTCTCTCCCTCACTTCACTGTAGCCTATGCTCAAATGTCGCCTATTCAGAAAGACCTTCCTGAACCTCCCAATAGGAGATAACTTCCTTTCCGGTCATTTTCTGTCTCTTGATTTGCTTCGCTTTTCTTCATTGCACTTATCACTACCTGATATATTATTTATCATCTCTCTTCCCTCAGTAGAATCTGAGTGACTTGAGAGGCCCTTTATTTGTTCTTTTCATTGCTGTATCCCCAGGACCTGGAAGTATTCCTGGCACATTGTAGTTCTCCCATAAATATCTGATAAGTGAAAACATGAAAAGCACTTAGAAAAGTACCTGACAGATAATAAGTGCTCAGAAATGTTAGCTATTTTTATTATGAAGTATAGATAAGGTAGAGGAGATAATGAAAAGAGAAAATAAAAACTTATGTATTTCATTATCACAATATCACTGACAGGAAACTTGGGTTCGAGTCTTTGCTTGAAACCTCCCATAAAAGGAGGGACTTTGCCACCTCCTGCGGCAGCTCTACCACGAGTAGACCAAACATTTAATCAATTAATTTATTCATTTAAAGGCTTTCTTTTAGGTTAGCTGAAATATGCCTTTGTAACTTCTTCCTGCTCTTACTACCTCCTTGAAAAACACAAAGCACATCCCTTCTGGAGAGTTAAAGTCTGCTATTATATGTTTCTTTACTTTTAATCAGAACAAGAAGATTCAATTCCTTGAACTGTACTTCATGAATTTCTGTGAGCCTTTTAAAATAATAGTCAGACATATGACCTGACCAATAGGCTTCATTGGTCCCTGGGTATCGTTATTAATGCAATTCATGATTCTATAAGCATTTTGATAACTGCATTTACTGAAGAATTTATGTAATTGTACATAAGCATGGATTCATTTGTAAGTATTTTTTTAAAATGACATATGCTTTTGCTGATTTAAGTTGTTAGTTTAGCTGGTTAATGCACGATTCTATTTTTTATACTTGAAACAAGAGAAAAACTAATCTCTTAATCCAGTGCTTCCCCATAAGCTAAGTAGAATAAATCCTTGGCATTTGAGGATTTAAAATTCAAAGTTTCAAATATACACAGAAACCCAAATATTAATGGCATGTAATAATCTGTAATTTTCCTGAGGCACGAGTTTTTGTGAGGCATGAACAGCACCCCCTGCAAGGGCAGTATGTGGCAGTGAGTCTCTTAGCTTATGAGTGAGCCAAGCTAGCTCCCAAGCTTATGTGTCTTAACATGACTCTGTTATTCTCTGCTCAAACTTGCGTATATATTTTATGGGATTGAAATATATGTTACAGTAAGGAGCTATATATAGATAGGTAGCTAGGCACTATCCAGAGGTTTAATAGGTTTTTCTTAGTGACTACTGTTAAGTCTCATATCCAGTTCTTACATGGGTGGTCATAATACTCTACTGCCACCTGGTGACATCATGTTGTCCACTCAACATAAATTTATGCTCCAGTCCCCTCCATCCTACTGTATGTAAGATTCCTTTGCCAGTTTGGAAGAGCTCTTGATCAATATCTATGTGCTATACACTCTCAAACTAGAGTGAGGAGACCAGGTTACATATGAATGGTTATAAGTGAAAAAAAAAATCAGAGGATACTCATACTGCTGGACCAGAGTAAAGTATAAATAAATAAACAATAAAAGTAAAAAAAAAAAATTCTTTAGGCAAATTCAATTGATTAAGCCATGACTAAATAATTATTTTTGGAACATAAGATTTTTCCAATTGAAATTATTATGACATTTAAATATGTATCTGGTTAAAACTAAAGTTTAACTGAACATAGTGCTTTAGAGAAACTTCTACTTTTCTTAGAATCCATCTATTTTAAAAATTTGTGTTTTATTTTCTTAACTTTTTATTTTGAAATTAGAGTAGACTCATAGGATGTTACCAAGATAGTCAACAGAGATCCTGGGTACCCATCACCCAGTTCCCTGAGATGGTTTACATCTTAGGTAATTATATTATGATATCAAAACCAGAAATGACATTGATAATTTTATTACATGTAATCACCACCAGAATCATGATGCAGAACTATTTCATTGCCACAAAGATCCTTTGTGCCACACTCCTTTATGGTTACATGCTTCCCGCCACACCACCCGCTACCATAGCTACCCCTTCCCAACTACTCATCTGTTCTCCATCTCTGTATTTTGTCAGTTCAAGAATATTAGATAAATGAAATCATACAGGGTATGACATTTTAAGATTGGCTTTTCTACACTGAGCCTAATGTATTTGAGATCCATCCAAGTTATTCTATGCTGTAAATAGCTTGTGCCTTTTTATTGCTGAGTAGAAATTCATGGCATGGATGCACCACAGTTTGTTTACCACCCCCCCCAATAGGGTATTTTGTTTGTTTCCAGTTTGGGTCTATTACCAATAAATCTTCTGTGAACATGTGCATACAAGTTTTTGTGTGTCTGAAGGTTCTCAGAGACAGGGTTCCTCTGTCTCTCCTTTGCCATTCCATGATGGTTTTACACAAAGAAAAAAGTATAAAAGACAGCATCCACTAGTAACTGTTAATAGTAAAGTCCCAAATCAAAGTCGCAGTTGAAGATTTTAGTTGTAGAAAATAATCTGTAAGAAGTGGACCATCACTAGTATCACCACAATCCTGCCACGATATATGTAAGTGCCTCTATCATTTGGGCCTTTTATTTAGTGTTTTTAAAATGTCTTAGATGGAAACATCAACTAGGAGATGTTAGCAACTATTAAATAAGTAGTGTATATGCCTTGGTAAATCCTACACAAGGAAAATGTGTCCAGTGATCCTATGTTGACCAAATCCAATAGGAATTAAAGATCATGTGTTGAATGAATATGCATGAGAGTGGAATTTAGTGGACAAAAAGAAAAATAAACATTTTAAAATATTCCCTTTTATGAATTTATTGAATGTCAGAGGATTTAGAAATTGACCAATAGGGAACTATCTCCTGTCTATAACATAAAGAATAAAAAATCAAGAATAGTGCATAATAAAGGGAGAGATGTTTTTGGCTGAGGGCTTTCTAATTACCTCAGCAACATCTGCCAAGGCCTGATCCTGCTCTGTGATCCCTCCTCCAAGATAAATAAATGTGAAGGTTGATCACGCAATAGACCAGCCATTTAAGATAGGTTTAAAAAGAGTTTATCTGTCACATTCAGTATTTCTCCACCAACATATCGCCAAGTAGGTTAAAGCTCCACTTTCAAGAAGTCTCTTACCGATCAATGGTTGGCAGAGGTGGAGGATGAGGGAAATGGATGAAGATGGTCAAAAGGTACAAACTTCCACTTCAAAGATAAATAAGTTCTAGGGATGTAATGTACAACATGGTGATGATAGCTAACAATACTGTGTTATATATTTGGAAGTTGCTAAGAGAGTAAATCTTAAAAGTTCTTATCACAAGAAAAACATTGTAACTATGTGAGGTCATGGATGTTAACTTATTATGCTAATCATTTCTCAATATTATGTATGCCTAATTATTATGTTATATATCTGAAGTTAATACAATATTACTTGTCAATTGTATCTCAGTAAAACTGGAGGAAAAAAGAAGTCTCTTGTCTCTCAAAGAAGTCAGCATTTTTTGCCCTGCATATTCAGCTATAGACAGATCAGACTGTTACTGGTGACTAAGTTCTGGTCCTGTCGCAGAAAGGATTCGGAGACGAGACACGGAGGTTAAGAAAGTAAAGTTAGGATTTATTAAGAGATAGTCCACTCTCAAGGGGAGAGCGGACAGGCTCAGGTGAGCAGCTGCCCTGAGTTTCTTTGGCAAGTTGGTTACATAGAGGGTAAAAATGAATAGGCAGAATATTCATTGGGGAGGGAAGGATTTGGGGTCATATTCCCTGATTTTCATCCCAACTCCACCTTCCCAAAAGGAGGAGGGATTTTGTCCTTATTTAGTCTGGATCAGAAGTGTCAGGGTGTTGGTGCATAATGGGTACTTCTAATCTGCAAAGCTAATTTTATGATAATGAGGGCATAATGTGCAGAAGGTCACATTCAGACACTGGAGAGTCTTGCCTTTTCCCACCTTTCTTTGTTGGCCTCCAGGGTACTTGTCACCCCAAAATGTGTGACCACTTCTCCTCCCAGAGGTTTCTACTTTTTTACTCTGCCCAGGGATCCTGTTGTTTACATGATGTATGGTTTCCTGCATTTAGCCTGTGCCCCTCCTTTCTGCCCAATTCCTGCCATGTGGCCTGTGTCCCCCTTTCTCTGCTCATATCTAGCTGTCGGCCTGCTCTAACAAAACAAGTTTAAACATCATACCGGCATACCCCCTAATTTCTCCTTACGGGAAATGAGGTTCATAAAACCTTTTTCTTGTTCATAGATTTTATTGTGAAGGTAAATAAAGAATGAGAGTGTCATGGAGGAAGAAATTTTCCTCTGCCCTTCTAGGTTCTTCTGGCTGGTCTAAGAATTAAATTGAATTGAGAAAGATTAACAGGACAAAATCAAACAAAATTTTAATAACATGTACACGTGGGAAAGACCCAGGAAAACTGAGTAACTCACCAAAGTGGCCAAAACCCCAGCCTTAAATACTATCTTCAGCTAAAGACAAAAGAAGATGTTGAGGGTAGGGGTTTGAGATTTCAAAGGGGAAGAAGGCAGTTGACATGGAGATGGGAAAGCAAATGTTTGGCAAACAAATGTTTGCTGGGCCAGGCAGAGACAATGGGACACAGAGAATTCTAACAAGCAGACTTTCTAGGTTCCTCCCTGTCTACACACCTAGTTCTTACTGTAGTATCTATGGTGATAGCCCCCTTCCTGGAACAGGTCCTCTGTCTACATTCTTTTAGGCAGCTAGGGGAAAGGTCACAGTTTCTTCCTGAGCCTTTTGGGCTTTAAAAATAATCAGCCTAAATTAATCCTCTTGCCAAAGAGACATATTTTGGGGTGACAAATTTTGCTCACTTACAACAGAGACATGTTTTGAGCTCTTTATTAGAAATATGCAATAAATTAAAAAAAACTGAATTTTTTTTTTTTGGTGCAGTTGTTCCAAAAGTGGACAGGCTGTTCAGTTCAAGAGGTGAGAAGTCACTGCCCCCAAAATGCTGTGACAGATAATCTTTGGGTTGAGTCCTAAGCTTATTAAACTGTCAGAGCTGAATTATCAGTAAATCAAGAAGGATGTTAATGAGCATCTGTGCTTCAGCTTTCATTGCCATTTGGCAAACAGTAGCACAAAAAGAAAATGGTAATTAGCAATAAAGGTGTGTTTATTGGTTTGTGCAGTTGACAGAGGCTGTATGTCTCTTCTGCACAGTATGTGTCCTTTATAAAACTGCCAGACAATGGGTGCAAAACCTGTTCTCTTTTCCTTTAGGCTAGAGCTCATGACCTTGAAGTGCCACTAGAGGAAAATCAATTAATGTGGGAATGAGAATTTACTGTTTTCATTGAAAAATAAAACAAAGAGCTCTAGCGAATTTGAGTAACCCTCAATCCCTCCCCTCCCACAAAGGCCTTTCCTAAAGCCTGCCTTCCCACCCCAGTCCATCCTCTATACTACCTCCTGTGATCATTTTAAAAGGAAAATTGATTATGACATTCGCTTGATGAAAACCCTTCAGTGAGTTCTCAGAATAGGATGCGGTTCCCTAGTATGTTCTGTAAGTCACCTCAGGGAGCTAGCCCTTGCCTGCTCTCCAAGCTTCTTCTCAGACCGCTATTACCCCATCCCCTCCTAATCTACACTCTGATAAAGGAAGTGTTGTCAAGAGAGGGAAACAGGATGTTTCTACTCTTCTGGAGAAAGTGTACATTGGCACAGTCAGGCCTGAGAGCAATGTGGTACCCTGTAATCAAGCAGAAAACGTTCATTCTCTGCTGTCCTGTCATTCCACTACCGGGTACACCATTGAAAACTTTCATACATGCACTGGGAAGTGCTAACTGGTATCTTCACTGCAGTACTTCTGGTAACAGTGAAAAGTGGTATAAGAACAACAAAAAAACCCCACATAAATAGGAGAATGAATAAATACATTGTGGTCTCCTCACAGAATGGAATCATATATAGGGACTAACAGTTAAAGAGATGGTGGTATACGACATGGACAAATGTCCAAAACCTAACATTGAATTAGAAAATATATTACCAAATGACAAATACATTGTAATGCAGTTTATGTAAAGTTTTTAAGTCAATAAAAAATTATGTATAGTTTATGGACACATACATATGTGCTTATACATAAAAGGAAAAGATACACAGCAAGTTCAGGAGAGAGGTTTATTCTGAGGAGACAGGTGGGGGAGAATGTGTAGAAGAGGATTACAAAAGGGCTTCACTTTTAATTGAAGTATTTTATGCGATATCTATATGTATAATTGTGATTTATGATAATATATATTTGATCTCCATTTCTGTCACAGAGCTCCTAAAACTCTTGGAATTTCCTAAGTGATGAGAGCAATAAAGTTATTTTTGTTATGTTAATGAGGTGACTTTGGAAAGCACCAAAGGATGAGGGTTGGTTGCCTGTGGAGCCAACCTTGTGATTAAAGGGTTGGAACTTTCAGTCCCGCCTCACTGACCTCTAGAGTGGGGAGAAGGGCTGGAGATTGAATTCAATCACCATCAGCCAGTGATTTAATCAAGCGTGCTTATTTAGCAAAGTCTCCATAAGCACTCCAAAGGACAGGGTTCAGAGAGCTTCTGGGTTGGTGAACAAGTGGAGATGTGGGGAGAGCAGTGCCTCAGGGGAGTATATGGAGCTCATGCCCTTCCCCACACCTTGCCCGATGCCTCTCTTCCACCTGGTTGCCACACTCATAGTCTACTAAGTAAAATGTTTCTCTGAGCTCTGTAAGCCTCTCTACCAAATCAGTCAAGCCCAAGGAAGGAGTTGTTGGAACCTTCAATCTATAGCCAGCAGGTCAGAAGCATAGGTGACAACCTGGACTTGAAATTGACATCCGAAGTGACGAGGAGCAGCCTTGTAGGACTGAACCATTAACCTGTGGGATCTAATCCTATCTCTGGGTAGATGGCTTCAGAATTGAGTTGAATTATAGGAACCTCCCCATCCAAGTTGGAATTGGTAATAGAATCATTTTACTATAGGTCTGTCTGTCTGTCTGTCTATCTATCTATCCTTAAGAAAATAAGAGTGAGTTAGGGGGTGAGAGTATAGCTCAGCAGCGAAGTGCATGCCCAGCATGCACGAGGTCCTGGGTTCAATCCCCAGTACCTCCATTAAAAATAAATAAAGGGGGAAGGATATAGCTCAGTGGTAGAGTGCCTGCTTAGCATGCGTGAGGTACTGGGTTTATTACCCAGTACCTCCATTAAAATAAATAAACCTAATTATCCCCCGCCAAAAAATTTTTTAAAAGTTTAGAAATAAGTAAATAAATAAGTAAATAAACCTAGTTACTCCCATTCCCAAGAAAAAAAGCACAAAAAAAGAAAATATGCAAAATGTTAACATTTATTAAATATGGGTGATGAATACACAGGTGTTCAATCTGTTGGGTTTTTTTGTAGTTTAGTTTGTTTGAAATTTTTAATTAAAAATCATCATTTACACACGCAAATTTTTTGTCACAAATGAAAAACAGACAAATAAAACTCAAGCCGTGGAGCAGATGGAGCAGGATGGCATGATAGTGTGTCGACTTTGTCCTCAGTCATCTACCTTTTCTTTTTTTTCTTTTCAGGGTTATAGTGCATAACATAAATCATGACTTTTCATGGTCTTTTATACTATGTAATTTTCTGAATGATGGAGTATTTCCTGGAGCTGTAGCCATGTGCTAGAAAGCTAGAAAGACAATGGACTTAGATATCTAAATGAGTGGGGATTGTGGTCCACTTTGTTGATAATTGTGGCTATTGAGTAGTATGATTACCACTAGTTGCATTTGTTTTCAACAGAGACTCACCTGAACTTAGTCTTGACACTGTAATGGAGTATAAGTCAGTACAAGCACTGTGGAAAACAATTTGGCATTACCTTATAAAGTAGTACCTATGCTTAACATACGACCCAGCAATTACACTTCTATTATAGATTCTAAGAAACTATTAGAAATGTGCACTGGGAAACATATTCATAGAAGCTGTTGTAATAGCTAAAAAACAGTCAATCAAACAAGCAAACAGAAATATCACATCCAAACACTGGAGAATAAATAAAGCGTGGAAGTCACATGATGGAATTCTCTAAAGCAGAGAGAATGAATGAGACAGAACTACAACAGGTCATAGAAGAATACACACAAGATGATTCTGTTTATATAAAACAAAGACATGAAAAAATTATACTATATATATTTTAAGAAGTACATATATGTGGAAAAACTTATGAAGGAAAGCTTTGGAACGATAAGTACATAATACATAATTCAGGATATTGGTTTCCTTTTGTTTCCTCTCTGATCTTCGCTAAAAAGAGACTTCCATGGTGCATGATTTCCAGAGCTGTCTTTTATTTATTTTTTTTTTATGGAATGTTTTATTTTTTTATTTGACTTTGTTCTTTTTTTTTTTTTTAACATTTTTTATTGATTTATAATCATTTTACAATGTGTCAAATTCCAGTGTTCAGCACAATTTTTCAGTCATTCATGGACATATACACACTCATTGTCACATTTTTTTCTCTGTGAGTTATCATAACATTTTGTGTATATTTCCCTGTGCTATACAGTGTAATCTTGTTTATCTATTCTACAATTTTGAAATCCCAGGCTATCCCTTCCCACCCTCCACCCCCCGGTAACCACAAGTCTGTATTCTCTGTCTGTGAGTCTATTTCTGTCCTGTATTTATGCTTTGTTTTTGTTTTTGTTTTTTAGATTCCACATATGAGCGATCTCATATAGTATTTTTCTTTCTCTTTCTGGCTTACTTCACTTAGAATGACATTCTCCAGGAGCATCCATGTTGCTGCAAATGGCATTATGTTGTCAGTTTTTATGGCTGAGTAGTATTCCATTGTATAAATATACCACCTCTTCTTTATCCAGTCACCTGTTGATGGACATTTAGGCTGTTTCCATGTCTTGGCTATTGTAAATAGTGCTGCTATGAACATTGGGGTGCAGGTGTCATCCTGAAGTAGGGTTCCTTCTGGATACAAGCCCAGGAGTGGGATTCCTGGGTCATATGGTAAGTCTATTCCTAGTCTTTTGAGGAATCTCCACACTGTTTTCCATAGTGGCTGCACCAAACTGCATTCCCACCAGCAGTGTAGGAGGGTTCCCCTTTCTCCACAGCCTCTCCAGCATTTGTCATTTGTGGATTTTTGAATGACGGCCATTCTGACTGGTGTGAGGTGATACCTCATTGTAGTTTTGATTTGCATTTCTCTGATAATTAGTGATACTGAGCATTTTTTCATGTGCTTTTTGATCATTTGTGTGTCTTCCTTGGAGAATTGCTTGTTTAGGTCTTCTGCCCATTTTTGGATTGGGTTGTTTATTTTTTTCTTATTGAGTCGTATGAGCTGCTTATATATTCTGGAGATCAAGCCTTTGTCGGTTTCACTTGCAAAAATTTTCTCCCATTCCGTAGGTTTTCTTCTTGTTTTACTTCTGGTTTCCTTTGCTGTGCAGAAGCTTGTAAGTTTCATTAGGTCCCATTTGTTTATTCTTGCTTTTATTTCTTCTAGGAGAAAATTTTTGAGATGTATGTCAGATAATGTTTTGCCTATGTTTTCCTCTAGGAGGTTTATTGTATCTTGTCTTATGTTTAAGTCTTTAATCCATTTTGAGTTGATTTTTGTATATGGTGTAAGGGAGTGTTCTAGCTTCATTGTTTTACATGCTGCTGTCCAGTTTTCCCAACACCATTTGCTGAAGAGACTGTCTTTATTCCATGGTATATTCTTGCCTCCTTTGTCGAAGATGAGTTGACCAAAAGTTTGTGGGTTCATTTCTGAGCTCTCTGTTCTGTTCCATTGGTCTATATGTCTGTTTTGGTACCAATACCATGCTGTCTTGATGACTGTAGCTCTATAGTATTGTCTGAAGTCTGGGAGAGTTATTCCTCCAGCCTCTTTCTTTCTCTTCAGTAATGCTTTGGCAATTCTAGGTCTTTGATGGTTCCATATAAATTTTATTATGACTTGTTCTAGTTCTGTGAAATATGTCCTGGGTAATTGGATAGGGATTGCATTAAATCTGTAGATTGCCTTGGGCAGTGTGACCATTTTAACAATATTGATTCTTCCAATCCAAGAGCATGGGATATCTTTCCATTTTTTAAAGTCTTCTTTAATTTCCTTCATCAATGGTTTATAGTTTTCTGTGTATAATTCTTTCACCTCCTTGGTTAGATTTAGTCCCAGATATTTTATTACTTTGGGTGCTATTTTAAAGGGGATTGTTTCTTTACTTTCTTCTTCTGTTGATTTCTCGTTAGTGTAAAGAAATGCAACTGATTTTTGAACGTTAATTTTGTAACCTGCTACCTTGCTGAATTCTTCAATCAGCTCTAGTAGCTTTTGTGTGGACCTTTTAGGGTTTTCTATATATAGTAACATGTCATCAGCATATAATGACACTTTTACCTCTTCTTTTCCAATTTGGATCCCTTTTATTTCTTTCTCTTGCCTGACTGCTGTGGCTAGGACTTCCAGGACTATGTTGAATAGGAGTGGTGATAGTGGGCATCCTTGTCTTGTCCCAGATTTTAGTGGGAAGCTTTTGAGTTTTTCACCGTTGAGTACTATGCTGGCTGTAGGTTTGTCATATATAGCTTTTATTATGTTGAGATATGTTCCCTCTGTACCCACTTTGGCGAGAGTTTTTATCATAAATGGGTGTTGAATTTTATCAAATGCTTTTTCTACATCGATTGAGATGATCATGTGGTTTTTGTCCTTTCTCTTGTTGATGTGATGTATTACATTGATTGATTTGCGTATGTTGAACCAGCCTTGTGTCCCTGGGATGAACCCACTTGGTCATGATGTATAATCTTTTTTATGTGTTGTTGGATTTTATTTGCTAAAATTTTGGTGAGGATTTTGGCGTCTATGTTCATCAGTGATATTGGCCTATAATTCTCTTTTTTTGTAGTGTCTTTGCCTGGTTTTGGTATCAGGGTGATGGTGGCTTCATAGAATGAGTTTGGGAGTATTCCCTCCTTTTCAATCATCTGGAAGAGTTTGAGAAGGACTGGTATGAGTTCTTCTTTGTATGTTTGGTAGAATTCCCCGGTGAAGCCGTCCGGTCCTGGACTTTTATTTGTAGGGAGGTTTTTAATTGCTATTTCTATTTCCTTTCTAGTGATCAGATTGTTCAAGTGTTCAGATTCTTCTTGATTCAGTTTTGGTAGACAGTATGTTTCCAGAAACTTGTCAATCTCCTCTAGGTTATCCAGTTTGGTTCCATATAGTTTTTCATAATATTCTCGTATGATATTCTGTATTTCTATTTTGTTTGTTGTAATTTCTCCATTTTCCTTTCTTATTTTGCTAATTTGTGCTCTCTCTTTTTTCTTCTTTGTGAGTTTGGCCAGAGGTTTGTCGATTTTATTTACTTTTTCAAAAAACCAGCTTTTGGTTTGGTTGACTTTTTCTATGGTCTTGTTAATCTCTATCGTATTTAATTCCTCTCTGATCTTTATTATTTCCTTCCTTCTGCTGCTTTTTGGGGCTTTTTGTTCTTCTTTTTCTAATTCATTCAGGTGGTGGGTTAAATTGTTTATTTGAGATTGTTCTTCTTTTTTGAGGAAGGCCTGTATCACTATAAACTTCCCTCTTAGCACTGCCTTTGCTGTGTCCCATAGGTTTTGAGTGGTTGTGCTTTCATTATCATTTGTCTCAAGGTATTTTTTAATTTCAGCTTTGATTTCCTCATTGATCCATTGTTTTTTCAATGACATATTGTTTAATCTCCATGCTTTCCTTTTTTTCTCCTTTGTTTCTCTGTTGTTGATTTCCAGTTTCATGGCATTGTGGTCAGTAAAGATGCTTGAGATAATTTCTATCTTCTTAAAATTGTTGAGGTTTCTTTTGTGCCCAAGTACATGATCGATCCTGGAAAATGTTCCATGTGCACTTGAAAAGAATGTATATCCTATTTTTTGGGGGTGTAATGCTCTGAAAATATCCACCCAATCTAGTTTTTCTATTGTAGCATTTAATTTCTCTGTTGCCTTGTTTATTTTCTGTCTGGAAGATCTGTCTAGTGATGTTAATGCAGTGTTAAAATCTCCAACTATGATTGTATTCCCATCAATATCCCCCTTTATCTCTGTTAGTAATTCTTGTTATGTACTTAGGTGCTCCTATATTGGGTGCATATATATTAACGAGTGTAATATCCTCATCTTGTATCACTCCTTTAATCATTATAAAATGTCCTTCTTTATCTTTCTTTATGGCCTTTGTTTTAAAGTCTATTTTGTCTGAAATCAGTACTGCAACACCTGCTTTTTTGGCTTTTCCATTTGCATGGAATATCCTTTTCCATCCTTTCACTCTCAATCTATATGTGTCCTTCTCCCTAAAGTGGGTCTCTTGTATGCAGCATATTGAAGGTTCTTGCTTTATTATCCAGTCTGCCACTCTATGTCTTTTGACTGGAGCATTTAGTCCATTAACATTTACAGTAATTAATGATAGATGTGTGTTTATTGCCATTTTGAACTTATCTTTGCAGTTGAATTGGTATATCCTCTTTGTTCCTTTCTTCTTCCTTTTGTGGTTTGGTAATTTTCCTTTGTATTTTCATGGATTTTATTTAATTTTTGTGACTCCTTTGTAAGTTTTTGGCTTGTGGTTACCCTTTTTTGTAAATCTATTAACCCATTACTATAACTGTTTTTATTAAACTGATAGTAACATGATCTCAAACCCATCCTACTGTTAAAAAAATTTAAAAAAGAAAGAAAAAGATATTCTATATTTCCCTGCCTCCCTCTCCCACTCTCAGTGATTTGTATGTCTTCTTTTATAATTTCATGTTTACTTTATTTGTAATTCATGAGTTATCACCTTTCCAGTTGTGAGTTTCTCATTTCTGTAGCATCCTGCTGCTTTTCTATTTAGAATAGCCCTTTCAATATTTCTTTTAGCATGGGTTTAGTGTTGCTAAACTCCTGCAGCTTTTTTGTCTGTGAAACTCTTTATTTCTCCTTCTATCCTAAAGGATAGCCTTGCTGGATAAAGGATCCTAGGCTGCATCTTTTTTTCATCCAGGGCTTTGAATGTATCTTGCCACTCCCTTCTGGCCTGTAGTGTTTGTGTAGAGAAATCAGCTGAGAGCCTTATGGGGGTTCCCTTGTAACTTACTCTTTGCTTTTCTTTTGCTGCCTTTAGAATCCTTTCTTTATCCGTGACTCTGGCCATCTTGATTATGATATGTCTTGGTGTGGGTCTATTTGGGTTCTTCCTGTTTGGGACCCTCTGAGCTTCCTGTACTTGGATATCTGATTCCTTCTTTAAGTTTGGGAAGTTTTCAGTCATGATTTCTTCAAAAACCTTTTCAATCCCCTTTGATCTTTCTTCTCCTTCTGGGACCCCTATTATGCGAAGATTGGGACGCTTTATATTATCCCATAGGTCCCTTATGCTATTTTCATTATTTTTTATTTGCTTCTCTTGTAGTTCTTCTGAATGGGTGCTTTCTATTGCCCTGTCTTCTAGATCACTAATTCGTTCCTCTGCATTATCTAGTCGGCTTTGCACAGCTATTAGATCATTCCTCATCTCTGTCAATGAGTTTACCCATTCTACTTGGCTCTTCTTTATAGCTTCAATTTCATTTTTGACATATTTTATATCTCTAAACACTATCTCTTTTAATTCCTTCAGCAATATGATCACTCCTTTTTTGAAATCTTGATCTAGTAGGCTATCGATGTCTATTTCATTGATCTTTCTTTCAGGGGATTTCTCTTGTTCTTTTAATTGGGAAAGGTTTTTCTGCTTCTTCATCTTGCTCATACCTCTTTGGCACTGTGGTTTATGGAATATCAGTTGTTTATTTTGGTCCTTAAGGATTTTATCTATCTGATGCCTATTTAGGAATAGAACTTAGGAAAAAAAGAAAAAAAAATAAGAGAGAAAGAATTTTAAAAGAAGGGAGAAAGAGGGTTTGAAAACAGTGTATAATGAATAATAGAAGAGCGAGTTGAAGCAGAGTATTAATCGGGTTGAGACGTCCTTTTGAAACCTTTACAAAAAAGGGGGGGGGGAGATGAATAGATGTATTTGAAACCTGTGTCTAATCAATAGCAGGACATCAAAACCCAAGAGAAATAGAAATGAATTAAGAAGTAAAGATTAAGAGAGTAATAGAAAATAGAACAGGTAAAAACAGATTTAAAAAAAAAAGAGGGGGGTTGTCGGTGTTCTCCTGGAGTCTGTGTGCTTTTACTGTGAAGTCTTTCTGTCTTCGTCCTGTTTTGGAAGCTCAGCTTGCTGTTTTCAGAGGCCCTCTGTTGGCGCCCTCTTCTGTGCTGCTCTCAGCACCTGTCGGCAAGCAGATCATGCCTCCTCCTAACACTGGGTCAGGTGCAGCTCTCTGCTGTGGGCAGGCGGGTCGCTGCCCCTCCGGATGCCGCAGTCAGATGTTGCAGACTGGCCAGGTAGGAGGGCGGGTCGTGCCCCCTCCCAGCACCTCGGTCAGGGGCTGTGTTCCTGCCCGAAAGGCGGGGGGCCGCTCTCGCTCTACCTGCGCCGCCGCCGCCGGTAGCTCCGCTGCTCTGTGCGGCTGCGCGCTCCACCCTGGTCGGCGCTCCGTGGGTGGGCTCGGGGAAGACCAAGGGACAGCCTTGTCCCTGCTCCGAGCCAGAACCCAGCTCCTTGTTTGTCTTTGTGGAGCAAGTTCTCTGAGGGACAATGTTGGAGGATCCTATCTGCCCCAGGCTGCAGGCCAGTCTCAGTCTGGCCTTTGAGGCTGCTAATCCCTTCCGTGCGGATGCAGGTTTCGCCCCCGCCCCCGCCTGGGTGCTCAGTGCCGGGGGATATGGCGGCTGTGCCTGCGCCCCGCCTCTCTTCCCCCGAAAAGTTTCCGCGGGTTTTCAGAGATGGGGGTGTGCACCCTTCCCCCGAGAGCACATCAACCTTGCTGTTTTATGGAGGGCCCAGGTTGTTCTGCCCTGTGCACCCACAGCCACCGCGCGCCGCGCCTTGCGTTCCCCCGGGGCTGCCTCCGTGCAGCCGCCCCCGTCCTCCGCCCGGCTCGTGCAGCCTGGCCCTGCCCGCCGCTGCTGGCTGCGTCTCAGGCTGGGTGTCGAGGGGATGCTCTGTGCCTGTTTAACTTAGTTCTGTTAGTCAAGGGCTGCTCTGTACAGATCCGAGCCTCGGAGGCTCCCCCTCCGTCCCGCTGGCCTCTCAGTTGGAGAGGGGAGACCCAGCGAGCGAGCGCCAGTCCTCCTTTGCCGCTCCCTCCCCGCGGGACCCGTCCCGCGCTGCTTTGCCTTTTGTTCTTTCTTTTTTCCTTTTCTCCTACCAGATTTTTGGCGTCTTTATCTTTTGAAGAGGGCGATGTTCTGTCGGAGTTCCGCAGGTGCTCTGGTTGGCTGAGTGGGTCTGTAGATGTGGGTCTTGGTGTATTTGTGGGAGAGGGTGACCTGCGAGCGTCCTTCTACTCCGCCATCTTCCTATTTCCTCTCTCCAGAGCTGTCTTTTAAATTAAAATTGTCTTATTTTTATAATGAAACACAGCATATATACAAAAATATATATGCATCTATTTAAAATCATAAAAATAAAAGAGACATACATATAACTAACCACCAACAATCCTAAACAATGAAACATTATCAGTTTCTTTGCTGTCCCCTTAAGCCCCTGCCTAATAGTTTTCCCTTCGTTTTCAGCAAAAATCAGAGATCCACTGGGCCAGGTCATGGCCTTGCTGAAATCATGGTCTGGCAACCTCCTTTTACTTGTGGGTCTTTGAACACCGGCTTAAGTGTTTTGTCAGAGGGTCGAAAGCTGCTGGGCCGTTGTACTGCGATTCGTGCTGCCCCATCTGTAATTACCTCATCTGCTGATGCATGGATTTCTCCTACTAAATATGTGTTCTATCTTTGGAGGATTTTCTTGCCCCTACAGTTTTTTTCAAAATGCAAACCTACCTAAAAGAAATGTCACATAAGGCTCTGTTTCCTGAGTATGAATGAAACTATCACTGGCCTACTTAGGAAAGGAGAAATATGTGCAGGCTGTGGACACCAGGTGCCTGCGTTTGAACCAAGACAGAAAGGAATGGGGTCTAGAATGAGAAGTGGGGGACTGTCGCCAAGAACCTCCGTGGACTTCACCATGTTGCCTGTTTGTGGCATAATGAGAATTGGTAGGATATGTCCATCCTTATTCCCTGAACTGGGTATTTCTTGGCCTTCAGGTATTAATGGAGGAAATCGGTTTTCGAAGAGCCTGTCTGTGGTATGTACACTGTTCAACCAAGAGCAGTGAGGTGCTGGCCTAATCTGGGAAACTGGTCCGGGATCAATGGCTAAAGGAAACCAGTTAGAATGCCCAGTGAGTTGGAGTCAGGGTTGGGGGCAAAAATCATAGGGTGGCTGAAGTCTAGAAATCCCAAATTGGAGAAGACAAGCAGCGAGTGGGGACCCTGGAAGTGATGACAACAAACATCAGGAATGTGTAGGGTTTGTACTCTCCGGAAGCTTACCGCCTACCACAAGCACCTAAGGGAGGGCAGGCAAGCAGTACGCCTTCCCGCATCTATTTTTGCTCGCTCCGGCATGCCCACATGAGCATACAGACAAAAATCTGGCTTTATTTATTCAATAGTAAAGTTAACTCAAGAGCGTTAGACAGAAAGCCCAGGATTCAGCAATTTCTGAGGAAGGAAAGGCTGGAGCTAGTAGCTTCAGTTCTGGCACACAAGCTAGCATGAAAATCAGTCCTCATCTAAGGGCCAAGTTTGACAAAATCAACTTCAGTTGTTTTAATTGTCATGCAGCTGGGCTCAAATTGCTTGCTTGTTATGATGCCATTAGCCTTTCAACTAAATATGTACATTCATAATTGTTTGACAAAGGTATAAAGTCAGGAAAATACACTACTGAAATATTAAATCTGACTCATTTAAATTTTAAAGTGCAGTTCCTGGCACACAGTAGGTGCTCCATAAATGTTTGTTGAATGAGTTGAAATCAGGAAATTAGAAGAGATTGTTCAGCTTTCCAACAGTGTATTAAATTGAGTACACCATTTCTCAAGCTGAAAGGAAGCTAAATGAAAGGAAATGGGTTTATTTGATAGTCTCACATACATAATGACATGAAGTAATAAGGAAATTATTCAGATTATTCATCCCAAATTTTGCCTGACGTAGACAGATAATTAAGGCTTTTGTTTTTATAAATCTGCCTTATTTAGAGAGCTCCCTTTCCTGCTCCCCTTCCCTTTAGAAATGAGAGACAAAGTGCTCCAAACCAAGTCCTGGATTTGTAAACATAGCGTGCTGTCTATTTGGCTGTATCTTCTCAGAGGAAGTAAGTATAAAGTCATTGCAAAAGACTGAGGATGGAGATATGACAAGCTAAGTGGCGTCCTGATGTCCCAGCACCTGCTTTCCTGTCTGTTTCTGATTTAGCCAGTGATACCCTAGAGACTCCTTACAAAAAAAACCCCCAAAAACCCCAAAAAATCAGGACCTGTATTCTTCCCAGCCACAGTATTGCATTCCGGTGGCCCAAGAGCTAGTTTTTATTAAAATAAAACCTTGACCTTAGAAAATATCACTTCTAGGGTGATAAGTGGGCATGCCTCAAAGTTGATTATTTGAGAAAAGAGGAAAGATAACCAGGTGCAACATCTTAGGGCCATCTGGAATCCAGTGACCACTTCAACCTCTCAGAGGACACTTTCCCTAAATCAGCTCAGTCCACAAGCAGCTTGAAGGAGTACATGGGAATGACTGAATGCCCCAGATAATCAAATGCCTCTAACCAGATGCTTTCCTTAGAAAAGTGTTACTGAAGGTCTATTTCTGTTCTGACCTGAAATCACATAGCTTCCTTCTGTCTTCATTTGACGATCAGCCATGTGCTTTCTTATAAGTTGATCAGTGTCAGGTCAGAATCTGAATAGCTTTACCTGGGTAGGTAGAGTGCCTATGTATTGGTATATAAGCAAACTCATGCACAGAACTCTCACACTACACCCATTAGGATGGTTATTAGGAAAAAAAAACAAACACAAAAAACAGGTGTCAGATAAAATGTGGAGAAATTGGACTGCTGTGCATTGCTGATGAGAATGTAAAATGATGCAGCTATGGGAAATAGTATAGTAGTTACTCAAAAAATTAAACATAGAATTACTATATGATGTAGAAATTGCACTTTTGGGTTTATATACAAAATAATTTAAAGCAGGCACTTGAAAAGATATTTGTATATCCATGTTTGTACCAACACTACTCATAAAGGTGGAAACAATCCAAATATCTGTTGACCGATGAATAGATAAACAAATTGTGGTAAGTGCATACAATGGAATATTATTCAAATAGCCTTTAAAAAGAGTGAAATTCTGACACATGCTGCAACATGGATGAACCTTGGAAACATACTAAATGAAATAAGCCAGACACAAAAGGACAAATACTCTAATACTCCACTTATATTTGGTACCCAGAATAGTCAGATTCATAGAGAAATAAAGTAGAACAGTGGTGACCAGGTGCTGGGGACAGTGGTGAATGAGAAGTTACTGTTTAAAGGGTGAAGATTTTCAATATGGGATGATGAGAATGTTCTGGAGATGAATGGTGATAATGGTTGCACCGCAATGTGAATGTACTTAATACCACTGAACTCAACCTTTTAAAATGATTAAAATCATAAATTTTATGTTATGTATCTTTTACCACAATAAAGGAAAGTGATAAATAGATCACTCCAAATTTGGAACCTGTAAAAAGTAGTCCATTCTGTAATTGAGGTCAAAGTGGGAGTGACTCTCAGCATGTTAGCCTTTATTGAGAGCCAGCCATCTATGCTTTTTGCTCCTTGCTGACAAATGATGGAAGTTTTTCTGGCTTCCCAGAGTCATTATGGTTCCCTTGATAAATAGGGAAAAGAAGAGCTGTCCCTATGTTCGTCCATTGGTTAAATATCCTAAGCTGTCCCCACTAGAAGGATTGCCAGGTATTTCAAACCTCTTGATTTCTCCATGGATGGATAAAGCTAAGACAGCCCTTAATGCTATTTCCTTTAGTTATCAGAGCAGCAGAGATAGGGCCCACTGCCGACATCCCCTTCCCTAACACCATTACACAAGACTCACCCACCACCCAATTCTTGGCTAAAATTCTGGAAACTTTCACCTCATCTCCACTTCGATCCTGTCCCTGTTCTTGAGTTCCCCTGGAATACTGAGCTCTATTTCTCACCCTTTCGCAACCTGTTTTTCCTTTTGGCCCATTTAGTTTCTCCAGTTTGACTTTCCCACTCTCCAGCAGTACCTTCTGGAAAACCTTCATTTTCTGTGTCAAGCTGGGCCCTTGAACCCCGTAACACTCTTGCACTGCTCTTCACCTTAGCAACCCTCTTTTGATTATGTAATAATGCTGAGTGTGCCCTGCTTTGGGGCACTTCTGCATGCTGTTTGTACTGCCTCAGATGTTTTAACCCAGTCTTTGCCCAGAAGAACCCCTCCTCATCAGTCAGATCTTAGTTCAAATGTCACTTTTGCAGAAAAGTTTCCCCCGACCCTCTCCTCCTCCCACGGTTTGCATGCATGTACTTGTGTGATTCTTTTATTATTATCTAGAAGATAAGCTTTGTAGGGCATGGGGCCACGTCTGCCTTGTTTATAATTTTACAGCAATACCCAGCACAAGGCCCAGCACAAGCTTCGTTTCAATAAATGAACAAATAAGTGAATGAACGTGGGTTTCAGCCAATTTAGTTGGCATTTTCCCACCACCTGAGGAGATGTGGACAGCCCTTCTGTCTCCTGAATGTCCTAAGTGCCATACACTAGGGTCCAAATACTGCCAGAACTGAACCAGGGGCCCAGAAAAAGGAGATGGTAAGGGGGAAAATAGGTAATTCCCACTAGCTATTGCTAAAAATGCCAAAAGGCTGATACATACACCCTCATCCAATATAACCTTGCTCTCAACATCATTATTAAGATAAAATGGTAGGACTGGCCTCTCTCTATCCATAGTGTCTCAACCATTCCACATTATGTCCTTTTCTGACTTTAACCGCAAATCTGTTATTGATGCTCATTTTAATCTGATTTCATTGATTTCCAATGTATGTTTTGTTAGGGGTGGGTGCTAGTGTTGGTGGTGGATATATAGTTTGTGTGGACACCCCTCTGCAAGAAATACCTTGATATCATTCCTTTCTTTCCACCTACCAGAGAAGGAGCAGCCAAGCTGAGATCTTATGAGTCCCATTTCATTTAAACCTGGGGCACATTCATCCAAAGAAAATTTTGCTGCTGTTTTAAACTGTAGTGTCCTGGGAAATATACTTATAATGAACCATCATTCTGCTCATTTTATATATTAATTCATCTTTGGTAAATATGTTGTCCCTAATAAGCAGCAGTCTCTGTCTTTTGGGTCAGTATGTAGTTGTTCACCTGAGACAGTATAGTGGGGCTTCACTTATGTGAGTAAGTTGTGTTGATTGCCAAGTTCTAAGCTACCATCCTCTGAGACATTTGAACCAGGCAAACTGTAATTTGCTGCTGCATCATTTCCAGCATAGAATTACAGAATATTGGATCTGGAAGGGACTGCAAATGGCCACTAGTCCAGTCCCCTCATTTTACAGTTGAAGAGACCGAGGCCAATATGACACACTTCCTCTGAGCCAAGTAATACTAAGATCCTCCCATCCCAGAAGATTACTTCCCATGGCTGTTGTGTTCACTACTTTATAAATGTTCATCTCCCCCATATAACTCAACAAATGTCCACCTGTTTCTTTCAATTCTGTCTTCCCTACCCTCTCCCCAACGATCCTTATCTCCTACTCTTTCCTGTCTTTGACCCCTTTCAGCAAGCCAGAGTAGCATTGTCTTCACCGTTCCCCAAAGCTGAATACACTTGCTCAGGAGCAATGGGCTATGAACAAAGACAGTCCCTTCCAGCACCAGGCCAGAGCTCCTAAGCTAGTTCTGTAGAAGTCCCGTAGCCAACCAAAACCCTCCCCTAACATCTGACCACTTTGGTCTTTGCACAAACACAGAATGTCAGTAGCTTTTTCATACCAATGTTGGATACTCCTTTTTATGACAACCACTTTATGGACATTGTAAAAAAGTACCAACTCCTAGTCTTCCAAAGCCTCATTTGACATTTGCTTTAAAACAATTCTATGCACAGATGTAGAATGGGATCCACTACTGTCAGAAAATAACTTAGCTAGGAGTGACTTGAGCCTGAGGGTAATTATAAGGCCATTGGGACTTTATAGAGAATACTGACTTGGTTCATCCAGGACAGCACAGGTTTAAAAGATACTTAGAAAAATCATCTCTTTTTTTCCCCTGAAACTCAAGACCCACTTGTAAGGCAGTGAATTCATGATTGCACAAGTGATCACATGGTAGTGTTAAATTTTTGATTTTTGTCATCACTGTAGAGACCAACTCACCTTTTAACCATACATTTCATTTCAAAAAAAAAAAAAAAGGCATTAGGAGTCCTTACTGCTGTTGATCCATCTATTCATCTAATAGGCCAAGAACATTCACTGATTATCTACTATGTGATATGCCAGGTATTGTGTGAGGTTCTGGGGACATAACAGTCATGTAGGTTACACCTTGTCTCCTGGAGCTTCTTCTACTGGAAACAAGGCTGTTAATTAAATAGAGATATTGGGTCCCCATGTTCATGTAATAAGGTCATCTATCCTGACCAGGGAAATCAGACTTGATGGATCTAAGTATGCACAGCAACACTGTTCATGTCTGGAAAGAGGACAATAGAGAGGCAGAGGGACAATTTGGGAGGAGAACTTAAACTTTACCTATTTCTCAACGTTGTCAAGGCCTGCCTGTGACTAAAAGATACCCCTTGTAGTAATAGCTCTCCTTCTGAAAATGTTACCATGTTACTCTCCTGCTCATAAGCTTCTGCTCCCTGTTGCTATCAGGGTTAGTTTAAATTTTAAGTCCTTATTCCAACATCATAACAGGCTCATTACAATTTAGAGCAAATCTCTATTTTTATATTCTGTCCTATGTATCTGCCCAATGAAACATCACACCATTCCATTCGTCTGCGCTTTTAGACGTGCTGTTTCCTAGAAGACTGCCCTCTCTCAACTTCTTCCTACCTAGCAAACTCTTTTTAATCTGTTACAGTTCAATTCAAATGTAAACTCTTGAGTAAAGCCTTTATTGGCAGTCCCAGTCCCCCTCCCCTGTCCCATCCCACCTAAAGAACTCTGTTCCCCTAATTTTTTTTTAGCAATAATAAGCTATAAGCTTAGTAATAAGGCATCTTTTGAGTACTCATTATGTGTCCAATAATATACTGAACATTTTCACATGGACTCTCTAACTTTATACTTAAAAATATCCTGTGAGGTAGGTACTTTTATCCCCATTAATAGATGAGGAAAATAATTTGAGAAAATTAAGTTAACTTGTGCAAAGGCATACAGGAGTGAATAGTAGATTTGAGATTCAGCCTCAGGGTGTTTGATTCCTGAGACCATACCCTTAGCCATTTATTTGTTCATTTATTCTGTTTATACATTCGTCTTTATGTTTGTCAGGCACTAAGTATATAAGATAGAAACAAATGTTATAGCATGCAGAGCTTTCACTGCCTCCTGGAAAGCAAGCATGCAGAGAAATGGGTGCAGAATCAAACTGAGAGACCCCCACCCCAAGATATTTACTACTATTTGTACAACTAAGCATAGGATTTTATTCATACTTCCTTTTGCAAAGATAGGTTTGGCAAAGAGTAAGACGAAATAAAATACAAACTTCTTGTCATGGCCTCAAAACTCTGCATCGATTGGCAATGTCTACCTCTGAAACCATGTCTTCTGGCACTCTACCCCTCTTTAATAGCATTCTAGTCACCCTGCTACCTTTGTGATCCTTGCAAAGCTCTTTTCCATCTCAGAACCTTTATTATTATTATCACAATTTTAATAAAAAGTTAAGTATCACACTTGAATGGATACTTGTATTTACTTCAGACTTCTTTAAAGAAATAAAACTTGACAAAGCTGAATTCCTGTATGCTCTGCTCTGCTGTCCAAAATCCCTTCCCCAGCAGCAATCACCATCATGAATTTGCTTTCTCTGCGGTCCATGTTTTCTTACTTTTTTCAACATATGCACGTATGCATTCATTTCTAAATTTCATACTGTATATGAAGTTCTGGAACTTGATTTTCTCACTTATCATTATGTTCATGATGTTCATCCATGTTGACATGTGTAGATTCAGTTCATTCATTTTAACTGCTGTATTGTATTCCATTGGATTAATATACCAAAGTGAATGAATTCATTCTCTGGATTATGGCCATCTGGTTTTTTTCACAATTAAATACAATGTTTCAGTGAGCATTCTTGGACAATTATTCAGGGCATTATGCTAAGTGATATGTCAGATATGACATCTTTTATATGTGGAATCTAAAAAGGCCAAGCTCACAGAGACAGAGACTAGAACAGTAGTTACCAGGTACTGGAGAGTGGGGAAAATGGGGAGATGTTGATCAAAGGGTACAAACTTCCAGTTATAAGATGAATGAATTCTGGGGATTTAATGTACAATATGGTGATTATAGTTAATAATACTGCATTATATTCTTGAAAGTTGCTAAGAGAGAAAATCTTAAATGTTTTCACTGCAAAAAAAGAAACATGGTAAGGTAATTACCTTAAAATTTCATTGCTATTTTGAATGAGATCTTTTTGTCTTATTACATTTCCTAGTTGGTTATTAGTACTGCATAAGGGCAATATTGATTTTGATCTTTTTTTGATCTTTGATGTCCTCCAAGTTTATCTGAAAATAATAGCATAATTAGGATACAAGTGTATAAGGAGAAGAGTAAACTGAGCATTCATTCTGAATCGTTCTACATTTTTTGATTTGACTATTCACTTGTTTATTGCCTATTTGTTTTAATAATAATTTTAAAAATCACCAAACTTTCCAGTACTTCTGTTTGGTTCTATCCAACTAACCAGGTACTGAAAATGATCATGATCAAATAAAGTGAATATGAAAATGAATATATGTATGTATATGCATGACTGGGACATTGTGCTGTATACCAGAAATTGACACATTGTAACTGACTATACTTCAATTAAAAAAAAGTACCATAGGACTACCAAACCAGAAGATATGAGAGCATCAATGGTCATCAAATATCATGCATTTATTTATTCATGCAACAAATATTTAAGCAATTACTGTATGTACTGAACACATACTGTGTGACTGACACTGTGCTAGAAGTAACCAAGAAATCCAAGGTCTTTGCCCTTTTACAGAGCTTATCATCTAGTGAAAGAATCAATCAAGAAACTTTTTGTGTTGGTTAATTTTATGTGTCAACTTGGATAGGCTATAGTAGTCAGTTATTTAATCAAACATTAATCCAGGTGTTGCTTTGAAGGTATTTTGTAAATGTGGTTAACATCTACAATTAGTTGACTAAATAAAGTAACTAACCTTTGACAACGTGGGTGGGCCTCATTTAATCAGTTGAGGGCTTGAGCAAAACTGAGGTTCCTGGAGAAGAAATTCCACCTCAGAACTACAGCATCAGCTCCTACCTGTTTTCCAGCCTGCTGGCTTGCCCTAAAGATTTCAGACTTGCCAGCCTCCCACAGTGATGTGAGCCAATGCCTTAAAATAAATTTCTCTAAATAGATACATACATACACATGTATGTGTACATTCATATATACATATATGTGTATATATGTATATATATACACAGTAAGAGATATACACACACACAATCTTCTATTGGTTCTTTCTCTTGAGTCTAGAATCTTGACTGATACATCAGTAAAAACATAAATAAATATATAATTATAAATTGCAATATATATGCTATGAAGGGAAGAATTGGCAGGGATGGTATGGAGTGTGGGTCAAAGGAGAATCTACTTATGTGATCAAGAATAGTCTAATGAATTACCTTCTAGGCTGAGATCTGAAGCAAAAGAAGGAGCCAGCCGGGTGAAGAGTCTTCAGAAAATCTGGGTCAAATTATACTCCCACAAGGAGTATATGCAAATACCTAACATCCTTGCCAATACTCTCATTTTATTGTTAACTCTATGTTAATTTGATAGGCAAAAAAGTGGTATTATGTTATTTTTTCAACTAGTTTTTCTGTAATTATTTGTGAGGCTAATTTTTTTTTTTCATATCATACATCATTTGAGTGCTCTTTCCTTCCACAGTTTTGACCAGGACACTTTAGCAATAGCTCCAAGAACAGTCTCTCATATAGGTAGCACCATATGATTAGCAGAGGTGGAAGAAACCAAAGAGATCTCCAGCTCAACCTGTGCCCAATGCAAGAATTCCTCTAATAACGTACATAACAAGTTTCAGCTTCTGCTTGGTTCAGTTCAATTGCAGAGGACTAACTAGAGAACCATAGATTATTCTGGAAAGAATGGGCTTTACATATCATTATTAGACCCATTCACAAATTTATTCACTCATGTCAACAAATATTCATTGAGTTTTATAATGAGGAATGGTCTAGCCTCTTCATTTTAAAGATGAGTAACAGAGGCTGACAGAGTTTAAATGGCTTTCTCTAGTTTCTCAGAGGTGGGAGAGCAACAAATCAGGGACAGGAATCAGGTTGCTGTAATACAAGTCACCATCCTTTTCACTCTAAGGTGATCATTTCCCCCAGAGTACTGAGGGGAAAGAAAAACACCCATCCATATCAGAGTAGACCTAAAAGCACTTTCTTGTAGCTTTATAGCTAAGGTCCTCATAAATTTCAGTGTTATCTTCTTAAGGTTCCCTCAGGAGGTAAAATAAGAAAAGTTAATAGGCTGCATTCTTATGTGACAAACTAGGAGGCAACTACCAGCACAGTTAGCCAATGTACACACTTAGATTTAGTAGCATTTTTGTTTTCTGGATTCTAGTCCTTGAATCATAAACATGACAAATAATATTTAAGAACTTGGTAATAAAAGTCACATGAAAAAATAATTAGGTGGTTTTGTCTGTGCTGTAGAATGTGGCTCTTAACAATTTGGCCTCTTAGCATCTAACATGCCTATCGAAATAATTAAGCACATGCTCCTAGCTTACAGTACTGGCTTTCACATGATTATTTTGCTTTGGGAAAAAGAAATTAAGAACTCAAGGAAAGAGCTTAAAATTTGCATAAGGACAATATCCACCAACCCTCCACAATGTATTTAGTTATTCTACTCAGTCAATATTTGAGGTGCATGGACAGTGAATGGTGCTGTTTTTAGCACTACAGGGTGATGGCTGAGCTTTAGAATCAAAAGCAAAAACATAAATACTTGCCTGATAGGAAGCAAAAGGAGATAGAGATGACCATATTATGTCAGTCATTCTGATGATCTGCCCACATCTGAGAAGCAGGTGGTCAGGGAGCTAAGGGAAAATATGCAGCTATAACTTTATGATCCATTTGATGCAATTGTATCATCAAAAGTACAGAATATTGTTTCATCAATCAACATCATTCCATGGGTAAAACCCTAACTTTTTGTTGTGCTGCACTGACCTTAAAAATGCATCTGAAATGCTATCGGTAATTATTATGCTGTACAATGTTAATGAATTGACATTGAATCCTATTAGACATATGGATTTACTGTATTCATCCTAAGCGTTATTGAATTCCAAGCCAGGTTCTCTTGGTATTCTAGTTTATTGCTTATTAAATGCCATCTTTTCAAACAATACTATTTTCATACTTGAAATAGAAGGCTTCCAGTCAACATAAGTGAGATCATCAGAAGACATACTTTTAATAGCCAACTGCAGCCCAGTTGATTGAGGTATGATGGATGTTTAATAGTTCAAGGACTCAGTGTTAAACTGTGTTCATGACGTCAAGGATCTCCACCATCAATTAAGATCACCTTTGATTCGTGCCCAGCAGAACCCAGAGCAAATGGAAGCAGATTCCTGCGCTGACCTCATGCCCCCTGTGGGGCTGTTAGGTGAAGTTATTTAAGCTAGTATGAAGTATAATCAAAGAAAAGGATGAATTCACAACCAAACTATCCCTTGAGCCACCTGAATCAGTCAGTATATACTCGAATCTGCCTGAAATTGCTGCAGCTCTGAGTAACCATGTAGGCATAATAAGGTATTTCATTAGGTAGTCCTGTTGTGCCATTAATTGTTATCATCTGGGCGTTCAGTAGTCCTCTTTTCCCCAGTTCAACAGTTATCCTCTGTTGTACACTTTGGTACAAAGTTCCATTAAATGCATTCTTTATTTTACTCATTTGTCAAACATCTCACTGAATGTATACATATGCCAGGGAGTCTTTTATGCATTGCAGAAGTGGAGATAAAGAGAATATTTATCCTTCCTTCAAGGATAAAAACAGTCATGCAAACAGTTACTCTATTTTAACATGTTATGCGCTTGGATAAAGGTAAGTACCGGGTACTGTAGGAATTCAGTAGAGGGAAATCTACTAGATTTAGCCAAGAGAGGTAGTCACGGAAGGCTTCTTGTTGGTGCCTTCACGGAATCTTCAAATACTATTAGGAGCTGTTCAGTTAAAATAGGTAAAAGCTCTGCAGATGGAATAAAAAGACTAGAGGTCAAAAACTGTATGAAGTATGCAAGCTTATATAATTGTGGCGTGACATGTACTGCAGAGGTAGCCAGGACACAAATGAATGACACTGCAATTTATGCTAGGAACTCTCAGACTTTATACTCCCTGTAAGTGAAGGGGTGTTAGTGATATCAAGCAAGAGAATTACATGGTGTATTTATGTATTTATGTATGTGTGTATTTATTTATTAACTGGCATATTTTTTCTAGTTTACTGAGGTATAATTGACAAATAAATATTGTATATATTTAAGATGTACAACTTAATGACGATATACATACACATGGTGAAATAATCACCACAATTAAGCTAATTAACATATCCATAACCTCACATAGCTACTGTATATTATGAAGGGAAAATCAACTAAGCTAGATGATTGATTAAATCTAGGACTGAGGTACATGGAGAAAGGAAAAATTCTTATGAATGTTGATGCCATTAATTTAAATAGGGAATACCGGAGAAAGCAGATCATGGGGCCTTGGGATGAAGGGGAAAGTGAGAAAAGATAAATTCTTGCTTAAGGAGCCATCTGCTCCCTTAGATAGGGCCAATGCCATTTCATTCAGCCTTCTTGTGGGATGAAAACCCGTTCTGAACCAAGGGAATTGGTATTGGACCAGGATAAGTTTGAAATTTGATACTCAGAGACAAAGGCTAGCCTCCTTCTGAGGTCTGTTTTGACGTATACAACTGGGGTTCAAACAGAAGCTAAAGCAAAGAATCCAGAATATTATCAAAGGCTAAATTCAGTTGGTAAAGAGACAAATAAATCTGCTCATTTTGTGGAGAGCAGGAACTCTGTCCAAAACTGCTGTGCCGTTTGGTAAATTACTCATCTAACATTTCCTTGCTGCTGAGCTCAGATAGCCTGTCACAAGTTTGGACCCTAATTTCAGCAACACAGGTAATAAGGGCAAAAATTCTTTATTTTAACACATCAAACATGTAATAAGATATTACTTAAGTAATAGAGATAAAAGAAAACTGAGGGATGCAATTAGAGAACTGAGCAGAAAAGGATGAACTCAGACAACAGATAAAGGAGTAGCTGATTTTTCAATCTATAGGGCTTAAGGCCAGGTCTTGCAAACAGAGATATGTTCATCTAAAATGTAGCCAGTCCCGAGAAAAATCATGTCTTCTACTTCTTGGTTAAATGTAGCTTTGGCATACAGACTAGTACTAGAAAAAAATCCAGCATTCAATTTTATGTAGAGTCACAGGTTATAGGGACAAATACCCCCTTCTAACAGTCAGTAGGATGTTGCCACCTTCTGTGATCTCAAACACAACTGTCTGAAACCTTTGAAGGCCTCAAACCATAATCTCCTCCATATGGGCCCTTTTGGCTCATAGAGTGATACTGCCCCTCTCCTTGTCCCTATTTTTCATAATTCTGAGCCATGCCTCACTCCAAATACTAGTAAGTTAGTTAGTTACCTAGTCCAATACTTCATGCTTTCTCTCACAAACCACACCTCACCTTTCACTGTATGGTAGGCAGAATAATGACTCACCAAAGATGTTCACGTCCTAATCCCTGGGACCTGTTACATGGCAAAAGGGAATTTGCAGATGCAATTGAAGTGCAGAGATTATCCTGGATTGCCTGGCTGGTTTCAGTCTAATCACCTGAGTCCTTAAAAGCTGAGACTAGGGCCAGATCACGAAGGCCCTAAGTGACCGATTAAGGAACTTGGACATTGTCCTGAGAGCAATAGGGCATCATTAAGGGCTTTTGATCAGAGAATGGGCATGCTCAAGTTTGTTTGTTTGTTTGTTTTTAGATTTTATAACATTTAATTACTTTATTCTTTTTTTATTGAAGCATAGTCAGTTTACGATGTGTCAATTTCTGGTGTACAGCATAATGTTTCAGACATACATATACATCGTACATTCCTTTTCATATTCTTTTTCATTATAGGTTACTACAAGATATTGAGTATAGTTCTCTGTGCTATATGGCAGCACCTTGTCTATTTTATATATAATAGTTAGTATCTGCAAATCTCAAATTTGTTTTAGACTGATTCGTTTGGCTGCAAAGTGGACAGTATATTCTGAGGGGAGTGTCAGTGGGTGGGTAGGAGAAACTAGAGACCTGAGATGACCCAGGAAGCTATTTCAGCACACCTTGCTAGAGAGAACAAGGGTCTGAACTAGGCTAGAGGCAATGGGAATGGGAAAGAAGAGCCATGAGAGAATCACCATCAGTAATTTGTAACTGATTGGATATGGGGGTGTGAGAGAGGAAATAATCAAAAAGGACTCCCAAGTGTTCAAATTAATCAAAGGAACAACTTAAAGGTGAAAGGGTTAGTGAATGCAGTCTGGGACAAGTTATGGTCCATCTCGTTTAATATACAGGCCTGGAGATACACCTACAGACACAGAATTTAGGATACAAATGGGAGAAAGGGGATGAAACCATTCCCAGAGAAAGTACAGAGTGAGAAGAGAAGTCTGAAAAACCCAGAGAATGGAAATATTTAGGAGAAGAGGAATCAGAGGGAGAGACAGCAAGTGAGCTGGCAGAGTGCAGGAGAACCTGGCAAGAGAAGCAGGTTCACAGCCAAGAGGAGGGAGTTCCAAGAAGGAAGAAGGGTGATGCCTCTCAGCCATACCTTGTAATGAAATAAATGTTTGATCAGACCCCACATCCCTGGATCCTGTCACAGAATATTCCCTAAGGACATATACACACCAAAATGGAAACATTAGCCAAATGTACATTCTTAATACTAATTAGACCAAGAAATAACCTAGTCTGTTTCCCACCTTCATCTGTACTCGGTTATCTAACCTAGCTCACCAAAGAAATGGTTATAAAATCTGATTAATATAGCAGAGAAAAGCTGCAAACACTGTAAATAACAGAAAACACCCAACACTTATCATCTCTCTATAAAATTGATAACTATAGAGTCCAATGGATTTCTAGTCTTTTCTTCCCACATATAAATTAAGCTTCTGACAAGGCACATCTCTAGTGCCTTGCTCCCACAGCATGAGAGAAGTGTCCTGTTTATGTACAAAGCACCTCCCCCATCTTTTGAAATGTTCTTATTCTGCTCAGGCCCAGGAGGAAGAATACCTGGTTAGAAACTGTGCCATTTATGTCTTTAGCAACAGCGGCAACAGCTGCAGAGCAGCAACCTGGAATACGTTTCATGAAAGCTGATGGAAGTCCTTTGGCACTTCCTGGGCTGTGGGAACATGGGCACTCTTACAAGACGTTGCTTTGGGGAATGCAAAATGATTCAAGGCCTAGAGAGGGGAACTTAGCAACAGCTACCAAAATTACAAATGTTTTGCCTGTTGATCCAGGAATCTCATTTCAGGGAATTTATCCTATAGCTATGCCTACACAAATAAGAAATGCCATATGGATAAGGCTATTCTTTGAAGCGTTATTTGTAATACCCACATACTGAGAACAATTAGTATTCATCAGTAGGTGGGGTATAACCACATGATGGAATATTATGCAGGTTAAAAAGTAAGGCAGATTTCTATGTATGGATATTAAATGATTCCCATTACTTGTTAAATAACAAAACTAAGCATTTTAGACTGTACAGATGCTACCTTTTGTGTAAGAAACAGTGGAATTGGAATACATATTTGTATGTGAGTGTATTTGCATGAAGGAACACTGAATGGATTCATAAAACAGATGTATCTATCTAGAGTGTCTGCAGGGTCCAATAGGAAAGGCATAGATAGGGGCAGGGTGATAGGGAGACTTCTTAATGTGGCCTCTCTATATACTTTTGCTCCTTGAAACTTATTAATAAAAAACTATTCAGAAGAACATAATTTAAATGAAAAATTACACTATTATAATACACGATGGTAAGCTTCCAAATTTATTTTATGCAGCTAACATAGCCTTAACAGCATTACATCATAAAGGTAGTCTAAAGAATGTAGAACTGACTTTTTTAAACAGGTGCAAAAATAATAAACAAAATGTTAAAAATCAAAGCTATGAGTGCATCAAAGAATATATCATGACCAAAGATTTGTTTCTAGAATGCAAAAACTGGTCCACTTGTCTAAATGCTTTAATTACTAGGACACAAAAATATCCCAACACTGGCCCCATACCTGCAGAGTTATAGATAAATCACAAAACACATGAGGCCATGTGGATTCACAATAACTGGTTTATTTATGCTAGCTATGATCACACCAGCTAGATAAGTATCAGACAGATAGCATACTCAAAGACACTCTTGAGTATGCAAGCTCAGTATGTGGTCACAAAACTGGAAACAACCTAGCATCCTCCTCCTTATGTGTATCGTCATATATTTCACTGACCAAGAAATCTTATTAAATCCACTAACGTAAAATATTTTGTTTTTAGTAATATAACATACAAAATACTTTGAAGCTTTTACAAACTCTCTAATCCAATAGAATCTCAAATTTGAAAACTAAATTCTAATTTTTTTCTGAAGAGTATTACTCCTACTTGTTGTATATATCTTTCTAGATCTCCTTACAAAACAAAGCTCGCCTTTGCATTCCTCTACATCTTTCTCTCTCCGAGTTAAAATGAATACTTTTTACATATTAATGAGTCATCTAGTCGATACATCTCCACCGCTTGTATTAACTTCGTTGACAAAAAAGTTGAGTGTAGGAGTTGCATAAATTGGATTCATCAATATATAGCATTTTTACAGACAAAATATTAGACATTCTTGTGTGCCTTACAAGCATCTTTTAGCATGCTTCACATTATCTACACTTTTGTATTGTTATATATTTATCACTTTTTAAATGGACTTAACTGTTCCAATTGACTGTAACTCTTGCTTGTTTTCTTTGTTTGGTGCTCAATTTTCACTCTTTGCCCAGTGAGAGGCTTCTTCAGGCAAGCCTCTTTTTTGATGCTCAATATGTCACTCTGCCTGATGTCACTCTTCAGGTCTCTTTGTCCTTTGTACCCCCAGTCAGCATTCTCACTTTCTGTAAATGGCAAGATGTTCCAGGCTCATCTTGCTTTCCCCTGCCCCAAGATTTGGTGCCAGCTACCCTCCAAGGAGCCCTGGTTCCTTTCAGTGGAGAATAGTTTAAGGAGCCAAAATCTGGGCGCTAGGGTCCAGCACAGATTTTTCCAGTGCTACTGGTAATGGGTAAGGCCGTTTTAGAGACCACTTAGGCGATGGCAGTGACAGAGCAAGAGACTTCGAGGGCAAGAGCATGTATTTCCAATTTATTTCTAGTTTTTCCAAATCTCTTTTTGCCAATTATGATTGTCATAGCATGCTATATATTGTCATACCCAACTCATGCATTCAGATTTCATTGTTGACAAATGTTTAGAAGCTTCTGTTTCCTTTTTCTTCTTTTTGGCTCTTCATCCATGGATGCTGGAATTTGATACAAACTGGAAAGGTCCAAATCCTCCTCTCTGCAAGAATAATCTGTACTGTTTTTACTTGAAAAGGGAAGTAAATGCAAGTTTTTCTCCAGGTAATGTAGTCAGATTTAGCAAATAAAAATACTTGCAACATTTGGTACATACTTTTACTAAAACAAAATCTGTTGTTTATCTGAATTCAAATTTAACTGGAAATCCTGTATTTTACCTAGAAATCCTACCTCCAAGGGAAGAGTAGGGAATCTAGAAGCATAGGTCATCTAATATCACAGGTAGAGTCCCTTAATGCTCTTTAATATGAATGAATTAAAAAGAAAATGTGACAACTACTGGCTTTCAAGTTTCTTTTAAAAATGGCTGTCATTTTCATTTTCATGGGCCAAAATACAAACCTGTGTTGCTTTATTTAAGTCCCTAATGTTGAAAATGGGTCTTTCCCCCATTATAACTGTTTTATTAATGCTATTCTATTTGAATTACTGCCACCAAATATAGTTTTGAGTAGTGAACATTAATGTTTCAGTGACTCTTAGATATATACAGACTTGTTGTATATATCTTTCTAGATCTCCTTACGAAACAAAGCTTGCCTTCGCATTCCTCTACATCTTTCTCTCTCCAAGTTAAAATGAATACCAGAGTGTTTCATTATCTTGAAATCTCTCAAAGCAACCTAACATATCAGAAAACACAATGACATTCATATCAAGAATCAATAGAAAAAAAATTTTTAACATTACAACTTTTAAACTTCCGAAGTGATAAGTGCATGTGGATTCATTTCTACAGGTTCTTATAAATTTTCACAACATACATGTCTTAAAATGCCCAAATTGGTTTACGGTATATTCTTGTATTATTACACATTTGCCTTACATTAAATACTCCCAAAAAACAATTTAAACATTTAAACAACAATTAGAACATTTTTTATGTATTTCAAAAGGTTTTGTTCCATATTAAAATAAACACAGAGGACTCAAAGTTATCACTATAGAAACATGTTGTGCAAATGTCCGAATCTTTGCATGGATTACAATACACCATGCTTGTTCTCCCAATTTTGCCATCTGTAGTAATTGCACAGTCACCACAGAGTTGAAATCTAGTCATAAAATATGGTTAAGAAAATTTACCAAGTAAAACTGCCCCCTCTCAATTTTTACCATTTTAATTAGGAGCATCAGATTAGAATCCCAGAGTAGGGAAAAAAATATATATTATGTACACACACTTAAACATATATATATACATATATAAGTATATGCACATATATATGCATGTGTGTATATACACAGACATACACTTTTTATGGTATTGAGACCAAAAGACCAGTTGCAGAAATTTCTCATCTTTAAACATTGCACAAAAAGGAATGAAAATAAATGAACTGAGCATAAAAAAAAAACTTTGAATGCCAACAAAAATAACAAGAAATCCTCAAGAAAGTAGAAGGAATGGTAGAATGAAAGAATTTGATAGTACATAAGTGATAAATAAAATCAGGAGCAGGTTCTTTGAATGGACCAAAAAAAAGAAAAAACTGAAACGACAAAAAGTAATCTCCAGCAAATGCGCTTAAAGAATAATAAATAATACAAATAATATTATAAAAATAATATTAAAAAGTATAAAAAATAATATATTAAAAAAAGATTGGGATAATGTTAAGCTAAACCTTTCTCTCTCTCTCCATATACGCATATTATTTTTAAATTTCTATATATATTCTACATATATAAAATTATATATAAAAATTTAAAATAATGTATAAGTATTTAGCTTAACATCAACATTTTATTAATGTTAAATTATACAAAATTTTAAAAATAATACATATTTAGATAAAAATAATGGTTTTTTGAATAATGAGATTATCCATAAAACGTATTTTCTTGTTTTTGCTTCTCTACTATTTCTAATCTTCAGTTTTTTACTTTAGAAATAAGAAAAAAGAGTTAATTTTAATAATAACACGTGTGTGTGTGGGTATACACCCACACACACACACACAAAACTAAAAAGGGTTGAAAATATATGCAGCTAAATATTGGAAGATATTGTCTCCAGGTGGTTTGATTAGCATTTTATATATATAAGTCTGTGTCCTTGAATTTTCCAAATTTAAATGAATTTTTAAAAGTAAATTTCCGAAATATATGTACAGTTTGATCTCATTTTAGAAATAAAAGTAGCGTGTTTCTGCATGCATCTACATATGTGTTTGTGTGTACGTCTGTCTGAATAACAACAGCGGACCTGCAAAATTGAGCTCTATAGATCATTTCTAGGGGAGGGCATTTTGTGTGATTTTTAGTCTCTTATTTGTACCTTTTTCCTGTATTTTCCAAATTTTAGAAAATCGAGAAAAGAACATTTTAAAGCAAACCATAAATTTAATTTTCAAAATGATTCAATTTTCATAAGAAAGCTATTTAATAAAACTATTATAACTCATAAATGTAGTTATGCCCAGAGCTGGAAGTCAATGGGTAAAATGTTAACTGTTTCTGAGTGGCAAAGTTAACGAAGATCTTTATATCTTATTCCTTTTTGCCTGTCTGTTTTTACGTACTATCTAATCAAGAACACGCTCTTGTTCTGTTTCTAATCAGAAGAGGATGTCAGGAAATGAATTTGTTAGAATTCAGTGAGATCCCTAATTGGAGGCAAAGCCTCTACTTTCTCATGTGTGCTGGGATTTTTTTACATTTAAAACACATCTTTCGCCATGAGAAATTCATCAAATGACACTGGTCGCAGTCCCAGTCCCCCGATTTGCGCCTGATGGTAGTAGGGCTTGGGGAGTGAGAGAGGCCAGGGTATTGCTTAAACCTTTCTGGCAAGAACTTCGTAGTAGGGAGATGCTTACCCAACCCCCTAGCTGTGGAATTCTTCTCAGGAAGAGCTGCCCCAGTTTCAGCTGCTGCTCCAGGGAGACAAAATGTAGGTAGGAATGAATAAGAGTATTGAGAGAGATTAAGTGGTAGCAACTGACCAGCCTGGGCACTGGCACCCAGGACCTGAGGGCAAGATAAAACAGCCATCCCCTTGTCATCCCCCAGGAGAGAAAGCACTTTGCCCTGCGTCACCTCTCCCCCCACAGCAGTAGTCACAGGAGCAGCAGCAGTCTCCTGGCCTGACCCCCTCAGGGTCTCCCCCCTTGTCCAGTAACTTGCTGTGTTGTGAGCAAAAGCAAGCATACCTACAGTCTGTGCCCCGTTTCCCTTCTCTTCCTGGACTCCTGCCTGCTGCTGAGACTGAGCGCTTACCACCCTGAGAAGCTCACCCCTGAATAAATCTCGCTCTTCCTCGACTCCATGAAGGGTTGCGAGGCTTTGCTGGAGCTGGGACTGGGCTTGCTCCCTTTCCCTCTCTTGTGTACACCTGAGTTTACTCACCATCCCTACCAAGGCATTGGAGAATAGCTTCTGCTCCTCCAGCTGTTCCTGGAGCTTTTTTACCTTCTTTCTATCCTCCTGCTTCTGCCTCTCAGCAAACCGCACTGCCACAGCCAGGGTGCTCCAGGCACAGGCCTCCTTGATGCCTTCTGAGATTGCTGAGTTAGTCAGAATGTCTCTCAGCTTTTTCTCCGAATCACGCCAGGACTCACACGTGTTCATCGTATAGAAGTATGGACTAACTCCATTTTGAAGTATTTGCTTATTTATAAAATCTACAACCTCCCTCTGACAGAAGCCACAGGCCGGGTCACTAAAGTTAACAGACATTCTGAGTAAAGCACTTCCTGGTTTCTTTCACCTCAGAAAGCACACGGTAACAGGAAGTGACTTTTGACCTTGACCTTTCCACCCAGTAGTCATCTCTTTATAGAAGCTTGAATGCCCCCTTGTGGTGTGAGGGTCTAGCCCATAGTCAGTAGAGTTCTATCAGAGTTCTGTTAGCGTACAGCCTGAGAGAGTCAGTGTATGTAACCATTAGGAAATGGATACAAAGATTATAAAACAAAGCAAAACAACACTGTGTTTATCTCAGGCTGCTCAATCTTGCAGTGAATGCAGACACGTACTTAATACTTACTAAATTGACCTGGGCAAGAGTAATTTGATATGTTGTGTCACGTCACGCTGCAAATAGTTCTCAAAATATTCGAGAGGTGGGACCTTTTACCATCGGCACGTATTACAGCGGGAACACAATAACTATTTTTGATTGATGTATATCATAGTTTATGTAAATTTGCTCACACTGTACAAATGCATATTTTGCCAATTGAGATTTCATTCATGTAGAATAAAATTTGAACTTTATAATATCTAATAATAATAAAACATTTATGAACTATCTTTTTAGAGCCAGGCATTGTGCTAGGTGATCAAATATCAGTAAGACGTAATCCCCAAACTATAGGGGCTGATTTTTCTAGTGTCATTTTGAACACTCGAGTTCAGATAAGCCTGTTGCAAATAAAATCTAGAAATGAGGAAACAGTTCCTCAGCATTATTATTATTATTAAAAATGAATATTTATCTCATTCTTGACAGATCTGCTTCATACACGAGATACACCCATTGCTTATCCTATTACATAAATGCAATGGAGAATTCCCTATGCAATGAGGTACTTTATTTTGGGGGGAGGAAGTAATTAGGTTTGTTTAGTTATTTATTTTTAATGGAGATACTGGAAATTGAACCCAGGACCTCATGCATGCTAGATGTGTGTTCTACCACTGAGCTATACCCTACCGAGCAATGAGGTACTTTAAATAAAGTGAAGAACTGAACCAGACTTCAAAACAAAAAATACTTCCTACCAGCATTGTTTCTCCCTGGGAAAATAAAAGAAAACAGTAACTTGTTTACATATAAATCCAGTTTTTAACTACAGAAATTTCACTGCCTTGTCGTGGGTGGCGTTAGGCAGAAGTAGTTGCTGAGATGGAGTTGGGAATGTAAGATGTTTAAAGGGGCAGGACTGAGCAGGGGGAGAAGCCAAACTTCAACACGGCCCAATGCAGGCACATCAAACCCTGGGCAACCAACTCAGCTTCTTGGAAGTGAGTGTTGCCTGTCAGAATCATCGCCCAGCAAGCTGAAATGGTCAGACTCCTTACCCCTTTATTTCTCACAGTCACTAAATGCAAAGAGCCTTGGAAATGGTGTACCTCAGATGAGGCGACTCTCTGAATCTTGAGGAGCTGACAGCTGGAAGCTGACTTCTGCTCCCATTCTCCCCAGCTGTGCAGCAAGTCATGCCTTAAAGGAGGAACTGGGCAATACATTTCTGTGTTTATCAGAAAGTGCACTTCTTAGATATGCTTTTCCATACATATTCAGGGTACAACTCCTCTAGGATTTTGGTGGGCCTCTTTTCCTAAGCAGATCATTTAGAAGGGGGAAGGTTAGTGGGCTGAAATACAGCTCCTGCTGTAATCAATTCTTATTTCCTGCCTTCCTAGATTCTTCTCACCCTCACCTCTGCTGAAATTGATGGCTTACTGACAGCAGGACTCAGGCCACCAGAGCTCCATATATATCCCTCCCTGCTCATTGTGTAACAGCAGTGCCACTTCAACCTGATATCAGGGTCAATTTCCCCAAGACGGTGACTCTTTTGCTTCCCTGCTGGACTCTGGACACAGAGTTCCTAGGTGGCAGTCATAGCTTATAGTTCAGTGGGATTTTTGCTGTCTCTTGGTAAAAGTATGCCCACTTTGGAAATCAGGACCTCTAGCCCTTTAGATTCCAGAGTTGTGAGAACTGAATCACAAAGTCCTCCAGTGAGTTATTGTGAGTGATGATGAGTGGAATCACTGCTGCTTCCACATGTTGGCTCCTGGACCCGTGTATTCTTCCCACTGGGGACACAGTACCATGTAAATGCCTTTGATTCAATACAAACACTAAGTCCTGAAGGATGACACTCCCATCCTTACAGAATATTGCCTCAGAATTGGTGCTTTAGCTACATCTTCAGTTGGCCATCCCAACGTTTTCTAAAGCTAGCAGCTCCTGTGTAGAGTATTATGTGATATGACCAATGGATCCTGTGGTCCTGGACCATTCCCATACTTCTGTTACTGTGAAATGGGTCCCCTGGTATGATATAATATATCGGATCCCATACTGGTGGGTTAAACATTTTATGAGCCCCTGGATAGTGGTGTTGCTAGGGACTAGGTTCTTGTCCCATAACAGAAAGAATTCAGAGACGAGACACGGAGGTCAAGAAAGGTAAAGTGAGGATTTATTAAGGGATAAGTAGTACGCTCTTAAGGAGAGAGCGGGGAGGCTCAGGTGAGCAGCTGCCCTGACTTTCTTAGGCAAGTTGGTTGCATGAAGTGTAAAAATGAATGGGCGGAATATTCATTAGGGAGAGAAAGGTTTGGGTTCATATTCCCTGATTTTCATCCCAGCTCCACCTTCCCAAAGGAAGGAGGAATTTTTGTTCTTATTTAGTCTGGATCGGAAGTGTCATGGTGTCGGTGCATGATGAGTACTTCTAATCTGCAAGGCTAATTTTATTGTAATGAGGGCATAATGAGCAAAAGGTTACATTCGGACACTGGAGATTCCTTCCTTTTCCCACCTTTCTTTGCCTGCCTCCAGGGCACTTGTCACCCCAAGATGTGTAATTTCTTATCAGTCCAGAGGTTCCTACTTTTCTCTGCCCAAGGACCCCCTGTTATTTACATGATGTATGGTTTCCTACATTTGGCCTGTGCACCTCCCTTTTTGCCCAATTCCTGCCATTTGGCCTGTGTCCCCCTTTCTCTGCTCATATCTAGCTCTCTGCCTGCTCTAACAGTGGTGTTAGCTGAGGTCCTGTAGGTAGGAAAAACAATCCATGCCTGGAATACAAACTGTTGACCTTTCCAGGATGAAAAGAGTTCAATGTAGTCAATTTACCACAAAGTGGCCAGTTGGGTTCCTCAGGGAATGGTGCCATATCAGAGGTTCAACTTTGATTTCCACTGCAGAAAGATTGGACATTCACCAGCGGTAGTAGATAGATCAGTCTTAGGAAGCTGCTGGGCTCATGGGTAGCCTCCATCTCTGTTACCATGACTACTTTGCTCATGTGCCCATGGTGACAGCACTGAGTGGCTGATGACAGGGGCTGACTGATGTTAACTGGCAATGTTTTTTTTCTCTACTTGGTTGTTTAGCGCTCTCTGGTGGACGTAAATAGGTGATACTAAAATCTTAATACTTCTTACCCACCCATCTGTATATCCACATGCAGAGATGTCAAACATTCTAATCTCCAGCTTTTTCCCTTTTCCTTTCAGCCTACTGATCATTTGAATACATTTGAACCTCAGACCACTTCTGTTTCCACACAAAATGAATGGCCAGGTGCAATGCCCAAAGCCTTACCAGTTGGGAGAATTTTTCCTCACCACTGTCTTTCAAGGCCACCCTGATTGAAGCTGTAATATAACAGTCATCGATTTGGGGTTTGAACACATGTAAGGACTGCTTTGTTTGTAAACCAGTCTCAGGCCTTTTCTTCCTCCTACAGCTAGTCACATGGGACTCCCACATGGTCATAGCTGGGAGCTGAGGGAGAGGCACCGTGTAACAGTGCTTATGTGCTTTGGAGGTGTGAAGTGCCCGGCCATGCAGTGTGCTTGTGCATGCTGGTCCTCTGTGTTTCATCCCACATGTACTGCTTCTGTCTTATAATGTATTATTGCTGGGCCCACCCCATTTGATTTAGAAGGTCTAAGAGATCCATCTTCTCGTGGGCCTGTTCTGTCCACATGGTCAAGTATTTCCATTTCCCAGTAGAACACTGGGGCCTGGTAGAACACTAGGAGTTGCTTTTCCAAAAGTTCTGCCCTTGCTTCGGAACCTCAGAGACCTTAGTTGTGATTATCCCACTAAGAATTGCCACAAATACCACATGGCATCTTTCCTCACTAAAATACTTCAAATATCATAGGGTCTACTTGATATGGTCCAAGTAGAAAGGCATTTGGCCCCAGAGCCTAGACCAGCTACAGAGCCTTTTCCTGCTCTGGGCCCCACTCAAAGCTGGCAGCGTTTCACACCACTCAGCGTAAGGCCAGAGTACTATTTCAAGGTATAGAATATGCTACCTCCAGAACTCAGAGACGCGTTATGTGTGTTAGGAGGTACAAGTTGCATGAGTATGTCTTTTACTTTGGCGGGGATATGGTGGCACACTGCTGACCACTGAGCCTCCCAAAATTGTGTGGGTGTGGCAGGTCCCTAAATTTTTGTAGGTTTATCTCTCACCATCTAGAGCACATATGTCTTATCAAGGCCTCTAATATGCTAGCCTCGTCTTGTTCCTCCAGCCTGAGCATCATAATAGCATCAATGTAATGGATCTATATAATGTGCTTATGGGATATCCAAACTATCCAAAACTCTTCAAAAACTATGTATGACTATACATGTAGATGTACTATGATTAAATATATAAAGGTGCATTGTTTCCATTCAAGGAGAACATGGACAGTTTGTAATTGAGATAGAAAAGAATGCATCCCCCCAAATCATACCATGTAAATGAGGTACTGTCAGTCTGCTCTAGTGGAGTACCACATGCCACGTGGCAGCTATGATTAAAACTATTTCTTGGGTGACCTCTGGTTGTTTACTGCCATTATCAAGGACCTATTCAGTCTTGAGAAGGAATTGAAAAAGATAAGCTGGAGACATCTAATTGTGCCAGACCAGGAAACTATCAAGGTCTAATGGGGTCATGTGAAAGAATACATAGGGCCAATTAAAGGGGGCTCCGCTAGCTAAAGATGGAGAAATTTGAGCATCAAAAATGTCTGAAATTGATTAAAACAGATCATTTTTTTAAAGTGTGCTTAGAATGACATTTAAAAAGCAAAAACCTCATTGGTCAACAATGTATGTTGCTACATCAACTCATTATTTTGAACACTGATAAAGTTCGAAAAATCTATCACTTAGCCTGTCTTTTTGAGTAAACTGTATTTTAGAGTAATCAAATAGTCAAAAAGGGGAAATTTTTCCTCATATAGGGATTCCAGCTATTAAATGCAGAAGGAATGATAAGATTAGAAAATCACCCATTTGCAACCTCTAATGAAATACCAGATTTTGGCAACATTACCCAATATATGCTAGAACCATTAGGTGAAATTTGGATGAGGGAGATTTATACTGGGGAGACCAGATTGACAGCATCTGAACACACTGATCAAATTCCACATCATTAAAAATGGGACATACAGATGTTACTTACTTCATAATATCATGTAATAAGAAGCCCACAACAGTACCTCTAAGTGTTGTGCCACAGAAAATTACATTTAATCTAATCTGTATTTTAGATAACTAGCAGATTACAGGAAACAGGAGGATGAAGTTAAGTACTAAGACGAGGAAGCAATCAGTCATATGCTGAATGTACATTATTTCATAGGTAAACTGCCTAGTTTTCCCAACAAATCAATAGCATAAAAATAAAATTGAGAAGAGTGACTTTGACAAATAACAGACAAATGCATATGTGGACCTTGACCTCATTTGAATCCTAATCTGAATAAATATAAAGTAAGAAGAAATTTTGAGATAATCTGGAGATTTAAATACATAGGATTCAATACACAGGATTGAATATGAATTCAGTATTAGATGATATTAAAGATTTTTTTAACATAGCAACAATGCTGTTATTTATTCATCTATAATGTTGCTATGTTTTAAAAATGTTTAAAAATGCTATGATGTCTGGAATTTGCTTTAAAATACTCATCTTCCCCAAATTTCGGGGATATAGTTAAAAAAGAATTGGCCAACTATTGATAATTGTGGATACTATGTGGCAAGTACATGTATGTTCATTTAGGTTCATTTACATTTTTAAAATTAGATCCCTACCTTACACTCACACCTGACACAGAGATGAATGTCAAAAATCAAACTCTGAAAGGTATCAAAGAAAACAGAGGATAATATAATTGTAATACTGGGTAAGAACTCCTTAAACAAGAAACAAAAAGCAAGATCCATGAAAGAAAAGTTTCATAAAATTTACCAGGTCATATGTTTTAAAAATCTGTATAAAAAACAACAAAACAAGCTAGAGATTAGAAAATGATATTTGCAACCAGTGTAACTTACAACAAATTAGTATTCCAAATATATAATGTATCCTTACAAGTTTATAAGGAAAAGGCATTCACAAATAATAACACAGCAATAGGAAATAAAAGTCTTTATAAATGACCAAAAAGCATTTGAGAAGATGCTCAACTTGAGTAGTATTCAGGGAATGATAACATGCCACCATTTCAAAGGAAGTAGATTGACAATGATGAAAGAGTCTGACTATATCAAATATTGGTAATGATCAGAGGAAAAGAAAATGTTCATATGTTGCTAGAAGTAGTATAAACTGGTAGGACATTTAGGATAAGTTATTTAGCTATAAGTAGTACAATTGTAAATGTGCATACCACTTCTAGATAAATCAACTATTTACCCAAAAGTATTCTCATCTGTGCAAAATGAAAGAAGCACCTATAGGTTTATTTCAGCATTTTTTGTTATAGAGAAAATTGGAAACAATCTAAATACATGCCAATAGAAGACATGTATAATAATATGATATATATATATATACATATATATATATACATACCATGAAATACTGAAGAACAATAAAAGGTAAATTAACTTGATATAAATCAACATAGATCTCAAATAGTGTAATTGGGAGAGAAATCAAGGACTTTCAGAGCTTCAGATCATGATACCATGTATATCAAATTAAATAAAATACATACTTAATTGTGTGTGTGTGTGTATATATATATATATATATATATATATATATATATATATATATAGTAAAAATACAAACTACTGTATGAAAGTTTTTTTTTCCACGTGTCATCGCTTTAATACTGTGTAATACTTTCTTTTAAAATACAGCCTCTTCTGAGGCAGACAGACCAAACTGCAAAGCATCATCAGACAGGAGATAAATACGTCCATGTACAACATGCAGCAAAATGAGGTGGAAATGGTTACAGCTGGAGGAGAGGACCCCACTCCCAGTCTGGGTACAGGAAGGAAAGGGCCAGCTTGCAGAGTCTGCCCTCCCCACACCCCTACCCCTGGACTCTTTGGTATGCCCCCCAACATTGCCAGAGCTGGACCTGCCCTTCCCCCACCTGCCCTGGTAGCTATGAGGTAGGTGCTAGTAGACTGGGGGCTGTTTGTGCAAAGCTCCCCGAGGCCAGTAGAGGAGGTGGTGGGGGCCCTGGGACCCGGTCAGTGAGCTCTTCCCCCAACCCTGAGAGCTGCCTGCCTCCTGAAGGGAAGGCTGGGATCCCAACCCCACCTCCCCAACGCCCTCCACCCACCCCCCATATACATACAAACCTGAGAGACCCTGCTGCTCCCTGCTCCCCCTGGGGGCCTTTCACAGCCAAGACCCTACACCCAGTTTCAGAGGCACCAAAGCCCTGCAATCAGCCAGCTCCAAAGAGAGGAAGGCCAGGGACCAAGGGGAAGAGAGGAAGAACAGAGCAGCTTTCCTGTTAGTACTCCTAGGCCAGAACAGGCCCTCAGCACCTTGGCACCTGAAATGTTCCCCACAGGCATCCATTCCAGCTGGGAGTGGGAGGTGGTACAGAGACTGGAGGAGCCACAGGGTGGCAGGGGAACAGGAGGGAGGCTGGGGTGGGACAGTGAAGAGGTGGGGTGACAGCCTGTAGCCTCCCTCTTTGGACCAAAGGTCAGAGTTGTGAAATGGGCTCCCTGAGGGGGAGGGGTAAACTGCCTAAGCCCCATCAAGGGAAAAAGTATTTTTAAATAGGTGTGAAGGATACATAATAAATTCCTGATAATTTCTTCTTCTGTGTAGGAAGGAGGGAATTAGAACTGGAGGTGGGCAAGGGGGATCTCTGCTCTATGTTCTGTCATTAAAATCGTAAGTTGAAATAAATATGAAAATATGTGATAATTATCACTTCTTGATGATGAGCACATGGATGTTTTGATATTCTTTGTAGAGCTTTGTGTTTTTTCATTTCTAAAAATTAATAGAAGAAAAGAAAAGATGACTGAAAGGCTTCATAACCTATGGGAAATTGAATAATAAAATTAATAGGCTAAACTTTAAAAAGCATACTAAACTTTGCATATTACCACTGAGAATACATATTCAGTTCAAATGCAAATATGGTATTTTTAACTGTATTTTTAAAGTAGATAACAAATAAATTCCCTAGTGTAGCTGAAATTATAATAGTTGACTGCTTATGAATATAGTACAAAAAAATGGAAATTAATGAATGGTAAAGAACGCAAAAACAAACAACTTTGAAAAAAGTGTGAATTGATCTTTAGAAAATATGGAGTCAAAAAGCAAATCAAACCTGCAAATATATGTTATTAGAAAATAATGACAATTTTGTGATGCAACAAAACTATTCAGGTTTGAGTATAATTAAATGCCTTTGTTATAAAACAAGTAAACGTAAATAAATTAAGCTTTAAACTAAATAAACTAGAAAAATAGCAAAATAAAGCTAAGGGAAATATTAAAAGATTAATTTAGTCACCAAAGAAGAAATCCATGAATCAAAATAAAGAAAAATAGTAGAATTAATGAATAAATGGAAACTGAGGCTAAGGTTTTCAACGATCTTTAAAAATATGTTGATATGTTCTCCAACATGGATGAACCTCAAAAACATGTTAAGTGAAAGAAGCCAATCACAAAAGCCATATATTGTTTGATTCCATTTATATGAACTGTTTATATCAGAAAGGAGATCAGTGTTTGCCTGGGGTTGGAACTGTGAACAGGGATTGACTACAAATAGCACAAGGGCTCTTACTGGGATGATGAGAAAGCTCTAAAACTGGATTTTAGTGGTGGTTAAACAACTCAGTAGATCTACTAAAAAGTATTGAATTATACACTGAAAATGGGTAAATTTTGTGATATGTAAATCGTATCTCAGTAAAGATTTTTTTAAGTCTAACTTTTCAGTCTTGAAAGATTAACTTTATTTAAGAATGAAGAATATCGCTACTGGAATCAAATAGTTCCCATATTTTATCAATATTAATAAAGGTTAAATAGTTAACTCAGGGCAGCTCTGTGAAGGAAGAGTATTCATTACAGAGAAGAAGAAATGGAAATGCTCTTAGTCGGGTATGTGCCCATCATGTTCAGAAACTTTACGGATCAAAGGGCACAACCTTAATATAATACTATTAAATAAACTACAGACTTCTTTCAGATTTCATTGCTTTTCCACCAATATCCTTTTTGTGTTCCAGGATCCAATCCTGGATACCACTCTGCATTGAGTCATCATATTCCTCTAGGCTCCCTGATCTGTGCAAGCTCTTCAGCCTCTCCTTGTCTTTCACATCGTAATACTTTTGAAGTGTACTGGTCAGTTATTTTCTAGAATGCCCCTCAACTTGGGTTTCTCTGATGTTTTCTCATGATGAGACAAGTTGTGCGTTTTTTGGAAGACTACTACAGAGGTGATGTTACACCCTTCTCAGAGAGTGCATCATATCGGGAAATGCACAATGTGTGTCTGTGTTATTACCAGTGGTATAACCTTGATTACTTGGTGAAGGTAGTGTCTGCCAGCTTTCTCTACTGCAAGGTTACTATTACTCTCTTTATAAGCAATAAATATCTTGGAGAAGGTACTTTGAGACTGTACAAATATGCTGTTTCTCCACAAAACTTTGCCCACTAATGTTGGCATCCTTCAGATCTTTCTGACGACAATTATTACTGGGATTTTTTCATGGTAATTTTTCTATTATTCTCTTTCTTTCTACATTTGTTAAAGTATATCTTTTCTGTAAGGAAGAGTTGTTTCTTATTCAGTTATTTATTTGTATCGGTAGGAGCTCATGGAGATTTATTCTGTGTGTTCGAATTCAGTGTTACTGTTATTTATTTTATTGTGCAACTTACTCCATTTGTAATGTAAGGCCTAAAATTCAGGTCTAAGATTATGTGCTGCCTTGACACCTGATGAGAGCAGGAGAGCCTCAAATGTCCTAATCACAAGTCCCCCTCCTCATTCTGCTCCTACAGATAAGTCCCCTAGCCCAACAAGTCTCCTTATCAAGGGGACCAGGCCCAACGCCTGCCTATCCCTGAGTAGCGGGTTTCAGTTCCTTGCCAAATGGTGGAATTATTCAAACAAGCCAATCCCATCGTCCCACAGAACTAGGGGGAATCCCACCCTCTTACACCACAAAGCCTGCCTCCCACAACCCCTGCTTGCTCACTGTGTCCCCAAGTACAACACCCTATGTCCTTATGTGGCATGTGGTGCCCTGCTCCCCTGGGCTGTGAGTGTATGTGACTAATAAACTTTTGTCTATGTCATCTGCCTAGTGTTGGATGTCACGTGTTTGGCCAGTTCCATAATCATAGAGTGGGAATCCTTCCCTCACTAATCTGGTGAAGAGGAGGAGATTAATACAGCATCTCAAGCCACTGGGAGTTTTCTTCAGGTTCTTCCTGTACTATTTTGACTTGCAGAAGTGGTTGATTCTTTGCCTGGGCAGAGAAAATACAAGATAAACCTGGAGCATCTTGTGGTGCCAGTAAGAAGGTGCTCCTTTGCATTTTGTAAAAGAGAAATACGAAGTATTTTTTTCCCCACACAGTGTTGCAGTTTCCAAAGTTGTAGCCCTAGTAATTCTCTGTCCACCCTAATCATTTTCATATTCCTTAGTCTACGTATAATTCTCAAAATACTTCTGTAACCGTAACACTAAGTCCTAGCTTCCAAGAACGTACCAGACTTTTTCATTGCATGGAGTCTACTAACAATTGTGTTTACCACGCAACATTAGGAATTTCCTGTGTGCGTTCCATTAAATTGCCAGATCCTCTACATATGTTGTCTCCCCATGGAGAGCCCTGTTATGCTTCTTGGTGAGTCACATGAAGTCATATAGAGTAATCCTCATTTAACGAGCTGCAGACTTCTCAAGCAGCAGTCACTCCTGAGAAGCTGGGACTCATAGCAGGAAACAAAAGATAGCCCGAACATTGCTACTTCAAAGATGCAAGTCTGAAACTTTCAAACTAAAGAAGCTACACGAAGCACTTTGAGCAACTTTGCATTTCTTAATTCCATCCAAAAGGGCAAAAAATCATGGATAGCCTTTCCAGACTAAAACAAACGTATTTATTTTATTGCATTTCATTTTATTTCATTTTTGGTTTGTCTTTTTTATCTGGGGCTTCAGATGACTGAGAAGTAAACCTCAAAATAAAATTCCACCTTATAAGTGAATAAAGTACATAATGAGAAGTGACCATTATGTAACAAAACATAACATAAACCATGAATTTTGGTAAGATAGTGGGGTGACAGGCATTATTTTTCTCTATTTAACTAGTTTTAATAATGGGTTTATAAGTTTTGAAATAAATTGAAAAACACAAACATAAAAACAAAAAAAGTGTACTTTAAATGAAAGTTGTTCCCTTAAAGCTGTCATCTTAGAAAAATACACACTTTCCAACAATTATGCTATAACTCCAAGACCCTTTTAGAATTCCGTTCTGAAAAATGTCTTTGGAGTGAATTTATAAACCATATAAGAAAAATGTGATCACTATTTTAATAGTCACAACCTATTTGTTTAAATCAAAATCATGTTCCCTAATCACCGACTTTATTCACAGTGTTGGCTCTAAATTCTGGCTGCTTCTAAAAAAATTGAAGTTTAAAAAAATTGTATTACCACTCAGTCTATTCAAATAATCTGGAGCAGACTCTGTAAGTAATTTCAGTTAAGTTTCCTTTATCATCTGGTACCTAAAAATTTGCATATCATTGTCCCCTTAATCATCACTTCCAAGATTAGACCACTTTCCTTCCTAATGTGAAAAGGTAACAAAGAAGCCCACATTCACTTTCCCAGAATATGAATTCATTAAAACTGAGATAGTAATTGATTTCCTTACAAGTTATCAATCTTTCCTCAACCCTTAGCACAGTGCTTGACACATAGTATCTGTTGATTAAATGTCTATCTAAAAGGCAATAATTGTGTGAATAAATGGTAATTCCCCCCCCAGATGCTGATTTCCACCATTATCAAGAGCTCAAATTGTCAAAATAAGTCCTCTATTTTGTTATCCCACTGGTCTAAGGGCCACTTACCCAAACTAAATGAAAGTTCTTATTATGTTTTACAATATAAAATTTTGTTTGCATTATTTACTTTTATTTTCCTCGCAGCCTTCTCAAGTAGTTACTTTTGCTACTCTGTACGAAAAAGAATGAAACTAAAATAAGGGATGATCATATAAAGCTCATTGTTGGTAAGGCGTAGAAATGGGCTTCAATCAAGTGCCACTGTGTGTATATGAAAGAGAATTCTGCTACTCCAACGGCCCGAGACAATGAGCAATCACCTACCAAGCAAACTGACTGCCCTCTGTTAGCTGGATAGATTTCAATTTGTTAGAGCAGGCAGATAGCTAGATACGAGCAGAGAAAAGGGGGCACAGGCCAAATACATCTTCTGAACAGCAGGGATCTCTGGGCAGACAGAGAAAAGCAGGAACCTCAGGACTGATAAGAGATCACACATTTTGGGGTAACAAGTGGCCTGGAGGCAGGCAGAGAAAGGTGGGAAAAGGAATCTCCAGTGTCCAAATGTAACCTTTTGCTCATTATGCCCTCGTTTCAATATAATTAGCTTGCAGATTAGAAGTATCCATCATGCACCAATGCCATGACCCTTCCAATCCAGACTAAATAAATACAAAAATCCCTCCTCCCCTCAGGAAGGTGGAGCTGGGATGAAAATTGAGCATATGACCCCCAAACCCCTCCCTCCCCAATGAATATTCTGCCCATTCATTTTTACTCTGTATGTAACCAACCTGCCAAAGAGTCTCAGGGCAGCTGCTCACCTGAGCCTGCCCACTCTCCCCTTGAGAGTGGACTATCCATCCCTTAATAAATTCTCACTTTACTTTCTTGACCTCTGTGGCTTGTCTGAATTCTTCTGTGACAAGAATGTAATCGCTGGCAACAAATTCGTGGTCCTGAATCCAAAATAGCAGTAAGGCCCCTTCCTCACTAGTTTTCTTTGGGAAATGTTAGAGTAGAAGGATCTCTTTATTTTAGGTCCTCCTTTCCTCTTCTGCTTTCATCCCTGAAAGGCACTGTGAGGACACAATTCATATAAATAATATTCACATTCAGTTTACGTTTTATTAACTTTGCTATGTTTAGGGGAGTTACGGTGCCATTTCTAAGAACATGTGCTTTGGAGTTAGACGACCTGGTTTGGGATCCTGCTCTGCAACTTACCTTTGTAAAACTAGGGAAAAGGCTCTGTCTTTAAGTCTCCATTTCCTCATCCTTTTTTTTTTTTTCCTTAATTTCCTCATCCTTAAAAATGGAGATACTTATATCCCTTTTGAGTATGAGAAATAAGTGAAGTACTGTTTGTAAAACACTTAGTAGAACATCTGTCAAGTGTTATGGGGCTAAAAATGTATTTCATTAATTTATTTCAAAAGTTTTCTATGTGCTGGGCAAAATTCATGACCTCTTGAAGCTTAAATTTTGGTGAGTACAATTTCTCTTATACTGGTCTTGTATTTGAAAATGGATTTCTGTAAAATGGCCTTTTCACAAACTAAGATAATTCCAAATTGCAAAAAAAAAAAAAAATTCACATTCAAATGTTTGCCCTTGTTCTTGTTGATATTAGAGATAAGGAAGCAAGAAGATGCACTATTGAGTATCTGCTAGGATGACCGACCACCTGGGACTGAGGGCTCTCTCAGAACATGGGACTTTCAGTGTTAAAACTCGGACAGTCTCAGGCAATCTGGGATGGTTGATAACCACCATCCATATACAAATCCAGGAAGGTGAGAAATCAAAACCAGATTGTAAATGCCTCAAAGGCTGGCTGCCACCATGTCATGTAGGCCTACATACTGTTTGATACACTCCATACATACTGTTTGATCAAGAGATTAAAAAGTTTAAAAGGTTTTGGAAGACAGAAGCTATCCAATTGTCAATAGAAAATTTATGCAATCTAAGTGATTTCCAGGGAGGATGGGTCTGAAAATAAATAGGCCATAGATGATACTCCTCAGATTCTGTCTCCTTACAGCTCTTGGATTCATTAAGGACCACAAAGACCTATCCAACATTGACCATACATGCACTGAATATTTATTATATATTAAATCTCTGGTAACCAAAGGAGGAGAAGTCTCTGTCCTTGAGGAACTTGCAGTCTGTTATGGAAGGCATATAAGTAAACAATTTCCAGTGCATCGTCATAAATGCAGCAATAGAAATATGTACAAGTAGCAGTGGTGGCACAGGGAAATATTTCTCCATGAGATTGGAGGAAATCTCAGAAAGGGTGAAAAGCTATTGGATCATGGTAGATGAAGTAAGAGTCATCCAGGCAGAATAGTACAGAAATGGCACTCCAGGGAAGGAACAGAGTGTGCAAAGGTTTAGAAGCATACTATTAAAAAAGTATGTGCAGGAAATTAGAAGCATTCTGATAATTATGGAGCATAAAATACATGAGTGAGAACAGTCTCAGAGAAAAAGCTGGAGATATTTGTGGGATCAGATCACAAAGTACCTGCTAAAACTATTGCGTTCTTTCCTATAGGTAATAGGAGTCATTGACGGTTTTCAAGTAGGGGAGAGACGTGCTCAGATTTACCTTAAAAAGAGTCAGTGTGGAGAATGGAACTGTGGAAAGGGTCAGGCTAAGACAAGTGAGGGGGATCAGGACAGAGCTGAATTCATGACTGAGAGAACAGAAGGTTCTACAGTTTTCACATTATAACATCACCTTTCATGTCACATGGACTTGAGAAATAACTGGGTCCCAGTCCCAAAGTCCCCCTTCCCACTTTTGTTCCAGTTCTTCCTAAGTGCACATCAGACTCAAATCCAGCGCTCTGCTTCTCCACACTCAGGCATCTAGTGTGCTGCCTTGTGCTATTTGCCACGGACGGCGTTACCCTTGCTCAGTTTCCACCCATGCCCCAAGCTCAGCAGGCAGAAACCAAGCAAACCCAGGCCCCATTTGGTTAGTCAGGATTGCAATACAATGAATGCAATACAGAAGTGGTATTTTACTTCACTGGCTCTACTGGAGTCTCCTAATGCAGCGGTTCCCAGAAAATCTGCTGAGGCTTAACATCACTTTGGGAAACAAATAATGCAGGGATGAGAAAATATGAAGCTCTCAGAATTTAATCCCAGGTGTCTTCAGCCTTATGGCTGCTACAGCATTCACCTTGAATTTCGCAGGTTCCGAAGGGCTTTGTTACCTAACAGGAGTTGGTGGCCTCCTTTCACCCCTGTCTGGACCCCACCATCATGCCACCACCAAGTCGAAATGGCACCAAGACTGATTTTCCTGGGCACAGACACCACTGCAGGATCCATAAGAGTTAGCAGACAGGAAACCTCATCTTTTGTTTTATAAGCTAGAAATCCTTAGCCTTGCTCTTTGTGTTTGTGTGACTTGAACTGCCTCAGGGATTTATTGGTTTATACATCAGTCTTGGTTCACATCCATATCTACCCCCTTTCTAATTTCACCCCCACCCTACACACACACCTACACACACACACACACACACACACACACACACACACACACACACACACACACACACACACACTTATTTCCCACCCAACCCCCCTTGTAAACATATCCTCTCTGCTCTGGTCACCCTGGTCATCCAACAAGGCTACAAACTGGTCCAATCTTGTCTATAAACAACTCCTGGCCAATCCAGACCACTTCAATTTCAACTACTCCTATAGGATATTCCATTCACTGTATACTGAGCCTGCTAGCATCCCACTATGTTCCAATAGTTGCACTAAGCTATTGAAAACATTTGCTGCCATTTAATCCTCAAAACCACCTTGAAGATGCTATTATGGTACTAATTTTCCAGTTGAAGAAATTTTTATCTTCTTTTAACAAAGGGAGAAATTAGACAGCCACTAATTTGACTTCATATCTGCTATGATATGAATTGTGAGTGTGTGCATGTGTGTGTGAATGCATGTGTGTGTGTGTATACATGTGTGTACCACTTGTTCTGTGTTTCTTTTTTCCTCTTTCTACCTGATCTGGGTTTAATTCAGCATTTGTATGATTCTATTTTATCTCCACTGATTGTGTACTACTCATACCTCTTTTTGTAATGTTTTTAGTAATAAGACAAGGACTACTATATGCATTTTTAAGTCCTGTTTCTCCCTACAGGAGATACCTGTTTTTTCTAGATGTTTAGTTACTTGTCTGGCCTGCAGACTTAGTTCTCTGGAAGGTTCAAGAAAGTTCATTCATCTGCTGTTTGTCTAAAATTTTTTCTTGTTTTTAAGGTGGGAGCAATGCTTATTCAAACTCTCTACATCTCTGAGCTAAAAACAGAAACTCCAATACATTTTTTAAAATAAATATGTTTTTGGTTGGCAGAAAGAGAAAAATGTATTTTATCCTTAAATATACATTTGTAAATAACATAATCAAAAATATTTGACAAATATGAACTCTAGTTTTAAAAAAAAACTCTTAAACTGGAAAAATGTACACATCTTCATGTTTCACTGTTAAAATTGATGTCTAATTTATGAAGATACGTAATAAAAGTTTATTTAATTTAAAAATTTTGCTCCATACTTTGAAAAAAATTGCCAAGTTACCAAGTTATTGTTAATTATACCCTTCATTATATGCATACACACTATAAATATTACAAACAACATAAATAAAATTCTCCTTAATAAACTGCCTGAATGCCAATCTCTGGAGACAGTGGAGAATTCACCAAGTTAATTGTCAATTTATAAAACCTATTTAGACAGCCAACCAGGCTCTTCCTGCTGACTCCTGGCTTACCTTTTTAAAAATTCTAAACTTCCTTCATAGAATGCCCTTTCTATTTCCTCCTGTAAAGACCAGTGCCAATGTTCACTTCTCTGTAAAGCTTTCCCACAGTCTCATCTCAAAGAAATTGCTCCCTCCTTTGTATGCTTAAAACACTTTTTCTGGATTCTTATAATTCATCTGTAAATCCTCAAAGATCCTGAAAAGAAAGCAACCAAATTACTTAAATAATTTCAATGAGCAATAAATATATGTTATTCATATATATTCATTTCTGTAGAATACTAGGAGGGGCTGGTGCGGCATATAAAATACTTCCTCTGCAAATCTCAATCGCAGGTGAGATAGTGCTTAAGGAATTAAAAACCTTGTTTACAGCCACAAATAATAAATTGGGCAAATAAATTTTAAAACTTCAACACTACAGTACACCTTGCGTTCATTACATACAATGATATATGTACGATGATACGGTGATATGCATTCTTAGTAATTGGCATAGAAACTTGTCTATTATTTATTATTTTCCACAGTGGCTGCACCAATTTGCATTCCCACCAACAGTGCACAACAGTCCACATTGTCACCAACCCTTGTTATCCCTTGTCTCTTGAGGACAGCTATTCTGATGGGTGTGAGGTGATATTGTGGTTTTGATTTGCATTTCCCTGAAAATTAGTGACACTAAGCATCATTTCATGTACCTGATGGCCATCTGTATGTCTTCTGTGGGAAAATGTCTATTCAGGTCCTCTGCCCAGTTTTAAAATTGGAATGTTGGTTTTTTTGCTAATAAGTTGTATGCATTCTTTATAGAGTTGACTTAACACAGGTTTGAACTACACAGGTCCACTTATACACGAATCTTTTTCAATGAATACATACTGCAGTACTACATGATCTGCAGCTAGTTGAATCTGAGGATGCAGAAGTACAGATATAGACGGTTCACGATAAAGTTATATGTGGGTTTTCTACTGTGTGGAAAGTTAGTGCCCCTAACCCCTACATTGTTCAAGGATCAACTGTATATTTGGATATTAACCCCTTATCAGATATATGATTTGCAAATATTTTCTCCCATTTAGTAGGTTGCCTTTTCATTTTGTTGATAGCTTCCTTTGCTGTGCAGAAGCTTTTTAGTTTGACATAGTCCTACTTGTTTGATTTTGCTTTTGTTGCCTTTGTTTGCTTTTTAAATCCCAGTTGATCATGATGTATGATCCTTTTAATGTATTGTTGAATTTAGTTTGCTATATTTTGTTGAGGATTTTTGCATCTATGTTCACTAGGGATACTGGCCTATAATTTTTTTATGTGGTTTCCTTGTCTGGTTTTGGTATCAGGGCAATTCTGGCCTTGTTATGTGAGTTTGCAAGTGTTCCCTCCTCTTCTAATTTTTGGAGCATTTCAGAGAGATTGGTATTAACTTTTTTTTTTTTTTTGGTAGAATTCATCAGTGAAGCCATCTGATTCTGGACTTTCAGTTGTTGGGAAATTTTTGATTACTCATTCAATCTTCTTACAAGTAATTGGTCTATTCAGATTTTCTATTTCTTTCTGATTCAGTTTTAGTTTGTTGTATATTTCTAGGAATTATTCTGTTTCTTCTAGATTGTCAAATTTGTTGGCATATAATTGTTTTAGTAGTCTCTTATGATAATCTTTATTTCTGTGATATCAGTTGTAACATCTCTTTTATTTCTAATTTTGTCTGTTTGTGTCCAATCTTTTTTTTTTTCTTGGTGAGGTTAGCTAAAAGTTTGTCAATTTTGTTTATCTTTTCTAAGAACCAGATCTTAGTTTCATTGATCTTTTCTTTTTGTGTTGTTTTAGTCTCTATTTCATTTATTTCTGCTCTGATCTTTGTTACCTCGTTTATTCTGCTACCTTTGGGCTTTGTTTGTTCTTCTTTTTATAGTTCCCTGAGGTGTAAAGTTAGGTTGTTTATCTGAGATTTTTCTTATTTCTTGATGTAAGCACTTACTGCTATGAACTTCCCTCTGAAAACTGTTCTTGCTGCATCCCATAAGTTTTCGCATATTGTATTTCCATTTTCATTTGTCTCAAGGTATTTTATTTATTTCTCTTTTGATTTCTTCTTTGACCCATTGGTTGTTCAGTAGCATGTTGTTTAATCTCTGCATATTTATAAATTTTCCAGTTTTCTTATAATTGATTTCTAGTTTCATACCATTGTGGTTGGAAAAGGTACTTGATATGGTCTTAGTCTCCTTAAATTTATTAACACTTGTTTTGTGGCCTGACATATAATCAATGCTGGAGAATGTTCTATGCACACTTGAAAGAATATGTATTCTGCAGTTTTTGGATGGAATGGTCTATATATATTTGTTAAGTCCACCTAATCCAACAGGTCATTTAAGGCTAATGCTTTCTTTTTTTAGTTGTTTTATTATTATTTTTATTGAAATATAGTTGATTTACAATATCATGTTAGTTTCAGATATAGAGCAAAGTGATTCAAATATTTTTTTGTTTGTTTTCCATTATAGGTTATTACAAGATATTGAATATTGTTCCCTGTGTTATATAGTAAATCTTTGTTGCTTATCTATTTTATATATAGTAGTGTGTATCTGTTAAGGCTAACAGATTTATTACTGATTTTTTGTCTGGGTGATCTATACATTGATGCAGGTGGGATATTAAAGTTCCCTATTATTATATTGCTGTTTATTTCTCCCTTTAGGTCTGTTTAGTGGTGATTAACTCCTTCATTTTTGCTTATCTGGAAAACTTCATCTCTGCTTCAATTCTGAATGAAAACTACCAGGTAGAATATTCTTGGTTGGAATTTTTTTTCTTTTAGCACTTTCAGTATATCATGCCACTTTCTTCTGGCCTGCAAAGTTTCTGCTGAAAAATCTGCTGATAGTTTTAGGGGGGTTCCCTTGTACATAACAAATTGCTTTTCTCTTACTGCTTTCTCTTCCTACTTGTCTTTAACTTTTGACATTTTAATTATAATTGTCTTGATGTGGGTTTCTTTGGAACTTTCTGATCTTCCTGGGTCTGAATATCTGTTTCCTTCCCCAGTTAAGAAAGTCTTTAGCCATTATTTCTTCAACTATGTCTTCTGCCCCTCTTCTCCTTCTGAGACCCCTATAATACAAATGTTAGTCTGTTTGATGTTGTCCCATAAGTCCCTTAAGATATCTTCACTTTTCATTCTTTTCTCTTCTTGCTCTTCTCATTGGGTGAGTTCCAATGCCCATCTTTGAGTTCACTGATCTTTTCATTACTTTATCTAATCTGCTGCTGAACCCCTCTAGTGTATTTTTTCAGTTCAATTATTGCATTCTTCAGCTCTGCCTTCTATTTGGTACTTTCTTATATTTTCCATTTATTTGGTGACGTTCTCACTGTATTTATCCATTCTACTTCTGAGTTCAGTGAGAATCTTTGTGACTATCACTTTATATATATTTTTTTGTCTATTAAAATCTGATTTATAAACTGAGGAATGCTTTAGAATAAGTATCTGAGAAACAAGCCCACTCCACATCCTCCATATTATTGTTTCTGTGAAGGGCTATTTCATTTCTTCAGACAAATTTAAGCCTCTTCTTTCCATCCCATTTATTCTTGACTGTCGATGTGAATTGTCCCATTTCAAGTTCCTTCCAGAATGTAGCCACACTCCACCAAGAAAACGTTGGGTAGCTGGTTCTTTCCTGCAAGACTCACCTGGCTCTTCCAGACCTCTGAGCAAAAGATTGAGTTGCTGCCTGGCACCACTTGCCCCTAGATATTCCTGTCTGTCAGAACTTCTGAGGGGTAAGCTATTTATTTACTTTATTTTGTTGTTGTTGTTAATTGGAGTATTGTGATTATCACTTTAAACTCTGTGTCAAGTAGATACTTATCTCTGTTTCATTAAGGTTTTTCTCTGAGGTTTCACATTGTTCTTTCATTTGGAACATATTCTTCTGTCTCTTTGTTTTGCTTGACTTTCTAGATTTTTTTTTTTTTTGGTGTTTTCTTGTTTGTTTGTTTGTTTTAATGCAACAGTTAAAGCAGCTACCTTTCCCAGTCTTGAAGGAATAGCCTCGTGTAGGAGGTAAAACTTATTGTTCCACCCTGCCCTAGCTCTTGTTTGTCCCTCTCAAACCTTTATGATTGTCCAAGCAACCTATTTTATTTTTAATAGCTCCCTGAAGTTGAGAGTATGCCAGGACTTTTCAGTGTCCCAAAGTGGAGACTCTCAGTCAGTACCTAGATTCAGGCTGTTTGGAAGGCAGACCCTCAGGCAGCAGGTTTTAAAGTATGCAAATATATATAGTCTTGTGGAATAGCAAGTGTAAGACTCAGCAGAGCCAGGCAATCTGGATGTGTCCCTGAGCAGCAGTCACAAAATTCGGGGCTCTAGATGAGTGTATAAACACCTTTCTGGGATCTATCAGTGAGCAGTAGTGAGGCAGACAGAGAGTTCAGAGATGGCGTCCACCAGCCTTTGTTCCCTGAGAGCACCTCTATAGGCCTCTATTGTATGTGTGCAAAATCTGAAGCCTGCCCCTCAGGCCAAGGCTCCAGGACAAGCAAATAAGCCTCTTTCACAGAAAGACTTGGGTGGGGGTGGGGCTATTTCAGTCTGCTGTCTGTGCAGTGCCCTGGGGATGAAGCAAGCCAAGAACTGTCTCTGATTGTCGCAGTCCCAAGGGACCCTGGTTTACAAGTCCCCCCCTGGCCTCCAGATTCAGTTGATCAGGAACATCCTTTGGGTGGCAGCCACAAAAACTGGGGCACCAGAATTGAGTAGAAGCTACCCTCCAGGAAATACTGTCAATCTGGAGTGCGGCAGAGGGAGAGCACAAAGGTGGTGGCTGCCAGCTAGAGTGAAGCAGAGTGAGAGTATAAAGATGGTGTAAACCAGGGAAGAAAAAAAAAAAAGGTACCCACTGGGTGAAGCAAAGCAAAAGGAGAATGTGAAGATGACATCCACCAACCTCCAGCCCCAGATAGTATCCCAGAAAGCCCTTAGATATATGTTCAATTAGATGCCTGCTCCACGGGCCAACCCTTTAAGGTTAGCAAATGAGCCTCTTTCACATAAAGTCTGGGTGCTTCTCATTTGGCTCCCTCTGCACTGGGCCCCAGGGTGGGTAACCCTAAGCACACAAGTTCTTTAAGAGCCATTTCTCGGTTTGCTATAGCCTGTGGGTCTCATGGATGCAAACCCCATTGGTTTTCAAAGCTAGATATTTGGGGCACTCATATCCAAGGTGCAAGCCTTAAAGTTGGGGTGTCCAGTGTTGGGTTCAAACCCTTCACTTCTCAGGGAGAAGCTCCAGATTTTGAGCTCCCTTCTGGTTGTGGGTGGCCCTGCCAGGACTGGGGTTTATGGAATAATTGTGGCTTAGCCTCTTCTACCCACTTCCATGTGGTTTTTATTTCTTATTTGCCCAATGTGTAGGAGTCACTCAGCTAGTTTTTAGGTTTTCTTTTCAGAGGGAACTCTTCCACATATGTTTATAGGTTCATTGTGTCCGTGCGAGGAGGTGAATTCAGGATCTTCCTACATTGCCATCTTTGGTGCATTTTTACTTTTGCTTAAAACCCTTGCATCTAGGAACTGTAATATCTTGCTTGTAAGTCTGTCTTTTATAGCCAAGATTGCAAGATCCCCAGGGCCAGATGCTATCTTCTCTGTGTACTCTTTTCTTTCTCCTTAGAATCTGGATTACTTCCAGGATTTTATGGGCCCTCTGCAAATGCTAATCATTTCAGGGCAGCCTCCATTCAACTCAGCTCAGAGGCACAAAAATATACAGACATGGAATGTAGCTAGGAAGTGATATAGGCAGGAATCCAGGTTCATGTCACTGTAGACTTAGAATCTTGACACTGGAATGCAGTATACCTCCATTTTTATGGCTTTATCTTTTTTCTGTATCCAAGATAGTAAGATTATTTTTCATACAGTGATGAAAGATTATAAAACTTCTTAAATTGGTTAACTGGTAGTTGGATATTTTCATATTTAACTAATGAGGTACCAGTAGCCTGTTTCTGAAAATGTCTGATAGCCCAAATAGTTAAGTTTATCTTGTACACTCCTACAGAAGGAAGATGTGACACACAAACAAACAGCTGAGAAAATATACCTGTCATTCTAACCTTTGGAAGCTTTTAGAAATAATTTCACATAAGTTCAAGAAATCATTTGGTAAATTGTCACCTAAATGAATATTGTATTTGCTTGCATATCTTGTTCCTAAAATAGTTTCTTCTTTCCATTTAGAGAAGGAGGAGGAGGAGGAGGTGGTGGGGAGGAGGAGGAGGTGGTGGGGAGGAGGAGGACAAGAATGAGGAGAGGAGAAGAAAATGTATGAGCCTTATAATTTTTCTCCCCACCTATTTTTCTTGCTTTAAATATCAACTAATACCGCAGTGGAGATTTCTCTAAGCAGAATTAATTTTGTCTTTGAAGATCTGGAAAATTAAAGGTTTACCAATGTTTGCAATTGTGTAGAGGAGTGAATGGAGTGAGGAGGTGGAGTTGGATAACACTAGCTGTATCTCACCTCTCTTACTTAAAAAAAAAAAAAAAAAAACCCTCTATTTCTATCTTCCTTATCTTCCTTGTAAGAAAAGAAAAGCCATCCTTTCTTCCTGCCCTTGCAATACTCTATATTGAAAATTATTAACATGTCTTTATCAGTACAATATCCCCACCTTCAGTGACCCAGAACACTGAAAGGTATCTGAAGGGGGTGATGATATAGAGGAAAATAAAAAGGTTACAAAAGGAATGCAAAGAAGGAGGATATTCATCTTTTGACTTTCAAAATCTGATTGTGCACACATTTAAAATTACTAACTGATACATTTTATCCCTGCCTTGCCCAAGGGTCAGTAGCAGATTCTAGGTGTCCCTAGGAATAAGCATAGCACTATGAGAGACCAACAACAAGTTAACTCTATCTTATACAGATTGTTTATGATTTCAATGACCTTTTTGTTATTTCATTTCCAAAATAATAATAGTTAAATAAGAGAGCATAGTCTATATAGTTGATTTTCTAAAACATTTTCAAACTTGCTTTAAGACTTAGAGATTGTTTTACTTTCACATAAATGTTTCTTGTATGCTTGGGGAGGAAACGGATTCTATAATTGCCAGAACTGGGTAATATACAAATATATGACTTACAAACCAATTTGCCAGTTAAGTTTATCAAAACTTTCAAAACTTTATAATTTTGTTCACTTCACCTATCAATTCGTGAAATAGATTTGTTAGAGGAATTTTATCATATTGGATTTGTTTCTTCTATGCATGTAATCTGTCAATTCTTTACTTACTGAGGATAATTTATTAATGTTCACCCAGGTTTTATAGTTTCATATCATCCTGGTGAATTTAAGTGTTTTCACCATGCTGTTACTATTTTCCCCTAATTCTATTTTATATAATCTTACTATCAGTACATTTTTTTAAGCTGTTTATGTCCTGGTGTATTTTTCCTAACCTTTTATTTTCAATATTTCTGTGTTTTTTGTTGTTGTTGTTGATTTTTTTATAAAATTATATAGCTGATCTTTAAAAAGTAAATATGAGAATATCTGTTTTTTTAATTGGTGATTTAGGTAACTACATTTATTGTGATTTCTTATTTATTTGAATAACCCCTTCTGTCTTATTTTCTGCTTTCTATTTATCCCTATTTTTTCTCTACTTCCTTTTACCCTTTTTTCCCTGCATTCTTTTTGACTGCCAGATGTTTTTCCATTATTGTTTTGGAAGTTACATATTTAGTACTTGTTCTTTTTTTTTTAATGCAAGCTTTAAAAAAGAAAAAGTTAATCAAAATTTCAAAAAAAAATCTTATTGTGCAAGCAAATAAGCCTTGTAATCCAAGCAATTTTCTTGTAAATTCCTTCTTTTCCTCCTTTAGTATATTAAGGACCAGGCTAGGACAGAGTTGTACAGAGGGCATATGCATATATCAAGAAGAAGGGAAGATTTGCATTTTTCTGGCCCCAGAGGATTATGACAAGGAGAGCCCATGTTATTTACTAAGTAAATGACAACCAAACTGTGGGTCCTAATTAGTGTATTAAAATAGTAAGGGTAACCCTGAGAGCAGAGGGGTTCTTCCTCCTCTTTCCTCCCTTAGGATTCTGGAAAGTAATACCCTCCCAGGTTGTCCCGACATTATCCTGGGGGTACTTCCATATTAGTTTAGCTGTGCAAACTGAACTCCTAGGGTTTGACTTTAATGAGTTACCTTATTCTTGTCTGGATCAGATATTAGATTAAGAGTCAGTGGCACTGCCTATGGACCCTCGAAGGTGGAAAAAGGTGACCCAAAAGCACAGGCTGGAGCTGGACTGTTGGGCCAGTTGGCTCAATGGAGGACATGGAGAGAATGAGGAGTAAACAGCTAGTGCGAACTGAGCTGCCTTTGACTTAGTCAAGAATGGCACTAGCTCTGAAAAAACCAAGACAGATAGAGATCACGAGTTATGCTAGCCATGTCTTTGACCCTGAATGACAGCAGTATGCCCCCAGGCAAGCAAGGGATATCACCAGAGAGACCAGAGGAGGTCAGGGACCTAACATGTCAGGGTCCTCACATTCCCTCTGCCAGAGGCCATTAAGCCCTATCCCTCTCCCCCATGCAACTACACTGCAACCTAGGAGAGACGCAAGGAGGAGGAGGAAGCTGTCTTAAAGATTAAGTTATTTTACCAAGAGAAACTGAACACTCCCTAAAGAGACTCTTTAATTTATGAGATCAGACTAAGATTCAGACTGGATTGGACCGTAAATTAATTTTTACCCCCACCAGCCAGGGGGTGGAGAACTCAATAGGAAGCCCAAATTAGTTATAGACAAAATAAATAAATTACATTTTCTCAGCACAATGAAGTTTTAGTGTGAGGTAAATTTTTTAATATTGCTTTTGAAACCTGAAAAGGTTTGAAACTGTAGATGTAAATCATGCCTCTCAGTGATTTTCAGATGGTTATTTTTGCTTCTAAGCAGAAAGAAACTGCTGAAAGAGGGGGAAAATGATAGGGGATTTAAATTCCAGTTACACTGACCCCTGATTCCTATATAAATCTGAGTGAATCACTAATTCTTAACAAATGGTGTAGAGAACACACAATTTAACAAAAATTTGCAGAGATGCATCAAGACCCAGCTTCTTATACAGTCTTCCCTTCCTATTTGAAGTGATAATAAAGGGAAGGGAACACAAACCAGACAAATGTATATAGTACATCAGTATCATCACCTATGAAGTAAAAGAGAGAAGGCAAAGAACTATTTTGATCCTTGAAAGAGTATAACTAGGTTGCAGACATATTGTTGCTAGAGAATAGGTTCTTACCTCACGCAGGAGAGAATTCAAGAACAAAGCATAGAAAAGTGAAAACAAGTTTATTTAGATACTCCATAGACAGAGTGCAGTCCGTCTCACTCAGAAGGGAGAGAGACTTCAGAGAGATACACACTCCATAGGAAGAGTGTGGGCCATCTCAAAAGGCGAGAGGGAGAGAGACCGAGAGGTGTGGGGGTGTTTAGTTTAAAGTAAAAGCGGACACACACTCCATAGACAGAGTGTGAGCCATCTCAGAAGGCAGGACAGAGAGCACCGTGAGGTACAGGGTTGTTAGTTTTTATGGGCTTGATAATTTCATATGCTAGTGAGTAGAAGGATTATTCCAACCACTTTGAGGAAGGGGCAGGGATTTCCAGGAATTGGGCCCTACTCACTTTTTGACCTTTAATGGTCAGCCTAGGAACTGTCATGGCGCCTATGGGAGTGCCATGAGGCTCAAGGTCTACTGGAAGTTGAATCTTTCGCCATCTTGGTTCTAACCAGTTCCTTCTGTCCTTAGTTGCTGAGTCCTTCCTTCAGTGGTTGTGCCCTGCCCTCTTCCCTCCTGTCTCAATAGTAACACTGAGATGGAAGTTTTAATAATAGATTGCATGCATGTTACAAATCATTCTATTTATTTAATACAGACTATTTCAAGAAATAATTTTAAGAATATAATGCAGATTAAAAAGTAAAAAGATACTCAATTTGAAAAAATGTTACTGTTGTTAGTAATCTACCTATATATCATATTTTATAGTTTACAAAGCTCTATCACATTCATTTAGAAGTCATATGATTGATTTTAAAAATACAAATGAATAAAACTTATTAACTGAAACACTTCAAGTGAATTTATTATAAAATATATTAAAAAGATATGTCCAATATTTAAATGTTACATAAATCAATTTATATTTCTAGATTTAATTGATTTAAGTGAAATTGATTATGAATTTTTTACTCCTATATATGATACTATCTTTTTTTATATATTAATTCTTCTAGGAAAAATGAAGTGCAGAGATTTTTTTTCTCACATATTTCTCATTTTATTTATATCAAAAAATATATTTGTAGCAAAAAAAAATGTTGTATTCTCTGTAAGTTAATTTGAGCTTTTGGGTTGCTGACATGATTAGGTATATAACCTTGAACAAGACAGTTACTAAAATCAAGGTTAAGTTTCCTCATTGCAAATTGAGAAGGCTGGATTAGATGCCTTCTAACTCTCAAACAATAAGATTGTTTCTAACTCTGACATCCTGCATTCTATGAAATATTTGACATAGTATTTATACCATAAGTACATCCAGAACTTTCCATCACCTAACTGTATTCCTCCATTTTTTTTTTAATTAAAGTATAGTTGACTTACTATGTTGTGTTAGTTTCTGGTGTATAGCATAGTGATTCAGTCATATATATATGTATACATACACATACATATTCTTTTTCACATTTTTTTCATTATAGGTTATTACAATATGTTGAATACAGTTCCCTGTGCTATACCATAGGACCTTGTTGTTTATCTGTTTTATATATAGTAGTTTGTATCTGCTAATCCCAAACTCCTAATTTATCTCTTCCCCCCATTCCCCTTTGGTAACCATAAGTTTGTTTTCTATGTCTGTGAGTATATTTCTGTTTTGTAAATAAGTTCACTTGTCTCAGTTTTTTAGATTCTACACATAAGTGATATGTGATAATTGTTGTTCTCTGTCTGACTTACTTCACTTAGTATGATAATCTCCAGGTCTACCCATGTTGCTGCAAATGGCATTATTATATCCTTTTCTATGGCTGGGTAGTATTCCATTGTATATGTATAACACAATTTCTTTATCCAGTCATCCGTCAGTGGACATTTAGGTTGTTTCCACATCTTGGGTACTGTAAATAGTACTGCTGTGAACATTAGGGGTTATGCATCTTTTTGAATTAGAGTTTTCTTCTTTTCCAGATATATGCCCAGGAGTGGGATTGCTGGATCATGTTGTAACTCCATTTTTAGTTTTTTAAGAAACTTTCATACTGTTCTCCATAGTGGCTGCACCAAATTACATTCCCACCAACAATGTAGGAGGGTTCCCTTTTCTCCACACCCTCTCCGGCATTTATTTGTGGGCTTTTTAATGATGGCCATTCTTACCAGTGTGAGGTGATACCTCATTGCAGTTTTGATTTGCATTTCTCTGATAATTAGCAACATTGAACATCTTTTCATGTGTCTGTTGGCTATCTGTATGTCTTCATTGGAGATATGTCTTTTTACATCTTCTCATTTTTTGATTGGCCTGTTTGAGTTTTTTTTGTTATTGAGTTGTATGAGCTGTTTGTATATTTTGGAAGTTAAGCCCTTGTCAGTCTGATCTTTTGCAAATATTTTCTCCCATTCTGTAGGTTGTCTTTTTGTTTTGTTTATGGTTTCCTTTGCTGTGCAAAAGCTTTTAAGTTTGATTAGGTCCCATTTGTTTATTTTTGCTTTTATTTCTATTGCCTTGGGAGACCGACCTAAGAAAACATTGCCGATTTATGTCAGAGAATGTTTTGCCTGTGTTCTCTTCTAGGACATTAATGGTGTCCTGTCTTATGTTTAATCCATTCCTCCTTCTTTATCAGCTCTCACTATCTAGGAGACCTTATCCACATGCTCAGTGAGTACACTTTCAACCAAATGGGAAATAAAACGACAAAGGCTGGAAATACTCTCCGAATTCTAATTTTTCACTTTTTATCTGTGTTCTAAACATGATTTCATCCAAGAGTCACTGAGCATCAAAGACCATTTGTCTTTCAAACAGAAACCGAAACGATTCTGCTATAAAAGTTGCAGAAGGCATGGTTGGTGCAGTGGATTGAGAATGGAGTACCTGATGTACTCTTTCTGGTTTTTCAACTTGATTACTGAGAGAAATGGATTGCTTCATCTATCCTCTGGTTTTTCCATTCAAATAATAAAACCCTATATCTGGACCTGGTCCTTCTAGTGGCTTGCTTGTGCCCATTCCTGAGGCAGCTTTTTTTTTTTTTTTTCCTTTCTTGTGATTTCACGGCATAGGACTTAAAATGGCTCCTAAGCAGAAGATTGATTGCTCTCTTCCAAGCTTGTAATAAATGAAAACAGTAGAATTATCTGGCCACCTCAGATGCCACACCCCATTAAAGATAGGACCAGAGTGGCCCACAGGAACTACTAGAACCATATTCTGTGAAACACAGTGTTTGTAGCTTAAGAAAAGTTAAAGCTTCTTGGATGAAATTGATGCATCTGCTAAGGCATGTTCTTCCTTGAGTCACAGCTGCTAATGAGAATGATATCATTTTTTGAGTGCTTACTGTATCAAGAATTATACATATATTATGGAATCTGATGCTCAAGACTTTAATAACTAGATGCTAGCATTATTCTTATTTTGAAGATGAGGAAAATTATCTTAAGTATGGAAAGCAATTTATTTGAGGAATTAAAGTTAAAAATTGGAAGGGCATGGATATACAGCCAGATATGTCTGACTCCAAAACTTATGAGGAAAAATTGTTATAGAACCTTTCGATTTTGGAGTTTTCAGTGAGCCATGTTTGTATCTCTGAAGTATAGCATTCAATTTTAAAACTAAGCAGATTTTACAAAGGTTATTGAATACGATAAGAAACCAGTGCTAATATAAGAAAACTGCATTCTTTATGGAATTTTCAATTGTTCTGAACTTTAGAAATTAAGTAGCTGTCAACTTTAATCTAAAATGGCTATAAATAAATACTCTGAGACAGGGTATAAAAATAGCAGTGGCTGAATAAGACTATTATTACTGATAAAAAATTTAATACAATTTTTTTACTTGGAAAAAGCTGAGTTATGTATTCAGATTTGATTCTTTTTAATGTACAATAGTAGAAGTTAAAAACAAAAACTGAGGCTGTAGTTTCCTTTCTTATGTTACGTGTCATGTAATTTATGTTTTTGCATTTAAAAATTATGCATTTTTTAAATTGAGAGAGATGATAATGACCACCTGGTCCAACACACAAATTTACAGATTAGGAAATACAAGGTTACATGGCTTGCCCAGAGTCACACAGGGATTAGTATCAGAGCCAGGACTAAAATCTTGGTCTCTGATTCCTTGACCGTTCCTCCTTAAAGTGTACATTCTATACTAAATGTTTATTGTAAGAAACTTTGGAAGTCTAACAAGTAGATGCTTTTAAAAATCACTTTTGTATTAGGACTGAAGGCTGATAATTTTAACTTATTGGTTTTAAAACAAAAATAGTTGAGTGGCTTCATAATAAAAGCTATTGAATTTATCCCATATCTTTAACTAGAAAACCAGTGCATTTTTAAAGGAAAATATAATTCTGGAAAAACCTCTCTTTGGTCATATCATTACTATTGCTTATGGGTGAGTCAAAGTTTGATACACTGATTAAGAAGCACATTTCTTCCCAAATACTTGAAACTGAACAAATAGAGAAAGAAATTAGCTTTTGATAAGGAAGCAATTGATGAGGCTAAATAAAACTATAAGGTCTTTTCCCCTACCCCCAGCTTAATTGAGATATAACTGACATAGAACATTTTGTAAGTTTAAGGTGTACGATGTGATGATTTGACATCTGTTGTGAAATGATTACCACAATAATGTTAGTTAACACATCCATCATTGCACGTAGTTACTTTTATGTGTATGTGTATGATGACAACTTTTAAGATCTACTCTCTTAGCAACTTTCAAGTATACAATACAGTATTGTTAACTATAGTCACATGTTATGCAATAGATCCCCAGACATTCATCTTATAGCTGAAAGTTTGTACCCTTTAACAACATCTCCCCATTCCCCTATCCTTCACCCCCTGGCAACCACTGTTCTACTCCCTGTTTCTGAGTTTGGTTTTTTGGAGTCCACATATAAGTGAGATCACGCAGTATTTTTCTTTCTCTCTCTAACTTATCTTACTTAGCGTAAGTTTCATCTATATTATCACAAATAGCTTGATATTCTTTCTCTTTCTCATGACAAAATAATATTCCTCTGTGTGTGTGTGTGTGTATTTATCACTTCTTTCTTTATCCATTTATCCATTAACAGACATTTATGTTGTTTCCATATTTTGGCTATTGTGTATAATGCTGCTATGAACATGAAAGGGCAGATATCTCTTAAAGATCCTGATTTCATTTCCTCTAGATATATAACCAGAAGTGGGATTGCTGAATCATATGGTAGTTTTATTTTTAAATTTTTGAAGAACTTCAAAACTATTTTCCATAGTGGTTGAACCAATGAACATTTCCACCAGCAGTTCCCTTTTCTCGACATCATCGCCAACACTTGTTGTCTTATGTCTTTTTGATAATAGCTGTCCTAACAGGTGTGAGGTGATATTGTGGTTTTGATTTGCATTTTCCTGATAATTAGTGATGTTGAACACCTTTTCATGTACCTTTTAGCTATTTCATTTACCTTTTGGTATATCTTCTTTGTAAAAATATCTTTTGAATCCTTTGCCCATTTTTAAATCAAATTGTTTTTTTGCTATTAAGTTATATGAATTCCTTATATATTTTGGATATTAACCCCTTATCAGATAGTAGTATGCAAATATTTTCTATCATTTTATAGGTTGCCTTTTCATTTTGTTGAATATTTCTTTCGCTGTGCAGAAGCTTTTTAGTTGACACAGTCCCATTTGTTTACTTTTGCTTTTGTTGCCTGTGCTTTTGATGTCATATCCAAAAAATCATTGGTAAGACTAATATCTCTTCCTATGTTTTCCTCCAGGAGTTTTATGGTTTTAGTTCTTACATTTAAGTCTTTACTCCATTTTGAGTTAATTTTTGTGAGTTCTATAAGACCCAGTGTCCAGTTTCATTCATTTGCATATGAACATCCAGTTTTCCCAACACTATTTATTGAAGAGACTGTATTTTTCCCCTTGAGTATTCTTGGCTCCTTTGTCAAATATTGGTTGACTATATATGTATAGGTTTATTTCTGACCTCTCGATTCTGTTCCATTTGTCTTATGTGTCTGTTTTTATGCCTGTACCATACTGTTTTGATTATTATAGCTTTGTTTTATAGTTTGAGATAAGAAGTATTGTATCTCCAGTTTTGTTCTTCTTTCTCAAGACCTGCCTTGGCTATTTGGGGTCTTTTATCACTCTATATGAATTTTAAGGGTTTTTTTTTTTTCTCTTACCACAAAAAATGCCACTGGAATCTTCATATGGATTACATTTAATCTATAAATGGTATAAATGGCTTTGAGTACTATGGACATTTTAACAATATTAATTCTTCCAACCCGTGAACACAAGATATCTTTCCAAACCATAGGCTTTGACTTCTCATATTCAAGTAGTTATATACCAGTCATAGGCTATTATCATTCTTCTTTGACTCCATTCTTTTTCACTTGGTTTATTTTTAAATTTAATTCAACATGGAGACATGATTAACTGCATGTGGTTTGCTAACATAAGTGTGGTCATTTCAGCAAGAAATCATACATGATTGAAGGAAACAATGAATATGCTGTAGCTATGGCCACAGGACCTTGAAATACTTAGGAAAATAATTTTTTAATATATAAGGAATTTATGCTAGGTAAAAGTTGTTTTATATTATTTTATAGAATTTCCAGTTGGAAGAGATCTTGGAAGCTATCTGTTCCAATATCCTAGTCAGCATAAATATCTTCTGTACCATTCTTGACACCTGTCAGGTACTCATTCAGCTTGAACACCTTTAATTTTGGGCATCTTATTGCTTATCAAGGTAGTCTGTTTAAGTATTGGACAGATTTCCTTGTTAGAAAGGCCTTCCTTATTTTGAGCTGAAATCTAATTCCTTATCATTCCAGTTCATTAGTTCAAATTTAATCCTCTCAAGCAGTATTCAGAGCTGATGTTCAGCCAGTTATTCCCCAGTAGAGCCATACTAGATGTTTATGGCTGGCATTCATTCAGATTGGTCAGGTATTTGTTCTACTTATTTAGGTGTCCCTTCTGACTGATTGGTGCCTGCCTGTTCCTTACTGATTGTTGATTATTTTGAATAGTACCTGTAGGTATATACATTGGCAGTGGAGTATGAGTAGGGTAAAAAGAGCACTATACTGAGAGCAAAGGGTTTAGTTATGACTCTTCTTCTTTAGGCAAATCACTTCCCTGCTTTGAGGTCCCAGTTTCCTCATCAGTCAGATGAGAATGTTCCATCAGATCAGTGATTGCTAAACTTTGTAATATGTCAAAATCACCTGGAGAGCTTGTTGAAACACATTTTCCTGGATTCTACCCCAAATGTACTGGTTCGGAGTCTTGGCAAGAAAGGAAGATCAAAGTGTGTGGCCAGAGTATATAATACAGAATGGGAAGTGGTGGGGACTGAGTTCAAGTGTGGGATTTAGCCCTTACTTTGAGAGTAAAATACTTCCAAACCATCTCATTTGGCCCAAATTAATTTTGTGCTCACTATGCAGTCCCCAGAATGTTTAATCCAAGTGGATCCAGAACAGGTATTGTAAACAAGTTGGGAAGAAGATCTCATGCACAGATGGTCTTGATTTTCCATTAAGAAAAGTCTCTTCAATATTGCTGAGCCAGCAGTTCAGGCAGGGAAAACTCTGGAATACCAGTCTCAAAGATAGTCTGGACCATAGAGAGGCAAACTAAACTTAGCATATTTTAAATTGAGGGAAAATGTATGATAATTATAGGTAGTGTGATTTTCGTTTCTAAAAGGGCCAGCATTCCCCAAATCTTTTTCTTTTCTACCATTTAGTTCCTGGAATTTCATCTTCAAAGCATAATGGCTTGAATTAAGGCCTTGATTCCTATTAAACTTATTGGCAAATATAAACACATATTTTAATGGATAGTATGGAGTAGGTAGCAGGTGTTGACTGAAAAAAAATGCACAAACTAAAAGTTGAGAATTACGTTTTATTTAGGGGCATTACTGAGAATGTCCAGGAGACAGCCTCTCAGATAGTTGGAGGAACTGCTCCAAAGAGGTCAGGAAGGAGCCAGGATATATAGCAGTTTTTGCTGGAAAAAAAAAAAAAACAAAACACTTAGCCAAACATCAAAAGATTACCACTAATCATAAAAACTGGGCATCTCAAGTCAATGACTTTAGTGCTTTTCTGTATACGAGAAGATGCGAGAGTCTGGGCTTATTGAAATTATTCCTTTACTATGCATCTTAACCATCTAGGGCCACTATCCTGTTTTTGTCCATCCTGAATCCCCTCAGGGTGCACAGTCAGGGGCAGCTACCATGGCTGATGGCTTGATGGGGGCAACATTTGTTGTTTACTGAAATAGCAAGCAATATTCTTTCTTTACTGAAATGGCAGGCAACAGCTTTTTGTCCACACAGGGTTTTCTCCTTTCAAAAATGATTTCTTTTTTGTTGTACAGGTGCGAAGTACAGTTATTCTGGGAACTTTGGAGAGAGAAGGTACATAAACAATCAATTATACTTACTAGGGCAGGGGAGTGAAAAGGCGGTCAAGACTCTCTCCAAAGTCTAATTGAAATAAAATAGCAGCGAACTCTGAATTAGTTGGGCTTATTTGCTGAGTCAGCCTAGAGAAGTAACCTAGGCAATGTTCACCACACAAGGGTGGTAACTTATTAGGCAATGGCTGGCCATCAGCCCATCTTTCCTAGCCTCCTCCTTCGAGCTGAGCAAGTCAGCAAATGAAACTAGAGACCAGAGAGATGAGAAAGAGAGCAAATTGCTTTAAAAACCCAGAAAATGATAAAGAAACAGCATTATATATTTTTTAAATTAATTAATTTATTTTTGAAAATCTTTTTTTAACACCCTTATTGTGGTATGGTTCCTGTACAGTAAACTACATGTATTTCAGATGTACACTTTGATAAATTTTGATAGATGTATACACCAATGAAACCACCACCACAATCAAGATAGCTAACACTTCCATCACTCCTCTAAGAGGTGCAATTTTCAAATTCCCAGTTTATCCCTTCCTACCCCCTTTTGCCCATGGTAACCATAAGTTTGTTCTCTGTGTCTGTGAGTCGGAACAGCATTATATTTAATGAACAGTAATTCAGAGTAGGAAGCAATGTGCTGTGAGAAAAGAATAAAAAACTGTGAGGAGAATTTAAAGTAATTAGTTCTTTCCAACTGGGAGACTCAAAGAAGACTGCATAGAATAAATGGTACATGAACTAGACCTAGAAAGATGGGTGGAAATAAGTATTTGAAGATAGGGAAGTGAATGGAAGGCATGTGAAGTGGGACTAATGTGGTATGTAAAGGCATGGGAAAGCATACAGCATATTTCCAGAGATCTGTCCATTCTGTCTAGAGTTTGAGGTGATGAATGAATGAATGAGAGAGAGATGTAGGTGATAAGACTGTAGTAATAGTTTAAGGCTAGATTGTAGTGAGTTTTGGAGGTAAGACACAGGATTAAAGTTGCAGTGGAGAGCTAGTGAGAGTATATGAGCAGGAAAATGACACGACTTCACCAGCAGTAGCTTATAGAGTGAAAACAGATTAGCGGGAGAGATCACAGAAACAGCACAACCAGGAGTACGAAGTCACAGTTGCCTGGTGGGCGGGGAGAAGGGAACAAGAAATATGCCATTCTGTCCTGAATAGAAGTCTTTCTCCCAACCTACCAACTATTCTCTTCTCTGATTTTACCTTTTTTTCCCCCACTGGATGGTAATTTCTCTAATGGTACTTTCATGCTGGTGCATTCCGTAGGGAAATGGAACCAATACCCTATCCATTATGCTGTCTCATATCTAGAGGATTTCACAGACCTCTTCTTCTTCCACATTCTTCAGACTTACGCTTTCTGAAATTTGCAACTACTGCAGCAGTTCACTGTGTAACAAGGAGCTAAAGGTTAGAAGCTAAAAGGATACTTAGAAGTGGCTTGGTAAATCTTTGTATGCTAAGATGCATTGATGCAGTGAAACTGATTAATCTCAAAGAAGAAGAAAATGTATGTCCTACTTTCCAGCCTGTGCCTGTCATGTAATAGTAGAATAAGATTTTTACAAAACATCAAAGGGCTCTTCATTCTCCTAAACCACCTACTTGCCTCTTAAAGAAGAAAAGAGCTGCTCTGAAAACATCTGCACAAAGCCCATTACTATGTGGGAAATCATTGCGATTGTGTTGTTTATAGGAAAGTTGTGACATAATTTTTGAGTAAATTCTTTTTCTCCTCCTTTCTTGCATACATCCATATCAGCAATATAGTTTGATTTCCTGCAAGGAAGGGATGGAAAACCATTTGCTCGGTGAGGTAAGTTCAAAGAAGACATTGCACACATGTGTTAGAATGGCAAAAACAAACAAACAAATAAAACAAAAAACCCTGACAATACCAATTGCTGGCAAGGATGCAGAGCAACAAGAACCATTATCTGCTCATTGATGGTGGGAACGCAAAATGGTACAGCCACTTTGGAAGATAGTTTGGCAGTTTCTTACAAAGCTGAACGTAGTCTTACTATACAGTCTGGCAATTGTGCTCCCAGATTTTTACCCAACTGATTTATAAACTTATACCCACACAAAATCTGTGCAAAATGTTTATAGCAGATTTATTAATAATCACCAAAAACTAGAGGCGACCAAGACATTCTTCAGTAGATAAATGAATAAACAAATTGGAATCTATCCATGCAATGGAATACATTCAGGAAGAAAAAAAAAATGAGCTCTGAAGTCATACAAAGACATAGATGAACAAGTTTATACTGTATAGCACAGGGACTTATATTCAATATCTTGTAGAAGCTCAAGAGTATGAAAATGAATATATGTATATTCACATGACTGAAGAATTGTGCTGTACACCAGAAATTGACACAACATTGTAAACTGACTATAACTAAATAAAAAAAGACATAGATGAATCTTACATGCATATTCTTGAGTGACATGAAGCAGTCTAAAAAGGCTACATACTATATAATTCCATTTATATGACATTTTGCCTTTGGAAAAGGCAGAACTATGTAGACAGCAAACATATCAGTGATTGCCAGTGGGGAAGGTGTTAAACAGGTGAAGCAGAGGGGATTTTTAAGGCACTGAAACTATTCCATAAGACAAAGTAATGGTGGGTACATGACATTATGCATTTGCCAAAACCCATAATACTTGACAGGACAAAAAGTAAACCTTAATGTATGCAAATTTTTTAATGCTTATTAGAAAGTTAGGGGATCCCGCAATGAAATACAGAATGTAACACAAGAATCTAATTATATTTAAAATGAATGAAATAACCTCACTTAAGTGTTAGAGGAATAAGATGCTGACCTAAATAACTTTGGGAATGAGTGGACTCTTTACTCAAAAGGAACTGTACATAAGCACTGTACTCTACTTGCTAAACATATTTCCCATAAGGGTTAACAGTTTGGAAACCACTATAGCTGTATACTGGAAATGAACAATTAAGTAAATGGATGGCAGATGGTTTCTTGTTGGAGTGTGAGGTTACAGATAAACAAGGCTAGAATAAAAACATGTGTCTGTGAATTTATACTAATATAAACAAATGATTGAATAAAGAAATAAATGGGGGAGAATAGACAAATCTCCTTGTGGAAGATTTATCTAGATATTCTGCTGTTGTAATGGAGTATTAGAGCTGGAGATCTTAGTATGAACTCATTTGCCTTAATATAGGTAAAGATAGATACATGTAGAAATATTTATAGATATGTGTATTAACATGGGTTAGTATATACACATAATTTTTCTTGCTTTGTCAGCTGAGAGGGCCTAAAACAAATGCTTCCCCAGTAGCAATGGGCATACCTAGCACCCAGATCTTTGTTTCTGATGCCATTCTCCAATAAAAGGAACCACAGATTTTTGGAGAAATGACTGATTCTTGGACTGGGGCAGGAAATACACATCTTTTAGTGCCAGAGCATCTTCTAGTGTCAGAAAGCAAAGCAGATATCAAACAAAACAAAACCACAATGATGGAGATATGTCAAAGGGGCAGAGAAGCCAACTGAAACAATTTGTGCAGTGAAATAAAGTAGTATCAGATTATAACACAAATGATAAAAACATGAGTCTGTGAATTTATACTAATATAAACAAATGATTGAGTAAAGAAATACATGGGGGAGAATAGACAAATCTCCTTGTGGAAGATTTATCTAGATATTCTGCTCTCAAGGAGGTGGAGCAAAATGGGGGTTGTGCATAGTGATTTCCTTCCAAAGTATGGAGTACGGAAAGTGGGGGAAACAGTAAATTTACAGTGGAGAAATCTGACAAACACTACCTCAGCCAGGTGATCCAAATTAACATCATCAGTCATGAGACAGGTGGAGAGCATGTACCCTTGATATGATGTGATGAGGATGGTTTACCTCTGTGATCTTCCTCCCTAAAACTCACAACCTCAGTTGAATCAGGAGAAAAACATCAGAAAAACACCAACTAAGGGACATTCTACAAAACGCCTGATCAAAAAGGTCAAGGTCTTCAAAAACAAGGAAAGTCTGAGGAACTGTCACTGCCAAGAGAGCGTTAAGGAGACAGGTCAGCTAAATGCAATGCAGTGTCCTGACAGAATCTGGAACACACAAAGAACAGTAGGTAAAAACTAAGGAAATCTTTGTAAAGTATGAACTTTAGTTAATAATAATGTAGCAATATTGGTTCATTAATTGTGGCAGGTATACCCTATTGTAAGATGTTAAAATGGGTGAAACTGTGGAGGGGGTACTAAATAACTTTGTGATTGCTCTAATAATTCTACAAATCTAGAACTGTTCTAATAGAAGAAATTTGACTAAAAAGGGACATAGCAGCAGTTTGAGGTTATTAAACTCAATCTATTCTTAATCATTAATAAGGTGTTCAACTAAGGCTCAGAATTTGTTGACTTCCCTCTCTGCCTATATTTCCCCCTTCCTTCTAGATCCCCTTCATCTGAGTTATTTTCTTAGTCTTTTTTTAGGCTATTTAGGGAGGATGTGCTCGAGCTAAGAATCAAAAATGCTCAGTTGTGAATAGCAACCCTTTGCTGCAAGAAACCACCCGTAAGGGCTGATTGTCACTTCTGTATGGCGCTTGCATTCAGCCTGAGCAGGGAAATTAAACCACTGCAAACCCCAGATGAGGAAGGAAGGAGGCAAAGGAAGCCGGATGTTTTGGTTTTCTTTGAGCATCTGTCATTCTGAAGCCAATGTCAGACCTTAGCCAGTTGATGAGCATTGTACTCGGTCATCTCAGGTGCTCCTTGGAGTGACATCATAGGAAACTTAGATGAATTCTCCAACTGTGGGAAAATGTTATCTGGCTTATTTTAAAGGATGACGATGTAAAAGCTTTCAGTGCACATTGGGTTCACGTGCTCTCTGAAGTCTCACCTAAAGGGAACACCCAAATGTTGTAACTTCTGCAAGGACACTAATGGTACCCCTGCACGGGTGCTAGAGAGCACAGAATGGTGCTCACCTTGTCAGAGAGAGGTTTCTGTCTCAGGTAAAGAATAGGTCTAGCCTCTTCAAAGAAAAGTTCACTAAGTCTATGAATTCGTTAAATCACCAGAAGGTGCAACATTACAGGACTCTTTGAACCAATATCAAAGTCAATGGCAGAGAGAAATGTAGTGTTGGGAGAAGCAACAACCACTAAAGAATATGGAGGCATCTCCCTCCTTTGATTCATGAAACAAGTCTCTGCACAAAAGAAGTCCAAAGGACTGTAGCATTTAACAAGTGAGAAAACTAGTACTTATTTGAGAGGAGAAAATGTATCCTGCTAAATGGAACTTTGATAAAGAAAAATCAGGACTTTAAAATATTTCAAACTCAGAACTTGATAAAATATATTGCATACTGTGCTGATAATTTAAAGCATGTATTTTCCTTTATCCTAAGGCTCTTTAAATCCCCAGCAGCACTCCTTAACCTCCTGCCATTACCTGTTTTAATACTTGATGAGTTACAAGCATTGTCCTTTCCTTTTTCTTTCTGGATTGCTGATTCTGCTGGTTATTTACCTCTTTCATGTTCCCCTAGTCTCTTCTCTGTTCTGCCCAGTGTTTATATTTAGAACTAAGCTAGTACCATCTACAAAGTGGTAGGAAACCTGACTCCAAAATCCACATGCATTGACCCTCGGAGCTTGAGAAAGGAGAGTTTGTTGATACGATTTGGGTACATTTTTGTCTAGTGGATTTAATGAAGCTGTTGGGATTTTGTTTCATATCTCTAGAAATTCTAAAGTATTTTGTTGACTATGAATATATTTAAGCGCCATAGTTTGAGTATTAGCATTTTGTCAGAAAATTAGCATTTTTCTTTAAATATACCATTTCAAATTATATAGAATGTCGCTCTTTACCCTTCTTTGTGATCCTTGTATTTTGTTTTCATTTTATCTTTTCCAGGGAGTATATCTCTTAGGTTATAATGAAAGTCAAGGCAAAATGTGATTCAAAATACATACATTCAATTGCAGGAAATATAATGTGAATAACTCTGTCCTGCCCACACTACAGAAGAACTAGCAAAGTCTATTATGCCAGTGTATTGACTTTCTCCTCTACAAGCTCTGCAGTTCAATTCCAAGATCTAGAGATTTAGAGCTACACCATGTCTGTGCTCATACAGCAGAAATACAGCAGCATGACTGAGTCAGTGTTTTAGATAACCAGTGCTTTATATGGACAAGTATTGCTAACATAACTAAAACCATAACATTAACAACCAATTGCTGTAAATGGCTCAGTTAAATAATGGAGATTATGGGGCCATGTCTTTTAGGGAGTAATAGTGGTTAATGGAAAAGGATTCTCAGAATCTTCTGTTGGATATTATTCACTTCCCTGATTCTGGACAGACACTAGATTCATTCCCTTTCCTTTCCTGCTTCTTCTGCCGCCTTCTTTCCCTTCTATTCCATATAGAAATATATACCATACTCCTCCCGTGGGATATATATATGTATATTTATATATATATTTCTTTTTAGTATACTAAATGTATATATTTATATAAATATATATATTATATATAAATATACCATACTACTCCTTTGGGGGTATGGAGATAGGTATGGATATGAATATGGATATAGATATGGGTATAGATGTGGATATAGATACAGATCTCCCAAGGGAGAGGTGCAGTTGAGGTTGGTGGTAGGGAGGAAGGGAGGGAGAGAGGAATGGAATTCTCCTCTTAGGCCATTTGCAAATGGCGGGGAGAAACGATAAGCTTTTCTTGATCAAAGCCTTAATCCATTTTATAGACTTACCTATATTGCCAGGACTATAGATCAAACTTTTTTTTTTTTTTGCACTTTTCAAAGCGTTTTATGGGGTAAGAGGTGATAGGCACTAGTAGTTGCGCCAAAATTATTTTTATAAGGAAACAGCTTGGTTTCTTTCTCTCTTATGATACTTTATACATTCTGGGTGATTGCACACTAACCCGGCTAAATGCTGTACCTCTCCTAATGCTTTAAGCTCCTAGATGGTGGTGACAGTGTTTGATTCCCGTTTTATCCCTTGTGGTATGTAACACAGTACCTGGCACAAAGCGAGTACTCTGTAGATGCTTCTTGAGTAAATGAATCCTAGAGAGTGGAGAACTGTAAGACAACTTTTTAATTTTGTACCAGACTGTAGTCCTTGAGGTGTGTTACCTGGGTTCTGTATACATTTCAAAATGAGTCAAAAAGGTGAAAACTTACCCTCATTAGTCATAAAGGTTTATGTTGGCACCACTTAGTTCCTATGGTTACATCTCTAAGAAATTATAAAATAGGCACTTCAAGGGTTTGGGAACAGGAACAAATTGGCTGTTATAGAATTCATGAATGCTAATAACTCATTTACTTATAATGCTTACAATTAATTGGTTTAAAATCATCTACTGCAGTCTTAAAATGAATAGGATATTTAAAGGTCACCATTGCTCTTGGCTCTCATTTAAAACTCTAATCAAACAAAAATACATTGTGGATATCAATTAAAACATTTGAAATTATTCTCTAGCTAAACTTGGCATAGAATAGTAAATGATGTATTCACTTGTTGTCGTTTAAGTGTTGTGATCTATACTCTGTGATTAAGTTATTATAAAACAGTAATTTCCAAGGTTTTGGATGATGAGGGATATGCCCATCATTTATGAAATGAAGTAGAATGAATTACGTACACACTAAGGTAATTTCTTGTTGAAAGTTTAGCAACTAATCTTCACTTTTTTTCTTTCCCTGGAAATGCCAATTGCTATCATGTGCTAAACCATGTTTAACGCTAAAGATATGAGATTCAATTAGAAAGTCCTTTTATCAATGGCAGATGCAGCATCCAACAATAAATCTGTTTTGTAGCAATAATAACTTGAACATTGAGTACCATATTCAATATAATCTTTAGTAGTAATACTAATGCTTTCATCATCATAATAAACCACTCACAGCCTCTTTGACCTTCAGCTTTTACATTGTAAAATTGTGATGATCTTTTGAGTTTACAGAAGGAATAAGAGAAACAGATAAATATTTTCACAGGTTCCAAATCTCAAGTTCTGTGGTAGACAAGCTGTGTGCTCACTGTCCACAGTATTTCCAGGAACATAATTTAGGGCTGCTAAGTCAGTAGGAACACATGGTTCAACTGTTCTTGAATTATTTAAATAAAAGAAAATATTAGAAATCTGGCACATGTTTATTATTTACTGCCCACAAAAACCTGACCGTGATTCAGTGATTCAAAAGAAGTTGAGTAGTCTTAGAGACCTATATCTAGACTGGAAAAGACCCATGAATATTTAAAAGTAATCAGAGGTCAACTTGAGGACAATGACTGGGAAACTTCTTACAGGATGATGTTCCCTTACATGAGGTAAAACTGAGAAGACACAGCAAGTTGATTTCCTGAAGCTAGGAGTCCAGTGAACTTCATTCCTCATAAAGAGCCACTTAATTGGCTTGGATGCCAATGTTCTTCCTGAGAAGGGGAGGGGACACCTCGTAGTCATCCATTAGCCAATTTGAAAAAGGTCATGTAAAAGAAATGCTGATAATATGCACTTGAAATAGGGAAACATATATGTCTGGGGAAATGTTTTATGCTCTAAAAAGGAGTCTAGGAGTGTGAAATATTAACTCCCTCTCTCTGGTCAAGTCATGAACTTTAAACTTTGTTTCTCTAAATAATAACATGTAATGATGTCTTAATATAGAGGCTAATTTCCTCTTTTTTTAAATTGAAGTATAGTTGATCAACAGTGTTCTGTTAGTTTCTGATATACAGCATATTCAGTTATATATATATATTCTATTTCATATTTTTTTCATTATAGTTTACTATAAGGTATGGAATATAGTTCCCTGTGCTATACAGGAGGACCTTGTTGTTTATCTGTTCTGTATATAGTATTGTGTATCTGCTAATCACAAACCCCAAACTCCCAATTTATCCCTCCCCACCCTTTTCCCCTTTGGTAACTGTAACTTTGTTTTCTATGTCTGTGAGTCTGTTTCTATTTTGTAAACAAATTCATTTGTGTCATTTCTTTTTAGATTCCACATAAAAGTGATATCATCTGATATTTGTCTTTCTCTGTCTGATTTACTTTACTTTGTATGATAATCTCTTAAGTCCATCCATGTTACTGCAAATGGCATTATTTCATTCTTTTTTATGGCCAAGTAGTATTCTATTATATAACTAATTTTCTCTTTATCATCTAACCAGTGAATGATTAGACTTTATCATCTTAATTTAAACTCACGTAATACTACCTAGCATTTATTTATCCCTTACCAAACACCTAGCACATGTATTAATTCTTTTAATCCTCACAGCAGCTCTGTGGGATAGGTGCTATTATTATCATCCCCATTTTACAGATGAGGAAACTGAGGATCATAAAGTTTACCTTCCCCAAGACTACAGAGTCAGTAATTGATAGAGTCTGGATTCCAATTCAGTCAGTGTGGCTGGAGCCAATGCTGTTCAACACCATGCTAGATTCCCTCCTTTGAACATTTGCTTAAATATAATGCTAACCAAAGGTGATACTGAGTTAAAGCTTTGGCTTTTGAAGATCACTGACTCTGACCTTGGATAGGTTACTTAATTGTTCTGACCCTCGGTCTCTGCAACTGTGTGATGAGGTAATGATACAGTTCCTATGCTTACAGTGCAGTTTGGAGGATTATAGGAAATATATGTAAAGTACCTAGCATTGCACTCAATACCTACTGCTGCTGCTGATGGTGATAGTGGTACCTCCTTCCTCCAGGACCTCCTACTCAAAGCTTAACATGATCACACACAGAGACATACAAGGACAGATAAGTGACTCAGTAGGCTTTGGATGATATATTTGAAGGGGTCAAGCCTGAGGTAAGACAGGCTTGAGGCGGAGGTGATTCCCTTGGGCTATCTATCTGCCTTGCAGCATCAGAAAGAGGCAGATAGGGTAAGGAAGAGGCCTAACAAAGTTTATTAATCCCAGGTCTACCAGTGTGCTGAGAACTTTGTCTTTCTAAGGTTTATGCCAGAGCAAGGGAGAAATTGGCAGTAAGATTATTGGATGTGTCTTTGAACCTATAAATCTGAAGTTATGATTTCAAGAGTAAGCATTTTCTTGGGAAAGCTCATTTGTATTTTAAAATGTGCTGAAAATTCATAGAAATATATTAGAAATGATTTAAGAGACTAAAATTATAAACAGTAACAGAAAATAATTATGATAATGATATTCCCAAAGTCTTTAGGTAATCTTTTGCTTTAGAAATGATTTTTGAGTATTTATAGTATTCTGTAGAAAAATGATATTTTTAAAAAGCACTTTAGTTAAATAACTAGGCCATTATAGCAATCTTACATCTTAGTACTTTATGATGACTAGGTTAATATGTTGATAAAACATCTGTATGAAAAAACCCAGATGTAAAATACCCATATATTTAGCAACACCCAGATAATCTGCTAAATTTGGTATTTGTTTTGTGGTTTATATGTCACAGCAGGCTTTATACTTCACACAAACTGATTTCTAGTGATTGTTTTCTTCTAGATAAGTTAAGAATTTGGAAAACTAAATATATCTACATCCCCCAACCACTAAAACCACTATTTTAAAAAGCCTTTTCAATTATTTCAAAAAAGAAAAACTACTAAATATATTTTATTTATTTTATTCCTCTTGAATGAATTTCTTAAAAGACCTTTTGTTGACTATAAATAGAAACAAATGAAAATCTCAATAATAATATTTGGTAAAACATTTAGCTGTATCGGTCAATTGGTCAATGAAATTTATTGAATTCGCTTTGTAGCACCAAAGACAGAAATAAACTCTGAGAAGAGACGCAAAAGAAGCCGAAGGTATAGAATTATGTTTTGAGCTGTAGTTCTTACACTTTACCATTTATAAGGATAACTTAGGAAGCTTGTTTAAAATAGAAATTCTTGAATCCTCCCTCCTAGAAATGTAGATGTATTAGGTTTTGAGTAAAGCCCAGCAATCTGCATTTCCAATAATCTTCCCAAGATGATTCTGATGCAGGTGATCCTTGATAAACTACTTTTAACTCAAGAGATAGACAGTATTCATGCATAGTGGTTTTCAATATCAGCAGTGCACTGGAATCTTCTGGGGAGATTTAAAAATGCAGATGCCAAATTATATGGGAGGAACACTGGCCTAGTATGTGCTAAGACTGCTCCTATCCCCTCTGTTAAATCTCTTGTTCACCTCTTACTGAATTTACTCCCAATGCTAGATTAGATAAGATCTTTGAAAATTTAAACTCAGCTCCATTTCATGCAAAGCACATGCCCTTTACTGCTTTACCAGTTTTTCTCAAAGTGTAAACCATGGTCCAACTGTATCAGAATTATCTGGGTAGCTTCTTGAAAAGGCTCTATCCCCAGAGATTTTGATTCAGTAGATTTTGGATGGAGCCAAATATACACTTGTAAAAGGTACGCTTAGATATTTAACATCCAAGTGGATCATTAGCTATACTGAGAAATAATGATTTTTAACCCCCAGAAAATGCCTCTGTCACCTCTACTGTAACATCTCCAGTAATTATAAAACTTGTGAATTCCTCAGGTAGCAAATTCCTCTTCTGAATAGTTCTGGTTTCAAAATTCTTCCTTAAAATCTACCTCCTAGAGATTTCAACCTGTTGAGCTCTTTTCTCCTCCCCAGAGCTACTTCTCCAGTGCCCACCATCCCCACCCTCCACTCCTAATACATTTTTTCTTCTGCAAACTAAACATCCCTTATCTTCATGTGAGGTGGACTAGAGGTTGATATTATTCGTCAAGGTGCATTTTATCCACCATCTACACCACAGTCATGTGGAAGGACTTACTAAGATTCAACTTCTGGGCTCTACTCTAAACCTCTTGAATTAGACTCTCTGGTGTAGAGTCCTAGGTACCTACTATTTCAGTAAGCCCCCTAAGTGATTCTGATGACAGTAGGTCATGGACCACCCCTTGAGAACCAGTGCTATGGAGGTTATATGTATGGTATTTCAATGGAGATGGAACTGAGTTAAAATCCTAGCTCTGCCATTTACTTCCTGTATCAGGCCCTGAACAGACCTCATGTGTCAGGGTCCTTCAATCTGTACCCCAGTCCATTCTGCTCTGTTAGAATATTCTTTCCTGTGCATACTCAGGGCATTCTTCTCTGACCCTGGGCAGGGAAAACATCCTCAGTATGTATTACTATTCCCATGATTCTGTTTCTGTCCGTATCCATTTGTCCAGTTGTTTTATTTACTCTTCCCTCTAGTCTCCTGTCTTGTAATGGTTGCCAGTTCTCCTCCTGAGTCATGTTTGCTGAATGACTTGGATTCATTGTTCTAAATAATCTGAGACCCAAGTATTGATGGCTTTGTTTTAGGGTTACCCCATTTACAATGCTTTCAGAACAGCCACAACTGCAGTGTATGAGACTCACTGGCAAATATCTTTGCAGACATTATAACTCTCCAGCCCTGTATCCATTGCTTCTTTGTGCTCCAGAATTGCCAGCTCCTCATACCCAACCCCATAGCCACAGAAGACATCATAGTTCTTGCAAATAGAGGATGTGAGATCAGGGAAGACTTCGTAGAGAAGGTTGTATTTGAGCTGTGCTATGAAGAATGGTCAGGATCCCCTGTCACTGATGGAGGGGAAGGACAGACCAGAAAGAAGCAACAATATGAATAAAAGCATGAATACTGTACGGCAATGGTTCTTAAAATGTAATCTCCAGACTAGTAGCATCAACATCATCTGAAAACTGATTGAAAATGCAGAGTCTCAGGCCCCACCACAGCCTTAATTAATCAGAAACCCTGGGGGTAGGTTCCATGAATCTGTGTTTAACAGGCCTCCAAGTGATTCTAATGTACACTGAAGTTTGAAAGCCATTGCTACAGGGTATGAGATCTGAGACTTGGTATAGCTGGGTTCAAATCCTGGATGCCGTCATTTGGTAGCTCTCCTTACGGAATCTACCCCTCTTGCCTGCTCCTGTTCTTACCCCCTTCACACATCTTCTCCCTTGCTACCAATGGTAGTGGTCTACTGGGCAGCCATTTTTTCTCTTTTTTCCTACCAGCCCTCTGTCTTAAAATGACTGCCAATATGCCTTGTCAAACAGAGTTCCTTAATGATTGGAATTCACTGCTCTGACCAGTTAGAGGGTTGGTATTGGTTCCACTGTTACAGATTTAATTAATTGATAGCCTGTGCATGCACAGGTTCAAATTTCTATTTTAAGGAAAAGCTTGGCTATTTCATTTTCTTTTGCTATGCACTACCACTCTTTAGTACAGTGGTACTTGTACATTACTGTGCATCAAGACCACTCAGGAAACTAGTTTGAAATCACCCAGATTCCTTGCTCTAACCCACACTCCCCACCCAAGATTCTGAATCAGTGGGTTTGAGGTGGGGCCCAGGAATGTGTATTTTTGACAAGAACACCAGGCCACATTGATGCAGAAGTCTATGGATCACAATCTGAGAAACACAGATCTAGGAGCTTATAATGTAATGAAGGCAGCAACATAAAGCCAACCATGGGACTCGTGGTGTTGCAGAACCATCAGCACGTACACAACTATTTTTACCTTGCAGGATAGACCTATTTACGCACAGTGCTTTTCAGTTTTTATTGTGTCTCAGAATCCTCTGTGGAAATTTTTTAAATATACAGAAATTCTATTTAGGAATGTAGAAATTCTGATTCAGTTGGGACCTGGTGTCTTGCAAAGCTCTTCAGGTGAATTCAAGGTATAGCTTGAATTGAAAGCCCTGGATTTGGTTAGGGCACAGGTCAGGCATCGAAGGGGGAAGAGTCTGAATAATCTGTTACCAATAAAGTAGTGATTAGAGACACTGCAAGCCAGCTCTGTTAGTGTCAGAGAAAAAGAGGTGAATATTTGTGAAAGTAAACAACATCACTGAGTGAACTTTAACCATTGTTTTTATATAGAATAAAATTGTTTATTAAATATTTATTCAACAAAATTTGTTGAGTGCCTGCTATGAGCCAAGCAAAGTGCCAGGCTCTGGAGATACAGACTTGAAGACAACATACAGGGTCCTCGCCTTCATGAGACAGTTTGACATAGTTTTTTTAAGTTCAAAAATAATTACACAAGTAACTAATTACAAATATTATGCATGCTATGAAAAATATATCAAGAGTATTGAGCTTAGTCTGGAAGGTCAAGGGAAGCCTTTCATAAAGAGGATTGTTGACGTTTACACTTGACATATGACTACGGTAAAGGTCTGAATGTGTTTGAGGGCTCGGAGGCAAGAAAGAGTGTTATCTTAGTGGTTCCCAAAGTGTGCTCCTCAAACCAGCAACATCAGCATCATCTTCGAACTTGTTAAAGATGCAAATTATCAGGCTCCACCCTAGACCTACTTAATGAGAAGCTTTGGGGGTGGAGCCCAGTGCTCTGTGTTTTCACAAGCCCTCCAGATGATTCGGATCTAATCTGTGAGAGCTACTGGCCTAATCTGGGCACCTCAAAGATGGCCAAAGTGGTAGAGCATAGTGAGCAAAGGGAGAAATGGCAAAAGACGAAGTTGGAGAGGTAAGTAGGAAGGAGATTTTGCAGGACTCTGTAAGCCCTATTTAAAGATTTTGAATTATTTAATAATAACAAATCACTTTTACTGAATGTGTGTTACGTATAAGATTTACAATAACCTTGTGAGGTAGGTTACTCTGTTTCTGTTTTGTAAGTGAGTAAACTGAGTTTCAGAGAGGTTACTCTCCAAGGTTCTACAGCTAGTAAGTGGTGGAGTTGGATTAAAATTCAGCCAGTTTTTCTCTAGAGCCCAATTATTTTATTATTCATCTGTACTTATTATTATAGTCAATGGGGAGTTACTGAAGGGTCTTAAATGGGGGAGGGAGACTGTCAGCCGAGGAGGGCTGGAGAGGGGTTCGAGGAGGTGAGCTGCCCAACTGGAAAAACGCGCGAGAAGCCGACATGGAGCGAAGCAGCACTTCACTGCTGTACGAGCGGGCGGTGCGCGCGGCGGGCGGCAGCGGCGGCGCTCAGCACTTTGTTCTAGTTCAACAAGAGGGCGCCGCCCGCGTGGCGCCTTTGTCCTGCTTTTATCTGTTTTGCCCGCATATGAGCATTGTTCATGTCTTTGTTCATACTGCTTAAATAATGCTACTAGCGCATGCGTACCTTTACTTCTTTGTTCCTAAGGCTTACGTAACTGGCGCATGCGTAGTGTTTATGCTACTGGCGCATGCTTACATTTACCTCTTACCAGGTGTTAGCTATTGTGAACTTTGGCCTGGGCCCCATGGCCTACGCACTTACGGCTGCCGACAGAGCTGATCATAATGAACTTCTCAAAATATCCTCTTTGCTGTGTGAGAGTGATTTGGAGGAGTCAAGTCAAACAGTAAAAAGAACTGTTAAGATTCTATTGTAGAAATTCCTGTGAAAGATGATGATGGCTTGGATGAGGGTACAAATGAAAAGAGGGGATGAACTCAAAGCATGTTTTAGAGGTAGAATTGGTAGATAGAAAAATATCTTCCCTTTTTATCTTTTTATGAATTATAAGATTACTCTGGCTGCTGTGTGAAGAATGGATTGAAGTTGGGTAAGAGTGGAAGCAGAGAGATTGGTAATAATCCAGGAATGGGGAGATGTAGAAGAGTTATAGGAAATGAAGCCAGAGAGGTAGTCCAGGGCTAAATTACACAGGCTCTTGAAGACCACGATACAAAATGTGGTTTCTATCCTAAATTCAAGTAGAAGCCACTGGAAGGTTTTAAGCAAGTAATGAACTCAGTCTAATTAAACTTTTAAAAGATCACCTTGGAAGCTGTGAGAAGAATTGATATGGGATACAGAAGATGAAAGAGGGATGACCGCTCAGGAGACTAATGTAGTGGTCTAGGCAGGATATGAAGGAAGAATGGCAATAGTGTGGATGGAGAGATGGGAGTATATATGAAATAATAGGTTGTAAAACTGATAGGACTTTGGAGGTTTCTGCAATGAGAGACTGGGTGCCATTGACTGAAACAAGGATGGTGGGGAAAATGAAAACCAAAGCCAGGGGGTGGTGATAGCTCAGTGGTAGAGTGCATGCTTAGTAAGCACAAAGTCCTGGGTTCAGTCCCCAGTACCTCCATTGAAAAGAAAAAAGAAAAGAAAAGCCAGATTGAGGTGGCAGAGATGTGTGCATGTAGGATCAGGTAATCAGTTCTTATAATTCTCACAACAAATGTTGTGAGTACTGTAGAGATGAATGAAATAACTTGCTCAATTTCACATTTGGTAAGTAGCAGAAATGGATTGAAACCTAGGTCTGGCTGATTCTTTTAACTTATACCACACGGCATTTTCAAGATAGAGAGTCTTTAGTATCATGTGTAAGGCAAGACGTAATATGGTGCGGGAGAGAGGAAGTAAAGAGAGCTCTTCATTTGGGCCCCTCCTGGCCTGATGGCTAACGTGGAGGTAACAGGGAGGAGTCCAGGTTTAGGAAAAGGAGGTCACAGTGAAGAACTGAGTGAAAAATGTTCAGAAAAATAAGGGATGGTAAGTCATGGAGTGTAGAATTTAGGCACAGGACCTAAAAGTTCACTTATAAGCAAAACTATTGTCTAGATTTGACATTCTGTAGGGGTGCTATATTACAGGCTCGAGAATAGAGGAGTTACATGATCTGAAAATCACATAGGGAATATATTTGCCTGCACGCAGATGCAGACTTGGCAGTGATGGGGCTAAGGGCAGGCTGCCCCAAGATATGCCACTCTGGCATGCAGATTATTTTGAGCTCAAAACAATCAAGGCACCAAAAACTCAAAAAGAGTCTCCCCCTTACTGTCTAATAAAAGAGTTTAAGATAGGAGGCCTGTCCCAGGAAGAAGTTTTCACCGTAGATAATGATAGTATGATAGGGAGGTATTAAGTGTGGTAGCCCAGGAGGAACCTAGCAAAAGCCCATTGGATCAAAGTCCTCTCTATGTCCCATTGCCATTGGATGGCCCAGAAAATACTTGTTTACCAAACATTAACTCTTCATCTTCCTGTGAATTACTTTACTTCCCCGTAAAGCCTCAGACTCCTACCTCCTCCTTAATCCAGAATATATATTTACCTGACCTGTCTCGGGAAGGCTTCATACTTATGTGAATTCCCCATGCACCCATAATAAATTTGATTTTCTCCTGTTAATCTGCCTTACGCCATTTTCATTGCCAGCCAAAAGAACTAAGAGGGGAAAGAGGGAAAATCTCCCCTTCCCCGGACAGTGGCCATAAGGAGGCCAGCAGTCATACAGCTGGTTGCAATTTGATTTGGGGTAGGGAGAGGAAGAGACACACCTGAGACCTCTAAATTTTAGGAGCTCCTTGGAACTCTGGAGGGTTATTTCTTGTGATCTTTAAAGATTTTCAAATCCATGCATACCACTATAGCATATAATATCCCCATAAAATGTAATGAAGTATGACTGAAAATTTTAAAGGAACCCTTCGGGTCTTTAACAATCCTATAAATACATTCTAAAATAATTCATAAAGCTCTTAAATTCTACCAGGATTCTAAGCTCTTAGATTGCTTCACTTTCATCACCATGGCTCGCAAATTGGCATTCTTTGTACAGCCTTTTTACAAGCGTTACTTCACTGCACCCTATTCCTAAAAATTGCTATGTCATCCCTTTCCAATAGAGAACAAAGCTATGTTGAGAAGCAAGCACTTAAAGAAAAAGAAAGTGATGTCTCTGGTGGCTGATCAGGTAGTTCACTTCCTAGCTAAGTAACTCACCTCTGCACACCAGCCACAGCGAGGACGTGGTACAATTTCATGCCCCAGAACACTGACAAATGACTATGTGTCATGAACCTTCAGAATCACTTGAGAATAATTGGAAATGAGTTTCTAACCTAGGAATGCTTAGTAAAGGTTGACGATACATTAATCCTTGTGTCACTTAAGGTAAGACTGTTGGCCCATGGCCTTACCTACCCAGTAATCATAATCACTCATTTGGGGCCCTGCTTAAAAGGATCAAGTCGTATGTCAAAAGGGGGCTGCATATTAGCATGAAAGTGTTCTCTCTTTTACATGGCACTGCTCTATTATATCTGTGAAAACTCGATGTCAGTGATTTTGCCTCCCAGGCAACATTCGTAAGACTTTGGTTGCTACAACTTGGTGAGTTGTGTTACTGGCGTCTAGTGGGTAGAAGGCAGGGACACTGCTAAATATCCCACGATGCACACGACAGCCCCCTGCAACACAGAAAGATGCAGCCCAAGATGTCTGTAGTGTTAAGGCTAAGATACCCTGTCCTATGTCAAGGGATCATCTAATGAGGAAAAGGCCACTTTTAATTTTTCCCACTAAAAGCTGTGCTTCGTTCCCAGTTCTTTTTTCGTCTTGGTTCTCTCAGTTGTATGATTAGAGACTCTACAGTCCCTAGAGTAAAGGATACAAAATTTTTCTATCTGCAAACTCACTTCTCTTGAGTAAGTCACTGACCTTAGTGATTTATACATCTGTGAATGAAAAAATATTGCCTGCCATATCAGTAAACAAATCAGTAAATGACTTGATGCTGCAGCCATCAAGTCATCAGCCACTACGCCACCCTGGGGGACCAGAGGGAACTCAGGATGGGAGAGAATAAGATATTGGCCCTAGATAGCTAGGTGCATATCAAAGGAATGATTTCAATGAGCCCCGATTTTTCACCTTCCCATACATAGAAAAGCACTAAATTCCTTAACTTGAGATACCTGCTTTATTTTTTATTTGTTTATTTATTGATTGACTGAATGATTAGAGCAGAGAAAAGTTTATTGCAGGGCAAAGCAAGGAGGATGGGGTGGCTCATGCCCAAGAAAATCCCGAACTCCCCGAAGGATTTCAGCAAAGCTTATTTAAAGGCCAGGTAAGGGAGGTTGGGGGCGAGGGTTGCAGGGTACGTGATCAGCTCGTGAACAATTCTGATTGCTTAATGTTGAGGTAACAGGGCAGTCAACACTATCAACCCCTAGGCACCAGAAGGTCTGGAGGCCAGGTGCTCTTGATCAAGTAGTTGATTTCTTCCATTTGGTGGTGGTTTTAAGCATCTGGGCTTCCAGGAAACTGCACACCCAGGGCCTGTCTCTCCCTCTTCCCTAACACAGTTCTCCCCAGGGGCGAAGGTGCCACCTCTTGGTTTTCTTTAATTAACAGTAATCTTTTGATGTTTTGACTACCTAGTCTTTGTTGCAAAAACTCCTATATATCCTGGCTCCTCCCCTATCTCTTTGGAGCAATCTCTTAGAGTGATTTGAGAGGCTGTCTCCCAGGCTTAAAGTTCTTTGAAAGTCTGCCGAATAAAACAACTCTCAACTGTTAGGTTGTGCTTTTTTTTTTTTCTTCTTCAGTTGACAGACCTATCCCATGTATAAATATTGCTATGGACTAAATGTTTGTGCCCCCCCAAAATTCACGTGTTGAAACCCTAATCCTAGTGTAATGGTATTAAGCAGTAGGGCCTTTGGGAGGCAATTAGCTCATGAGAATAGAATCCTCATCAGTTGGATCAGTGTCCTTTTAAGAAGCCAGAGAGCTAGCTCACTTCTCTCCCACCATGTGAGGATACAAGGAGTCAAGCTTATGCCACATGGAAGATGGCTCTCACCAAGAACCTGACCCCACTGACACCCTGACCTCAGACTTCCAACCTCCAGAAGTGTGAAAAATAAATGTTTGTTTCTTAAGCCATCAAGTTTATGGTATTGTGTTATAGCAGCTCGAGCTAAGACAAATGTTTTGCATTTGTTATCCTAGTTTTGACTTATAATGGAGAATAAGACGGACGAGCACTCTTTCCTTATAGTCCATTGCATTTGCATTTTAGTGAGGGATACGGACAAGCGGCATTACAATGCTGAATGGTAGGTGCTGTGATGGCAGAAGTTGAGGTTCTCTGGGAACTTGATATGGATTTGTTAAGACCAGGCATTTGGGGACAACTTGTTGAGCAAGTGGGATCCTACAGGGCCTTCTCGGGACAGACCCTTCTCCCATATCCTCTGCTTTAGCTCCTCCCGAAGTACCCAGATAATAGTATCAGATGCACATTTCCTGAGCTGTTTTGCAGATGCTAAAACTCCCACCAAATGGAAGAAATTAACTACTTGATGATCATGAGCACACAGCCCCCAGAAAAACTGGTGCTTAAGGGTTGATAGTTAACCCTGTGACACCACCCTGTTACCGCACCATCAACCAATCAGAATTGTGCATGAGCTGATCACATTCCCTGGGACACCCCTCCCTCACCTGGCCTTTAAAAAGTCCTTTGCTGAAACCCATGGGAAGTTTCGGTGTTTTGAGCATTAGCTGTCCCAAACTCTTTGTATATCCTTGTATAGTGCCCTGTAATAAATGCTGCACTTTCCTTCACCACAACCCAGTGTCAGTAGGTTGGCATTACTGTGCACAGGAGAGCAGGCCCAATTTGGTTTGGTCACAGACTCACCTTAGAAGTGTAACTCTTCTGATAATTCCTTGAACTTGCTGTTTTCCCTTTTCACTGGGCATTTCACTGGGCCAACTGACAACCTGCCCACCCTGGTCCTTGATTCAGCCCTGCCTTGCAGGGGAACGGAAGAAGATGGTGAGGAGTGGAATGTGGGGCCACCTTTCTGGAGAAAGTGACAGCTAAGCAGAAACAACAGGACAAGAAGAAATTAACCACATGCAAACAGGGGATGGAGGAGAAGGGTATTCTAGGCTGAAAGGAAAACACATGTGAGAGCCTGGACTCTTTGAGAAACTGAATTGGTCCTCCGCAGCCTAAGCGATTTTGAGTTTGTATTGGTGGATAAGAAGAATAGAAGATTCAAGGGCAAGGCTTATGAGGATCACACTGGTCTCATCTCCAGTCCTGAAATCATTTTCCTTTTCTTTATTCTTGCATATATGTTACAAAAATCAGCCTCGTTCATTGTTAAATTTTTCAAAGTGTATGAAATGAGAGGTGAAAGTCCCCATCAACACCTGTCAACTTCCTTTTCCAAAGGTGGTCAACATAGTTATAAATATCCTGCTGGCCTTATCTTCACTGTTTGAATGCCTTTACGTTCACATGCCATTTATAGTCTTGAGTTTTAAAGCATACATTGTATCATGATACAGATACAGGTATGAACCTCTTCCCCTTCTCACTTAATTTTTTAAATTTTATTTTATTATTTTTGGGGGGATGAGGTAATTAGGTTCATTCATTTATTTTATGATTATGATTATTTTTTGATGGAGGTACTGGGGATTGAACCCAGGACCTTGTGCATGTTAAGCAAGTGCTTTACCACTAAGCTATACCCTTCCCCCACTTTTCACTTTTGAGGTATTTTCTGAGAATTTTTTAATATCAGCACATATGGGTCTCCCTTATTCTTTTAATATTGCTTAGTGTTCCATTATATGGATGTACCATGATTTATTGGGGGCTCTTAAACTTCACCAAAATTTCCCCAATTATAGATTCCTCTTCTGTGAAGTGGACAGGGCAGTGGACTGCCCACTGAGGAAGCAGTGGGCTGTATGTAGGATGATGGGGAAAATAATGAGAACTCCTTAGCTGAGGATCACATACAGACCATCTACACCTGAAACCTCCTCCCCTCAACCAGCATCCCCTGCCGAAAGCATTTTTCCTTTCCAGTTTCTACACAGGCCTTTTAGGCTGCAAGTTTTTTGTCTGCCCTGTCCCTCAAGAATGCCTTTGATGTTCACCTTAATGTGATTTCATTTGGATAAATGTACCTAAGGAGGGGAAAGGAAGGGAGCTCCTGGTGGGATTTGCCCCAGAACCTGCCCACACCCCTTTTCCAGCTATGCTTCAGAGGGAACACAATCAGTTGCTTTTAGATGTAATTTAAATGATAATCGGGCTTTTAGAAATAAGGCAAGGAAAGGAATTTGGGAAATTCTCAAAAACAAGCAAAATGCAGTGAACAGGAAGCAAAGAGTGGAGGCACCTGGCTGTACAGCTGACAGTAAAATGACAGATGTTTGAAAGGCCCCAGGCTCAGAGGGATTTATTTGAATTGTTAACATTGTTAACTATACACTGGTTTGTTTTTTTTTTTAATTCCTGTCTTCACAGGTTTTATTGGTATATGTTTACAGGATCAAGAGAACAGGCAGTCTGAATTACTATTTAAAAAAATACCTGAAACAACATCTTTTACTTTATAGTTTTTATAAAAGATGGAGTCATCATCATCCCTCCAGATGATCACATAGCAGAAATGGTTATTGGCTTTTGTTTTCAATCCAAAATGGTGTGGATGAAGGCAGGTGTGAAAATTGGAGAGGTAAATGGTTCAAAGTTGGATTGACAGAGACGAGAACTTGAGGAGCTGGGCTAAGGCCATTGCTGAGAGAGCACAGGAGAAGGAAAAAGGGAAGTGGGTGAAGGGAGGCAGAGCTAGAGCAGAAAACAGGCCAAAAACTGAGAGAGGGCTCAATCAAGCTGGTCAGGGACAAGAATACAGAAGCCTAAGGACCACTCAAATAGATTGTCAGTGTTACCAAACCAAACTTGAGTCCACTTGCCCATGCGCAGTAACGCCAATCTACTGACACCTGGGTTGTGATGAAACAAAGTAGAATGTTTATTGTAAGGTGCCAGAGTCCAGGGCAGCTAGTGCTCAAAAAAACCTAAACTCCACATGGGTTTAAGCAAAGGACTTTAAAGGCCAGATGAGGGAGGGGAGTTGCAGCTCATGATCGATTCTCTGGTTGATGGTGAGGTAACAGGGCAGTGTCACGGTGTTGCCTGTAATTAGGTTCTTGTCCCATCACAGAAAGAATTCAGAGATGAGACATGGAGGTTAAGAAAGTAAAGTGAGGATTTATTAAGGGATGGATAGTCCACTCTCAAGGGGAGAGCGGGCAGGCTCAGGTGAGCAGCTGCCCTGAGTTTCTTTAGAAGTTGTTACATAGAGTGTAAAAATGAATGGGCAGAATATTCATTGGGGAGGGAAGGGTTTGGGGTCATATTCCCTGATTTTCATCCCAACTCCACCTTCCTGAGGGGAGGAGGGATTTTTGTCCTTATTTAGTCTGGGTTGGAAGTGTCATGGCGTCAGTGCATGATGGATACTTCTCATCTGCAAGGCTAATTTTATGGTAATGAGGGCATAATAAGCAAAAGGTTACATTCAGACACTGGCGAGTTCTGCCTTTTCCCACCTTTCTTTGTGAGCCTCCAGGCCACTTGTCACCCCAAAATGTGTAATTTCTTATCAGTCCAGAAGTTCCTGCTTTTCTCTCTCTGCCAAAAGACCCTTGTTTATGTGATGAATGGTTTCCTGCAGCTAGCCCGTGCCCCCCTTTTTTTGCCCAATTCCTACCATTTGGCCTGCATCACCCTTTCTCTGCTTTTATCTAGCTATCTGCCTGCTCTAACAACAGAAGTTAACATTATCAGTCCTCAGGCTCTAGTAGGCCTGGGGACAATGTACTGACGGTCATCAAGTAGTTAATGTCTTCCATTTGGTGGGGGTTTTAGCATCTGCAAAAGAGTACCGGAAATGTGAATTAGATACTGTTATGTATGTACTTCAAAGAGAAGCTAAAGATTCTGTGACTGCCATATGGGTGATCTACTGTTTAAATTGTTATCAGTTCTCCCGACCCAACTGGTATTTTTGTCACTACATGTTCACATCGTTTCAATCATTAATTCTTGAGCCAGGCTTTTGTGACCCAGGAGAAGCCTGGGAGACTACAGCTTTTCTACAAACAACAGGCAGGCAGAGGCAATGCAGGGAAGGGTTCTGTCTCTGGAAGGCCCCATACGGTCCTGCTCAGTTATACCAGTGGACCAAATTGTGTGCCCAGGGAACAGGATGGCCAAGAAAGAACTGCTACTGAGAAGTTACATTACTGAAATGAGTTGTACCAAAATTGCTGGATCTTAGATTGGCAGAACTCAGAATCCTACCAGAGTGAGGTGGGAAGAGTGTGATTTTAGTGGGGCAGATTAAAGGACACTGGGTGAAACAAGACAATGGGTGGTCAATTCTCAGATATAAACACACTTTGGTCCCCATTCTTCCAAGTCTCCTGGATATTTAGCCATCCTTATGTAGAACTGGGGATCCAGGGCAATCTGTACTTCATATCCTTCTGAGCCATTTACTGCTTCGAAAGGGAGTAGTTACAGTAGCAGTAGAACAGAGTCAGGTTTAGTTGGCGTGAACAGAGAGAGAAGGGTCATGAATATGGACAGTACCTATAGCAATAAAGTTGTGAGGCTAAATTAAAGTTCCTTAACAGTAGGGGAGAGCACTGTGAAAATGTCCTCCAGTTCCTTGAAGAGATGGGTTGATGTGGAAACATAGGTGCCTATCCTTTTCAGGCATCTCTTTTGTAAAGGCCCCTCACTGCGGCGCCATGTGTTTGCAGATGCTTTGTTACTGACTTCCTCCCACTAAACTTTGCGGACAGATGAGAGTTTACTTAGTACAGCGGTTACTAGATTTTATTTTATTTTATTTCTTTTTCCTTTTTTATTAAGGTAATATTGATTTATAACATTATATAAGTTTTTTGTGTAGAACATTACATTTCCACCAAAAGTTGAGTTTCCATCCCTCACCATTCAGTCAGCCCTCTTTACCCATTTTGCCCTCCCACCTCCACCCCAAACCTTCCCCCTCTGGTGATCACTACTCTGTTCTCTGTATGTACGTGTTTGTTTTTATTTGATTTGTCCATTTATTGGAGGGTTTGTTTGTTGTATTCCACATGAGCAAAATCATGCAGTATTTGTCTTTCTCTGCCTGACTTACTTCACTTAGCATAATACCATCCAAGTTCATCCATGTTGATACAAATGGCAAAATTTCATTCTTTTTCGGCTGAGTAGTATTCTAAATTTTATTTTTAACAGGACCTTTTATTTTTATCAAATGGAATCCTACAGGGAGTTATAATATGTAAACATATGTTAGACTATTTTAAGTTCAAATTTATATCACTTACTTAGGGTGATATCAGTAAATAAATGAAGTTTTGAGAAATACAAACCTTTGAAATAGGAGGCTCTCAGTGACAGGTGTATTCTTATGTTCAGCTTCAATATCTAATTTATTTTTTCTGTAAGGATTTGGTTGCACTGTGTGGAGGCCTTCCTAATTCACACAGATAAATTGCAAATAGAAACTGTTTTGGATAGTGCAACTTGCAGTCTCAGGGGACTCTTGAATTAAATAGAAATGGTAGAAGTAGCTATCAGTCAAGGTCTGTACCCAAAACTAATTTACATGGTAGCACAAATTAACACTGTAGTGGTTTCCAATGTATTACAATTTGTTATTTATTCCATTTGAGTATGTTATTTTACTATATTTTGAAAGATATTTAAAAATGTAATTATTGTAATTCAAATGGAATGCTTTCAGAAACACTATAACCTCTTTGAGGAATCTTCAAGGTCTTAGAATCACAGTGGTAAAACCTCTGACCTAGGGAGGTATCTGCTCTAGAAACAGCATTATGAGAGGTGAGTTAGGGAATTGAATCAGAGGAAAACTGTAACTTACTTAAAAAAAAAAAATTCTGAACCAAGCCAGATGATCATGTAAGCAAATTCTGTGACTCACAAGAGGCATACTCAGTCATTCTGTGGATGATGCAACAATGAAAACAATGGCTTCCTGACTCTCAGTGTTTGGGACATGCTGTGGGTAGAATGATCAGCGAAGTAGGTAGGCCATTGCCTGGACTGGACTGAAGTCTCTTTGTTGCCTTTCTTTTCTCTTTGCATATTTAGCTCCTACCACAATACTTGGCAAATGGTAGATTTTCAATAAATATTAATTGAACGAGTGAAGAGGGCTATGAATGGAGACCTGGCTGAGGACTTCAGAGAGACAAGATAGCCTCTGAGAGTGTACAGCTGGCCCTGAACAATGTGGTTAAAGGTGCCAACCTCCCCCGCCTCCAAAGTCGAAATTCCACATATAACTTTTGATTCCCCTAAAACTTAACTACTGATAGTCTCCTGTTGGCCTGAATCTTACTGATAACATAAATCGTCAATACATATATTGCATGTTATATACTGTATTCTTACAATAAAGTAAGCTAGAGAAAAGAAAATGTTACTAAGAATATCGTAAAGAAGAGACAATACATTTACAATACTATAGTATATTTATTGAACCGTAAGTTTATATCATTTGTTTACAAGATGAACCATCTGTCGGTACCTACATCAATATTGTTTATATGGTACAAAATACTGTAGATGGTATACGTATTACCAACACTAGACATCAAAACTAAAAAGATAATGTAAAAAAAGAAATTCATAATTATTTACAGGTATAATGACTCATGCGCTGATAATGAAGAAGCAGCAATATGATTGCATCATGGTAGGCTAGCCCATACGCTAATGAAAGAGTTGTTATAACATTTTTATGGCTTACAGTATTACAGTCATATTCATAATACTGTATTGGAAACGTTACATTTTAAAAATACTACTTACATGTGATGATAGGCTGATAGGCAGTTTCTCCAATTATGAGAGAGAGGCATAGTGTATGGTAATGAAATTCTTTGAAAGCAAAGTTATAAAACAGTAAGAAAACTAACACATTATCAATTTTATATTGAATGTCACTTACCTTATGCCTATGTAAGAATAGACTAGAATCTACATATATTTTATGCACTCATGACATACTGAAATTTTTCTTAGTTTTTTTGATATTTCCAGGCTACAAAGTTTGCGAGTTTTTCAAATTATTGCAAATCTCCAAAAAATTTCCCCATAAATTTACTGAAAAATATCCACATAAGTGTACCCATACAGTTCAACACCATGACATTCAAGGTTCTACTGTATTGCTATCCTCAGATGCCATAAGGATGCCTTGCACATAATAGATGCTCCGTTAGTGTTGATTGAATGAGTGCAGACCTCCAGCCTTGGGAGCTGGGGCCTGTGTGTGTTTTGCCCAGCCTCCTGCCCTGACTTTTGTCTTCTTCAGCCTGCCTCACCTCTGATAGTGGGTCTTCTACAAGGAATGTGGCTCAGGCTATGACTCTGGCTAACATGGCACTAACCAACTGATTCCCCCTTCCTGTCATTTCTAGGCCTCCCAGAAAAATGCCCCAACAAGTTCTCTTTTGTGCTCATCTGCCTGGAAACAGACCCAGCCTCAGTTGCTTCTGGTAAAATAATACCCCCTTATCCATGGGGGATACTTTCCAAGACCCCCAGTGGATGTCTGAAACCGCAGATAGTACTGAACCCTATAGATGCTGGGTTTTCCTATACAAACATACCTATGATAAAGTTTAATTTATAAATTAGAAACAATATGAGAAATACCCAAATTGCCAACATCACTACTCTTGGACTTTGGGCCCATTATGAAGTAAAATAAAGGTTACTTGAACACAAGTACCGCGATACCACAACAGTCAATCTGATAACGGAGATGGCTACTAAGTAACCAATGGGCAGGATCCAGTGGACAGAGGGATGATTCATGTCCTGGGGGAGAGTGGGTGGGAGGGCATAAGATTTCTTCATGCTGCTCAAAACAGCCAGCAATTTAAAACTTAGGAATTGTTTATTTGTATGGTTTTCCATTTAATACTTTTAGATTGCAGTTGACCGCAGGTAACGGGAACGGTGGGAAGTGAAACCACTGATAAAGGGGGACAACTGTGTTGCCTTTTCCCTTCCTTAGGTTTTCTCTTGCCTGGCTTTGTTAACTCACACATCCCAATAGCTCCTAGGATGCCTTTCTCTGTATTATTCCCTTTCTTCATCTCCCTCTATTTCCCATGATGCATCCGGGCTAAACTATAACAACAGGTCACGTTTATTTAGCATGTACTGTGTGTCAAGCACTGAACTAAGTATTTCATATGCTTTACCCCAGTCTTCGCAAAAACCCCATGAGGTAGGTACTGTGTTTTCCACCATTTTACTGTAGAGAAAAGTGAAGTTGGTCAAGGAATAATTAACTTGCCCAAAGTCATACAACTTGTTAGTGTGACAGCATGATCCGATTCCAAACCCTGGCCTCTGGGTTATATCTTATACTCTCCTCTCACAAAACAGCTTGTTAGAAGGAAGCATATTATTAGCAAATAAGTCATTGTTTGGGATTCAGGCTGGAGTCCAGCTTATACACAGGCCTATGAAATGAAGAGCGGGACACTGCTTTTTGATGTCTCTGCCACTGCTCCTGAAGGCAAGCACTGATATAATTCCTTGTGTTCTTTTACTAGATTTGGGATTCAAGGGTGTTTTTCCCCATTTTAGGAATCGTGAATATAAGCAGCACTGAGAGAGCAAGAAGGCTGTCTCAGAGTCACAGATCAAAGCCGTGGCAGATGCAGGAACAGAACCTGTGAGTTGTCAATCCTGGCCGCCTACATACCCAGGCTACGCCTAAATGAGAGACAGGGAATTTCCAAACCTGTCGGAGAATTCCACATGATTCTAAAAAATATCTTCAGTGAGCCCTCTTCCTTTCCTTCCAATGCCACTCCCCTAAATTCTTCCCCCAGCAAAAATTGTGAAACCACAGCCTGTTCATTCCTAATTGCCATGGAATTTTGAGGAGAGTTCCATCCTCTTCTCCAAATGGATTATCTCCTGACTGCCTTTGTCTTTTCTTACTTAGTCTGGGCTGTTTGAGGCTAATATTCCTAATGCTTAGTGAGCACCATAAGGTGCTTCTCCCTTCCCCAGATGCAAGTGGGAGAATCACCAGGTTTGGGGCCTGTGTATTTGGAATGTAATATTGTCGTGTGAATGTGGTGCCTGCTCAGGGCCCTTAGAGGTTGTGGGGTTACGCCCCTATGGGAGCCTAGAGAAGTTCAGTGTCAGGGCTGTGGGTGTTAATAAAACAATATAGAGACCGGCTAGAAACTATGATTGGGAAAACAAGGAGTATGCAGAAGTCTAGGTCAGCAACTAAGTATTTCAGTGATTTTTTTTTAATTGAAGTATAGTTGATTTACAATGTTGTGTTTCAGATGTACAGCAAAGTACATCTTTTCCACATTCTTTTCCATTATAGGTTATTACAAGAAATTGAATATAGTTCCCTGTGCTATACAGTAGGTCCTTGTTGTTTATCTGTTTTACGTATAGCAGTGTGAATCTACTAATCCCAAACTCCCAATTTATTCCTCCTCCCATTTCCCCCTTTGGTAACCATGAGTTTGTTTTCTGTCTATGAGTCTATTGTTGTTTGTAAGTAAGTTCATTTGTGTCATTTTTTTTAGATTCCACATATAAGTGATATCATATGGTATTTGTCTTTCTCTGACTTATTTCATTCAGTATGATAATCTCTAAGTCCATCCATGTTGCTGCATTATTTCATTCTTTTTTTATGGCTGAGTAGTATGGCTGAGAAAATGTGATATATATATATATATTTTTCTTCCCCTTTATCCAGGACATTTAGATTATTTCCATGTCTTGGCTATTGTAAATAGTGCTGCTATGAGCATTGGGGTGCATGTATCTTTTCCAATTAGAGTTTTCTTCTTTTCCAGTTATATGCTCAGAAGTGGGATTGCTGGATCATATGGTAGCACTATTTTTAGCTTTTTAAGGGATCTCCATACTGTTCTCCATAATGGCTGCACCAATTTACATTCCCACCAACAGTGTAGGAGAGTTACCTTTTCTCCAGTACCTCTCCAGCGTTTATTATGTGCAGAATTTTTGATGATGGCTATTCAAACTGGTGTGAGGTGATACCTCATTGTGGTTTTGAATCGCATTTCTCTAATAATTAGCAATGTTGAGCATCTTTTCATGTGTCTGTTGGCCATCTGTATGTCTTCTTTGGAAAAAGGTCTATTTAGCTCTTCTGCCCTTTTTTTTCATTGAGTTGTTTGCTTTTTTACTTTGAGTTGTATGAGCTGTTTGTATAGTTTGAAAGTTAATCCCTTGTTGGTTGCATCATTTGCAGATATTTTCTCCCATTCCAAAGGTTGTCTTTTCCTTTTGTTTATGGTTTCCTTTGCTGTGCAAAAGCTTTTAAGTTTAATTAGGTCCCATTTGTTTATTTTTGCTTTTATTTCCATTATGCTAGGAGACAGATCCAAAAAATATAGCCGTGATTTACGTCACAGTGTTCTGCCTATGTTTTCCTCTAGGAGTTTTATAATATCTGATCTTACATTTAGATCTTTAATCCATTTTGACTTTATTTTTGTATATGGTGTTAGAGAATGTTCTAATTTCATTCTTTTACATGTAGCTGTCCAATTTTACCAGCACCACTTATTGATAAGTCTTTTCTCCATTGTATATTCTTGCCTCTTTTGTCAAAGGTTAATTGACCATAGATATGTGGGTTTATTTCTGGGCTCTCTATTCTGTTCTATTGATTTGTATGTCTGTTTTTTGTGCCAATACCATACTATTTTGATTACTGTAGCTCTGCAGTATTGTCTGAAGTCTGGGAGGGTTATTCCTCCAGCTTCATTCTTTTTCCTCAATATTGGTGTGTCAATTCTGGGTCTTCTGTGATTCCATATAAATTTTAGGATTATTTGTTCTAGTTCTGTGAAAAATGTCATGGGTAATTTGATAGGAATCACATTAAATCTGTAGATTGTTTTGGGTAGCATGGCCACTTTAACAGTATTAATTCTTCCAATCCAAGAGCATGGGGTATCTTTCCATTTCTTTGAATCATCTTCAATTTCTTTATCAATGTATTATAGTTCTCAATGTACAAGTCTTTCACCTCCTTGGTCAGGTTTATTCCTAGGTTTTTTTTTTTTTTTTTTTTGACACAATTTCAAAAGGGATTTTTTTTAACTTTCTCTTTGATGTTTCATTCTTAGTGTAAAGAAATGCAACAGTTGTTAATCTTGTATCCTGCTATCTTGCTGAATTCATTTATCAGCTCCAGTAGTTTCTGTGTGGAGTCTTCAGGGTTTTCTATGAGTATCATGTCATCTACATATAATGGAAATTTTACCTCTTCCCTTCCAATTTAAATATTTTTAATTTCTTTTTGTTGTCTGATTGCAGTGGCTGGAACTTCCAATACTGTATTAAATACAAGTGAGAGTGGGCATCCTTGGCTTGTTCCAGATTTTAGTAGAAAGGCTTTCAGCTTTTCACCATTGAGTATTACGTTGACTGTGGGTTTGTCATAAACAGCTTTTATTATGTTGATATATGTTCCCTCTATACCCACTTTGGTGAGTGTTTTTTATTATGAATGGTTGTTGAACTTTATCCGATGCTTTTTCTGCATCTATTGAGACTATCATGTGGTTTTTGTCTTTTCTTTTGTTGATGTGGCGTATCGCATCGATTGATTTGCATATGTTGAACCATCCTTGTGAACCTCAGATGAATCCTGGTTGATCATGGTCTATGATCCTTTTGTGTGTTGTTGGGTTCAAGTTTGCTAATATTTTGTTGAGGATTTTTGCATCTATATTCATCAAAGATATTGGCCTGTAATTTTCTTTTTTGGGTAGTGTCTTTGTCTGCTTTCGTTATCAGGGTGATGGTGGCTTCATAGAATAACTTTGGGAGTGTTCCCTCCTGTTTAATCTTTTGTTAAGAGTTTGGGAAAAATCAGTACATGTTCTTATTTGTATGTTTGGTAGAATTCCCCAGTGAAGCCATCCAGTCTTGGACTTTTGTTTGCAAGGAATTTTTTAATTACAGATTCTATTTCTCTTCTAGTGATCAATCTATTCAAGTTATCTATTTCTTCTTGGTTTGGTTTTGGTGGACTGTATGTTTCTAGAAACTTGTACATTTCTTCTAGGTTGTCAAATTTATTGACATATAGTTGTTCATAGTATTCTCTTCACAGTTTTTTGTATTTCTGTTGTATTGGTTATTATTTCCCGTCTTTCATTTCTTATTTTGTTTATTCGGTCCTCTGTCTTTTATTCTTGGTGAGCCTAGCCAGAGGTTTGTCAATTTTGTTTATCCTTTCAAAAAATCAGCTCTTGGTTTTATTAATTTTTTTTCTGTTGTTTTTAATACCTACTTTATTTCTTCTCTGATTTTTATTATTTTCTTCCTTCTGCTGACTTTAGGTTTTGTTTGTTCTTTTTCTAGTTCTTTTAGGAGGTCAGTTAGGTTGTTTATTTGAGATTTTTCCTGTTTTTTTAAGAAGGCCTGTATTGCTGTGAACTTCCCTCTTAGGACTGCTTTTGCTGCATCCCATAGATTTTGTATGGTTGTGTTTTCATTGTCATTTGTCTTGAGGAAAAATTTAATTGCTGACACACTGGTTTTTTAGTAGCATGTTGTTTAGTCTCTGTGTAATCTTTTTTTTTTTTTTTCTTGTTTCTCTTTCTGTGGTTGATTTTGAGTGTCATGCTGTTATGGTAAGAAAAGATACTTGAAATAATTTCTATCCTCTTAAATTTTTTGAGGCTTTTTGTTTGTTTGTTTCCTAGTATGTGGTCTATCCTAGAGAATGTTCCATGTGCACTTGAAAAGAATGTGTATTCTTTTTTTTTTTTTTTTTTCTGATGTAATGTCCTGAAGATACCAATTAAGTCTAACCATTCTGTTGTGTCATTTAGGGTTTCTGTTGCCTTACTGATTTTCTGTCTGGAATATCTGTCTATTGATGTCAGTGGGGTGTTAAAGACTCCTACTATTATTGTATTCCCATCAGTTTCTCCCTTTACGTCTGTTACTATTTTGTATTTAGGCACTCAATGATCGTTGTTTGCCTGTGTGAAGAAGGGTAAGTTTCCCCCTTTCCCCTTTTAGTACTTTTACTGGCAATGAAAATGACATAAGGCACATTAGTAGTAGAAAATCAAATATATTACATGTGTACAGGGAATTCATATCAGTATGAAAAATTCCAAAGATAGCAAGGCAAGGTCAGGTGTATGTGTGTGTATACATACACACACATACACACACATACACACACACACACATTCTGGATCAATGAGAAGGAGGTAGGGGTCTGAGGTTTCAAAGGGAAGTAAGATAACTCCCTGACAGGCACTAGCTGCCCTTGAAAGGGGCTGTTTGAAGCCAAGAAACACTTGGAGCTATGGTCCATATTCAGTGTCACTTGGGAGTGAGTTGCTCCAGCTTGCGTAGGCTGGGAATTCCCTCCACTCCATCTCTGCTCATTCCCTTGCAGAAAGTGAGCCACTTTGGGTTCATTGTGAGCCATTCTGTGTTTGTTGTCTTTCAAGAGATGGGAAGTGGAATATTTAGACTGCACCACTCTGGTTTTCTGCCTGTGTGACCAAACCTTATTTGTTGTTTATGTTTTGGGGTGTATTGTTTTCGGGTGAGCCACTCTGCCTTGCACAGGATGGGAAAATTCTACCTGCTTCATCTGGGTTCACTTCCCTTGCAGGGAGTGAGCCATTCTGGGCTCATTGTGAGCCACTCTGAGTCATCCATCTAATATGGAGGTGAAATTTTTGATCTACACCTCATCTGAGACAAGCTGATGAACTCCAGGACCAGGTTAAGTCTACCAGAGTACACCTGGAAAGTTTTCCTTTGTGGCCAATTAATTCTGATTTGCATCCACCATTGAGGATCTTCTGTGAGGACCAGGTACTATTTGGACCACGGTGCTATCTGGGCCAGTTGGCTCTGATGTGCATCTGCCATTGAAAGTTCTTCATGTTTTAAGGGAATGTCTGTTTAAGATCTGGACTAGTCATTTGGATTTGTCTTTTGCATCTTGTCAGAAATATAAAAGAAACTTGCCAGAATGAGTTTCAGGTACACGTAATCTGGGAAATACTTACATCTGAATCAGTATTTGGTATTGAAGCTAGCTTAAGTTTGTTGGTTTTATTAATATAGCCATGTCTTTAGAGTCACCAATGTTAAGTATAATACTTCCGTTGTACCTACATTTATTAGAGATCAAAAAAGACCTTGTTTTATCTGTTGCAAATTTGTCAGCAAGAAAAATAACTCAATATGATGAAACTTTTAAGGAAAGTAAATGTAAGTAAGATATGGAATTTAGGTAAACTCTATACAAATAATTATGTTTGGAAAAGGTCTATCTAAAATATCTTTCCAGATTTTGGTAACTTGAAACTAAGTTGAATGGTGAGAATTCATTGACTATCTTGATCATTTCAAATGGGATAAAATATTGGAACATTAATTGCTGGGTGGGTCTGAGTTTACCTACCTTTGCCTTCTTAGCAGAGGAAGACTAAAGCATAAGTTTTAGAATCAGGAAATGCTGGTGTGACAAACAGCTCACAATTACTCACTTCTCGGTTTTTGCCCAATTTTAAGATTTTTAAGAGTTAAAATTATATGTAATTAAAGCCACTAAAATAAGAGAAACATTTCAGTATGCTAGGAAAGCAAGATGTGTTTTCAGTAAAACAAGGTGTGAGGAATGAAAATGCATTTTGTTAAAGGGAAAAAAGATTAGTTTTGTCCTAGAGCTGTTTGCTTCTGAATCACGAAGAAAATAAGGGACAAAATAATGGATATGGAAAGTTGTAGGAGGTTTGTGGAAAAGGAACCCAGAGGCATTATCTAGTGGAGTTATCATATTATCTAGTGAGTTATCATAGAATGTTAACTACTCACGAGATCACTGCTTGCTTTAGGTCTACTGCTAAAAGCACATGTACAATACTTGTGTAACAATTTGGTACAAGTAATAAAATGTATAGCCTATAAAATGTTTCCCCATTAGCATTCTCTGAGCTTTTTAAAATATCTGATCAGTTTTCCCCCAACATGATAACTAGGCAAACATGAAAGAGGCCTAGCACTGAGAGACGTGATCTAGACCCAGGACAGGCAGGTGACAGCCACCCTGACTTCAAGGGGCATATTTTGGTCTATTAAAGATTTACAACCAAAAGGAGAAATGATGAAAAAATCTGTACATACTGAGGTATGGGGAAGTCATTCTGGCTTAAATGTGGTTTAACAAACTTCACTGACAAAAGCAGCCTGTTTTGTGGCCTTTTGGACATGCATTGTACATCTGCTTTGGCCATTGAGGAGGGAAATGCATTTGAAAGTCGAAATGGAGCAGCTGTGGTTCAGACATCCTAGGTAAAAACTAGGTGGCTAATGTGGATGTGACTTCACACATGCTCCTGTATTGCTGAGAACTTGAGTTTTCTGAAATGTGTCAGAAAACAAAGCAGTGTCTGCTGGCGGCTGGCAGCTGCAACTTAATGATTTCAAGGTCTCCTTTTGTAATTATTAAATTTTTTAGACAATGGGATTACTTTAGATCAGATGTTAGGAAGAAAGGGAGGCATGTGTAGCTCCTGTTATGTATAATACCAAATCAGAAGTTAAGACCTACCTAGGTCAAATTAGACAACTGGCTCCTTGGCTATAAGTCTCCTTAAAATGCCAGGTCCAGACTGAGTTTCAGGCTTATTCTCTTGAATTCCTCAGGGGATGATGTCTATTTTGTCTGTTAACAACCGGGTTGTCACTCCTTTTATTCAGTCTGTTGCACCAAAATGGTGGACCAAGGGATTGAGATCTTAATCATATAAGCCTGGATCCAAGACTTGGAACTCAGGAGTATTTCCAATTCAGTGTCCATTCCCCAAATAAGGCAAGACGATGCTCCATTTCAGCAGAAAGTAGCCAGAATGGTTACCGCCCTGTTCCCTGAAAGATTTGGGGAAGGCTGAAATGCAATAGGAGTGGGGACTGAAACCAAGTCCTTAAAACTGAGTTCATCTGCCAAGTTTGATTAACCTCTCTATCATACATTATTCCTTTTCTTGTCTAATACCTGTTCTTCTCAAGATTGAGAAGAATCAAAGAAAAGGAGGGATTGACACAGAACAAGACCCTGTGGGATCCTCCCTGATACAAATCCTTTCCATGTCCTGCCTTTATTGTTTATAGGAAATAGGCTTCATTCAGCCTCCTTAACCTTCACTGAGTTCCAAAGGGCAGATTCAAACAGTTGCTGATTAGGAAAGGGAAAGAATGCAGAAAGAAAGGAGGAGCAGTCAAGAAATAGTAGTGCAGCCTTGGGGCAGTGTCCCAGTTTCTCCTCAAGGATTATACATAACAATATCTTTGAGTTGTTCTACAGGAACTAAGCCCCCCCACCCCCATGGAGGATGGTAACTTCAGGCTGAGCACAAGATTCCTGGAGCACCGCCCTGTTACCTCACCACCAACCAATCAGAAGACACTCATACATCCTGCTGCCATCACCCCAAATTTTGCATATGAAAACTTTTTCCCAAAAACCATCACGGAGTTGGGTTTTTCTGGTTTCTTTTTCTTTCTTTCTTTTCTTTCTTTTCTTTCTTTTCTTTCTTTCCTTTCTTTCCTTTCTTTCCTTTCCTTTCTTTTCTTTCTTTTCTTTTTTAGCACAAGCTACCCATTCTCCTTGCTTGGCCCTGCAGTAAACCTTTCTCTGCTCCAAACTGCCTCATTTCAGTTTGTTTGGCCTCACTGTGTGTTGGGCACATGAGTTTGCATTTGGTAAGAGGAAAGAGTTTTTATAGGCAAAATTTGGGGGAGGGCTGCAGGGTGTATGACCTTTCCCCGATTGGTTAGTGGTGAGGTAACAGGATGGTGTTCCAGGAATCTCAGTCATCAGCCTTCTAGTTCCAGCCAGTCTGGGGTCCACATGCTTGTGTTCAGCCAGAAGTTACCATCCTCCACCTGGGGCCTTAGTTCCTATAGAAGAACTCAGAGTTACGTATCAGGTTGTTACGTGTATCCCGTTCAGCGAGAACTAGGACTCTGCTTTATCACTGCACCATTGTTTCTCGCTGCATTCCCTCACTCTCCTTATTAGGAATTGTTTGAAACTGCCCTTTGAAACTCAGGGACTGTCTAGGAGGCTGAGAGCCTTTTTCCTATAAATAAGAAACAAAGGACATGGAAAGGTTTTTATGCCTAGGAAGGCTGCACAAAGTCTTGCCTGGTTTCAGTCCCCCCCTTTTCTTCAATTCTCCTCAATCTTGAGGGGAGCCAGTATTGGGCAAGAGAGGGAATAACATTTTGGATAGAGAGGCTAATCATAAACTCGGCAGAGGAACTCAGTTTCAGGGGGACTCAGTTTCAAGCACAGGCTGACTTTTTTCGTGAAAAGCCTGGTTTCTTTGACCATGGAAAGTTGAATTTCTTAAGACACAAGTTCTCCAAGAAGGGATTTTATTTTGGACTTAGTAATGTTTGAGCTCATTCCTATGGATCTTCCAAAATACCCTCAGAGCAGTTTGTTCCCATGGTAAACTCAGTTGTAGTTTAACTTTGTTTACTTATTTCTGGCCCGGAGGTCTTGGCCCCATTCAGTGAAGAGTATGAGGAAGGAATTTGTGTTCCAAATAAAGCCAAAGTTCAGCAACTCTCTCACTCTCCCCCTCCCCCCTTTCTTGTCCTGCAATTGTTACATGTATCCTCAAAGAAATGCTTTCTTTATGGCTAACCTGATCATTTAGGATAAATACTCAGTATTTACAGGAATGCAGCATATAAGTATAACAAGGACAGAAAGAACAAGCTTTGCCTTGTTTTGTTTATGACTTCAATGGCTGAATTCATGAGATAAGGTAGAAACAGGTTAAGAGGATGCAAAAAGTTATGCATCTTTTGTTTCATGAGAGAGAGAGAAATTGAGGGAGGCTGGGGAGGGAGTGTGTACCAGACAGAAAGAGGAACATGCCATACAGGATAGTCTGGAAAGATCATCCAAGATATACAGCTTCTTGGCCTCTGTGGGATGAGAAAGAAAGGAAAAATGGAAACAATGGCAACTATAAATGAAAAGTGGAGTTCGTGAATCAAAACTTAAGAAGGATTTATGAGCCACATAAAGACAGAAATTCCATACTGGATACTTGTGACTTTTTCCAATCAGTCTTGAAAATTAAGAAAAGATGTATGAAAACTTGAGGCCATGTAAATATAAGAATTAAAGAAATGACTGAGTTTAAATTGGAACTCAAAGAAGCAGAAAAAATTATTTTAACAGAAGTTTGGAATAGCCTTTCCTGAGGTTCCCTTTCTTCCCCTTGGGTGTGTGTATAGAGGCAGGGACTCTGACCTGCCAAAGATCTAAATCCCAAAAGGCACTGGTACAGCCTTTGTAATGTGGTTCCAGGGAATAGCAGGGGTGGGGTGCAGAGCGGGACACAAGTGGGTTTAGGTAAAAAGAGGCTATACAGAAAGCTATACAGGACTGTCTAGGAGGAGAAATTTTCCTCTACCCTTCTAGGTTCCTCTGGCTAGTCTAAGAATTAAATTGACATGAAACAGATGAACAGAAGAAAATCAAACAAAAGTTTAATAACGTGTACATGGGAGAGACCCAGGAAAACTGAGTAATTTGAGAAAAAAGCTGAAGCCCTCACCTTAAATACTATCTTCAGCTAAATACAAAAGAGAATGTTGGGGGTAAGGGGTTGGGACTTCAGAAGGGAGGAAGGCAATTCACATGGAGAGGGAAAGGCAAGTGTTTGGTAAACAAGTGTTTGCTGCACCAGGCGAAGACAATGGGACCCAGAGAGGAATTTGAATAAACAGACTTTTCCAGGTTTCTCCCTGTCTACACACCTCGTTCTTACTGTAGTATCTATGGTGATAGCCCCCTTCCTGGAACAGGTCCTCTGCCTACATTCTTTTAGGCAGCTAGGGGGAAGGTCAAAGTTTCTTCCTGAGTCTTTTGGGTCTTAAAAATAATCAGCCTAAATTGATTCTCATGCCTAAGAGGTAAAATTAGGGGTGGCAAATTTTGCTCCCCTACAAAACAAACAGGGACGTGCCTTCCAGATAGGCCAGAAACTATACTGAATCTTGTAAGAGCTCTTTTTCAGTTCTACTGTTGTCAAAGCCAGATTTGCAAAGTGCAAAGAAGGGCCACGAGGCAGTTTTGGAAAATAAGTGGACAGTCAGGGTGCTGGGGAAGTAGAATAAAACACACACACTCTCGCTCTCGCTCTTGCTCTCTCGCTCTCTTGCTCTCTCTCTCTCATGAATGCCAATGGTGGTGTTGCTGAAACAGGGCCTCCGTACCCTGCTTAGTGAATTGAGACTCAAGGACAGAGTTTTGGATGAAGTAGAAAAGGCAGCTTTATTTCTTTGCCAGGCAAAGGAGGTCACAGTGGGCTAATGCTTCTAAGACTGTGAGCCTGCTACGGAGAGAAGACAGGGGTTTTATACTAAAAGTTCAAGAGTTCAAGGGGTGGAGCTAGTTTCCATAGAGATCACATACAGGGTAACAAATTGCTGGGAAGATGTTCTTGTTTTTGCAGATGCAGGGTCCCCTTCCCTCTGCTAGGTATGAAGTTCGCCTCCAGCTTTGGGACTCTTTTAATATTCTTGTACCTAGAACAGAGGATGCATGGGAGTGGGCTCCATTGAAAAGAGCTCTAGAGAAAAACTTGTGCAGTTTACGGTCAGGTTGATAAATGCTTCTAGCAATTTAGACAGGCTGAGTCTTGGGACCTCTTGCTGCAGGCTGAGACCTGTACCTCTAACAACAGGATACAAGGAAACCACAAGGGAATAAAAATAACCACAGACATGCCCAGTTAGGGTGAGTTATGGAGAACAAGATGCACAAAACACCCAGCTGCTGATTCTGAGGTGTCAGGGTCAAGAAGAGAGCACTGGGGTCAAGAGCAGGGCACTGAGCACGGTCCCCTCACACAGCACCATGAGCGGGTTAGGCAGACCGCCCAAGTATCCCTCTCCAGCCTAATCCTGGCCAGCAAAAGCGTGAGTAAAACCCTTTAAACCATTATACAGTTAAGCAGTTACAAACACCATTGCAGATATCAGATGGCCACCGATGATGACAATAGGGTCCAGCTCGGTTACAGTGCAGTCCTACAAGGAGCTCAACCAGTGTGAGCTGGGTAGAGAAAAATTTTCCCTCGCCCTGACCCTCAGAATGTGAACCCAGGGTTCACTGGCAGGCTGTGTTGTTGTGAGTAGCTCTTTAGAAAGGAGATACTCTCGGATTCTTTCAGGGTTGGGAGAAAGAAACGTGTACACTGAGTGCACAAAGCAAAGGGAGTCAGGCAGAATCTCTCTTCTGTGCCTTCTGTTGTCAAGTACACTCTCAAAAAGTCTCAAGTGGATATTGTGTGAAACAGGAGACAAACTTCTCTGACCTCGTAATTTTGCTGAAAATAATGAAAAGAATGAGTGGCTCCTTTCTCTATTTCCAGTAGCACCAACTGGATGATGGGAATGGAAAGTCCACTGTCTGTAAAATACAGGACTGGAGAACAAAAGGTCTAAGAGTCTAATCCTGTGTCAATAACTAGTTGATCTCCCTATACTGAGGAACTCTTTCTAGATCTGATGATTTAATCCCTTCAGAGTGCCATGTAGTTTATATAATATACCCCAGATAAGAAGTACATTTTCTTGCCAATGCTTAAAATGCAAAGATATTCAACCCTGAACAAATTAAAAGTAACGTAAAGTCAATGACCTTTAGTCATTAGGTCATGCTCACCTCTGGCTGGGTAAAGAACATCTTTTTTCACCTAAATTTTAAATGACAGAGTACCCTGGATCAAAATCATAATGACATTTATCCTGTTATCGGATGCTTTTAAGAGGTTGAAGGGATACATAAATATAGTTGTCTGCATGTTTCAGACACCATTTTTCACTCTTTTTGACAGTTATTAAATATATTAATTTTCTGATGGTAATTTAAATGTAATAACCATATGAAAAATGTAAGTCTTGTTTTCCCATCAGAAAAGAAGAAACTGGGAAGTATCTTGAGAGCCATAAATTAGAGTATGAAAGACCCTTAAACTGCCATTCAGGAAGTGGAGTGGAATTCTGTGTGTCAGAATTGAATTCGAAAAATATAATGTGGTTACAGTTAAAGGGGCTATTCTATGTAGTATTTCCCTAACCCCATTAGAAAGATAAAACAGCCTTACCAGAGTAATTAGTAAGCCAGAAACACAGGCGAAAGACAAGCTCTTGAATTTTTGGTTAATTCTACTGAAATAAACGCATAAATAATGTAAGGGAAAGGGTTTGTTGAAGCAGATAGCTTGAAAATCAAATAACTTGGGAGTAAACATTGGCTCTTATTGGTACAATACTCTGCCAAGGACCTGGATTTATTTCCCTGAGGTGAGGCTCGTTGGCTCAGCTCTGTTCCATGGCTCTAGGCGGTACCCTGTAGCCTTAGCCAGGTCTTCGGCAAAGGCACACTGTTGGCCCCAAGGGAACGAGACCGGAGACCAGGCAAAATGCCTACATATATGTAACATTAGAAAAACAATCCGAAGGGCATTCCTCTCATAAATGAAAGATAGCACATTATTAGTAATGAAAATGACACTTTTATTCAGAAACATCTATTTTAGGATATGGATGGTTCTTAATATCTTTCATTGTTAAAAGCCCCAAAAGAGCCCCAGAAACTGGTGGGAAGCAAGCATGATGGAATTTAAGGTTGGCTGGTGGTATCATCCCTATCATTGCTTTTGAGGCAGAACAGGCTGATTTCTTGTTTATTATAAAGACCTTTCTTTCAGACACACCCAGACTATCATATTCACATCCTGCTTCTTTGGCAACTCATTTCATTTTGCGTCTTACATTTTTCTTCCTTTTTATTTTTAATGTTACCAAGGTAATATATGTGTGTAGTTTAAAAATAAAGTTTAAATTGAAGAAAGGCAGTCCCTTTATTCGTATTTCTTCACTCCCCAGTCCCACTTGAACCTTTCAGCTGTATCTTCTAGTATTTCCCTCTGTATTTCTAAGTGATATGCTTATGTTGCCATTTCTTGATTTATCAGCATTATACATTGTTAACTTCTTACTATGGAAAATGAGAAATTTAAACTCTCTCCCGTTCTCTCACACACATTTACTTACATTATTAATTCAAATACCAGTAAATTATATATATACAAAAAAACCCCAAATACCAGGAAATAATATTCACTGTTGAACTCAGTGTTCTATCATGATTCCATTTTTTGGCTCATACAACATTTTGTCACTCATTTTCTGTTTTGTTCTCATTTGCCTTGTTTTCTGTTTACCCAACATTCACTCCCCACCCCCACCAGGTCCCTCCAGAATTGCCAAATACCCATCATTTTTTTTTTCACAAGCACTCAGATACTTAGGAAAAATAGCAAAAATTCTACTAGTTCCATTTTTCCCTGTAAACCTCTTTTTTTACCACCCTGTGTGCTCCTGTTTTAATCTAGAACAGCTGCTCCTCTTATAACCAGCTTTCATCATCCTGTATTGGATCACCTACTTCCCAGATCCTATTATCAGTCTCCATTTACTCCCTCACTTTGACAAAGCATATGCAACCTGAGAAAAGATACATGAAAAGTAAAGCTTTGAGTCCTTGTAACCTGTCTTCTCTTAAGGGTTTCGCTCAAGCTGGAGACTTGCTTGGCAATTCTTGGCTATATAACAGGGATACATGATAAAAGCGATGAGAGGCTCTGTGTGGATGTGAGGTGAGGGGTTGAGACTTGCTGTCTGGTGGGTTTGCTGGAATGGTGATCAGACAGCAGCTGGCCTCTTCAGCAGGAACACTCCAAATATCAGAGTTCTTTTTCTCTAAGGATCTTAGTTTCTCTACTTCATTATTGTGAGCAGAGCAGGAATGGTATTATAAACCCGGATGTGTCTAAGAATGTTAGAGCAGGCAGATAGCTAGATATGAGCAAAGAAAGGAGGCCATGGGCCAAATGGCAGGAAACCATACAACTTGTGAACAACAGGGGTCCTTGGGCAGACAGAGAAAAGCAGGAACTTCTGGACTGACAGGAAACCACACATTTTGGGGTGACAAGGATCCTAGAGGCAAAGAAAGGTGGGGAAAGGCAGGAATCTCCAGTGTCCAAATGTAACCTTTTGCTCATTATGCCCTCATTACAATAAAATTAGCCTTGCAGATTAGAAGTGCCCATCATGCACCAATGCCATGACACTTCCGATCTAGACTAAATAAGGACAAAAATCCCTCCTCCCCTCAAGAGGACAGAACAGGGATAAAAATCAGGAAATACAACCCCTCCCCACACACACACGGTAAGTTCTTGATTTACTTCACCAAGGTTACACAAATTGAGCAGAAGTGAAGTGCCTATCAGAGCAGGCGCAAAGCAGCATTATTCCTGGAGCCCTTTTGAGTCCCTAATGTGAGGCCCACAGTAGCAGGTAATACTGCTTGAGTAAGGCAGAGTCTTTCTGGGTGTAAGTAATCTGATTTTGTGCTACACTGTGTCCTTTTTCTATGTGTGGTTTATACACACACCACTGTTCAGGAAGAATTAAATAACATTTGCACTTATGTTTAAGGGAATATTAATAAACATCAGGTTCTCCTGCTTCTTCAATTGAACTCAGCATCGTGAAGCTACATGTCACCCAGGGTGAAAAAGCAGAGTCAGTGTGTCCCCAGGTGCCTCTGAGAAGTATTTCTTTCTTGAGTGTTCCAGAAAACCCATTTCTCTGTGGGTATTTACATAAGTGAATTTGATCACTGTACACAGAAGGTAAGAAGTGATAAGAGGAATATGTATGTACACACAGAAACACATATGGACATGTGGCTTTAGATATTCACAAACAAACGTTGCTAAGATGATTAGTGTATTCTCTTATGCAAACAGATACAAGGCAGCTTTTAGGATAATACTGGGCTTCAAAGGGTCAGAGAGGAGAAATTAACCACGTAGAAAAGAAAATCTCTTGATTAGGAAAAAAAAAGACAGTGACAGAAACTGCAAATGTTGGATCATGTTTATAATTTTGTTTCTCTCTTCTTGGTTGGCTTGCAACAAGGGTTGGATACAGTGACAGGGAAAGACTAGAGAACTTTAAGTCCTGGCCAATCTAGAATAAGGGAAATCAGGGTTAGATTAAATAGTGATAAATGGCTGAGTTTAGAGTTGCGACTACAATCATTAAATTCAACAGTGATTATTTTGGCACCTACTGTGCGCTCAGTAGGTTCTGTGAGAATGCAGAGATAAGCAAGACTCAGTTCTTGGCATCAAGTAATTTTCAGTCTAGCGTTTGGGTATGAATACTCACACAACTCTAATGCAAGGCCAAATACAGGAGCTGTTAGACAGAAGCACAGGGCCATGTTATTCAAAAAGAGAGAGATCAGACTCATAGGGATGGGGGGTGTGGTGGAAGAAAAGAGAAAAGCCTCAGTGAGGGAGGAGGTACTCAGATGGAGCTGGAAAGAAGAGTAGAAGTTCAATAAGAAAAAGGGACTGAAGGGCAGCGTGAACAAACAGCCTAGCACTGGCAAAGTATGGACTGTTGGGAAAGCAAAATTTGTTCATTCACTCATTCATCTAGGTCTCTGCTCTATGAGATTGGTTCTATTCTGACTGAGGGTACCATGGAAGAAAGGAGTATTTGATTTAAGCACATCTCTAGTTATTTATTTGTTTGTTTGTTTGTTTATTTGTTGAAATATAGTTGACTTACAATGTTGTGTTAGTTTCTGGTGTGATTCAGTTTTATATTTTTTTCGTATTTTTTCTTTTTAAAAATTTTTTATTGAAATGTTGATTTACAATGTTAGTTTCAGGTATACAGCGAAGTGATTTAGTTATACATACACATACATATATATTTTTTCTTTTCAGATTCTTTTTCATTAGAGATTATTACAAGCTATTGAATGTAGTTCCCTATGCTCTACAGTAGAACATTGTTGCTTATCTATTTTGTATATAGTAGTTTGTATCTGCTAATCCCAAACTTATAATTTATCCCTCTTCCCTTCTCCTTTGGTAACCATAAGTTTATTTTCTTTGTGAGTCTGTTTCTGTTTTGTAAATAAGTTCATTTGTCCTATTTTTTAAGATTCCACATGTAAGCAATATCATATGCTATTTGTCTTTCCCTGTCTGACTTACTTCACTTAGTATGATGATCTCTAGGTCCATCCATGTTGTTGCAAATGACGTTATTTTTTTTTTAATGGCTGAGTAGTAGTATTCCAAAGTATATATACAACTTCTTTATCCAGTCATCTATCGATGGACATTAGGTTGCTTCCATGCCTCAGCTATTGTAAATAAGCACATGTGTAGTTTTGATAGCAGAGATGGCACTTCTATCTATATCTTCCCCCACTGGTCAAGACACAGCCTTCTGAACTGAATGAAATAGAGCAAACACATGAATTTGAAGAGTGCACTGAAATAATTCTGATATGAAGGTATGGTTACTGCTTTGCTGGTGAATATCTTGCTTTCTGGGTGACTGTGAGCAATGCTCTTTTATATAACAAAGGAATTGTCTACACTGTGACAGGCACTTTGGGGGTAGAGCAGTGAAATAAGACTGAGACCCTGCCCTCAGTGAGCTCAGAGTCTCTGAGGGACTAGGATGGCATTACACACAGAGTGCAAGTCACTTAACTTTTTGGAGCCTCACTTTCCTTATCTCTGAAAATGGAGCTTGGAATGGCTTTCCTACATGGGGACGTGTTGAGTCTTAAATTACTGTATGGGAAAGACCTGTTACAAAGTCTGAAGGGCATCAGAAATATTCAGTGATAGATTGTGTGAAGTTGGCTGTTCTCTCCGCTCTGAGTTCCTCGTCATCTTAGAGAGGAGTCTCCTGGGCCAGACTGAACCAGGGTAAGAGTCCTCTTATCTGCTGCAGTGATGAGTCAGATGAATGCCTCGACTCCAACACATTAGCCTGGCTCTCTGACACTCTGTTTCTAGAATAAGCATATTTCTACTGGATTGGCCCATTGGGAAAATGGATTCTTAGCTGGGCGTAGTCAGGCGTCTCAACACTGGGTCTGGGCTCTTCCTGCTGGGATGCTGTGAGCAGTCTGTATCTCACCAGACTGCGGCTGCTCCCCAAAGTAAACCTTGTTAGGCTCTTCGGCTGACATCTTTTCTTCCAAGTGGGATGTGCAACAGCAAACTGAGAGCTTTCAGAAATCTATACATGGATAACTTTTACTGAAAATATTGCTATTAATGCAACTGCATTCACCTAAGAGTAATGGAACAAGAGAAGGGGGAGTGGGCTTTTAAAATTGATTGCTTGGGTGAACACAGTGTGTACTAAGTTTGTTCTTCAATTGGACTTGTGACAGCTTTCAGCTATGTTTGAAACACCCGAGAAATTTCTCTTTTGTCCCTTGACGGGAAGTGGCTAAATCGATTTGGGTTATTTGTCTGGAAAACTGTCTTACTCTCTGGAAAACTGTCTCTCTGGATGCATAGAACAGCCTCTTTTATAAAGACGAGGCCCTGGGTCATTGGCTACCTTCTATAATTACAAAGTACACAACGTCTATGAGCAATACAGAATGTATAGTTTCTCTTTGCAAATGTTCTGGCTGAATTGCAGCTGTTTTTCATTATTTCTAAATAAAAAGTCCTGAATGGGTTGTGACAACTGCCAGACAGGTGTTATTTAAATAAATAAATAAACAAAACATTGGAAGAATTCTGATGACATTTTTCAAAGATATGTCATCTCAGGTAGTTAGAATAATAAGCATGAGCATGGGTCTCCCCCAGTGGAGTCTGCACCTGGGGAAGTTGAGTGACAGCGCTGGCAGGGAGGCAGGGTACCTAGTTAAAGAATCGCTGCCCCAGGAGTATATGGCAGATGAAAGGAGCACAAAGGTTGGATGGCCCCCTGGTAACTTGCCTATTTCTATCTGGTACCTAATGAGTAAATTGGAGGAAATTTGATGTGCCTCTTGATGTGACTAGAGACTAGTACCTTAAGAAGCAATACCGAATCCAAACAGAGAGAGCGTTTTTTGAAGATGGAAGCTGCATCATGGGAAGTAGCTTGGTTTTTCCAATCTATGAAATAGATAAGATGATACTGTCTTTCTGTTTACCTCTACAGGCTCTCTATGTAGATTAAGTTAAATGAGGCAGTGCGTGCAAAACAGTATAATGCCTACCTGTCACGGGGTGGGAACTTTATAAAGAGTTATTTGAAAAACTAGTGGATACATGAACAGAGGAAATTGGGAAGCTGCAATTGGGAGTTTCCCTTTGAGAGGAAACAGAGGCTGCTCCTGAGTAAATCTCTGAGGATCTTAAATGGAAATAAGTGAGGAGTCTGTAAGAGGGAGAAAGTTCTAGGCAACAGGTAGACAGCATGGCCAACCACATGGCCTTCTCTGGTCCTATCAGAGAAGAAGCTACAAAGAGTCCTCTTTTACTTCTTACAATTCCTTCATCCTCTTAATCCTACAAATTTAGTTTGCCAACTGAGTATCTATACCGCCTTCTCTTTTGTTAAGCATGGATCATTATGCTATTATAGTACTATTTCCAGTATGAGGTTCTCTTTTTTATTAATAGTAATAACATTAACAATAGGTACAATTTTCGGAATGCTTATTATATGCTAGGCACTTGGAGAAGCACCTTTGCATGCCTTACCTCATTTAATACTTAGTATCCTTTAACATATAGGTATTATTATCTTCATTTTAAAGATGAAGAAACTGAGGCGCAATGAGGTTGAATAATTTTTATAAAATCATATAGCCAGAAGAATGTGACTACATGTCAGAAAAATATTAAGAATTACTAAATATTTTAAAATAGTGTATTGGAGGAAAGGAACAAAGGAAATGGAATTGCTTTGTCAGTCTAGGTGAAGTCTGAGGAGTGAATTCTTAATCATCTTCAAGTTTATGGAGGAATACTGTAAGAGAGATATAGCCTAATTGTCCTTGATTTCTCTAGGGATAGTAGCAAGAAGAAATGGGCTAATGTGAATGAAAAGACATAAAGAAGGTACCATATCCTGTGGTCAAGTCTCTGAAATAAGTGACCCATGGATGACGGCCAATTCCACAGTTAGCCAGGAGGCTTGATTGATTTGTTGAAATACTTTCTCTGTAACAAGGGTCAAATGAGCTAACCTTCTGAAACACAAGGCTCAAGGTATAAGAACATGTTTCTGCTTCCAGATCTATTTTGCTTTCTGTCCATTGCTTTAGAGAGATACATTTTATTACGCTATTTTCATGTTTTAAAGCCAACAACTTGGTGGTTCAATTAACGTTTTTATACAGTGTGGAAAACATTGTTTTTTTACATTTTCAAATAAAATATTCTCCTCTAAAATCCTAAATTCATATTGATTCTGAAATACCAATTAATATCATTCCTGAGGACAATCTTGAAATCTCAGGATCAGGGATCTAGGCTGCATGTTCTTTGAGTACACACCTAAGATGATCTTTAGCCCTTGGGAAAAATAAGTTAAATAATTGCTGAAATTATGACCAGAAAGGATATAGGAGTTTGATCTGTAATCTCAGAATAGGTTGTATGTATATAGCAGGATATATAGTAAGTATCAAGATCCAAAATCTCTTTAATATGTATGACTTGATAATTTCATAGTGAAGTGAATCCATAGCACCTTCCTCAGGTACAGTGATGCTACATATCAAACAAGCACCAAGGAAATCAAATGCTTTCTCAGTTTAATTATCATTCCTATAATGTGCAAAGTTATTTCTCGATCTTTCATGAATTTCTCTTGTGCTTACAACTGTAGTACCTAGGCACTTAATGAATCAATTAACAGTGAAATCAGTATACCATCCACCTTTCTAGCAGCAACCAGAGATCACTTACAGGGTTATGTTTACATTAGTTCCCTAGAGTACTTAGAACAATGTAGGTATTAAATGATGATTAATAACAATACAGGTGGTCTATGCATTAAAGAGGATTAGATTATAACTTTGTTGTTTGTTTGTTTGTTTTTGTAATGGAGGTACTAGTGATTGATCTCAGGATTTCATGCATGCTAAGCACACGCTCTAGCACTGAACTATACCCCCCCAAGATTATAACTTTGAATCAGTTTTTTGAAATGCTTTCACTTGAAACAGGCCTGAAATTGATCTAAGGGAACAGCCATGAACTGCAAATACATTTTTTTTCTTTCGACTGGAATATGGACAAAATGTGTATTTAATCATTACTACTGCCTTATTATGCTCACGGGGTCTAGGCCTATCTGTTTTTTGTTTGTTTGTTTGTTTGTTTAATCTAGATACTTTCCTGAAGTCCCTACCTTTGGACTTAATAGCAGATGAAGTATTACTAGTTTCCCCACCCAATCTCTTTGAAGGATTTATGAGCAATTGTATTAGCCTCAGGGATCTCCTTCATGGACTTGTTCTCAGCTCTGGTGTTTGACAGGACAAACCTCCTAAACACCAGAACTTAAGTCTTTCCTACCTAAACTGGTTGTTGAGTCCTATCTCTTTGATTTCAAAGAGGGAATCTTGGAGTTCCTGATACTTGACCCTGACCCGAACAAATTTTGCTCTGACCATTGACTACAGGAGGGGTCCTATAGACTAGTATTTGCTATCTGACTGAGTTCACAAAGTCCTTAAAAATCTTATGAAACTTATGGACAGTTGCCCCAGAAAAATTTTTCATAACAATCCTAGCTTATTTACAGATCCCTAGATGCTCATCGGTGAGCCCCAGGTTAAGAATCACTGCTTTAAACTGTCACAGGAGCTTTTTGGTACTCTGGAGCTAGACTCAAAGATTACAGGAAAGTGGTATATTCCAAAAGTTCTTTTGGGAAAAGGTAATTTCCACTCTAAGCAAATTTGTGTAATTTATCTCCTAGTTTGACATCGTCCAGAAACTCAAGTTGTATTGAAACTGGCAGGAGGTAATATTTTAATACAAAACTGTAAGTGGAAAATAATATAGCAGTTTTATTTATGTTGCTAAGATTAAGGTCAGAGTATTTTCTTTTGGAATTGTGCATCTCCTGGGTTGGCCAGAATATTAAAGTTCGTCTTATCCAACAACATTTCTGATGCTTGAGTCCCCTCTATGTTGATCAGTTTTCTTTTTGCTTCTGAGTTATCGCTCACATTTTTAATGTGTGAGGAAGGAACAATGATTTTTAAATCAATTAGTCTGAGAATTTAAATATACTTTCTTTTTACATAAGGATAGTTTAGTCTATTGTGACCTCAGGTATTTTTCTCAAAATTGTAAAGAATAAAGCAAATGGATTCATGCAGGAAAAGAATATCACAGAATCCTTTTTTTTTTTTTTTTCTGACCTGTTTCTATCTAGATTCTAATGTTTGGCTTCTGCAGGTGTTGACATGCATTATTATTTTTTTATGATGAGAGATGGTATCGCTTTTTGAATGAGAAAAAGAAGATCATTGGAGCAGATAAAGAAAAATTGAGTCACTTATTTACAAAATGCTTTTCTCTCTGTGACATTCACTACCTAAATTAATAGCATATTTTAGAAATCAGCCTTTTATACGATGGATATTCTAACTCAACAACTTGGATAGAAATGTAATGAAGAGAACAAAGTATTTCTGAATGAATGTCAGTTCCAGGAATTCTAGTTATACTTTCCATCTGTTTTCATCAAACCCCTGGATTCCAAATGTCTTTACCCTTTCACAAATTCTTCCTCCTTCTTTTACTTTCATGCTGAAGTGTGTGAAAACCTTTGTTTTATGTATGAGAAAGGACTGAAAAGTAATGAGACCAACTTCATCAACAAGATAAATGCTAATGAACAGTGACCTTCAAAGTAGACAACTTGGGAACATGCACAATTATCCTAGATGTCCTTGCTAAAAGTAGTTTAAAATTTTATTTCAGAGCTACTTTATGAGCCACATATGCCATTCCACTGGCCAGTGGGGCTAGATCTGTGGTTATCAACCTTGTTTCACACTGGGATCACCTATGAAGCTTTAAAAATATGGAGTCCGGACCTACCTGTAGACATTCAGTTTAATTGGTATGGAGTGTGGCTGGGCATAAGGTTTTTTGGACTTACCCAGTTGGTTCTAATGTGCAGACAGGATTGAGAACCATTGGGTTAAAGATTTAACTAGGTTGTAAAGGTACCTAATACCTTATCTGCCACCTTAAGAATACTTTAAAACCAAATTTCACAGCTTAAAGATATTCAAAGTGAAGTAATAGAGTAGCCTGTCAGGTAATTTACCATGGCTCTCTAAGTCGCCATGATTTCTCCAGTCCAATGGTAATTCAGCACTATGTTTTATAAGTGTGTTGCCCAGAAAGCCATTGAATCATCTTTCATAAAGGAAATCTAAAAAGGAGCATACTCACAAGCAGGGCAGTCTTATTAATTTGACTTTCAGTTGAGTAGGTTTCGATTTATATTTAGTTTGTTAAAGAGGATTGTCTTTGTTCTATACTCTTTTGTATAAGTGGGTACTGAATTAATTTTTTTTAAACCATATAACACAATAAAGAAATTTGTTTACTTTTTTCAGCAAAGGGAGAGAAACAGCTGGAAATACTCTTTTTATCCCATGGTCTTAGCTTATGTGGATTTGAGATTTTGTTCAAACTTCATGGAACTTGCTCTTTCTACCAACAATTTCACCATAATACTGATTTCTTATTAACTATATCTTACAAAATGAGATACTATCTAATACTTCCAAAGTTCCAAATGATTTTACAGAAATACTTGATGTGGCAGAAACATTTTTAGCTCTCCTTCAAATTAATGAGGTTTGACTTTTACTATGTGGATAAACATATTTATTTGATCAATATATTTGATGGAATTAGATTTAGGAGCAGAACTCATTCACTTAGTGATGATAAAACAGAAAATGAAAGCACAATAACTTACAGATAAGATGAATGATAAAAATGTAGTTACAGAAAGAACAGGAGGAAAGTTGAAATTATGGCCTATGTGTTATCCATGGAAAGAGAAACTTTTGAGTAACAAAGAAGCAAACAAAACTCTTCAGTGTGGAAAAGCTCCATATCTATTGATGGTCAACCAAAGAGAGTTCTCAAGTCCACTAATGAGGCTATTACCTTTATGTTCTGGATAATGCTGCAGACCTTGTTCTCTATTAATGCAAATCCAAACATTAAAGGGGTGTTACTGAATTTCATGATAGTTGTTTAGAACTACCTATGAGGAACTGATAGAATCCCAATTAATAAGCAAGGCTGGGGGGATCTGAAAGAAAATACTTAAATGCAGGCATCTGCCTATTCCCACAAAACCTAGGTTTTTCAAAAATTGCATGGAATTCTACTGCCCATGTAAAATTTCAGAAATGATTCTTATATGAGATGAGGAACTTTTTCTTATTTACTGGGGTGGTAAAGACCTTTAAAAAAATTCAGATGTGTTTCATGCATGTACTTCATAGACTAATGTTTTGTCCCCTTTCATTCTTTAAAAATACCATAATAACCACAGTTTATTGAGCTTATGCTAGATGCCAGGTACAGTGCTCTGTTACATTGAAATATAAAATTGCTGCATTTGACCATTGTTGATCTACGTAAACAGCAGTTGCATATAGTTCAACCTAATACATTATTTCAGTTTATTCTTAAAACTACACTATGAGGTGGTTACTATAATCTTCATTTCATAGATGAGGAAGCTAAGGTTCAGAGAACTCATTTATCTTGAGTCCAGAACAAGGTAATGGCAGAGGGATGATTCAAACCCCAAATGACCCAACTCCAAAGTAAGTTTCTAGTACAGTAGTATTATTTCTGGCATTTTCCAATTTATTTAAATGATGTAAGCAGAAGGCACATCTATGATAAAGGTTCAACTTTCCATTGTGCAAGAATAGAGCTGTATTGATGGATATAAGTTATTTTAGTTACACTAAATTGGAAGTTACAAATTAAGAAGGCATGACAAAATACAAAAGTATGAATGCCAAAGACAAATGCAAATTTTACCCTAGCTGGCATAGATCTAAATGTTATCTTATGTGGTTGCTAAAAATTAACAACTATACATACTTAACCATGTGGGTGTGAAACCATGCAGTAATTTACTCTGTGACTTTGAGCAATTAACTTTCCAGTCAGAGCTTTAGCTTACCCATATGTAGGATGAAGAGTTAGGCTTAACTCATCTTTAAGATAATTTCCACATGGAGTAGTCTGTGATTGGGATGCTATACATTTTAGCACTTAGATTCTTTCATATAGTATTCACTCAATATGTCCTATGGAATAAATGGATTTTTAAAAATCAGCAAAATAAAAGGCAGACATTTTAGTTTTTGCCTGTTCATTCAAACATATTTGAACATCTATGTACTCACCATCTTGCCTCCTTGCCTAGGGCTGGTTAGGGGGAGGGGGCTAGAGGTCGGGGGAGGGGAATGGAGGTGTTCAGGGTCAGTAGGGAGACAATGAAGAGGTATCATGCCAGGAGTGAAAAGAGCAGGTGTGCATACTAGAATATACAGAATATAGAATATAGGAGGATGATATGGCCATGCCCTGAGATAGGAAACATTGAAGGAGAGATTGAGTTGATGAGAAGTGTTCAGTTTGGGATATGTTAGGTATATCTTACTGTCTGTGAGACATTCAAAGTCAAGATGTCCTATTGGACTTTGAGGACTGGAGCTCAGAAGGGAGAAGGTGGCTGGAGATCCATGCTGGGGAGTGTTTGTTTATTCGTAAATAAATGTTATTTCTTTATTTGTTCTGTGTGTGGTTTAGCTACACATTAGGAGCTGTTTATAGAAGACAGACACAATGAATACACTGAGAAGCAATGTCAAGAAAAGGGAGGGAAAGGGATTTCAAGAAAAGATGCTGAGAATCTAGTAAGGACTTTCCAAAGCCGTACTGTGGGAAGAAAGCTGAGATTGGAAGCTGGGGTACACAGTTATGAAATGGATCATAGGAATGTGAATTGGGTTTCAGGAAAGTTCTGTGAGGTCTTCCAAATCCCTTCTTCCTCATTTAATGCAATCTCTGTTTGGTTGCCTATACATATACAGTAGCCTTTGCCACTTAAAGGTCCTACTTAATCTCAGACATCACTGTAGCAGCTGATAGGAAGGGTACTTGGAGACTGAGCAAAAAAATGGCAGACCACCCTTCAGAAAATCAAGTAACTGGTAATGAGGGACACTGAGGAGATGGTTTGAAGAAGGAAAGGCATATATTATCACTGCTAATATAAGTAAACCTTTAGTGTTTCCTTCTAGATAATGGAATGAGAAGTGAGAGTCTAGAAGGACAAAAATCAATAAGCCCTTTTCTCTCGTTCAATCCTGTGTGTCACATGGCTGCATTCAAATTTCTGTTTAGATCACTCTTTGTGGAAAGTTCATTGTCTCTTAAGTCCATTAGACTTAAGGAGTGAGGAGTGAGCTATAGATTGGACAATCAAACTAGAGAAGTTGCTGCAGTAGAAGGATCATAAATGGTGAGTGCAGAGGGGGTGCCCAATCTTGGCTTTAATTAGTACTCAACATTAAGTTGATGGTAGAGGACTTTTATCATGTCATTTATCACGAACAGACACTAAAGAACCAGAAGTATATTAACCAAATTGGTTGTTTCCCTTGAAGTGTTTTATTATTTTGTCTATGGTTATTAGTTTGGAGCATTTATTTAGAGAGTTCTTGCTTCTGCCCATTCTCACAGAAGGTGATAAGGGCGTATCTATAGATTTAGACATGATTTTGAAGTTCTGACTTTTCTATTGGACTTACTGTTCCCCCTGGAAATATGTCAAAAGCATGAAGTCAATGAATCCCAGGCAGGAAATACTGTTATCCCTAATTGATAGAACAGAAACAAAAATAATGCCAGGCAAGGTGATACTTTATAGAAGATTTAATTTGCAGAGACAGTGTCAGGATAGCTGGAGCCACATATGAGCTTTAATAGAGCACAGAACAGAGACATAAGCAAATATCTCGTCTTTGCCAATATTCTGAGAAAAATCAGGCCAAGTATTTTTACACTCTGCCAGAGCGAAAACTATGTGGTGTCTGTGCTGTCATAGCCAATGTCTTTTCCTAGGCCTTGGTTGGAGAAAATGGAATTGTCGATGTGAAGGAATGAGGGCAGACACTAAGGAAAACCCCACAGAGGCAACGCAGCACATTGAGTAGTCAGAGAAGAGAAACCCAAGTGAAAGAAATTTTGACTTCCTCTTAAACTCCTGAAAGAGTAACTATTACAGATACCAGAGGGAGAATAAAAATAATTAGATGATTTTATTTTAAAATACTATATCCTTTTGACCTCCATCTCTTCTACTGTTTTACCTGTGTTTCCTCTTGCAGGAGCAACTTGTCAATTCCTTTTACATATTGAGTCATGCAAACCCAATAACTCTGAAATGTTCATGTGTTGCAGTTGTCACTATGATTATGTCTGTTATTTTTGTTGTTATTATTGACCGTCTTTCCCAGATAGTAAATAAACATGAAAATTACTTTAGATACAGGTAAATGGATTTGGCTAAAACAACGTTCTGGCATTCAGATGAGAGCCCTACATGCTTATGATATTGGATGCACTCATTCATTCATTCATTCATTCATACAGAATTATTTATTGAGTTCCTCTATTTTCCTGGCTTTCTCAAGGTACTGAGAGATCGTGGTTATATAAATCCTGCTCTCAAAGCGCTAGCCATCTGTTCAGAATAATTTTGCTTCTCAGAGTCTATGTAAGTTCCATCAGACAATCTCAATCTTTCATATTATTCTCCTTTCTATCACAGTTGACTTTTCTTTTTGAAATGTGAGGACATTGGCGAGAGTTCACCTTGAAATTGCAAATGATAGATGTCAAATGCACTCTGACACCTAATTGTAAACAATATCAATATTCAGGGATTCATTTTGGGTTCTGACTTACCACCTTCTCTTTTAAAATAATAGTGAGGTTACATCAGGAAAAAACTTCTCTGTATCTCAGATTTGAAAACCCTCAAAGTCACATACTCTACCTCTGCCCGACCCAGTTATCAAGGCAGTTCTACTGTCCCCAAATTAGGGATGGAGAACAACAAAATATTTACAAGAATATTTCTTTAGGAAAAAGTATTCTAACTACTGTCTGAACTACAGTGGCACCCAGAAGTTTTCGTGAGGTTAATTCAAATTTGTAAAATACTGCCTCAGTCATCATTCGGAGTCTGGAATCTTTGGCTAAGAATTGCATTCAGGTGAGCTCGATGTTTGTGATTGTCCCTCTGGTAAACCTGAGTATTGCAATGATTTTTGTCCAAGCCACTTATATCAGCAGTGTCCAGTCATAAACCCAGGCTTGGCCATGTGGCCAGAGAAACCAGAAGTCGTGTGATTCAAGATGACCAGTGACGGACAGGGAAAGTGGGTCCTTTCCTGCTCCTTCATATTGACAGAGTTAAAATAGTTGGTCAAAATGTTCTCCCCATTAAAAATATTAACTTTTTGTGTTTTTATCCATTTTTCCCCTCCTCTTCTTGGCAAATCTTTAACTTCACTGTCCACAAATCTAGTTGGGAGCTGACATCATTAGCTGTCATTTTGATTCTAAACCAGGACATGGGTGCCCAACGGAAGATTCAATAATCAGAAAATACTTTCTGTGGAAAGCTATTTACATCTTTGTAGGGTCGATCCCTGTTAGAGACTAACCACTCCTTGGTATTTCATTGATGCCGTTTGGGTTAAATCCTCCATCTCACGTCCATCTAAGCTCCTGGGGCTATTTTGATGCTGCATTAAGAAACTAAATCAACCAATTTATCAATAGGCTACTCACACAGAGAACCGGAGCCAAGACTGCCACAAAAATTAGAATTTTCTTCGTTGGGTTCTATTTTTTCCTTACTTTGATAACAAGAGAGACCAATAATTCTTCGTCAGCTAAAGGATTTTCACGCCATGATCCTTGCCAAATGATGTAAACCAGCAAGTTTTTACAAATCTCATCCATACCCTGCCTCATACAGTTATTCTGTTTAACATGAAGCCAGCTTAATATGTAGTAGTATGCAGTTAGCTTCCTTTTGCCCTGTCAGCCTGGGAGACAAATCACCCCTTCCAATGAGCAAACATCTTTTCCTCGATCAACCTTGCAGTGTGACCTTGGCATGACTCCTCTCTCTTTGGAAGTAATGATACCCGGGTCCCATTAATCTTCCCAGTGATGTTGTCTGGCCTCATGTAATGGTTACCAACCCTTGAGTTGCTCTAAGGAAATGAAGCATTATGCAAATTTGCACTCATTCCACGGAGGTCAACCTTTTCAGTATTTCCCCCAAAAGAATAATGCTTCATTCATGCTAACTCCTGCTTTATGAATGGAGCCTCTTAGGAGCTGTGCTGCCCTTACTCGTTTGCTCTGTAGCCTATATGACCTTCCCTGAGAGAAGGACTCCTTTGCACTGTAATTATGATGACAGACCCGGTGTTGTAAGCTGGCGTCTTGCATCAGCGTAGGCATTTAGGGGTACTAATGGGATTAAGTATTTAGGATATTTGCTTGGCTCTCAGCTCTGTGAAGGGCAAGCCTGCACCCAGTTACAATAGAGAGAAGCAGTTTTCCTCACACTTCTCACTTCCACAACGGTTAAATTATTGTAAAGTGTTAAAGGGACAGTGGAAACTTCCTTTCTGGGCGACTTTCATCTAGTTCTGCGGTGCCAGGATGAGCAAAATGAGTGTGTTCCAGAATATTGTTTTTCAACCTTTTATAATTAGTCAAAAATATTATAAAGCTATGCTCAGCTTTAAGAACAGTATCTGACAAGTAACAAGTCATTATTTGCACTTCAAAAAGCCTTCTTCGCTTGACTAAGGGGTTACAGAAAGTTTCTTGAATGCCATTGTGCATCTCTGCGTTTATTTACAATTGTCACATATTTGACAGAAAGGCTGATGGATAGAAAAATTGAAAGTGCAAGTGTTAGGAACCACTACTAACTGAGGACTAGAAAATATAACACATAAGAGTTAAAATGAAGTCAATGGAAGATTATACTCAATTTAAAAATACTGATGTGTATACAACTTTTGAGAAACTCAACTTCTATGTTACAGAGCCCGTATCAGGGTTAAATGTTTTGGCACTGCCAAGCCCTACTGCCAGCTGCCAGCTGCCAGCTTGGAATAAGGATTAAACATCTTTAGGAATTGCACAGACCAATCTCGTGGTATAGATTTGGGTAGAAGAAAAGACTTGAAAAGCGTAGATGGTTTTGAAACCCAGATTTCCACTTAACTAGCTGTCTAAACTGGGGCAAATTATTTCACCTCTAAGTTTCCTCATCTGTAATTTGGGACAGTAATAATAATAATAATAATACTTTTGGCTGCCATGATGATTAAATTGTCTAATTCCTTTAAAGTGCTTAGCATGGCGCCTGGAGATAGAAACTATTTAATAAGGACTATCAGATATTATTTTCATCATCATCATCACCTTCAGATCCATTGCCTTATCTTCACAGTACTTTCTAAGGCAATAAGGCAATAATTCTCAAACTTTAGCCAGCCGCAGAATCACCTAGAGGCTTTGCTAAACCACAGCTTGCTAGGCCCCACTCCAAGGGCTTTTTTTTTTTTCTTCCAGTTTTATTGAGATACAATTGACATTCAGTGCTGTATAACTTCTAGGTGTACAGAATAATGATGTGACTTACAAACATCATGAAATGATGACCACAGTAAGTTTAGTGAGCTTCCATCATCTCATATAGATACAAGATTAAAGACATAGAAAAAAATTTTTTTCCCTTGTGATGAGAATTCCTTGGATTTACCACTCTCAAGTTTTCTGATTTAGAAAGTATGTGGTGAGGCCCATATATTAACATTTCTACAAGTTCCCAGGTGCAGCTGATGCTACTGGTCTGGGGACCACACTTGAGAGCCATTGTTGTCCTAAGGTATTCAGGGCAGGTTTTAATGTACTTCTTTTTATAAATGGGATAAATCAATATAAGTGGTGTATTGAACAGTCAAAACTCATGTCATATAATCTGAAAGCATCTTAATTTTGCTTCCCACTGTTGCTTTAGTATTTATTCACTGCTGAAAGATCTTCTCTTTGTCACAGATGAAAATCTAGCAGATGTAGACTTTCAGAACACTCTCGATGGGGCAGTTTGTCAAATATTAAGGCTTCTAAGCCAATGATTTGGGACTGATAAGAGAGTTACCTACATAGGAAAATTTTAAGTGGGCCCAGTCATCCATTCCAAATAAAAACATAAATAACAGAAGTTTGAAGGGTCTATGAAAAGGAATGGCTGAAGAAACTTTTCAGTTATGAAATATGTAATGCAGACCTGGTGTCACCCTTTCTCTGCCTTCTGTCTTGTAGAAAGAAGGAAAACATCTCTGAAAGAAGAGAGCTGAAATGGGGGGGGGGGGTAGTATCAGACACACTCTGTAAATAAGGGCAGTTACACAAATTGTTTCTGAAGCTAAAGTTCTTATACCTGGTGGTTGAGAGAAACTTCAAGGCCTTTTGCATTAGACCAATCTGAAATGACAGAATGATAATACTCACCCAGTGTTTCACTATATGATAATAATCTAGGGCAATTAGAAAAGAAATTTTTACCCAAAGGCTGGAGATAAAACCAGGGTTAGAGAAAGCTTTGATTGATAATGCTTAAGAGGTAGAGGGAAAAGTACCTGCTCTGGCTTACAGTTGATTGAAATTCATCTGGAGTTCAGGCCTAAAACAAGTCTCTATCTTTCAAATTTTAGGGAATAAAATAAATATAATATAGGAAAAAATAACAATGTTAAGAACTGAAACTGGAAATCTAAATTTATGAAGGTAAAACAAAATGACTTAGAAATAAAAATCTCCAGGTATTTTCATGTAAAAGGTCAGAAATTAGAAGCAGGGGGAGGAACTAGGAAATGAAGTTTCATGTCCTTGGTCAACAAACACACTTTGAACAAACTTCTGCTTTCCTGTAAGTCTACATTTTATGTTGTATTAAAGTTATAGCACCTCAGTTAATGTTAAGCCCTGACACTAGACTATACAAAAATATACAAATATAAATATTAAAATATATAAAAATAATATAAGTGATCCCATAGTCTGTTTGGCATAATACAATATTTTTCACTCATGTTTCTGCCTATTTAGATATTGGTGGGTGGCTTTCCATAGAGTTCTCCTCCAAGCAGTGACTCAAGACCACAGACCCTGCATATTTAGTAATTCCCCATTCGATAAGTCTTCCTCAGAACTCTGTGCTAGATCCTCTGCTTTCCATTAGCCAACAAGCCAAGAGAGAGAACACGAAGGATCACATGGGATGCTTCATGGCCAGGCCTGGACGTGGTATACATCATTCCTGTCCATATTGCATTGGCCACAACCCAGTCAGTTGCTACCACCTAATTTCAAAGGAGGCTGAGAAATATTCTTTCTGTAGAGTCACGTAAAGGAAATTAGATTGGTTAACATCTAGCTAGTCTCTGCCACAATATGAAATAGATATTTTACACATAAGGAAATCAGGGCTTAATGGACTTCAGGGAGCCAGGAGTTGGTGTTGGATCCAAGATGTGAAGCCAAGTGTATATGATTTTTTTTAAAGTACGTATTTTCCAACACTGCCTTTTCAGCCAACAACTGAAAAATATTCTTACAATGTTCTAGGTCTTTCTGAATGTATATTTGGCAAAGAGAGTGGGGTACAGCATATGATGAGGAGGATAGGGAACAGCCATTGATTTGAGATATACTGAAGTTTCTGTTACTAACCCTCTTGAATTGTGTGAAGAAAAGACTTAAGTTGGTGAAGGCGTGAGGAGGTTAGATTCATGGAAGCCTGTCCTCAATATTTATTGCTGCCTTAATCCACCCAGAAAACTGTCTGGAATAACAATTAGAGGACGTGTCTCTGGCTGCTTTGTTATACTTGCTATCTTCCTCCCAACAGTTGTTTGACAGTATTCGTTTTTATTGCTTTTCATTCTTCCTTCTGTTATTACACTGCCACTGGATGGATATTCAGCAATATTTAGCAAGTGCCAAAGCATCTCTGCTGGATGCAAATCAAGGTTGCCAAAGGCAGCCAAAGCACCACAGGCAGATATATAGCTTAATAACTACTACTCAGTATTGTGCCATATGTTTTTTCCAGAAGTCAGGTATTTGTCGCCAGTTCTCTTTTATCTGGGCTAGTATGACAGAGATGGGGAGTCTAGGAATTGGCAGACTGTGAGAGCCACATGATCAAATTTGTACCTTAGGCAAAGCAGGAAGGAGGCAGCATTCGTCCCCTGCCTTTCTCTTTCCTTTCCTTCATTCACTTCCAGCTCTGTTTTCTTCATCCAAAACCCCATCTTTTCACTTTCGAGTGCTGTTATTCCTCTTCAGATGACCTCTAATTAGTTCCTGATACCTTAGTATAAATTAGTTTAGTGCTTCTGTATCTTCTGGAAACATTTGTGTTTTAAAACTTGATCAGTCTCATTTCTTACAGTGCTATGGATCAGCAGTTCTGAAACTACTTTAAGTGTATACTAGGGATGAATAAATAAAGAAATGTATTGTAGATAATAAAATCTGGATTTCTCATTGTCGGTAAAATAAATTAGAAATAAGCAAACGGGGAATGCTAGAATGAACCCTGTGCTGCTGGATTGGAGATAGATAGATAGATAGATAGATAGATAGATAGATAGATAGATAGATAATGTATATCTAATTTCCTAGCTACATGCACTGAGAGGGCTTAGAAAGAGGGACATCACAGTAGCAATAGGTATACTGAACACATGTATCATGGTTTCTAAATACAACTCTCCAATGAAAAGGACCAGGGATCCTTGGAGAAATGGTTGATTCTACAGCTAGGTTAGGAAAAATACAAGATGATCCTTGTATCGGGAATTTAGAAGGTGCTCTTTAAAAAAAAATGGTTGTATGTTAAAAGGACACAGTAGTCAACCCAAAAGAGTGTCCAATAGCCAAAGTTGGACAATTTAAACAGAAAATAAATGATGATAATATTATATCCGAAGAATAAAACAAATATCCATGTGTCTATAATGATATAAATAAGTGGTTGGTCTGTACCCTGATTGTGGTGGTAGTTATACAAATCTATGCATATGATAAAATTTCATAGAACTACACACACATAAGAGAGACAGAGAGAGAGAATGTAACACCTAATGAAATCCAATAAATTTCATAGTTTAGTTAATAGTATATTTTGTATCAATGGCAATTTCCTGGTTTTGGTAATACACTATGCTTATAGAAGATATTTTCTTTGAGGGAAGGGTATATGAAAACTCACTGTACTATTTTTGTAACTGCCTGTGAGTCTAAAATCATTTCAAATAACTGATTGTTTAAAAAATAATTGAATAAATAAATAGGGGCGAAGGACAAATCTCTCTTACAGAAGAATTCCAAGTAATAAATGTAGAAGTAATGATGGAAATAAGCACCATTAGAATAGTATACTAATAATTGCGATAGGCAAAAGTTTAAGAAGAAATAAAATATTCACATAGCCTGAAACTATCTCCCCCCAAATATAAATTCATTACAAAGAAAAAATAGTAAATTCATAGTGGCAGACACCACCTTAACTAAGTGATCAAGGTTAACATTATGTACCTCTTGATATGATAAACTGAGAAGAGCACAGTGCTTCTATGGTGTACTTTTTAAAAACTCATAAACTCAGTCTAATCACAAGAAAACATCAGATAAACCTAAACTGAGGACTTGCCTGACCAACACTTTGTAAAATACCTGACCAATACTTTTCAAAATAGCAGGACCATTAAAAAAAAAGACTGTCACCGATTGTAGGAGGCTAAGGAGACGTCATGACTGAATGCAACGTGGGATCCTGGCTTGGATCTTGGAACAGAAAAAGGATATTAGTGGGGAAAGTGGTGAAATTTGACTAAAGTCTGTAGTTTAGTTAATAGTATTGCACCAATATTAATTTCTTAGTTTTGATAAAAATGTCATGGTTATGCAAGATGGAATCTAGGTGAAGGGTGTATGAGGATTCTGTGTACCGTTTTTGCAACTTTTCTGTAAGTGATGTATAAGAATATTTTAATGATATATACAAATGAACTGTACCCTATGATGGAAATGGCTTTTAACCTCTCCCTCACCAACTGCTTTTTTTGGGAGTGATAGTATGTCTAGAATCCTTGATCTAGGAAGGAGCAGAAGAAAATATCATTGAGTAAGAGGAATGTGAAATCTGTATGGGTTAGTTTCTAGTTCTGCAGAGAGAATCAGATTTTGTCAGGTTATATATTTTAAGAATGATTGTTTTCTCTATGACAAAGAAAATACATATTAATTAAAGAATACCAAAGAAAGCACAACTAACATTATAAGAATCACTCATAATCCTAGCCTCCAAAGATTATCACCAATAATCTTTTCTATGTGATATGTACACACACATATACATTAATGTGCACACACATAGACACATGCTATCATGACGGCCTAGCATTGGACTTGTCACATGGTGGTTGCTCAATAAACATTTAATGAATTTAAAAATGGGACTATACCTACTCATTTAAATCTTTACATTGTAGGACACCATGTAGCAGGGCCTTTGGTATAAGAAAGACTTAGATTTAAGGCCTGATTCCCTCTCTCCTTCCCTCCCTCTCTCTCTCCCTTCCTCCTTCCCTCCTTCTTCTTTCCTTCCTTCCTCTTTTCCACTGATTTTTCCTCCTTCCTTCCATCCCTCCTTTCTCCCTTTCTCCCTCCCTTCTTCCCCTGGTGCTATAGCCCTTGTGATATAATCAGAAAGGAAAAAAAGACATGGTCCCTGTCTTTCCTTACAGTCTATGGACAAAGTAATATAAATACACAAATAAAATGTAAAATTACAGTTTGCTAAACTCTGTGAAGGAGAGTCACAGTGAGTTGAAAGCCTATAACAGAGAAGTCAGGGATAATGTTTTTTGAGACAGTGATACTTGAACTGAGATACGAATCATGAATTAAATTAATCAGGTGGAGAGAGGAGGTAACAACACGTGTGAAGGCCCTAGTGTGGGTTGGTGGGTTTAGTAATCATTAAACTATTATGGCTGGAGTACAGAGTGATGAAGAGAAAGGGATATGATACTGGAGAGATAAATAGGGACCAGAATATGCAAGGTTTTGTTGGTCATGGTAAGGATATTTTATTTTTTCTTAATCTATCAAGAAATAGTAAGCCACCAAATAATTTTTGATAGTAGAACTATATGATTGAATTTACTTTTTTGAAAGGTTACCCTGGCTGCATAATGGAGAAATATTAGAGATAGGCAGAGCATAGACCACCTGAACTCACAGCCCAGCTCTGCTACTTACTAGTTGTGTGTACTTGAGCAAGCTCCTAAATCTCTCTGTGTCTCAGTTTCCTCATATGTAAAATGAGGATGATGATAATTTTTATTTCATAGGGTTGTTATGAAGAATAAATGAGTTCATATTTGTATAGCGTTTAGGAGAGTATGTGTCTCATGGCAAGTGCTATTTAGTTAAATAAAGAGAAACAGTAAGTGCAAGAAATCGGTTTGGAAGACATTCCTAGGAGAGAGATAGAGATTTGGTGATGCCCTGACATGGTAAGGTAGGGAAGAGATTGTTAAAAATGATAACTTCTAGATTTCTAGCTTATATGACTGGATAGATGGTGGTGTCGCTGACCAAAACAGGAAATAGAATGAAGGAACACTACATACTACCTATGTGCTGCTGTACATTCAGTTTCCTCTTCCTCTTTTGTAAAATAAGAACAAAATATAATTTTTCTGAGCTCTTATTAATTCTCTCTATATAATCCTATCAGATGAAATTGATGACTGTTTTCTCTTTTCCAGTCCTTATATCTTTCATTTCTTTTTCTTGCCTTACTGTGCTGGCTGGTGACTCTAGCAACATGTTGAATAGAAGCAGTTGTAGCAGGCACCCTTCTCTTGTTCCTGATTTTCAGAAGGTATGCTTGTAAACTTTCACCATTAATTGTGAAATTTATTGTAAATTTTTGGTTGATACATTATCAGTATGTAGGAAAATCTTTCTGTTCCTCATCATAAGAAAAAAAAGAAAAAAATTTTTTGTAATTATGAATGATGATGGATGGTAACTAGACTTATTGTGGCAGTCATTTCACAATGTATACAAATATGGAATCATTATGTTGTTTACCTGAAACTAATATAATGTTATATGTCAGTTATACCTCAATTACAAAAAACAAGTCTTCCTGTTTAAGGGCTTAAACTAAGCTCTTTAATCATGAATGGGTTTTCGAATGCTATTTATTTCACCATTCATTGATATGATTATGTAAATTTTCTCTTTTCATCCATGAATTTATAAATTAATGAACTTTTTAATACAAAACCAACCTTGCCGTCGTGCAAATAACCTAAGTTGGTAGCAATCATCTTTACAAGTGTTTGAGTCTTGTGCCTTTTATGTGAAATGATTTTTAATTAATGATTTGATGTTTAAAATGACTTTGGGTTTATTTGAGTTTTCTGTTTCTTCCTGAATCAGTTTTGATACAGGAAATTCTTTAGCTTATTTAAATATTTAAATTTATTGGCATAAAGATTTCCATAGAATTATCTTGGGAGATTTAAAAATTCATCACTGTATATATAGTTATGCCCCTTTTAATTCCTAAGAATATTTATTTGTGCCTTCTCTTTTGTTCAATCTTGACAGAAGTTTGTCAATTTCATTTAGCCTTCTTCTTAGAACCCACTTTTGACTTTATTGATTCTTTCTATTGTATCTTAATTTTTTATTTCATTATTTTCTGTGCTTATCCTTATTTTTTCCCTTCAATTGTTTTGAGTTTAACCCACTTTTATTTTTTTAATTTCTTAAACTGGATGATTTGTTCACAAATACTCAACATTTCTTCATATCTAAATTGAGGGATGTTTCTGTGTAAATACCACTTTAGCTGTGTCTCACAAGCTTGGATATGTAATAAGATATTTTAATTTTCACTCCTTTATAGTTATTTTTAATTCCCATTTTAATTCCTTTTTTGAACTCTAAATTAATTTAGAAAAATGTTTTAGATTTCCAAATGGAGAGAATTTTTTTAAATTTATTTTTTATATTGCTTTCTAGATTAATTGCTTAGGACAAAGAACATGGTCTGTTTAACATAGATTCTCTGAGTCAGTTGAGCCATACTTTTTGGCCAAGTAGAGTTGACTCTTGAACAAGGGAGAAGTTAGGAGCACCAACCCTGGAGCACAGTCAAAAATCTGCATAGTGTTATGTCTGCCTCAAAAACAGAAGAATTAATAAATGACTCACCCAAGGACATGAAGCTGAAACAGTTTGGATAGAATCAGGGCTCAAACCCTAGTTCTTTTGATCCCACATATTGTGATCTCTAATCGAACACAATTTTCCCCATAATTAGTTAATTTAAAGATCGGTAAAGTGAAAATAAAAGTACTAGATTTATTGAAAAGAATCTGCTTGTAAGTGGACCTCAGCAGTTCAAACTCATGTTGTTCAAGGGTCAACTATACATGGTCAAAGTTCATAGATATTCAGTGTGTACTTATAAAACAATTTGTCCCTAACAAATAGAGGATGTACATTTTGTACAAACATACATTGAACATTTAAAAAATATGTGTGTATACCCTGTGTCTCAAACAATAGACAGGATATTTTTTTACAAGCACACATTGAACACTTATGAAAAATGGCATGTACTTGGAGCGTGTGTGTGTGTGTCTATGAAATCTCCATCCATTAAATCACAACTGAGCTGTTTAAATTTGTTTTATTATTTTGGGGTCTTCTTAATATTCTAAATACTAAGAGAGGTGCAGAAAAGGCTCTCACTGTGATGATGGTTTTTTAAAATTTTTGTGATTTTGTCCATTCTGTTTTGCATATTTTTTGTATATATTCATTTTTATTGTAGTATAGTCAGTTTACAGTGTTGTGTCAATTTCTGGTGTACAGCACAATGTATCAGTCATACATGAATATACATATATTCGTTTTCATATTCTTTTTCACTGTAAGTTACAAGATACTGAATATGGTTCCCTGTGCTATACAGTATTAACTTTTTATTTATGTATTTTATATATATTAGTTAGTATCTGCAAATCTTGAACTCCCAATTTACCCCTTCCCCCCCGGTAACTGTAAGTTTGTTTTCTATGTTGATTTGCATATTTTAAGGCTATGCCACTAGATACACACAAGTTTAGAATTGGTATATCTTCCTCCACAGTGTATCTTTAATCTCTTGACTCTCCTTATTCATAACTGGTTTTTACTTAAAGTGATTGATCTGATTAATACACCTATATTTGCTTTTTAAATTTATTTTCTTGATATAGATTTTTCTATCCTTTTACTCTTAACCTTTCTGCAGTCTTGTATCTTATTTGTGTCTCTTGTCAGCAGCATACAACTGAATTGCTTATTGTCATCCAATCAAATTCTCTTATTTATTTATTGAAGCATAGTCAGTTTACAATGTTGTGTCAGTTTTTGGTGTACAGCATAATCGTTCAAATTCTCTTTTAACTGCAAAGTTCGGCCAATTTACATTTATTGTGATTACTGTTATATTTGTATGTATTTCTGACTTTCCTGTACTTTTCTATTTACCCTGAATTTTCTATACGTCTTCTCTCTTCTTTCCCACTTCCTTTTGGATCCATTGAAGTTATTGTTTTAGTTCTCCACAGGTTTAATTTTGAAATTATATATTTCTAATCTTTTTTTGGTTGCCCTTAAAGTCTTAACACACATTCTTAACTTGACAGATTCTGAAGTTAATCAGTATCTTTAACCTCTTCTTGAAAATTATGAGGACTTCAGACCACTTTAAATTTGATCTCTCTGCCCTTCTTACATTTTATTTTTATCCAGAATTTTATTTCAGTTATTTTACCTTAGATTTCATCCCAAGTTAATCATTATTATTTTAAATATTTAGTCACTATTTCTTTTGCTATATCCACATATTTACTACTTCCTTTGTCTTCCATTCTCTTCTGTATCTCGGTGTTTGACTCTAGAGTCTTTTTCCTTCTTTCTATAATATATCTTTTAAAAGTTCCTTTAGTTAGGATCTGTTGGTAACAAACTTTCCCCATTTTGATTTTCTGAAAATGTGTCTTTTTAACCTTCACTCTCAATTGATAATTTCTAGATAGATAGTTATTTTCCCCATTCCTGTGGAGTTATTTTCTGGCTGTCATCTGCCTTCTTCCAGGACAACTGAGAATTCAACTTTTGTTCCATTGAAGAAAGTCTTTTTCTCTTTGCATAGTTTAAAAGTCTTTGTCTTTGGTGTTATACAGTCTTATATTTATCTTGCTTGAAAATTTTTATCTTCCAGAATCCAAAGATCCATATCTTTTCTCCATTCTGGAAAATTCTCAGCCATTCTCACTTTATGCCCCTCCCTCGCAACACACAAATTTCTGTACTTTTCTTCTACATTTCACTTATATGTATATTGGGTTTCTCAGTCTATCATCCATGTCTCTTCACCTCTCTTTCAATTTTCCATATCTCTGTGTTTCTCTCCTGCCCTCTCTGCTTCTCTGTTCACTTGACTCCAGTGTGCTGTTTTGTCATTTCTTTACATCTTATTTTTAATGATTGTATGTCTTATTTCTTAAAGTTTTATTTGTCCCTTATTCAGATTTCTTGCTTTTTTTTTTTGAGTCTCTTGTTCTTGATCATATATATTCTTTATTTTCTTTAAAATTTAAGACACTTATCTTTACATTCTGTATTTTATAGTTTCAATATCTGATATATTTGAAGAGGCCTAATTCCTCCTTTGCTGTTTAGTTCTATTTCTTATTATTTTGATGATATCCTGCTTCCTTTGTGTGTCGAAATTTGGTTTATGTGTTACTGCTTGGCGTGCCTTTATAATGGGCATACCCTGAGGGCGGGTGGAAGATGTGTCTGTGTTGATGATTTGTGCTCACTCTCCCCGTCATTCTCTAGTGCTACAATCCTAAGACCACTTGCTGTCAACTTCCTGGTTTGTGATTTTTCAATCCTATAATTTGCGAAAGGAGGACTTCTCAGGGAAGAGTTTTTTGTTTGTTTGCTCTTCCTAAATCAGAGCCAAAGCTAAGATGGACACACTTTTAATAGAGTCCCTTTGCCAGCGGGTAGATTATTTTCTAAACTGCTCTTTTACTGAAGAAACAGCCCTTAAAAGATCCCAACTTAATGCCAGGATTTCATATCCAATTTCTATTTCACCAAGGCCGAAGCCTTGTCTCCAGTTCTCACAGAGGCTAAAACGCAAGCTTTTTAGTTGCAGACGTCTTCAAATATTTCCAAGGCATCCATAGAGCCTTTGGCAGCTTATCATTAAGGTTTTCAGCTTTCTCTTTTTGACTTTGTAGATTCTTTATACTTTCTTGTGAGATCAGCAACACATCTAAAAAAAAATGTTTATTATATTCCTCAAGCATTTCTCAATCTTTTGCTTACAGAAGCTTTTAAGATATCAAGACTGCCATATTACTTTAATTGGAAATCTATAATGGTTCTTTATATTTCTACTAGTTAATGCTATGTCTATGTAGTATAACTTGACTGAATATAGTACTTGCAATATTTATCTATTATAATTATCTGTGGTTCATTTATGTCCAGAAGTCAATCTAGGACTTTTGTACCTCCTATTCTTCCATAGCCCAGTCTTCACTTTTTTTCTTTTGACTCGATTACTTATGTACTTTTATTTTTATTCATTTCTTTTATGGAAGTGTAGTCAGTTTACAATGTGTCAGTTTCTGGCGTACAGCACAATGCTTCAGTCATATAGGAACAGTCTTCATTTTTTATGTAGAGTCATATTCAACTAACATTCACTGAATGCCTACTACATGTCGGGCTCTTTTACATATGCGCTCACAGTTAGGACTTTTCGAGACCTTGTGAAAGAGGCATTGCTAACCTCAGTGTGGACTCCCTCTAGTTACAAGAAGGCCATCACTGACTTTAAATAAATTGAGCAGAAAGTGAAGACTCAGGGAAGTTAAGACTCTTTCCTACAGTCACCAAATGTGCCCAGGATCACACATACAACAGATGAAACTATTAAATACATCATTTTGCTCTATGCATTCCCACTCAGAAATAAAAGAATGATAATGCCTGTATGTCAATTAAATTGACACTGACTAATGGCACTTTTCTTTCTTCAATAAGGTGTGAAAATCTTAACATTAATGACCTAACTATGGAATAGAAATGTTGACTAGCTGAAAAGAAAGATAGCTGACAGCCAGAAGATGGCAAAGAAACCCTCGCATTCCCATAAGGCTCACATACAGACATGCAACTGAGTACATTTGAAACTCCTTTATAGAGATTTTATGCTTTACAGATGCTGAAAGGACATACTAAATCTAAGCTTTCAAGACACATTTTACCCCAAAATTCTAAGAAAAAAAGTATTTTAAAGTTTTTATGGCAATTCTTTCTGTTAGAAAGCAGGTTTATCTGGTTGATTTTTCAGTGTTGTTAACTTTATTATTAGTTTACTAAGACATATTTTACATGACTTAGGACGTGTAACTACTACCAGATTTTTGGTCTGTGTCTCTTAGAAGCTGAAATGTGATTAATTATGAACACAGTCATTTAATAAAAGAGGCAATATTACCAATTTTCTTTTTTAGAAAAAGAGCTACACTGCTGTTATTTGTTTAATGGAACAGACTGTGAGTATGTTTTCAGTTATTTGACAAACTGTATTTTGAGGAACATGGGATAATGATATAGACATCAAAATGTCATTTAGAGCTGTAATCTCTTTCAGTATTATCTGCTTTCCGAACATGATAAAATGCAAGAATTGTATATGCATCAAGTTCCCTTTTCAACAAACAATTTGAAATCTACCCCTCCAGTATCTTTTTTTTTTTTTAACTGCAACTCTTTGAGAAAATGCGGATGCACATATGGTTTCATAGAGTGCCTGCAGTAATTCTGTGACACCCCCCCCCAAGGGATCTCCTGCTCATAGTTTGGGACCATTGCCATACTAGAGTTCATATATGTTTCATCTACTGTATCTGAGTATGCTCAGTGTTGCCAGCAGAAGACTGTATAGTCATTTGGCAGTCTGGGTCATGAATCATTAAGTAGAAAGAAAAATAATAATAGCTGACATTGATTCAGTGCTTGTTATGGACTAGATATTTCGCATGCATTAACTCATTTAACCCTCACAACAATGCTATGAGGTAAGTTCCCTTAGTAGCATCTTCACCTTTTTTCCAATAGGGAATCTGAGGTACAAAGAAATTAAGTAATTGTCACATAGCTAATAAGTGGAAAATGTTGAGATTGGAACTGGCAATATAGCCCACATCTTCTTCACTGTGCAATTCTGCCTCTGAGAAGGATGGGTGGTCAGATGCCAGATGACAGGGAAAAGATAAAGATGTGTTCTAGTTGCATTTAAGCCACTTCAAACCCGTTTTGAAGGGAGGCGATACGGAAGAGTCCAGGAGCCCCAGGTAGTATCTGAGACATCTGCAAAGCTGTATTAGGAACTAAAGGTGAAGAAGCCATGCAAGGCAACATGTAGAAGTCTGTGATTGTAGCAATCCAAAAAGATTGTTAATTGTAGCAAATCCAAAGAGATTATTAACAATTGTTAATTGTTGCTCCAACATTTACTGGAATGCTTCTGATGCCTTCAAAAATCAAGTGCTGACTATATGCCTGACTCTTTACATACTTAATTAATCCTCACAACTGCCGTAGGAGGCTGATACTATTTTGACCTATTTTACAGTTGACAAATCTGAGATGATAAAGAGTAACTAATTTACGCAAGATTACACAGCTAAGGAAGTTACATAACTGGGTTGTCAGCCTACTTTTTTTAGACTTCAAAACCTATGTACTACCATACTGTACTGCTTTTTTAGGTCGAAACATTTCAGATCTCCCTCCTTAGTGCTTTTGTATTTGAAGGACCCTCACTAGTTTTTGACCAGGTTCGCTCTCTTTCAGTAGCCTCTTAAGGAATATCTTCTTAACAAGATGGGGGAAATCCTAAGGAGTGTTAACCCTCTAGGGACTTGGATGGGAAGGCCTCAGGCCTAACCATTGTTATTCCAAAGTGGGTAAGAAGGATCTGGTCCCCAGGAGCAGGAGCCCTTATACCTTGAGTATCTGGTCTTTTATTGCGCCTGAGTGGATCATGTCCCCCAGATTATCCTGATTTTCTTTACTATCTCATTAACCAAAAACGCATTCCGAACATAGGCACATGTCTATGTTTAGCCTATACTACCTTTCTAAGTCATTATTTCCAAAAGCGCACTTACTCCCTGTTGTGTGATAACAGTAATAACTCACTGAGCTGGCAACGCTGGGGGAAAGTCTGTTCTTGATCTGCTGAAAACAAACGCCTTCCTATCTATCTTCATTCTAGTGAGCTCTGGGTTTGTTTCTGTTTTCAAACTCCAAATTTTATAAAACGCTAATATCTGATTTCAAAGAAGTCAAGTAAAGGTCCAGTAGTGTTTTAAAATGCAGAGAACCTTTGTATAGAGCCATTATTCTTCATCCTGATCTGACTATAATCAGGCTCTTAATCAAAAGGCCTGGCGTTTTTAAATGCCTGTGCTCCATCTGCTCATAATATGGGCAGTAAAATAGACTTTTGATGCTTGTTACTCTAGGTTGCCTTGTGCACCAGTAAATATGAGCTTAATGAAATATACAACCAAGTTTTTGAATCAAATCCAAACTGTTAATAATTTGCCAGACTAGCATTATGCCCATTAAGGAAATTAGAAAATTCAGTCTGTACTTTGACTCGGAAATCAACATTGCAAAGCCATTCTCTAATTTCCTGTTATTTAGTTTTAACCATTCAGCAGTTGAAGGGTGGGATCAGATGACCTTCTTCGTGGTGAGGTGAAAGATTAGGTTAAATAGTGAATACTTGATGGGAAAAATCCATTACCCTCCCCTATTCCCTTCCCTTCAGTGAAGTTTAGGGATCTTATAGTCCTGGGTTTGTGCATTAGTTCCACAGGATGATGAAATAAAGAGACCATCCTTTCTCAAGTTGGTAACAATCAGGCATGTTGATAATCTGTTGAAACTTTTCAAAGCAGAGGCAGTAAAAGTGAATGTAGTGGTGTAAGCAGAGAAGGAGAGGGTTCTTTTTGTCCCCTCCCTGTGCACTGCAACTAAAGACTGAACCTGGGCACACCTCTCTGAGAGGCAAAACGGTCTACTCGTGAAGAGCACATGCTGTAGCGTTAAGTGATCAAATCACAGCTCCGTCACTCCCCAGGTTTGCTCTCTGTGGCAAGTTATGGAACCCCTTCCAAGTCATAGTTTCATAATCTGTAAAATGGAAAGATAATAAGACCTATATCACACGATTGTTTTGAGGATTAAGTAAGATAACCCAAGCGAGGAGGGTGGAGCTCAGTGACATTGTGCATGCTTAGCGGGCACAAGGTCCTAGGTTCCATCCCTAGTACCTCCAGTAAATAAATTAAATTAAATTAATCCCCCCACCAAAAAATAAGATAACCCATGTAAAATATCACAATGTCTGACATATTGTATGTGAATAATAAATAGTAATTACTATTATAAATGTTAACTACTATTATCATTGAAGAAGGAAGAGAAAGAGAAAGGGGTATTAAGCCAAGGACATCGTTTCCCTGCCCTTTCATTTCCGTATTTCCCCCCATGAAAGAGAGGAACAGAGGTACCCATCTCACAGAACAGCATGGCAGAAGCATTGTTGAATGTTGAAAGTAGGTATTCTTTTTTTTTTTTAATTGAAGTATAGTCAGTTTACAACATTGTATACATTTTTGGTGTACAGCATCTTGTTTCAGTCATGCATATACATATTTTTCCTTTTCATATTTTTTCCATTATAGGTTACTACAAGATACTGAATATTGTTGCCTGAAATTAGGCATTCTTGACAATGTGTGGCCACGCACCAAGGTACCAAGGCCACGTGTAAAATAAGAGTGCAGACCCTGGCACACATGAACTTGCAGTCACACATGCAGTCAGTCCTCTTTCTAAAGTATAAACCTGACTCCTACTTGAAACCATATAATGGATTCTCATTACCCTTAGGATAGAGGTGAGACCGTTTCCTGAGGCTCATAGATGATCTGTCGTTTGTCTGCCTCTTCAGCCGCATATTGTTCTTGTCTTTCCTCTCTGTGCTCCAGCTGCCTTAAAGTTATTTCATTTCTTTGAAGGTGCCATTGTCAGTAACCTATGTACACGTTGCTGCCTCTTTAACTACTCTCTCCCTAGCCTTGGCCAAACTACTCATTACTTATGGTTCAAGCTCAGCTTAAATGACTTCTTCAGGATATGCTTCCTTGACCTCCTAGACTAAGGTATCACACTCAGAGATATGCCACAGCACAGTAATGTACACCTCTAGGTTTTTGAAGCATATACCAAGACTTGTTATTTGGGAGAACAGTGTTCTCTCAAAATTCATATGTTGAAGCCCTAACCTTCCATGTAACTGAAGAGAAGTCCATCAAGAAGGTAACTAAGGTTAAATAAGGTCATAAGGGTAGGTGGGGACTAGTATCCTTAGAAGAAGAAAAGACACAAGAGGACTCTCTCCCTCCCCCTCCCTCCCTCCCTCGGGCCCTCTCTCTTCCTCTTGTGCACAGAAGAGGAAAGGCCACAGGAGGGCACAACAAGAAAGCAACCATCTGTAAGCTAAGGAGAGAAGCCTCACCAGAAACCTGTCCTTCTGGCATCTTGATCTTGGACTTCTGGTCTCCAGAACTGTGAGAAGTAAGTTTCTGTTGTTTAAGCCACCCAGTCTGTGGTACAGGCATACCTCGGAGATATCTCAGGTTCTAGACCACTGAAATAAAGCAAACATGGCAATAAAGTGAGTCACACACATTTTTTGGTTTCCCTGTCCATATCAAAGTTATGTTTCCACTTTACTGTAGTCTATTAAGTGTGTAATAACATTATGTCTAAAAAATAATGTACATACTTTAATTAAAACATACTTTATTGCTAAAAAAAAAATACTAACCATCATCTGACAATGCAGGGTTGCCACAAACCTTCAATTTGTAAAAAGCCGCAACATCTGTGAAGCACAATAAAACAAGCTTTGCCTACAGGTATTTTATTCTGGCAGCCCAAGCTGACTCATACAAAATTATAGTATTGCAACTGTTTAATTATTTAATGTCTGGTTTTTCTGATTGCTTTAGGTTTCTTATGAGCCAGGGCCAGTGTCTCCTTTGTTACTCTGTATCCCTCCAGGGCCCATCAGAGCACTTGGCACATAGTAGGTTTTCAATAAAAAATTATTCAATAATTGGCACATAGATTTTCAGTTAAAATTATTCAATAAATGAGATGCTGATTCTCCTTTTTTTCCTTCAAAAACCAGAGTCATTAGAGAACACGTCTCTCTTGTTCATTGCTCTATGCCAAGCAGACCTAACAAAGGACAATTCATCCACTTGCACATTTATCAAATACGTGTTAAGAGCAAAATGCAAAACTGTGATGACCAGAAAAGAAAACTAGAGAATCAGTTCCTTTGCTTCTTTTCTGACACAAAACCCAAACAAAGGACACAAACAAAAAGACATTTTCATATTTTCATTATTCTTTTACATGATGATCACGTAAGTTCCCAGAGGTTAAATACTGTGGAAATGTTATATTCCAAAATTGCCAGCATTAATGTTAATTTTGAAAAGGCTTTTAATATGGGTGAATGATATTTACTTACAGATATTTCTAACAGGCTAGGATTTAGATTTAAATTTAGATAGTTTGGCTAGAAAATCAGCTTCTAATTATTTGATGTCTTCTCATCTCTTACTCCTAATTTGCACAAATAATATCATGTCTTTCCTGGAAATAGTGTGTGGGTCCTTGGTAATGATGCCCTTCCCCCCTATCCTTCTCGTACTAGCTCTTGCCACCATCAAGAGGAAAATAAATAAATCACCTTATTAAGAGTAATGATTATCTTCAACGGCTTCCCGGCTCTGTTGGTAATGAGGAGATGCTCTCTGTAGCAGAGAATAAAATGCAACCTGTGAATTTGTGACTACCTACTGCATTTTACATGATTTAGTGATGCATGCAATAAGCATTTTCACTATGGCGTCTTCCAAAACTCCCTGTATATATGTTTTTTAGATTTAAAAACAAATCTACTTTTGGACAATTTCAACTTCAGCACGCTCAAATCTTTTCATACCATTTATCAGGAACAATGGAATGTTTGCACCATCACTTTTCCTTGATGATTTTGGATCCTTTTTGTCTTTTCTTGTAATGCAGATTTGGAAGATAAGGAGCATCCAAAGGCCAAATGTCTACTCAAAGTGGCTAGACCTCTATTAATGATGATGATGCATTCCAGTGATAGATTTTGTTGTCAGAGACTTTCCTAACAGTGGTAACAATATTTAAGAGACCTAGGATACACCATTTTAGCCCCATGTTGCCTTGGTAGTACTGCTTCCTATTTCTTGGGACTCACTGACCCACCCCAGGGACTTCTGTCTCTTGAAATAATTTGCTAATCGCTATGAACACACAATTACGATTCCTTTCATTCTGGGCCCAGGTACATGGTCCTCTATTCTGCTGGGTTCAGGTCTTGTACTTCACAGGAGCTTACTCCTTCCTCATAAATTATTATCACCTCTGAACTCTTTGCTGGAGAGATTGAAATTTATCTCTGTCCATCTGAGCCACAGTGATTTTTTTTAATAATGAAATTTGGCCTCTGAAGATTTGTTAGATGAAGTATCATCGTATATGGCTAGAATCTTTAAACTTGGAAAACGTTAGCAGACATTGTCTTTTCTTTGAAAAATATTCCATTAGAAACATTCTGTTTCTTGATTTTTCCATGGTCTAGTACAAGGAGCAGCAGGATCAAAATGGCAGATCACAGGGTATTTCATATTCCTTTCATTTCTCAATCTACAGGAAAAAAAAGAGGAACATAAAAGCCAGAGAGTTCCTGTTTTCTGACATCGGGAAGGGCACTTCTTATCAGTTATTTTGAGGGCCAAGCCAGTCTGTCTTGGGTGATAATCCCATACCATTACTACTCTGATGGGTTGTATGTGGTGATAGTATTGGAGATGGCACCAAAATCTAAGACCCTTGTGTAACAGGATTTTTCAGTTGAAGACATAATTATTCAGTGCATCTTCTGCTACTTGTAAAATGTCACAAAGGTAAAACTATAGGGTAACAATGTGAGGGAAGAAATGGGGGCATGCATATGGGTTCTGGAGTCAGGCAGAACTGAGATTGAATCCTAATTCCTCCTCTTACTAGTTGTGTGACCTTCAACAAAATACTTAGTTTCTCTGAACCTTAGTTTCCTTAAGGGTTATTTGCTTTTCCTCCATTTCCAAAGTCTGTGGTCCAATGAAGGTCCTTTATATTCCTGCCTTCAAGCCCTGTCTCGATTACTTTTCATGGAGGTGCAGTGAGTTTCCTAACTGCTTTGTGTGGAAGAGGAGCAGGGTGTGTATAACATGACTTAATCCTCTTTTCCTTTCTCTTGAGAGACAGGCTGGCTACAAGGAACACATATTCTGCTCTGCTCCTCCATGCTGTAGGGGGGTCCACGTGGTAAGAAAAGCCTGCAGTGATCCAGTGATGCCCAGGACTGGTTGCACTTCTCATAATGCCCAGTTTATGTGTTTGAGTCTGTCCAATTCTCCTGTTCAGTATTACGAAGCTTATTTGTCCATATATGTAAGCCATACTCTCTAATTGATTTCTGATTGTTTTATTAGTAAAGGTAAAATGTTGTTCTCCTATGCTGATCTCTGTAATCTCAGTTAGATCAGAACTAAGGCATGGAAAAGAGATGCTGTTTCCTGGGTGGCTTCATTTTCCCCAACAGGTTGTCATGAGATTTAGATTAGATAGTGTAAGTAAAATGCTAGTAAAGTGTCCTGCACATAGTAGGTGACCAGTAAATGCTCCCTCTTGATCATTTAGGTAATTATAGGTATGCAGTATTCTTTCATGTAACTTAATGTGACTGTTGCAACATTCCCTTGGATCAAGCATCACTGAAATGGAATGTATCATTCTATTAATTCAGGTTGATTTGAGTCCATAAATGTTTTGAGAAAACCATAGGACACATTTGAGGGAAAAGTAGGATATGTTGTTACAAGGACTTCATCTTTATACCTGCATGCCTTAAAGATTATAACCTTTTTTCAACTGGAAAGAGTTGAATCATCTGGTCTAATTCCTCATTTTACAAAAGCAGAAAGTGAGGCTAAGGTAGTTTAAGAGATTTCCTTAAAGTTATACAGATACTAGCAGATAGGAATCATAATTCAGATCTTTCCATTGTATTATGCAGATAAGAAAGGGACCATAAATCAGCTATTAGAAAAGTTTAGTTTTACACTTCCTGGCACTGGTTGCCTTAGAACAAGTTTGAAAATACTGATCTCAATGACCACTCATTTCTGAAATAAGAACTACCACCCTTTCTGGATCAGGGGATCTATGGTGGTAAATATCATTTGAACACATCCTGGTAATGGTAATCAGCCATATTTTTATAGTCTTTGGATCTGAAGAGCCTGAGTGTTGACCCATGATCTCCCTTAATACGTAGGACATTCATAATTACTAAAAAGTCATATAGTGAGAATTATGCCTCTGAGTTTTCCACCGGGATCGCGGCCCAGCTTCCCTGCTGGCTTAGCTGACTTCAGCCTCGTGACCTTTAATCATGTATGTAAAAGCCTCAGGAAACCCCTACTCTGCTCAACTAAACTAATTCTCTAAAAAATGAAAACAAAACTAAAACTGAAAAAACAAAACAAAACACAAAACTAAAACTAAAAAAAAAACAAAAAACAGAACGAAAACGAAAACTAAAAACAAAAGCAAAAAAACAAAAACAAAACTAAAACAAAAAAAAAAACCTAAAAACAAAACTAAAAAACAAAAACAAAACTCAAAAGAATAAAAACAACTCTCTACTCCTTATGTTTATCATCATCACTGGGCAAATGCACTTGTCACCCAAGGAGAGGATGATGAAGATTACCATTGCAAGCCAAAATCTAACATGGGTCAAGAGGCAAAGCGAAATGACATGAAAAGTGGTTAACCTGACATTTAAAAACTCTGATATTTTTGAAAACTGCTCTCCTGCCATTTATGTCTCAGCAGACAGAAGCACAGAGCCATCATTGTGCTTTTAAATACATATTTGAGAGAACATAGCTGCTTATTTATATTTAGTTTGTTTTTTCTTCAGATTGGAGACCAGAAATGTTTTTCTTTCCAAACTGATTATTTGCAGTACAAATGGATCTAAATCTGTAGGCATTAACACCCACCGCTCATTACAAATCACACCATCTCCCTGAGTGGGAGAAGACTATGTTAACACTGTATTCTTTGTTCATTATGGCTTAGTACCAGAAGCTGGTGGACTGTTGAGCTATGAAACTTGGCAAAATTTGCTGTATGTTAGAAACAAAATACCTAAATATTTAAACATTTCCAGACCGACAAGACTCTAGACATGGAGAAAAACTTATTCCTTATGAAGCCAAGTCAAGCCACAAGGTAGGTTAGCCTTATTCCTAGAGGAGAGCAGTAAGAAAAATCAAAATATTAAATGTCATGCTTATTACTTGTGTGTAATTGTTACATCCTGTCTTTAGCAGAAAGCAAAGCGATTGGATCCTATTTCAATGACCCGCGTGCTAACATCCAGTTTTATATTGTAAGGCTATTTCTACATCTAGGCAGATAGCCCAGAGCCATACTGCTTTGCTGAATTAGAAACAAAGAATTCTATATAAAAGATACATTCATAAGCCTCTGCTTTTAGTAAGGAATCTACACTTAGAGTCTCATAGAACCTTAAAGCTGAAAAGGATCTGAGAAAACATCTAGTCCACCCTGCTCATTTTTCTACCTTAGGAAACTGAAGCCCAAATAGGGGAAGAGACTTGCCCATGGTTACATGGCTAGTCAGCGGCAGGACTGGGATTAAAAGCTAGGTCTTTTGATTCTTAGTCCTGGAGTCTTTTTCATTAAATATATGTTGCTTCTCTTCTACTTAGAAAGGAAATCCACCATGGTTGTTACAAACATAGACTTGAGGGTCAAAATACATGAGTTCTGCCTGTTTGCTGATGTGTGATTTAGGGCAAATCACCTAAACTTTGCTTTTAATTTTTCTCATTGTAAAATGGGGATGATAATAGTGCTTATTTCATAGGATTCTTGTTAGGATTAAATGCCTCAAATAATGTAAAGCACTTAGGGAGGTGCCAGGCACATAGTAAGCTGTCAAGAGTGATAATATTTTCTTACTACACTATTAAGGTAATTGATTTAATGAAGATAGCCTTTTTTGACAAGATATTTAAGAACAATACGTGATATTTGGGAAGAGCTGAGAAAGAAGCAGTCAATGGAAATGTCAACAGCACAGCTAAGAAAAGCAGCAGTGGATTAGCAGAAATCCATTATGTAAAGTCTAAAATCTTCATGGCTACCTCTGGTCTCTCAAGACATACCTGATGTCAGAAAAGGAACGTTACTGCTTCTGCACAGTTCTCATACTAATTATGCTGGTTAATATTTCTCATAAAGTCTGAAATAATGCATTTTTACTGCCACAGATCTATCCACATTGTGCATATGCCAATATCACTTGAAACTGAGAGACCTAGACCAGTGCTATTGGTCTCTGAGCTGTTACTGGTCCACAATGAGATGTGGAGCTTACACCAATGTATGAATCAACTGTGTCACTAAACACATATACACACAGACACAGGAAAAATATGTTCTATATAAAGGTATATATATATATAGACACACACACACTTGCAATTGCAGCAAGACTTTCTTGATGTTGGAAGTAGTGCATTGATTCACATTCTGGCATAACATCTCTAGGTGGACTGGTGAAATGTTTGTAGATACCAGTCTGTTGATTAGCATTGGTCCCCAGACCACACTTTGACCAGCACTGACTTAGACCATGATCTTTAGTGTACTCTAGCAACAAACTCCTTCTTTAATTTTATTGGCTCCATCTAAAAGACGTGGCACTCACCTAGCCTTCCAGAACTGCACCTGTGGGTAAACAGTGTGTTGTAATATAGAAAAGCTGGTGACTTGCCTGACTGGTCCATTCCAATCTGATGTGTGGGACATCACTAATATAATTCACTGTTTCTGGAAAATTCCATTGGTTTACCTTCTCATCTAATAATGGCAGCATAGCTCTTCTACCAAAGGAATTTATAAAATTTTTACTTATGACTGTATTAAAATGCCAAATATTAATCACTAGCAATTGTCTTTCAGTATCTGGCCAATATTAAATGACACTTTAACATGAAATAGCAATAAATGGAAGTAAAATGGAGAGCATGTGACAAGGAGAAAAGAGATAGCTTTGTTTCTAATTCTGCATAGGTTTGTGTATCACCTAGTTTTATCTTCTGCCTTTTTGTCAAAGAACTGTGGTGATACTTTCTGTAATAATGAATTTTGAAATCACTGCTTCATAGGGATGTTTCAAACATCCAGAAGAAGACCTGTAGTTTTACCTGCACCCAATTAATTAAGATAATCTGCCCTTCTTCGCTTTCTGCTTTCTCTGGGAGGAGCACACATCTAGTTTTAAAACCCTGATTTTACAGACCTCCTTAGGAAGGGTCAAGATCCTAAGCCACCTATAGCTGCATAAGGAGTTTGGTTATAACTGCTTTTCCTTCGGTTCAGAAAATCTCCCTGCCTTTATGTCACATCTTTGCCTCCAACTTCCTTAGCTTTGTTTGAAACTGACCTGTCTCATTGTTAAACCAATAGAATTGGTTTTACCCCTCACACTACAGATAGCTTTGTGGACAGAAATCCATTCTAGCTCAGAGCGTTTCCAAGTCCAGCAGGAGGAAGCATTACTACCAACCTTCAGCACGTAGCCTTGTTCTTTCCAGACAACTAACAACACTCGCCAAAACCATTTATTTATCATTGCTTTACAAATATTTTGCCTTTTGTTAGGTGTATTTAATTGTTAAGGTTAAACCCAGTGAAAGCAGAAGGACCATTAATCCTTCAGGAGCTAAGATTCTGGAACCTGCAAAAAACAAACAAGCACACAAAATCCCCACATGGTAATCATTAATGTTTTCCAACTGCTACAGTTCTCTTCTCCCTCTAGATTCATGGTCGAGTTGTACTTTCTGAACCTTTATGGTTGGGTAGGGCTGTGTGACCAGTTCTGGCCAATGAATTCCAAGAAGCAGTGACATGTATCACTTCTGGCTGAGCACGTAATTCATTTATCAGTTAGAGCTCTCTTTCCCTCTGCTATGACAACAAGCAATGCTCCAGAGAGTGGCTATTCCATCCTCCATCCTGGGTCCTAGGAAAAGACAACATGGGAGATTTGGGAGTTTGTTGCTGCTACGTAACTTAAACCATCCTGACTGATATAGCTTCCTTCATGGAGCCCTTCTGGAAACTTCCCTACTACCTCTCTTTGCTTTCAAATTTGAGTGGAACTGAATGTCTGTTTTCCATAAACAATTTAGAATAGCCTATAGGTAAAAGGTAGCCCTGGGATTTGATTTTTTCAAAGTTTGGATGTGATGTGGAAATTTTGTTATTCTCTGTAGCTTATTAAATGACATTCTACCTACGTGATTTTCACTTAGAAATATATCTGATAAGATGTGTATTGTAAGTTCTAAAGCAACTGACACACACAAATAAAAATGATGGTAGACTTAAAACCATATCAATAATTAATTTAAATATAAATTAATTAGGCACTCCATATAAGAGGCAGGGATTGGCCAGATTGGATTAAAAAACAAGGTCCAATTAGATGCTATCTACAAGAGATATGCTTTAAATTCAAAGACATAGGTAAGCTGAAAGTGAAAGGATGGAAAAGATACACCACAGAAAAAATAAGCTTCATAAATGTATCTGAGAAAAAAACAGAAATCTACCCTGGCAAATAAATATTCTAGGATATTAAATGACAGAAAAAGAGAAAAAAAAAAATTCAAGCGAAGCACAGGCTTAATTTGTTTTCAAATATTAAAGCATTCTCTTGTATAGTTGTTATTTAAGTGCAGGTGTTTTGCATCTTGAAAGGAGAAAATATCTGAAGCATTTTGAGAGAAAATGATCATGCAGAAGAGCCTCATAAAATAATAATATTTGGAGCTCAAAGAGGACTTGAAAAATCACCTAATCCAAGGTTTCCAAGTCAAATAGAAATACCACCTATGGTATATAAAATGCTTTTGGCTGGTACTTTAAAACATTTTAATAGCTATGAATTTAATAAGATTCATTAGGAAATACTATAACTAGTACATCGCACTCATGATTTCACTAACATTATTAGCTACTAAAGACAAATCTTACACAAACAAGTCATGTTTTAATTTAAAGGTAGTTATTAGGTAAATGATTATATACAGACATGGTATATAAATATGGCAAAAATCATGGAGGTGATATGAAAATGACTGACATTTTGGAAACACTGATTGAACCCAATTCTTCTTAGGAAGAACGGAGGCCTAGGGAGGGGAAATAATTTGCTTAGTGTCACATGGTAAGTCAATGGCAAACCTGAGTCTAGAACCTAATTCTTCCAATATTCACTGCAGTGCTTTTTCTCCTACTTTACTATTTAAGAAGAAGCATAATTACCTGGATATTTTAGAACATCTTGCATTCAATGAAAAAATAAATAAGCTGCCTTTAGGGATCTATTGAACAGTATAACATGCCAGGACTGAATGAGCTCATTGAAGGTTCAGCCCAATTTCCTTATCTGTCTGCACCATCTTTCTTACTTAGAGATGGTTGATGTTAACTCTGAAGTTCTAAAGTCCTGAATCATCAAAAGGCAATTCTTTGGCTGGTAATCAAGGTTTTCCACTAGTAAACATTTCTTTATGTTTATCATCTCCCACCTCCATTAGAATACAAGCTACACGAGGCAGGGATTTTGTCCATTTTGCTCACTACTCTGTCCTCAGCACTTAGAATGGGCCTTGCCTATAGTGGGTGTTCATTTATTATTTGTTGGTTGAATGGCTCTGAGAGATGAAGAGGATACTGTAACCCCAGAAATGAAAGTTATCTATCTTGGTATATGCTCATGTGTCATTAGTTCAACAGAAGTATTCATTCATTCATTTTTTAATTTAACAAACACTTGTGCAGAATCTATCATGTGGCAGACACTGTCCTGGCATAAGAGATATAATAGTGGATGAGACAAACGTGATCTCCCCTCACAGAACTCATTTTCTATGAGGAACAAGTACAAACAGGCTGGCAAATATGATCAAGTATGTTAAGTGCTACATTAGGTATAACTATTAAAGTGCTATAGGAGGCAAATTGGGAGAAACTTCACCCAGACTTGAGGGTAAGGAAAATCTAAACTGAACCTGAAGGATGAATGGCAGTTAATTAGAGCAAAATAGTTTATGCTTAATCACAATGGCAGTAAAGCCCTGAGCCAGCCCTAAGCAAAAAGGTCGTATAGATAAAATGCCTTCCCTGCCCCTATCTTTTTCCTGTGAGTGTGTCTGAGAGATTTCTATCTGGTGTTCTATTTTCAAAGGACCTTGCTCCCAACTGAGCCTCACCGTGGTAGTAGCTGATAAAAGTTCAAGGCATTTCTCTTCCCCCAGATATTCTAAACAAGTCTACAATTATCCAATCTTTGTATCCTTCCCTGAACTATAAAAAGGAAAATAGGATGCTTTAATAATAACTTATCCTGATATCATTATTTAGAGAAGAGGTCAGCAAACTACCACCTGCTGACCAGCAATGTTTTTATGGATAAAGTTCTATTGGCACACAGCCATACTTAGTTATTTAAATATTGTCTGTGGCTGCTTTTGCTCTACAATGGCAGAGTTGAGTAGTTGCAACAGAAGCTGTGTGCTCCTCAAACCTGAATTATTTTCTAGCTGGCCTTTGACTGAAGAAAATTGCCCACCCTCTAGTTTAGAATGGTAATTTTATCCTTAAAAATAATCGTTCATTTTTACAGTGGAAAATTAAACTTACTGATTATTTAATGAATTTCTGTACATACCACTGTTTTCAGAAATAACACCTTCCCTCTGTGTTTACTTTTCTTCTTTCTAAAATCCATATTTCAATAATTTTTAGGAGAATCTGTGATAACCTTTCTTAATCTTTACAAGTCTGAAAATGCCTTTATTTTGCCCTTGCTTATAAAGGATAATTTAATTGAGTATAAAATTCCAGGTTCATAGTCTCCTCCCACCTGAAGTACTTTGAAGGTAGAGGCAGACCTCATTTTATTGTGCTTCACATATACTGTGGTTTTTAAAAATGGAAGGTTTGTTGCAACCCTGTGTTAACAGATGACAATTAGCACTTTTTAGCAATAAGGTATTTTTAATTAAGGTATATACATTGTTTTTTAGACCTAATGCTATTCCACACTTAATAGAATATGATATACTATAAACATAACTTTTATATGGACTAGGAAACCAAAAAAATTGTGGCAGTTGCTTTATTGCAATGTTTGCTTTGTTGTGGTATTCTGGAAGTGAACCTGCAGTATCTCTGAGGTATGTCTGTATTGTTTCATTGTCTACGGACTCTTTTTTTTTTAAATTAAGAAATCAGTTTAGTCTTTTTGTATGTCATTGGTCTTTTATTTCTGATATCTTTTGAGATTCTCTTTTTAACCTTGATGCTCTGCAGTCCTACATACGTGCCTTGATATAAATTTATGTTTATTTAGCCTGATGGTATTTGGAGTGCACTTTCAATCTGAGGAATTTTGTCTTTAGTTCTGGAAATTTCTCAGCCATTATATCCTCAAATAGTTCTTGTTGCCACTCCATCCATTCCCATCTCCTGGATTTTTATGAGACAAATATCGGAAACTCTTTGGCTCTCCATGTCTCTTTAATTTATCCTTCATATATTTCTAAGTCTTTGTCCCTTAGTGCCATGTCTTGGGTTGATTTTTCTCAGAAATATTTTCCAATTCATTAATTTTTTATTCATCTCAAGTTGAGAACATCTTTTATTTCAATGACTAATGAAAAAGGATGAGATTCCTCCAAGCTCCCTGACTCAAGCCTGGACCAGGGTGCACATCTTGCGAGAAGTACCTTTAGTTGCTTTACCCCACAGCAGCTGGACTTCCAGCTGCCTCTGCCTGCTTCTGAACAGAGAATCTGGAAGTGACTTCAGACTCACACACCATTTTATGCTTTTGTCCTATTTCTGGTCCTCAGTAATAGCCATATTAGTTTTGATTCTGACTATGTCTTTTTGGTTTTTCTCTCTTTAAATTTTGTAAACCATAACTTTGTGTTTGGAACAGAGAGGTCATTAAAATATGAACTTGCAATACCATTTCAACCATAAGAAGCACTTATACTTAATAGAGATTATTTAAGAATAAATGCCTTCAAACTCAATAAAAAAAGTTAAAAAAAAGAAAAAAGAAAAATTTGACACAACATTGTAAAATGACTATAACTCAATGAAAAAATATTGAAAAAAAAGAATAAATACCTTCAAGAATATAAAATGAATTCATAACAGTAGCTCTTGAGGCAGATGGTTTGTGGTTAGGGATTTAGGGGAAGGGTTTGTGTAGGCTTCCTTAAACCATCTCATATAAACAGCAACCTCCTTTAAGGGTGGACACTGCAGTGACATATGTAACCCCCATCAACTGGGTTCTTCCATTGATATAAGATTCACTTGAACTATATTCTGTACCATTTTGAAGTTCAAATACCTTCTGAAGCTTTCTATGAATTTTAGGTGGATTACATTCCAATGTTTACCTTTACTTCTGGACTTTTATTCCTATGTGTGCTGTCCGTCTTCTATACTTTTCTGATTCAGACCAGAAAAAAATCTTTCACATTTATAGGGAAGGAAAATTTTTTCCTCTGTCCTTCTTGGTTCTTTGTCTTGTCTAATCATCATATTAACATAGGACAGATTAACAGGAGAAAAACTAATTTAATTACACACATACCGGGGCCCCACAAGAATTGAGACCCACAGGCAGTCAGGCAATTGTGGTTTATATGCCATTCTGAGCTAAGGAGAAGTGGATAGGGACCTGGGACTTCCAAAGGAAGAAAGACCCTTTACAGGAAGATATGAAAAGCAAAAGCTGAGTAAACAAACATTTGCCATGCCGAATAGAGAAAATGGGGCACAGAGAGGACTTTGAACAAGCAGGTCTCCCTACGTTCTCCCCAGTCTACCACACCTAGCTCACAGTCTTTGTAGTTTCCTCTGGTGATAGTTTCCTTCCTAGACCAGACCCTCTATCTAAATTATTTTAGGCAGTTATGGAGTGGGGGTAAGGGTGGGGGGTTAGATAAAAAAGAAAAATTGCTTGAGTGTTCTGTTTCTTAAAAATATTCAACCTAAAATAATCCTCATATCAAAGAGACACATTTTGAGGTGTCAAAATTTTGTTCCCCTATGCTTTATTTACTCAGTCAATCAAGCATAACAAAAACCTATGGGTATAAAAAAAATCTACGGAGACTTGACAAGAAGGTTTACAGTGAAAAAAAACAAACAATTTTCGAATTGAATGTTTTTAAAACTCTTTCACAGGCATCCAAATGAATACAAGGAAAACTGGAGAAATCTGAATCAGATCAATGTCAATATCTTGGGTGTGATATTATACTATAGTTGCAAAATTTACCATTGTGGTAAACTGGGCGAAATGCCTAAGGGATCTCTCTGTATTATGTTTTACAACTGCATGTGAACCTACAATTATCTCCATTTTTGAAAAGTAAGGGAAAAAGCCAAGACAGCTTTGCCAATGTTGGGGAGGAAGAAATTTTCTTATACCCTTCTAGGTTCTTCTAGCTGGTCTAAGAATTAAATTACACTGGAATTTGACACAACATTGTAAAATGACTATAACTCAATTAAAAAATGTAAAAAAAAAAGAATTAAATTGATGTGAGACAGATTAACAGGAGAACAGCAAACAGAAGTTTACCAATGTGAATACATAAGAAAGACCCAGGAAAACTGAGCAACTCACCAAAATGGTTGAAATTCTCACCTTAAATACCCTCTTCAGCTAAAGACAAAAGAAGATCTATGGATTTGGGACTTCAGAGGGGAAGAAGGCATTGACATGGAGATGGAAAATCAAAAGTTTGGTAAATAAATGTTTGCTGGCCTATGCAGAGGCAATGGGTCACAGAGTAGACTCTGACCTTTAGACGTTGCCTAGAGTTCCCCCACCACACCTAGGCCGTATTTATTGCAGAGAGCTCTGGTGATAGCTCTATTCCTGGAACAGATCTTCCATCTAAATTATTTTTAGGCATTTGGGGGAAGGTCAGAATTTCTTCTTAGGCTTTTGGGCCTTGATTATTTTCAGCTTGAAATAATCTGCATGTCAAAAAGGCATTTTGGGGTGGTAAGTTTTGCTCCCCTGCACCACTGAGGGGTTTCCTTTCTGGTCCTTCACCCAACATGGTACCCAATCTTCCACCACATTGGTGGCATGTCACTTCTTCCTTCTCTTCCTTTCTCTTGAGCTCCTATTCTGAATCCAAAAAAAAAGAGAGAGAGAAAGAAAAGAAAAATGATAGATAGGAAAACCAAAAACATTTTTTTTCTTTTTACGGTATAGAAAAGAAAAATAATTGGCCATTGTCTTTCATTGTCTTGGCTCTGTATCTCACCCTCCATTCCTAGAGTCTTGCAAATTATTTTTACTAAGAAAGTTTTATCTCTAAGAATTCTGATGCCAGTTGCTGATATAATATGGGTTTTACCTCCCAGAATAAGAATATTTACTACTCCCCTGGAAGGTCTTGAAAAAGAACCTACGTTTTGAGCAGGATATTGACTGGGTTGCAATTTATTGATTTCACAGGTATGATTTGTGGCTGAGTGGTAATATTAGTGTTTCTGCCATCACGGTACTTACATGACTAAGGAAGACAGGTGGCGCCATGTGGGAAGGTTCAAATCATTCCTTGGCATCCTATCCAGTTATGGGTATACTTAGAAACAGCTGGATTTTGAGTTCAAGATGTAAATATTAACTACTATATGTAGAATAGATAAATGATAAGTTTCTTCTGTATAGCACAGAGAACCGTATTCAATATCTTATAGTAACCTATAATGAAAAAGAATATGAGAAGGAATACATGTATGTATATGTATGGCTGAGGCATGATGATGCACACCAGAAATTGACACATTATAAACTGATTATCTAATTTAATCCTTGTGACAATCCCATGGGGTAAGTACTACTGTTATCCCAATATTTGTATTAGGAAACAGAGGCACAGGATGGTTAGGCAACTTGACTAAAGTCACACAGCCAGTCAGTGTTAGGCAATCAGCCTCTAGAATATATATTTTTAATACTTTCTTCTTGTTCTGGATTTTAGTCCCAGTTCTGCTACTTACTAGTTGTGAGTCTTTAGGTGACTCACTTAACTTGTTTGAATCAGTTTCTTTAATAGCAAAATACATCGTTACAAGGGTTAAATAAGATACTACTTCTTCCTTCTCTTCCTTTCTCTTGAGCTCCTATTCTGAACCCCCCAAAAAGAGAGAAAGAAAAGAAAAAAGATAGATAGGAAAACCAAAAACATTTTTTTTCTTTTTATGGTATAGAAAGTTTTATTTAAAACTTTATAAGATGCTATAAAAATCTTTTAAAAGGTGTATTTTTCAAGACCAGTATGAAAAGGATCAATTTTGCCCATTCGTTAAGAAATGCAAAATAAAGCAACAACCAGGACCATTTCCCCCTACCATATTGAGCAGATTAAAACACTGACAGTTCCCTATTGTAAGCATATTCATTCACTGTGCAACCTCTTCAGTGAACAATTTAACAGTATCTATCTATCAATATTTTTAATGCACATCCCCTTTAACCTGGCTATTCCATTTCCAAAAAAAGCCTCTTACAGCAGTGCTTACTCAGTTGAGCAAAGATGCACGTACAAGGCTGTTTGCAGCATTGTTTGTATTTGCAAAAAACTGGAAACAGCTTAAATGTCCACTAAGCCCTCACAACTGCAATGAATATGTGCAGTGCTTTCCTAACAGGTATCCTTACAGCTAAATTTCTCTACTTTTGTAAGTAAAAAAAAAAAAAAAAAAAAAATGCTTTCTATTCAATGGACTTGTCTATTGCTTTTTGAATAAATTGCTGAGTAATTTCAGTGCTTCTATTGTTGTTTTCATAAACCCGAGAAGAGTTACCAGAGGTGTTATGATACCATATAAATGTCAAGAGGTGATTGAAAGGAACCATTTTTAGTGTTTAATCATTGTTCACTCTCATTTCTAGGCTATTTTCCCTACCCTGAGGGTTTAGCAGAATTATGTCGTCTTTTCCAAACAGATTTTTCTCTCTAAAGTTTCTTGTGTTTCTCTCAAACTCTGACTGTCCTTCATCTTCTACCTGAAGGGCTTAGTCATTGTCAGACTTCTCCACTATTAAAAAAAAAAAGAGAGAGAGAAAGAAAGAAAAGAAAAGAAAGAACAGTGGGGACTTCAGAGTGGTGGAGTTATACTTCTCTGTGAAAATGGTGACACCTCACCAAACACCACCCAGGCAATTAACATACAAGAATAAAGAGAGACGGCCAATGAAAGAGTAGATAATATTAAAATAAAAATCCAGCATGGTCCTCTAGGGAAGATATAAAAAGGAATGTTTTATATAGCCCTCTTAATGCTCAGTTAAGTTTATTTAGCAACTTTTTCCTAATTATGGCATAACCATTCAGAGTAGACTTAACATTGCTTTATCCTGGATATTTACAATTGTGTCTGAGAGCCCATTTGTCCTTGAGAGTCTAGCAATCAGCAAAGCAGATGATGAAGCTATAAATCTATGGAATCGCTTTGCCAAATATCAGTGTCTCATCATTACGGTAGTGAAATGAGTTTTTTTCCAGAACACTATTGAATGCGTCTCACAATCACCATTTTTCAGTGGCTTAATCTACACTGTGAGTTGACTTGAATTTTTTTTCCCCGAAGCTTTGGCTATAAATAACACATGATAATAGGACAAAGCTGAAGAATGAAAAAGGTTGGAATGGATTTTATTTTAAATCTTTCAAATTGTGTGTTTCTAAAGCAAGCTTATGTATTTGCAATCATTTCTAGCCACTATTTGTGCATCTGTGCTCGAGAGAGAGAAAAGAAGACTATGACCGTATTTAACTCAGGAAAACAATAAAAAGCAGCTCTTTGTTCCACCATCAACTCTCTTTGTTTTAGGCATTAGAACATAAATATGTCCTGCATTGCTTCCATGACTGAGAACAGGATCCCAACAATTTACTTAAGCACTTCAATGGGACAGTGTAACTTTCTGCACCTAAAACATGTTGGATAATCAGGAGGCAGATTTTAAATACCTGTAAAACTAGGCCCTCTCGGGAAAGACTTACATAGAGAAAGTGAGGAAGCAAAGAAAGGAAATTATTGCTTGGCTATAGCTGACATTCTAGCTGGCTGTTTGTGGTTGGTTGTCCGTAGCATTTTGATTTCCTAACCTTGAGGCATTTATAGTCTTAGATTCTGGTCTGGTTATATAGGCCGCCAGGGCATTAGAGCCACTTCAGTCTAATGGTCTCCTTGTTTGATTAATTTAGCACACCTTTGATTTAAGCTTTAACATTCCAGACCTTTTCCATTAAATCAAACCCGTGCTAATGGAGCCAGATATCCTGAATCACTTAAAACTACAGCAGCATTCACCTTTTTACCAGATAGCCAGCAGTCTTGCATCTTGCTGGAAATTACAAAAGTGTGAAGTGGCCAGTTTCAAACTGGTGGAAAATTTGAAATTTAGTGAGTCATTTGACATCACACCTCATCTCCTTACCAAGTAGACGTGGAGGAAGCAAAAAGTTGGTCTATACATCAGATGTTCCATGTGCCTTTTATTATTGTATTTAATTATGGGCCCCATCTCCAGCAGGAACATCCAGAGCAGGAAATTGGCACTTAATCACACTTAATAAGAAGAGGCTGAGGTTCTGGAAATTTCCTGTGTGGCTACTTTTCTGGCCACCATGTAACTCCTATAATGATTCATTTTGAGCTTAGAAAATGAGATTTTGTTTCTATATTCTTACTCAGTGAAACATTTCTTAATTACATTAACAATAATTATGTGGGAATTGAATTTCCTATTTGTCTCTTATTGCTCATTATAAGTTACAGTCTATTAATTTGAAAAAATGGACTCAATACTTGGAGGCATTGATCCATAGCACCACAGCATTTTTTTTTTAAACAAGTGAATAATAATTGAAAGAACAGTAGGGTCAGGATGAGGGAAAGTAAATGCAATTTTACCTGGATATTTTACTCACTTTTTAAAAGTGGTGTTTTGTTTTAATCAGTGACATATTTGGAAAGATTGCTAAGGTACTTTTTTCTTTTCAAAAAAAATTATGATTTATTTAGGGGAGATAATTAAGTTTATTTATTTATTTATTTATTTTTGGTGGAGATACTCGGGATTGAACCCAGGACCTCATGCATGCTAAGCAGGCACTCTACCACTGAGCTCTACCCACCCCCTCATTTTTTTCTTTAGTATTATCCTAGTGCCCATGGAAATCAGTGATTTGCAGCAGAGTTCAGCATCAAACAGGACTTTTTAAAGACCTAAAAATCACAGAGAAAAATGAATCTGTTCTTTTTAATCCTTCTGAAAACTTGAATGCATAGTAATAGCACTTTTGAAAATGTTCCTTTGCAAATAGGAACTGATGACTGTTTAGCTGTGTTTTAGTTTAAGTGTCTTTGTGTGCGAGTATGTATACATGGGGGGTGGCTTTAAGGATAGATAGTTTGCAAATACTTTGCCATTAGCACAGCAATATCGGTACCATGAATTATTAAGATCAGCTTGCAACTGAAGTGAGCATAGGAATTGGGTCCTGAATGAAGGCGAGTAGAATTTGCCACCCCAGAATAGGCCTCTTAGGCCTAAGGATTATTTTAAACTGGTTATTTTTAAGAAACAGGAGACATAGGAGAAGCTCTGAAAACTAGGTGGAAGTTACTCTTTTGTAAGAGAAGTTTACATTTATTGAAGAAATCTCTATTTGTAAGACATCTCTGTATGTCCCTCTCTGTACAGAAAGAGGAGGACACAAATCTTTAGCAACTTACCAGTAGAGAAGGCAAGGACTTAAATATGCGTAACTTCTTTACTGTGCTTTGCCTGGTCACTTCTCACGACATCTTTTGTCTTTAGCTGGAGATGAATTTAAAGTGGTGGCTTGGGTCATTTAGGGGAGTTACTCAATTCTCCTGGGTATCTCCCTTGTATACAGGAGGCATACATTATTATTATTATTATTATTATTATTATTATTATTATTATTATTATTATTATATTATTAAACTTCTGTTTTTCTCCCATTAATGTCTCTTTTATTATGAGGGAGGGTCTCAGTCAAGACCTTAGAAGGGTAGAGGGAATGTTATTTTCCTCCCACAGGCCATAGAATCAAAATCATAAAATGAGGTGAATTGGGAGTAATGTGAGATTCAGGACTACTCTAGTCAAAATAACAAAAGCCTTTATATCAGTGCTCTAGTAAGCAGGCATTACAGATCTTAGTTACACCTTGACGGGGAAATTTTAAAATCCTGCCAGCAGTGGACCTCTCTGTATGAATAGAGAGGAGAGAACGCAATTCAGTACTGCATGAGCATCATCACACTCACATGCATGTAAGGTAGCACAGCAGTCTGGATGGATTTACAAAGTCTGGACAGACTTTCACAGAAATTTATACTCTAAACTAGAAGAAAGAATGATGAAAACTTCTCTTATCTCCTTGAGAGACAAATAGATGCACTTGCGGTTGTCTCTTGCATAACTCCCAAGAGACTTAATTTCAGAAGGGTTTATTTATAGTTCCAAGAGTTAGAAGATCTGTGAACTGAATTATGAAATTGGAAGGGTTGGCCTCTACTTCAGCCAGTTAGACTTTCAAGAGGCAGCCTAAGGAGGGGAAGGTCTTTGAAGAAAGCTTCACCATTTTAACCTTGCAATCTACATTTCTAATTTATAATTGGTTTTATCTGAGTGAATATATTCATATGTGTTTACTATTTATATACTTTATCTGTTAAAGTATATGTAGTTCTGGTGAGGATTTAGTTCATCTCAACTGATATTTATTTACATGACTCAGAAGATCTAATTCCTGTGTTCCCCTTTCAGGCATTCATTCATAAGCATACATCAAGGGGATGAGAATGGAGGCAGGAAAACCTGTGCAAATATTTGATTGATTGAAAGGAAACATTTCTCTCAAAGCATGAACACAGCCCACCATGGCATGAGCTTCAAGTCGTATTTGTTCAATAAGAGAATATAAGATAAAGGCAGCCTATTCTTGCTGGACTCTTGAGACAAATATCAGAAACCAGCAAAACATTAGACAAATGTATTGTTGACTTAAGGAAAAATGCACAATGTAAGAGTTATTGCTTACAGTTTTATTCAGAGATCTTACTGAGGACTATAGCCTGGAAAACAGCCTCTCGTTGACTCTGAGGGAACTCTTCCACAGAGGTAAGGGAGAAGCCAGTATGTGTATGTGTGTGTGTGTGTGTGTATGATTTTTGGCTAGAGAATACATGTAGTTAAGCATATATCTTGGTAAAATATTCCTGCTAGTCACAAGGAGCAAATATCTTAATAATTTCAGTGCTTTTCTATATATAGGAAGATGCAAAAATCTAGGTTCATTAATATTCCTTCTACGATATAAATATAACTAAATAAGGGGCCTGTTTTTCCAAACCTCATCCTGTTTCTTATCCTGAATTCCTCTCAGGGTGCACTGTTGGTCAATGACTTAATCTTTGTAGAACTATAATCCCTGTAGCAACATTCTTTGTTTTACAGTATTGATTATGAAAGTAACATTCCAATCATTAGACTGAATCAGCTGTGAACCCAGAGAAAAAAAAGACTAAACTATTAGATTTTTCTGAACAGCAACGAGATATTCCAGGTAGTTTCTGAATCGGCCCATATCAGTAAGATTATTTTGGCACACATAATTTTAAATCTCAATTTCTTTTTCCTTGAAAGAGAAGGAAAATGGATGAGAGAAGGAGAGAGAAAGGGAGAGACCTGTCTAATGCTCTTCTCTTCCCATGTGGAGTTAAGAGAAGATTCTGAGTCCCTTTAAAAGAATAGTTACAAAAACTGTTAGATCAAGGGGTATACAAGTATAAAATATAAGGATTATATCAGGATATAATGTATCAGACATGATAGTTGTGTGCCTCATAGTCTCTTTGTGGGGAAGAAAAACAGCTGGGTAAGAGTATTGGGAATATCTGGAGGTGGTTGGGTTACTATATCCTAAGAGGATGGGTGTCAAACTGAAGGAAGGTATTCTGCTGAAGGGCCCTGAACTTGATAATTCTATTTAACATCTTTATCAGCAATTTGAAGTCACATAGGGAAGGGACACATTACATTTGCAGATGACATGAAATTTAAGATGCTAGGTAACAGAACTAAGATTCAAAAGGTTCTGGATAGTTCATAATCACGGGCTAAAATTAATCAGATGAAATTCAGTAAGAATATACTTGATACCAAATAAAAACAAATCCTGACTTAGAAGAGACTTTATTCAAAAAGATGACAGCAAAGGGTGGAGAAAGGACTATTGCAATAGGGGACGAGGACCATCATAATAAAGCACTATGACCATCAGTTCTGCAAAGCATCTCAAGAGTTAGGTAATTTTTTTCTTTCACAGAGAGGAGTAAACAGGGCTGGAAAGAAACTTGTGTAGAGAAATGGATTGAAAAGGTGGCATGATTAGATATTAAACTGGATAATGTTTTAGCTAGAGGCCAGCCTATTTTACAGGAGAGGCTGTTAAGTTGTTCTATGCTGGCTCATACTGACCATGGGCCAGATTTAAGGGGCCTGGAGCAAGGACAGAATCTTAACCGAAGTTTGGTTAACAAGTATCTTTTTTTTAAATATCAGTGGGGACAAGCATTTCATCTAATAATTTATGAGGCAAAGAATAGGACTTTGGAGGATCTGGGTCTGGCCTTGCCGTAGATAAACCAGGGGCTATATGTGAGTATTATCTAAGTCATATGAGAAATGATAATTTTTTTTGCAATAGGCTGTTTTGCAGCACACAAAAGCTTGGGAGTTTCCTTTAACCTCTTTTCCAGGAGCATAGGGGTCAGGTAAAATTCAGCATTGTCTGTAATGTGCTTCATGAAAGGTCAAGGAACTCAGTATCAAGGACAGGATGGGGAGGGGGGTGCTTTTGGCTTAACAGTAGGTTATATGTAAAACACCAGATTTCAGTTGGTCTGTGCCATCAGTGTGACATGTGGTATGTGGGGGGGGGGGGCAATTTTAGGCCATATTAATAGAAAGTGGAAAACTATCAAAGGGGAAGGTTCATCTATTGTGGACTGTACTCATCAAAATATGTCTAGAGCAACATGTTCAGTTCTGAATATGTATGTGGCAGTGTTTTATATAGATTATAAATTTAATTCTTATATTATCTCTTTAAGGTAAATAGGTCTATCTTCAAATATTTGAAGAACTTTCATGTGAAAGTGGAGTTACATGTGTATCTTTTGTAGCTTCTGTAGGTAGAGGTAAAGTCAATGAATAGAAGTTATGGAAGGCAGAGTCCTGCTCAAGCAAAGGAAGACTATTCTCTCACATTTTCCTTCTCCAAAGGACTTCCAATCACTAGAAGTATTCAAACAGAAACCAAATGCTCACCGGGCCCAGATGTTATAGTGGGAGTTCTGCATTGGATGAGAAATTTGGTCTAATTTCTTTGGTCCCTTCCCAGTTTTATGATCCTGTGACTCTCCTAATTGATCATTCAACCTGATTCTGATTCATCTTTCTTTGAGAAGCTTTGTCCCTTCAACTCTGCAGAGACTCCTCCTCAGGAGTACCAAGCACTTATGACAGGACAGTGTTAACTTTGGGAAAGCACATTTCACCCGAGCTAGTAAGTGTTCAAAGGACAGGGACGTTAGAGACTGTCTCCTAGCTGCTAGTACATGTCTTTGTATGTTTTAGGTCCTCTGGTCCTCGACAACCTATAAAAACTGGGTTGTTCCTTTGTCACCCTGATTCCTTTCTTTTCAGCCTGGTTGAAACATCTGTGTTTATCTCCATAGTGACTGTCTCCTGTTGTTGGTCATTAGTATGCACACATAGGCTAAAACTGGGCTATAGATAGTTGTTTCTGATTAAAACGTTTTATCTGCTGTGCAAGGTGGAGGGTTCTTACATGAGCCTCATAACCAAAGGTAGGTCTCTAGGTCATATTTTCTCCTGGGAGCCTTGGGGAAGCACACAGACAATCCTCAGTAACACTTCTATGTATATTGTAGGGGAGGGAGAAATAATCTTCCCTCTACCCTTCTAAGTTCTCAGATGGGGCCTCTGTAACACAAGACAGATTGAACAGTGAAAAAAGTTTATTAACACATATATCTCATCTATACATGGGTGACACCCGGGGAAAAAAGGTGGCTTAAAATTTGGGCTTAAATATCATCTTCATTGAAAAACATCATATATTAAAAGGAAACTTCAACAAAGCAATGCAGGTATGAACAACTGAATAGAAAAGTGGGCCAATATTGCAAACAGATAATTCACAGAAAATGAAAAGAAATAGCCAAGAAACAGATAAAAAGATGTCCGGGCTCATTAACACTGAAAGAACACATGCCTCACTCGTCGAATGGAAATAGAATAGTCAGGAGTATAGGTGGGCTGGCTGGAACAGCATTTTGGCTTTATATCAAAAAGAGGCACCTCTGCCTTTGAAGGAATCATCATCTTCAACTCCACTGCCTTCATGAAGCAATGCTACTGCCTCAGGCCCTAGATTCACAGATGTTCTAAATGTCTAGCTCTTAATTAAATTAAAATGCCATGTTGTCCATTGGGCCACTACTGATGTTGAGGCTTAGTGCCAGCTATTTGTAAACAAAAGTGGATATGGTTATGCCATTCAATAGGCAGAACTCAAGCCAGTCTTACTAGCCCTGGCCAGTGCTACCCTTGATGAATATTTTTACCATTTTACTAACACTTGGGATGTTGCCAATGTCCCAAGTGTCTGGCCTACCACTTAGAAGACTACAGAGTGGTAGATTAAATGCACTCCTCTTTGGAGCTAGGAACTGTGGAATCAAATCTCAGCTGGCAATCAGATAGACTGAGTCACTCATGTACATGTCAATACTAAGTGCCTGTTCTCTGATAAGACCAACTGGAATCAAGCTGCTAATCAAGCCTGTGCAGGGGACCACCATTACGACCTAAGTTCATCACCACACTGAACGTGGCAACACATCCACTTTTGTAAATAGGGCAAAAAGGACTGTATGTTTCAGCAGCAATTACCACTTCATGCCAAACTTGCAACTCTTGTCAAAAGTTGACCCATTGGACTCACATGGGAAGACACATTGGAGCAACCATTGCTACTGTCTTCTGTCAAACTGACTACATGGATTCTTTGACGCCCCCCCCCCCCTTAAAGGCTATCTTTGGTGCTTCATGACTATCAACACTTTTTCTGCTCATCACGTTGCTGTTCCAGTCTGCTCAGATAACTCTGGCTACCCAATATGACCCTTAAATCAAAACTGTACCATATTTTGCTTTCAAAACCATCTACATTCTGATACTTGCTTGCCTTTTGTCATAAAGGCCACAGAAAAATGGACTGATGATCATGGTATTTGATGGGCATCCATGTCCCTAATCATCTTCAGGTTGCTGACATCAGTGAGAAGTGAAATGCATTTTTTAAAATATCTAAAAATTACTTGACTCTTCCTACCTTATCCATTCTTGGTCTACATGCTTTAGTAAGACAATTTGGTCAATGAATGTGGCCATTTGCAGTGTTAAAAAACAAAATTCAACTGCATAACTTGAAGATCTAATTTGCTTTATTAAATAAAAACAGGGAAGCATCCCATCTAGCAAGTAGAAAGGTGCTCTAAGGAGTTGTACAAAATGGAAGGTTTTTATAGGCAGAATAGTGTGGGAAAAGGAAGTCATAAACAAAAGAAAGAATTTTATCAGGCAGGATCACCTTCCTTTGGAGGAAGGCCAGAAATCTGTCATGCAGATTATTTCACTAATGTTGATAGAATATTCCAAACTAATTGGCTTAAAATTCCACTCCTGGGAGAGGCTGAATTTATAATGAAGTTAGGTATTAAGTTTTGGTTTGGTGATGTGGGGCTTAGAACAAGCGATTCCATTTTGGGTCTGTTAGTTTTTCTTTTTTCTTTTTTTCTTAACAATTCCCCCCTTTTGATCAACTCTTAGCTAACTGAGAGATGTGATCAAAATCTAATGTGTTAGTACCACTCTCAACTATCACTGACAGCTTTTGATGTTCCTTTGTGTAGTATCCATAGGTCATGACATTTTTTGCATAATCCATATGACATTCACAGGTCATGACTCTGGGTTTACAATCCTTAGGTTGGTCATTGTCTTCATTTCTTTTCTGATGTTCCGGTATTACAGAGATCATTTGCTTGGTGGTCAGAGGCCGTGAACATGCATTTAAAGCTTTTGAGAGAACACAGTGCACCAGGAGGATTACTCTGATTGGCATAAGTAGCATCATTCCCAAAGTTTGGAGGGCACTTGGGAGCCATGATCCCCAAGGCCCAAATCAATCGAAATCCAATAAATGAAAGACACCATTGAAGGAGTCACCTTTCTAAGCCAAATGGCTTGCTCAGTGATCTTTTAAAACTGAGTTTTGACTTCCCCAGAAATGTTAATCCAGGTACAGTAGGTGATGTTGGCCACAGCACAGACAGTTCCTTGATCAGCTAAAAGATAATCAAGGGCAATCCTATTGTAAAGAACAACTTTGGCCAGAGACTCTAGGATTTTCTATTTGGCAGCTATTGCCTCAATAGTGGATTCTGCAATATTTTCAAGAGTTAAGGAAAAGTTCTTGATCATAACCTCATTTACATTCACTCCTAACCAGGGAAGTAAGTGGTCTACCAAAGAAAGCTAATTTTTTAATTATAAATGCCTCCTGGTAGGTCCTTTCTAACTCTACAATGTAAATCCAGGGAAGTTGACCAGTGAGGTATCTCTGTTTGTGAACCAAGGAGAATGATAACCATCACAAAGATAAATCCTATTGGGGTACAAACTACTTACACTAAGGTGGCACTGTCAATGGACAGGTTGAAATTTTTTTTTTTTTTTTTATGGCAGATTCAGCAGTCTTCAAGGTTACCTGTCTTAGCAATGGCTTGGGAGATACAGTTAATGATAAAAGTAAAGAGAAAGAGTAAAAGAAAGAGAAGAATAAAGGGACTCTTGTTTAGTTGAGTATGAAGTGTTGATCCAGCATCATTGATGTCAGCTACTTTTCTTCCTCATCAGTTTGATTCAGAAGTCTCCAGTGTCTGCACAGGACCAGATGTCAGGTGCAGCCTTCTTCAGCTGTGAGATGTATATCTAAGGTTCAAGTCCCTGAAGTTTGGCTGCCATCTAGGTAGTGAGGAGGACCTGGGATAGGCCCTTCCATGGAGATTCAAGGGAAGTCTTTGTTCTCAGAGATTCCAAATCAGAAGAGTGAGAGAAAATTGGGAATATTTGTTTGGAGAGTCATACTCAAATATATGACAAGACTAGAAGAATCCAGAATGCAGTCTAGTTTACAGGTATATAACATAACCTCAAAGACAATTAACAGGAGTAGAATCTAGTATCTACAAAGGGGCAAACATAATTCTTCTGTCTGCAATTACTCCCATTTTTTAATCACGTATAATCACTGTAAGACTAATTTATTTGCATTACTTGGCCTGATTATTTACAAAGTGCAGCAAGAATAGTGATTGACCATGTAAGTTCTCTTTAAGACTGTTCTGCTGAAACTTTGTAAGCAAGGTTACCAAGTCGATTTTTCCAAAGGGCTTTAATTGACTCTGTAAAGTCAACCTTAGTTCCCTAAAACTATCCGCTCATATCTGAGTCTATGTACACCTCTCTCAAATATGACATTCTAATCAAAACTTTGGTAGTATAAACAATGTTTCTAGTTGTGTCCTGTTACAAAGAGAACAGGTTCTTACTGAACTTATGTAAATGGCTAAAATATTGCCAGAATCTGGAGGGATCAGGTAGGGAGAAAAAGTAAATGTTTTCATCCTTGTTTACAAAGATATACTTGATCAAATTGCTATAAGTCACAGATAGCGTAAGAAAATGCCTGCCTTAAATCTAGAAAAACAAATCATTAAGGAACCTGCAATGTTTCAAACAGAAAGTCATAAAGAAATTTTAATCATCCTCCTCAGTTCATGCAGTCCCATTAATACTTGTTCTGCTAGAATTCATTTTTTCCATTAGTTCAGAAAATTTTCACCCAGTTCAGTTTTATGATCTTACGGTTGTCAAAAACCTATACTTGTCAAAAATATTTTCCTTGAATCTCCTTGAAGATGAAGTACTTTTGCAGGAACGTGTTTGCAAAAGCATCTTGAGTAAAACAATAACTGTAAATGACAAAAGATTTTAAAATGCCCATGGTTAAAGATCTGATGAGAGTTCATTATAATGGAATTGATAAGGAAATTTGCTTATTTCTGTGACACACAGCATTTAAATAACTGGAATTATGACTGATAACATTATACTAGGACATATCAAATTCCTAAGAATTTCACACAGTTTTTGGAATGCTTATAACATCTACCTACATAAATGCAACATAAAGAAGACTTACTATTACTTCTTACTTGACTATGCTTCCCATGTAATTTAACATATCAAATTAGCCTCATTAGTTCTTTTTATAAGAACAGAGAACAAATATTTGAGATGTTCTAGAGACCCTATGGAAAATCTCAAAGTTACTTGCAGGTCAAAAAGACTTTATTTAGAATTTTACTTTGGGGAAGTTTGTCAGAAATATCAAAAGGTTTGGACACTTGACTAAATAGGACCACAGATTATGAAATAATACTTAGTTATCTATTTAACCAAGTTGGTAAAGATTTTTAAGGCAAATACTGAAGGTTACATAGTTGTGAGCAAAACTTAGTTCTTTTAAGAGAAGATTCAGTTTTCTTAAGTAATCAAAGACTTAAGTAAGACAACATGAAGCCCAAGAAATTATTTTGATAAAACACAAAATTTTGCTTTCTAACCAGATTACTTAAAAGGTAAAAAAAAAAAAAAAAAAAAAAATCATAAAAACCTTTTACAATCTCTTATCAAGAACAGGCCAATAGTTCAAAAAAATTTTGTCCTTTTAACAGAGAGGAGACCAAATTCTAATTGTGCAATGACATACTTTTGATATTAGAATTCATTTAACCCAATTAAACTAATCTAATTTTAACCAGCTTGCCAACACATTAAAATTTTTTTCCAAAAATTCCTTTTCTACAAACCATCTATGACTTTCTTTTTTATATTCAGATTTTATCTTATGTCTTCCCTCTTTCCCATTATGATAACCAGCCTCATTTTAGAACAAAATTACTTTGTTTCCCTCAACAAAAATGTATCTCCATTCCTCATACTTTATTTTACTGAAAACACACATCCTACTTTCCTTGCAAATGGAGATGTTTCCATTATTATTTCTAGTAGTTTAATAATATACTGAAAATTTTAATGCTTAAAAACCTTCATTTTTAGTGAAAATAAAGAAGTAAACAATTGTTAACTATCTTTTACTTTCACATACTATGGCTTGGCAAATTTATAAATACATTTTATCATTTCTAGAAACATATACCCTTTTAAATAGTATAATTTTTCAGTGTGGAACAAAGTATGTTTACTAGTAAACTCTAGTATCTTTTAGTTTCTCTGTAAAAAGAAGCCAAAAGTAGGTAAACCTGTGTTAAGAATTAATGCTTCAGTATTTTGTCTTATTTGGAAATGATCTGGGTATTTAACAAATTTAACTTAGCAACATTTTAAGGTTTGCAGGTTACCAAAAAGATTTGGGGAAACTATTTTAAAAGTTCACCTAAAAGCTTCTTATCCTTCTTCCATCTAGCTACTTGTTCTTATCAGTTATGTGTAGACTACCCACAAGACTTCGTAAGACATTAGACAGAGTCAGCCATCATCCCAAGCTATTTTTCTTGCTGACACATTTTGTTGGAAATAACATGAACGTATTTGACCCTTAGTAAGCCCAGTTAGGATAAAAGTTGTATGTCTGCATTATTTTTAATGTTGATAACTCTGAAGTCGTATCTATTTTAATTAAAGCAATAAACTTAAACTAGTTTTTATTACCTCAGATTACATAAACCTGAAAAGCATTTGGGTTAGTTTTTATGACATTTTTAAGAATTTTATGAGTATGTAATTCATACAAGTGCTTAATTTTCTTTAGGCCAATTAAATAGAGCTCTTTTAAAAAATAATTTTGGCATTACCATCCAGAGGTAGAAAAATACCACATATCTACAACACACACACACGCACGCACGCACGCACGCACGCAGACATTTGCAAACAGAGAACTTACAGCTTCTCTTTTAAAACTGCTGCCATGAATCAAGTAAAATAATACAAAACTCACTATTTATAAAAGGAGTTTGACCTAAGTTGTTTTTCTGGTAGCTGAAACCAGTTAAGGTTACCTGCTTACATGACTGAAGACACTCAAGATTTTCATTCACCTCAATTTCAGATGACCTTTCCCCCATTTGATAGGAATTACCTCCCCTGCATTTGCATTTCAAAGAGATGAAGTAGTTAAGAGTTCTCAGAGAAGATCAGGTAGAACATTTACATCTCAAAGGCACATGGACAAGCCTTTTGAGATAAGTAGGGTAGATTTGAGAATTGGTAAAAAAAAAAAAGAATGGGTGGACTTTGAATTGTTTCTGGAGCCCCACCTCTGGTCCTATAAAGGCTATATTTGTAAAATGAGGCAGCTGTTTTTAATTGCTAAAAGAATTAGTTTACCACTTAAATGAAATCAAAGGAATGACAATGCCCATCCAACTATGTTGGAATGTTTTTCTTTCTCTCTAGGTGCCTTAGGTTGAAGGAGAAGGTCAAAAAAAAAAAAAAGAAAGAAAGAAAGAAAGAAAGAAATCCAATCAGGCTCTGAATATCAGCTTCCAGTTTGGCTGAATTTTGGATCATACACTTAAATACTTTCAAATATCTTGTCAGATTTCAGTTGGGACGCTGAACATTTCTGGCAGTGATAATAACTGTTTGAATTGCCTTTCCAGTCTGAAGAGACTGAGAATTACTAGGAGTACTCAAAGGACAGAGAGGAGCAGTAGGAGTCCCATCAATCCTACAGTCTTTTATTTTAGTATCTTTTATATCTTTAATTTTTTCATTAGCCCTTTGCAACAAATCTTTTAACTGAAGCTATTTTGGAATTTTGAAGCCTTTCGGAGTCTTCTGCATACCAGTTGAAATAAGTATCTCATTCTATTTGATTTGGGCGCCCTTGCTTTCAAGTGCACTTCTTAAATGATCTTATCTAATTGGAATGCTTCTCAGAATGGCCATTGTAATTTCTCAGGACACAAAATTCTAGGTTATATTTAGTAGGATTTTGGCCATTTTGTAGATATTTATAGCTTTGGGGACCACAATTCTTAAGCAGGTGTGCCAGAAAGTGGTGTGCTTAACTCTCTGGACTTTAAGGATATCATTTTATTATTATTTATTTTGTGGCTAAGCCTTTGGGTCTCTCATAGCAAAATTAATATTTAAAGAGGATATGCCACTGGGTTGGAGATCATATGCTTACAGTGTACCTCACTGCATAGAAATTTTCTTGAGATTGGCAAGTGATCTTGTGTCAAACTAAGCCATCTGTGACCAACTTATCCTTACATGGGAGCCTTTGGGTTAGGTGGCTATTACTCTAACAGCTTTTAGATGCTCTATCTGTGCCCACCAATTTGTGTCTTTTTGAATTCCTAGGTTCCCATGAGCAATTAGCTGTAATCTACAAAAAACAAGATAAACATGTATACCTTAATATTGTCAGTAACCAATAAACTAGGGACTGGGGAAAGGATTGAATCAGCGGAACCCAAAGAATGGGGACTGCAGACTGATTCCAAACAAATGGAGAACTCCAGCTGCTACCAACAGTTCCCAAAGTGGAATCTGGGGAAAGATTCCAAATAAATGGGAAACTGCAGATTAAACCACCAACATTTCCTAACGTGAAATCTGGTTTTCCACTCAAAAACTTGGGAATTGGAGTCTGAAAGGCTAGGGGCTTGGCTTCAGGCAGAACCATCTGCCAGCTCAGTAGGGTTCCAGGCAGAATCATCTACCAGCTCAAGCTGAGCTTCCATATAAAGGAAAGACAATTAGATCAGGAGTTCAACACAAAGAGAGTGGAGCTCAGAACCAAGAGGTACATACCCACAGCCCTCAGAGACTGTGAGAAAGACAGTGAACTCAAAGTTTGTAGGGCACCATACCTGAGTTTCTCATTGTCCCCAAATGTAGTCAGAAGTTCACTTCATATCCCACCACAGCCACCAAATCTGTTTTTAAAAGAAATTAACTGAGTAAATTTAAAGATCTAATTGGATTTATTAACCGATTCATGAAGGGGGTAGCATCCTATCTACCAAGTAGAAAGTCACTCTGAGAAGCTATACAAAATGGAAGGTTTCATAGGAAGAAGAGAGTAGGACAAGGAAGTCATAAACAAGAGAAAGGATTATTTGAAGTAGGATCAACTTCCTTTGGGGGAAGGACAGGGGTTATCATGCAGATTACCTAACTAGTGTTGATGAGAAAATTCCAGACTGGTTATTTTAAAATTCTACTGTGAAGGAAAAGCTGGGCTGGTCTAACAAGATAACTCACAAATCTAAGTATTGGAATACTGATCTGAGTTCTGCTAGACTAATTGTAAATCTAGGTTAATTAGTGTTGGTTTGCTGTTCATGTCTTTTGCTAGCCAGCTGGGTTTTCAAAGATACATATCTGGCTTTGGAATGTTGGTTTGCTGCCTCCCCACCTCCACTTTTGTGATGATAATGCTGCTAAAGCTGTTCCATGCCTATTGGCCTAATACCCCAAGCTTGTACTTTACCCTATAAAACCTCATGTGCACATCTTGGCGGTGCTCAGAGCTTCGGAGCAGAAGCCCCTCTGAGCCCGCCGGCATAATACATCTGAGTACTCCAACCCTCCGAGTGGTGCTTGTTTCTTGACTGGCCTGTCGTTTCCGTAACACTACCTCCAGGAGAAGTTGAAACTGCAATAAGGTTAGGTATTAAATTTTAGTTTGCTGATGTGGAGCTTAGCACAAGTGACTCCATTTTGGGCCTACTGTTTCCTTTCTTTTTTTTTTTTTTTTTTAACACCAGAGTGGATTGATCTCCTCTTGTCTTCCTCCTTGGTAATAATTAGAGGAAAGGGAAGAAGTGTGTAAAAGTATTTTGAAAATTCAGGATTCTTCCCTGGCCATTCCTGAGCAGAATGTGTCTCTTTCTCCTACCAGTAACCTCAAGTAAGCCTAATAGATACACCTTCTGAGTGGCAGCCTGGCCAGCAGGGAAGTTGGGAGATTAAAAGGTAATTCTGCTTCAGCTGCCTGGATTCTAGTAACATGAATGTCTGTGCAGGAATCCATCAGTGCCCTCTGAATCACCCAAAGAACACGGGGGCAAGGGAATGAGGCATCTGTTGATGCTGTAGGGAAACAGAATTTGCCACCCCAAAATATGTCCTTTTGGCATATTAATTATTTTTAGCTGGTTATTTACTAACAAACAGCAGACATGGTGAGGGGAAACCCTCTAGAAACCAAGTAGGAGTTGCCTTTTTGTAAGAAGTATTTACATTTATAAGGGAAATCTCTATTTGTCAGGGTGTCTCCCTTACTGTACCAGGAAAAAGAGGATGACCAAATTTCTAGAAATTCTTATCAATGGGGAAGGCAATCATTGAAATCTGCCTAACAACCTCTCATGTCAATTTAATTCTTACACCAGTCAGAAGAACCTAGAAGGGTAGAGGAAAAAGTCTTCTCCCTGATAATGCTCACATACTGCTTGTTGTATTGTAAGTAACAAAGTCCTATACCTCTGGGGAAAAAAATAACCTTCAACTAAAACAAAGAGGGGTGTGTGGGAGGCCTGTTACAGGAAGGTGACCCAAAAAACTAAACAAAGATAAGGTTTGTGATGCAGATTTAAGTTGGGCCTTCTCCATTGATAAGATTCTCTTGTGATTTGGAGTCATCCTTCTTTTTCTGGGACAGAGAAGGAGACACTCTAACAAATGGAGATTTCCTTTATAAATGTAGATTTCCCTTTCAAAAAGGTAGCTGCTTCTCTTTTCAAAGCTTCTCCCAGGTCTGCTGTTTCTCAAAATAATCAGCTCAAAATAATCCTTATGCCAAAGAGACATATTTGGGGTGGGCATATTCTGGTCTCCTACAGTTACATTTTGGGGTAGCATATACTGGTCTCCTACAACATAAATATTCGTAATCATCCCTAAGTAATTTTTATATGCATGAAGAGATTAGAGTCAGTAATAGTTAAGAGCTGGGGAAAAAAGTACTTAGGAAAGTGTTGGAATCACCTTCATTGCTAGATTTAATTACTGGGAGACATTCCAAAAACTCATCTGTACTGCTTAGAATTCTGGGTTTGGGTTAATTGACCCCTGAGGCTGTTTTAGCGTTCATTCTTTAATATGATATTGCACATACCAAGGGAATAAATCACTTTTATATGGATAGGAATGGACAGTAAAGTAATAAAAATGCTAATGCTCTGGAGACAAATCCAGAGCTTTCTAGTGGTCAGGTTGCTTTTGGACCTCAGTGGGAGATGCTCAGCCATCGTGCAGGAACCATGATTTTCTGTCTGTCAGTTGCCTGACTCTACAGTGAAGCTAGATTCTGGAAAACATTTAATTTACTTATTTTTAGTAGAATCAGTTTTATTCATAGCCAGGAAGAACCATCAAATGAGATTCTTTCTCTCTTGTACCTTGATTCACAACTATTTCATACACAGGGAGTTTTCCTATTTAAAAATGTCCAAGGAAGATTTCCAATACTTTTTCCAGGAAGGTGCAATAATTTGGAAGTGTTTTTCTCACACCAAGCCCTAACTCCTTATGCTGCAGTTTAAAGCCTTTTTTTAACTTGTTCCTTTCTCAGTAAAAGCTGGAGGATAAATCATGAGAGCTGATAAAAGATAAACTGAGGCATATTAATATTTTAAGAATTTATTTGAGCAAAACTCAATTTTAATTGGGCCATGCCAAACCAAAATGTTTGGAAATGCTCTGCTGAAAGGAGCTTGGGAAAAAATTTTTATAGAGAAAAAGCAAAAGTGAAGTAAGGAAATTACTGATTGGCTATAGCTGAAAACCTAGTTGATTGTAATTCATTATCCTTTGGTTTCAATTTCATAACTTGGAGGCATTTACAGGCTTAGATTTTGGTTTGCTTATATAGGCTGCCATGGCATTAGAGCCACCCCAGTCTAACGGTCTTCTTGTTTGATTAGTTGAACAAATCCAACACTTTTGTTACACAAACAGGAAACTGAGGCCCAGAGGGGTTAACTCAGGGCATTACCCTAGGTCACCCAGCTAACAGTATTGAAAAGGCCAAAGTTAGAATCTTTAACTCTGTGCTTTTTCTCCTGCTTCAAGCTGTCACTGTAGAATTGTGTTAGGCCCTGTAGCTTTGCCTTTCAATTCGCTGTCCATAATAGCATGCTACACAAATCTTCTCATTTATGATTTTACCTTTTCCATCTTCAATCGATTAATTTCAATAGATGAAAATACAAATATTTTATGGAGTACTTAACAGGATGATTCATCCAAGTGACCTTGGATGTGGGGCACCTGGCACTTGATGAAAATCTGGAGTGGCAGCAGGGCAAACAAACAAGCCTCTGAGTTGCATTTAACTCATTTTCTTCTTTGTGTTTTTTTTAGAGATAACTCAGTTTGATCTCTCACATTAATAACAGAGGTCTTAGATAAAACAGATCTCTGTCAAAAACAACTTGGCTTTAATACATCCCTCAGAGTTCCCCTTAGCCAGCTATAGGGCCCTGTATCACCTGGAAATGTAAGGCCTCTGATAATGACTGAAGCATATTTTGGCAATATGAATCAGAGAAAATTCAAATAAATCATTGGCATTGTCTGTTATAATCTTCCTCATCAGGGGATGATGGTTGGAGGAATGCTGTTGTTAATTGCATCCTCCTGAAATGTGCCAGCACTGGACTGTTACTGCTGAAAGTGGGCGTGGTCCCTGGTGATGATGCTAATGGAGGAACACTGGGTTCCAGAAGAGGAAGACAGGAACTTCCCTCCCTCTATAAAATCATATACTGCATCTTCACTATCTCAGACAAAGAAGTATCTTTCCTCATGGCCCAAACATACCAGTTCACTTAGATTTTTGATGCCATTACTTCTCTCCTGCTCTGGAAGCTTTCTCCATCATTACCTCTGTTCTCTTGCATATTCAGTGCCATCTTTTTGCATGGTTTTTTACCCTCAGCTTGCAAGCTTTTCCACATCTCTCCATTTAAAAATAATAAAGGGGAGCAGAATATGCCACCCCAAAATGTCTCTTTGACATAAGGATTAATTTTGTCTACAAAAATTAAATCTGTCAATCTAAGAAAGAAATGGAAAATTTTATTCGAGCCAAATTTGAGGATTATAACTCAGGAAGAGCATCTCAGAAAGCTCTTACGGTACAGTTACAAGTTTTTGAGACAGGACTATACCTCAGATGACGTATTATCGACAGTTTACATTATCCAGATGTAAGTATCATCCTGGTGGGTCCTGTGACCCCTTACAAGATCAAGAAGGAATGTTATCATTTAAGGAGTTGTCTTGGTGATGCTGGGAGAATGTTGCTCTTTATGGTTGAACAGGTATTCTTGCCAATGGGGGAGGTTTGGTCGATGCATAACACAGACACATAATGCACAGTGCGGGGGAGAGGAGGCCAAAGGGCAGAGAAGAATTTTTTTTATGTTAAAATTTTTCTTGTCCTGCCATCAAAATATGAATTTTATATCACAGTTTTGAGCTGGTTATTTTTAAGAAACAGCAGAGATGGGGAAAAAATGAAAAACCAAGCAGGAGTGAACCTTTTGCAAGAAACATGTGCATTTATTAGGGAAATCTTTTGTAAGGGTTTCTCCCTCTTTGTACCAGGAAGAGGAGGCTGAATCTCTAGAAACTCTGATCAATGGACAAGGCAGGGACTTAATTTGCATAACAACCTTACCCTTGTTTACTGTTTTTCCTGATCACTTCCCACAGCTGGTCCTCCCACTCTCCCAAATTTCTTTTGTCTTTAGCTGAGGATGGTATTTAAAGCCATGGTTTAGGCCACTGGAACTCAGTTTTCCTGAGTATCTGCCATGTATACAGAAGGTGTACATGTTATTAGACTTACTTGTTTTTCTCCTGTTAATGTTTCTTTTATTACAGTGGGGGGCGTCTCAACCAAGAACCTAGAGTGGTAGAGGGAAAATCATTTTTCCTCTCATATAAGAGAAAAGAAAAGAAAAGCTTCTTAATCCCAATGTCTCCTGTAAGGGCAGACACAAAATTAAAAATAAGAGGCTTAATTCTCCCTGTTGAAAATAGGAGAACAGACTCTGCCATTCCCTTTTGTTTGGAATTTCCTTCTCTGTCCTTTTCAAATGTATATAAATCTTTATAATGACTAAATAAGCCTCTCAGCAGTCTCAGAGCTCAGGACTGTTTCCTCAAGGACCTGAAAGCCATCTTTTTGAGATGCAAACATCCAAGGGAGATAGCACCCCTACCTCCCCACCCCCTGCCCCCCCAACCTTGCTGTAATTTGTAAAACTACCTCCCGTCATTAAGATATGAAAAGCTTCTTTGCCCTACCAACTTAAAAAAAGCCAATCAACTACTATAAATGGTTTCCCCGATTTTCAAGATAAAGTTAGGATGAATTAGGTATGACAAAAGTTGCTTTCAAGTTCTCTTATGTAAGGACTAGTGATTTTTTTTTTAAACATGTACATAACAAATTTGACCTGTTTAGCTGCTATATAAAAGGATGAAATTTCTGTTTTTGTGCTCTCACAGTGGATTGCCTGTGATGCGCATCACATTCTAAGTTTAATTCTTATTCAATAATAAACCTATTTTCTGTCTCCACTAACTTTGTGAAGAGGTTTTCTGGGTTGGCAGAAGACTTTGTTTCTTTTAATTATATTTCCCCAACACTCCTAACTTGTCTAGTTTAATGCCCTCCTTTTTAGGAACACATTGTTTGAAGCCGTAATTTACACTGATTTCTGCTTCCTTTTGGCCTACTTACTCATTAGCCCAGTGGTTCCCAAATTTTGCAGTGAATCACCTGGGGAATCTTTGGAAAAACTACTGATACCAAATATCCTAGTTTAATTGGTATGGGTGTTATGACTTGGGCATCAAAAATTTTTAAAGTTTGCCAGTTTGTTTCTAATGTGCAGCAGAGTTTGGGAACCACTGGCTTCTATTTACTCTGACTGAAACTCTGTTCTGAGGTTGAAAAGTAGACAAATCTAGAACCAGACAGAGCTGAGATTAAACTTCTGCTCTACCACTTACCTTCAGCAAGAAAGTTAATACCTGAGCCTGACAAAGACTCCCCTTAACCAAACTTTAGACAGACAGCTCTGAGCCTGCTTTTTTGACTAGGCCTGGTTTTTACCGCTTGTCTGTGACCTGCCTAGTCCCTTTGAAGCAAGAATCTCCCACTGTTGATATCTGACTACTACTCTTGGTGATCAAATTCCTCATCCCTACCCTTGACATCTGAGCACCTGACCTGCTGTCCCCAACGATCTGATTACGTCGATTTAGCAAGAATCCCCCTCTGCTTGATGTTTCCTCCACTCACTCACCACCACCTGCCTTGGCTCTCAATTCTCACTTGTCCCTGCTGTATCCAGCACTGAGCCCAGTTCTCTACTGAGATATTGTTTCCCCACTGCAACAGTTCCGCCATAACTACTCACCCTGGATTTCTTCAGTAAGCCTCAGTTTCCTCAATCTGTAGAGATAATGTCCCTTTTTACAGTGAGGATAAAATGACATCATGCATGTAAAACACTTAGTATTCAATAAATTAATAGTTAATAAATTGCTAATTATTATTCATAGTTAATAGTTAATAATTAAATATTAAATGATAGTTATATAGTTAATAATATATAGGTATATATAACTATATATAAATAGTAAATAAATATTTAATAATAAATAGTTAATAGTTATATATAATATATGCTCTGTATAACTAACATATAACTATATATAACAATATAATTATATAAATAGTAAATAAATTAGTTAATAATTAATTAGTTAGAATTTATTATTAATAGTTAATAAGTTATCTATTATGATGACACATTATTTTCCAGAGAATCCGATACTCTTTTCTTTTTTTTTTTCCCCAGTTCCTAACCCCTTCCTTGCTGTTTGTCATCCCTGCCTTGAAATTCTCTCTTCCTTTGGCTTCCATTGAACTGCATTCTCCTGCTGCTTCTGTTACCTTTTTGATGTTTCCTTCTCCCACTTTCCTTTTCCCATATCCTAAGTGTAAGAGGAACAAGCATGTGGCTTTGGCTCCTCTTCTTGCCTCACACTCACCCTTTACTGCCTCATCCAGTGTTAAGTCTGCAAGTCTCTTTTCTGTGCAAAACCATCCCACAGCAGAGAACAGAATCTGGCATCTAATAACCAGTCAGTAGACTTCTGTGGAAAGAACGCGTTCTGTATCTCTGACCCTCACTTCTCCCCCGTTTTGCAAAGGCCTGCTGAACCTGGTATTTCTGTCTGGATGTTCTGCCCTGTCTCTACACCTTCAGCCTTTTTTCTGTTTCCTGTCTTGTTTCACAGTGCAAACAGCTCTCAACCACACAGATGTAAAAACTTGAAATAATCTTTGACTCCTCACACCCCCTTGCCTAAATAGCCAATCATTTGTCAGATTGGGTCAATTCTAACTCCAGGTAATTTGTAGGAAATTACCCATTAACTAGTCTTGCAGCTTTTAGTTTCCTGGAAGCCAACTATTAAAGCAATTACTCCTCCCACCCTCTCTTTTAAACCAACACTTGCAAAGGTTTTTCAAAAGACCAGTAAAATGGTTTTAAATCGGTCACAACTGTCAATTTGTACTTTAGGAGCAGGTGCAGGCAACAGAAGGGCTATAGTTAATAGTAATGTACGGATATTGGTTTATTCATTATGGAAAATATAGCAAAGTGATGTAAGATGTTAGTATGAGGGGAAACTGGGTATGAGATATATTAGAACTCTGTAGTATCTTCACTTTTTTGTAAATCCAAAACTATTCTAAAATTCAAAGTTCATTCAAAAAATGTTAAAGGATAAATTTAGAGTTAAATTCTAGGCTTTGTTACTATGTTTAGGACCTAATTGCATGGTTTGTGGAGAAAGAATGATTTCTAAACAAGAGTTTTTTGTGTGTGTTTAGAAATGTACTCACTAATGTTTCAATTAAAGAAGGGCAGTTTCTTTCCAAAGTATGATTGTTCAGAGTCACAGAGACTAAAACAGACAAAAGAAATTGTAGATATTATGATGGTAGGGGAGCCTAAAGACACCTTTGATTTAGCTTAGACATTTAGAATGTGCAAGAAGCAGTGTAGAACGTTCCTTTCTCTGTTTATCTTAGAAAATTGGAGAGAGAAGATGCTCCCTTGAGAGGCACTATAGATACTGTATTAAAAATGTAATTCCGGGTGTTTTTTCAATATGTGTAGTCAACAATTCTCAGGGCTCTATGTGATGAGATGGGAGGGAAAAAATTGCCTCAGATCGGAGTATGTTGGGACAGAGTACCCTGGGACTCATGAGATAGCAGTAGTCAGAAATTATTTTGGCTTCTGAAGGAATATGGTGGCCATTTGAAAAGGTTCAAATTCCGTTTGAAAAGATCTCTCTCAAATTTCCGGGGTGGGCACTTCAGGCATGCTGTATGGTTTTCTGGCAAATGAGATGATTTCTTAAGGAAAGTGATACAAATACTCAGTGTCATTTGATCGGGGGAGCCATTTAACTTGAACCTCATTTGATTTAGACTGCTTAACACAGAGTGAAAGCAGAAGCAAAGCAGAAGCAAAGCAGAAGAGTGGACTTTCCTCACTGGCTGCTTAAAAGTCCTTCAACAGGTACTTCTCTGACAAGGGCTTAATTTAAACGTATAGCAACAATGATTTAAAGCAGTTTCATTGTTGGAAGAGAGAGAGTAAGGAGATTGGAGAAAGGAAAGCTAAGTGTACAGAGATCTCCTGAAGCTGCGCAGTCTTCCCATAGCCTGGGAACAATCCCAGTTTAGCATAAAATCCTAGGCTGTTTATAATGTAGGTCTGTTTTCATGTAATCTGGTTTGAGGCTAGGCTACTTACACAACATTTAACGGGGATTCCTTAAGCTGCGTAGTAATCAAAAGGTGGCATCTGTTGGTTCCTTTCTTCACATTATAGTGGTGATGAGAATGTGTTGGGAGAGAAGAGAGATTGCAAAGAGAAATTTTCTGGAGTGATCATTGCAACATCTCCTTGTCTTCCTGGAGCAATCAAATCTGCTACTTTCTTAACTAATGTTTGCATCCAAGAGTTTTGTTTTTTTTTTTAAAGTTTGCCTTACAACTCCATGTAAACTGTAGGGATGATTCATACGGCATATTAAACACTTCTATTGAAATTTACAGGTCTGTAAAGACTACAAGTTTTCTTGGATTTTTTTTTTTTAAATTTCTACAAATCCTGTAGATATGTTTGTAAATTCCTGTTTATTTCTAGGAGATGTGGGTGGGAGTGGGGAAAGAGGAAAGTCCTTATCTCCAACGTTTTCAAGTCCATATCAAGCAATTTAATATTTCCCACTGTTCTGCTTGCAGTGTTTTCATTCCTCATGCATTCTACATAATTAAAAATGATTCCTTACAAATCTGTCTAATGAGTAATGACTTTACCACCAAATCCCTAGACTCCCACAGAGTTAAATTATAGAGAGGCAGTTAAATTTGCCTGAAAAGCAATGGAAATAACGTTTGTATCAGAGAAGTGAGACTAAGAAATCTAGTCCAGCATGGTCTCTTAGGCTCTTGGGATTTACATGTGTGCATCCACAAGTGTACACGTGCAACGTAAGACAGAGTCCTTGTCTGTCTCTATTAACGAGGAGAGATGTTAGGGGGTTGTGTTGATTAGGAAATGATCCTATTTACCCTGACAGTCCTACTTCTAATCAGATGATTATATTAGTATCCCAAATATTTCTAAAAGCATTTGTAAAAACTTTTTTAAAATGGTAATATCATTTGATAGATACTTAAGGGAACTTGGTATATCATACCACGATTTTTCCTTTCTGAAAAGAATTAGCAAAGACATGCTCCTTTTTTAAATTGGAATATAATTTATATATGACATTGTGTATGTTTAAGGTATATGTATTGATTTGATACATTTACATATTACAGTATGATTATACTTAAGCCTTAGCTAAGATCTGTCACATCCATACTTATAATTCCTTTTTTATTGTTAGAACATTTAAAACCTAGTCTCTTAGCAATTTTGAAGTATGTAATACAGTATTATTGATTATAATCACTATGCTCTGCATGAGATCTCCAGAACTTATTTATCTTCTAGTTGTTAAGTTTGCACCCTGTAACAGCATCTCCCCAATTCCCTCACCTCTTCGCCCTGGCAGCCACCATTCATTCTACTCTCTGTTTCTATGAGCGTGGCTTTTTTAGATTGCACTTATAAATGATATCATACAATGTTTGTCTTTCTCTGTCTGGCTTATCTCACTAAACATAATGCCCTCAAGGTCCATCCATGTTGTCACAAATGGCAGGATTTCCTTCTTTCTCTTGGCTGAATTATATATATCTATATATCTCACATTTCTTTTTGTTGTTGTTGTTGGGGGTAGGTAATCAACTATACCCTCCCTCCATATCCTCCATATCTCACATTTTTTTATCCATTCATCCATTGATGGACACTAAATTTGTTTCCATATCTTGGTTATTGTGAATAATGCTTTAATGAACATGGGAGTGCAGATACCTTTTTTATACCCTGTTTTCACTTCATCTTACTTGGATATATACCCAGAAGTAAGATTGCTGGGTCATATAGTAGTTATATTTCTAATTTTTTGAGAAACTTCCATATAGTTTTCCATAGTGACTGCATCAATTTACATTCCCACCAACAATGTACAAGGGTTCCCTTTTCTCCACATTCTCACCAGCCCTTGTTATCTCTGTTATTCTTATAGTCATTCTAACGTGTGAAGTGATATATCATTGTGGTTTTGATTTGTAGTTCCCTGATGATTCGTGATATTGACCATCTTTTCATGTACCTATTAGTCATCTGAATGTCATCTTAGGAAAAAATCTATTCAATTCCTTTTTCCATTTTTTAATTGGATTGTTTGTTGCTTTCTTGTTGTTGTTGTTGTTGTTGTTGTTGTTATTGAGTTATATGACTTCTTTGTATGTTTTGGATACTAACCCCTTATCTGATACATGATTTTCAATTATTTTCTCCTATTCCATAGGTTTCCTTTTCATTTTGCTGATTATTTCTTTTCCTATGCAGAAACTTTTAGTTTGATGGAGTCCCACTTGTTGATTTTTGCTTTTCTTGCTTCTTCTTATGGTGTCATATCCAAAAATCATTACCAAGACCAATGTCAAAAAGCTTCTTTCCTATGTTTTCCTCTGGGAGTTTTAGAGTATCAGATTTTATGTTTAAGCCTTTAATCTATTTTGAGTTAAGTTTTGTTAGTGGTGTAAGGTAGGAATCCGGTTTCATTTTTCTGCATGTGGTTATCCAGTTTTCCAATCACCATTTGTTGAAGAGACTATTCTTTCTTCATTGAGCTTTCTCAGCTCACTTGTCAAATGTTAGATGACCATATATGTGATGGTTTATTTCTCAACTTTCTATTTTGTTCTGTTTATTTGTCTATTTTTATGCTAGCAGCATACAGGTTTAATAACTATAACTTTGTAATATAGTTTGAAATCAGGATGTGTGATACCTCTGGCTTTATTATTCTTCCTCAGGATTGCATTGGCTATTTGGGGTCCTTTGTGGTTCCCATTCAAATTTTAGAATTGTTGTTTTTATTTCTGTGAAGAATGCTATTGATATTTTGATAGGGATTACACTGAATATATAGATGACTTTGGGTAATATGAACATTTTAACAATATTAATTCTTCTATTCCATGAACATAGGATATCTTTCCATTTGTTTGTGTCTTCTTTATTTTATCAAACTCTTAACAGTTTTTATTGTACAGCTCTTTCACTTCCTTGGTTACATTTATTCCTAAGTATTTTATTGTTTTTGATGCTATTGTGAATGGGATAGTTTTCCTTATTTGTTTTTCAGTTATTTTGTTGTTAGTGTATAGAAATTCAACTGATTCCTGTATGTTGATTTCATATCTTGCAACTTTACTGAATTTGTTGATTTGTTCCAACAATTTTTTGCTTGCATCTTTAGAATTTTCTATATATAAGATTATATCATCTGCAATCATGATAATTTTACTTTTTCCTTTCCAATTGGGGTGCATTTTATTTCTTTGTCTTGTCTAATTGCTCTAGTTAGGATTTAGGTACTGTGTTGACTAATAGTGGTGAGAGTGTGCACCCTTGTTTTGTTCTTGATCTTAGAAGAAAAGTTTTAACTCTTTTCACTGTTAGGTATGATGTTAGCTGTGAGTTTACTATGGCATTTATTATGTTGTGGTATGTTTCTTCTATACCCAATATGTTGAGGGGTTTTTTTTTATCATAAAATAATATTGTATTTTGTCAAATGCTTTTTCTGCATCTATTGAGATAATCGTATGATCTTTATATTTCATTGTACTAATGTGTTGTATCACATTACTGATATACATATGTTGAAACTTCCTTGTATCCCAGGGATAAATCCTACTTGGTCATGATGTATGGTCCTTTTAATGTGTTGTTGAATTCAATTTGCTAATAGTTGATAATATTTTCTTTAGGGCTGTTGTTCTATAGTTTTCTTGTGGTGTCCTTACTGGCTTTGTTATCAAGATAATTCTGGTCTTGTAAAATGAGTTTGAAAATGTTTCCTCTTCTCTAAGTTTCTGGATGAATTTGAGAATGATTAGCATTAATTCTTTAAATATTGAGTAGAATTTACTAGGATAGCCATCTGGTTTCTGTGTTTGAAGGTTTTTGATCACTCATGCCATCTTCTTACTTATTATTAGTCTGTTCAGATTTTCTGTTTCTTGATGATTCAGTCTGGGTAGGTTATATTTCTAGGAATTTATCCATTTCTTCTGGTTATCCAATTTATTGGCAAATAATTGTTCGTACTAGTCTTCTATGATCGTACATATTTGTGTAGTGTCAGGTGTAATGTCACCTCTTTCATTTCTGATTTTATTTATTTGATTCTTCTCTCCTTTTTCTTAGTCTAGCTAAAACTTTGTTAATTATGTTTATCTTTTTGAAAAAGCAGCACTTGGGTAGCCAGGCACTCATTCACTGCACTCCATTTCCCGCAACCAGAGAGGTCACTGATGGCTAGTTCAGTCCCCCGCTATGCTGCCTTGAGGTTGGAGTATTGCTGGCAAAGTTTCTCTTACCCCCTCCAATAAATGAAAATTCACCTTTTTTTTTTTTTTTCGGTCCAGGACATTGCTGGAATCTCTCCCCAGAAAGGCTGGACTTTTACAAAGACTCTTCTGTGTGCGTCAGCTCAAGTCAGCACTCCCTTGATTTTCTCTGACCATGGCTAGGAGAAGCGGTGGCCATTTTTCTGGCTCCTGCTGATCCTGCAACCCATACCAAGGTCAGTCTACCTACTACCTGATGCACAGGTTGTTAAGACTCGTCCTAGGTCCCTTGACCTGTGGTGTTGGATCTCACAACTCCCGTAGAGGTATTTTTGTTCATGCATGGGTGCCAAATTAGTTGGTAAAAAGAGGACACAAAAAAGAGGGACATCTTATGCTGCCATGATGCTGACGTCACTCTAATTTCTCATTGTTTATATTGCTGTGTAGAATTCCGTGTTCTGTGTATAACACAGTTTTTTAACTGTTCACCCATCGGAGGTCATCTCAGTTTCCATTTTTTAGGCTATTACAAACAGATCTGCTATTAACATTCATGTACAAGTTTTCATGTGAACATAAGTTTTCATTTCTATGGCATAAATGCTGAAGAGTGCAATTGCTTGTCTCTCTGGTAGTTACAATTTTACTTTTATTACTGAACCGGGTTTGTTTACCTGACACATAGCAAGCCAGATGCTGCGATGCCAAGATCTGCAGCAGAGAAAAGATTTATTCACAGGGAAGTCAAGTGAGGAGATGGGAGAACAAATCTCAAATCTACCTCCCCATGGGGGCTAAGAAAGTCCATAGGGCAGGCACTTAGAAAGGGGGTCATTGGGTAGTATATAAAGTGAGAGCAATAACCAGAGCCACAGTAAAGCGAGAACAAGAGTATCCAGATCCTGCTGGTTCTGCGTCTCTGGTTCAACTCTGACTGATACACTCCTTCATTCTAAAGATCCATTGGTATTTTATATTTTGGACATGATATAATTCCATGAAGTAAATGCTCTAGATGAGGACTGTCTAAATTTGATATTTGTTATCTCACCTGACTCATTTCCTTTGATTAATTGGTTATTTTTTTATTGTGAATTAATTTAATTGATATTAGTCTCCCAAAACACTAAGGTTCTAAACTGAAGATTCTTTCTTTTATAGGAAATTTGACTTTTTTTTTTTTCCTGCAAGTAGTCTCAGGAACACTGCTGACTTGGGACCACGAGGGATTTCAGCCCTCTTCCACTCTTCAAGTTAATCTGTCACTCAGCCTTAACAACTACTTTATATCTAGGCCAAACTTTAAATTCCATATCATAGTGTTGAAATATATTTTCTCTCAGGGCAATCTACCCTTCTAACATACCTACTCCTTATAATTACCATTTCAGCACTCATTACAATACAATTTTCCTTTAAAATGTCCTTTTTTCTTTTAAATAACTTTTCTCATTTTCTACAATACCAGTAATAGAGCAGAAATTATCCTTTAAGAAAGACTTTGTTATTGTGTAATAGGTGGGCTTCCAGTCCCACCAGACAACCAGAGGTGGAATATTAAGTATGACAGCATAATAGTAAGTTTGTATTCTGTAGGGTAAATCCTCCTTACTTGTTCTTTTTATCCCCAAGATTTGTCTTTGTTCTTTTTATGTTTATTCTGCCATGTGGATTTTCTAATCACTTTGTACTAAAACCCCATTGGGAATGAAAGTACATTGGGTTGCTTAATTTGGGGTTATCTCACATCTTTACAGAATTGAGTCTTCCCATTCATGACCACTAGGTTTCTCTGTTAAGTCTTTTATGTTCTTCAGTGCTGTTTCATAATTCTCTTCTTGAAGGCTGTCCAGAGATTTTGCTTGTTTTAGTCAAAGGTAGCAAAGTGAATTATTAATATTATAAATATATTTTGATGGTATTCTGAATAGGTTTATTTCTTCCTTTACACTTTCTAATTTGTTATGACTGCTATTTATTCTTATATATAGACACTACTCAAAAACACTTGCTAAATTTGTTTATTATCTCTAATAACTTATTTTAAGAATTTCTCTTCTTTTCTAATCCTCATGTCTTATGTATTTATTTTTGTCTCATTGTATTAGCTAGGACTTCTAGCTCAGTGTTGAATAATCTTAGTGGCAGCAAGAATACTTGTCCTGTTTTCTTACTGTAATAAACATTCTTTCTTAGGTTCATTCTTAAGATTCATCTAAGTATGATGTTTGACTAATAAATGTCATAAAGTTCTCTTCCTAGTTTGCTAATAATAATATGCACATACATTTTAAAAACTAAATTGATTTAAATGTTTTTTTCTTCATACTGTGAAATGATAATATATTTTCTTATCTAATCTAATATTATAATCACTATCCCCAAAAGAATTTCTGATGTTGGACAATTTTTGCATTCTTGGGATCAATTCTAGTTGGCCATGATGTATTATATTACTATTTTTAAAGTATTGCTAAATTCAGTTGATCAAACATTTATTAAGGAATTTTGAAGCTACATGATATATATATATATATATATATATATATATATGTAAAACTAATCTATAATTGTATTTTCTAATTTTTTATTGTACATTTTTAATATCAAGGTTATAAAAAGTAGCTTTTAAAATTATGTTAGCAGAGATAAAGCAATACATGAATGAATGGAAGACAAAGCTGAGGAACTTGCCCACAAAACCAAACTGGATTAAAAAAAGCTATAAGGACAGAAAATACAAGAAAATTAGAGGATCACCCTAAGAAGTGAAATATTTGAATAATAGGGATTCCATAAGGAGAGAAAAAAATGTGAAATGGGGAGGAATTAATTCAAAAGAGTGATTCAAGATAATTTGCATTTCCCAGAACTAACTCCAGATTGAATGGGCCCACTGAGAACAATATGTGCAAAAAGACCCACAAAAGGCACATCATGGTGAAATTTCAGAACAATGCGGCCAGAGATACAGTTGTAAATGCTTCTGGGTAGAAGAAAGTAGGTTACTTAGGTAGGGGAACAAAACTTGACACCCCAAAATGTCTTTATGGCATGTGGATTATTTTGAGTTGAAAACAATCAAGGCCCGAGACTCAGAAAGAATCTTTGACCTTCCCCCTAACTGCCTAAAAGAATACAGAGGACCTATCCCTGGAATAGTTATCACCAGAGCTCTCTGTAATGAATATGGGCTAAGTGTAGCGGGGGGAACTCTAGGCTGGTCTAAAGATCAGAGTTTACTCTGGGTCCCATTGTGTCTGCCTGGCCCAGCAAACATTTGTTGACTGAACACTTGCTTTTTCATCTCCATGTGAATTGTCTTCCTCCACTTTGAAGTCTCAAATCACGACCCCCAACATCTTCTTTTGTATTTAGCTGAAGATGGTATTTAAGGTGAGGGTTTCAGCATTTTTGGTGAGTTACTTGGTTTTCCTGGGTCTCTTCCATGTATACATGTTATTAAACTATTGTTTGGTGTTCTCCTGTTAATCTGCCTCATGTTGATTTAATTCTTAGACCAGCCAGAAGAACCTAGAAGAGTAGAGGAAAATTTCTTCCTCCCTGACACTTATGGAGGATCAGGAATCAAAATGACATCTGACTTCTCAATAGCAACACTGAAGCTTCAAGATCATGTAGCAGATTTCTTTGAAATTCTGAGCAAAAATTTTTTCCCATTTATAATTCTATACCCAGTCAAAAAATATTGATCAAGCAAGAGAATAGAATAAACATGTATTTGAATATGTCAGAAAATTAACATCCATGCACCTTTTTGTCAGAATCTACTGAACGATATGTTCTACCAAAATAAGGAGTACCAGTAAAAGAAAGCAAAATCTTATTTAAATATGGGGAGTAGGTTGACATCAGCAAGATGGCAGTGTAGAAAGTTCTAGACCCTTCTTCCCCCAGCAAACATACTGATTCAACACCAATTCACAGGCACGTCCCACATCTAAGGAATCACAAACTGATTGAAAATCTCTTGTACCCCAGCGGAGCATGAACCAGACTCAGTGAAGCTGGTAGGAGATTCCAGATACTCTTACATGGGAGACCCCTGCCCATAAATGCAGCATCGTTAGATCAGGAAGAGACTCCCTAGCTCCTAACCTTGCCTAGTAGCCAGCTATTCCAAGGGGTTTCCCTGAGAGCTAGCTTCTGTCTTGCTAGTCTTGGAGCTCTAAAGAGTCCAGCACGGACTAGCTGCCCAGGGAAGAACGAAGGTGGTCGCTTAGGTAGGTGCCATTCAGCCTCATCCCTTCTCAGCACAGAGTGAACAGATGAAAACTCCTAGCTCTCAGCTTCCCCCTGTGGAGGGAAAAAGTTGATCTATGTGTGTAGTGTCCCAGTTTCTCAGGGGCTGCCCAAAGAACTAGTGTTTGTCTTACCAATCTTGAAGCTGTGATGAGTCCAGCACAGTGTAGCCACCCAGGCTAGAACAGAGACAGTGGCTTGAGCTAGTAGATGCCATAACCACCCACTCACCCCATGCTCCCTTCCTAGAATCTCCAGTCCTTTAGAGCTTGTTATCATTATTATTAATACTACTACTATTATTAATAATTTAACCCTATTCTGGCTAATATTTGTTGCCTTTCACAGATGGCATACCATGGGCTATAGGGATTTACATTGAGAAAATTATCAAACAGTGTTCATGGAATTCATTGAAAATCCATCTTCTCTAGTCTTAAAGGGCCCTCATTATGTTTAAGAATCCTTGTATTCTTAGAGAGTCCCTATGCCAAGATCGGATTACCACTGCAGACTTTTTAGATTATGCCTCATACTTAATTTCTTAATTTATACATTTTATGCTCCCTCAGGATCTATTTCTCCATTTCAAAATCTCTCTCTTTCTCTTCTTTGCTTAGCTTCTCTCCTTGTTCTAGATGAGAGAAAAAAGTTTCCTTTTCATTTCCAAGGCAAATATCTCCTGTCTTGGCCTTTACTCTTCTTCTGGGACCATATTCCATTAATTATAACCTTTTCAAGTATTTTTAAGCCCTTCTTTTCCTATTTTTTCTTTGCTTCTGCTTATACCTGAAAGCCAATAGAACATAGTGTTTACAAATAGACTCTAGACTTGAATCCCTGTTCCACTACGTAAGTGCTATGTGAGTTTGAATAAGTCACCTAGCCTTTCTGAGCTTTGTTTTCCTATCTGTGAACAACAGGATTGTTTCAAAGCATGAAGTGAGATAATCTACAAAGAGTGTTTAGCAGAATGCCTGTCATATGGTAAGAACTAAATTGTTAGAGACTATGCTAAAAACGATGATGTTGACCAGAAGCTCAGTTTTCTCCTACTGTAGAACAACTCCCCTTCATGCCTGATATCCCCCTTTAATCACAACCTTGGTTGAAAGATTGCTACCTGTTCCCACCAACCCATCCTTGTTTAAAACCACAGACTTCTATTCTCACTGTGACTAAAACTGCTCTCATGATAAAGGGAACCCTCTTACACTGTCAGTTGGAATGTAGTTTGGTGCAGCCACTTTGGAAAACAGTATGGAGATTCCTCAAAAACACTAAAAATAGAGTTACCCTATGATCCAGCAATCCCACTCCTGGGCATATATCCAGAGAAAACTCCAATTCAAAAAGATATGTGCACCCCAATGTTCATAGCAGCACTGTTTACAATAGGCAAGACATGGAAGCAACCTAAATGTCCATCGACAGATGACTGAATAAAGAAGTTGTGGCGTATATATATATTCAATAGAATACTATTCAGCCATAAAGAAGAATGAAATAATGCCATTTATGCATGGGTAGACCTAGAGATGATCATACTAAGAGAATTAAGTCAAAGACAAATGTATGATTTCACTTATATGTGAAATCTAAAAAATGATACAAATGAACATATTTACAAAACAGAAACAGACTCACAGGCGTAGAAAACAGACTTATAGTTACCAAAGGGAAAGGTGGGGGGAGGGATAAATTAGGAGTTATGTATAAAACAGATAAACAACAAGGACCTACTGTATAGCACTGGGAACTATAGTCAATATCTTATAATAACCTATAATGAAAATGAATATATATAACTGAATCACTGTGCTGTACAGAAACTAACACAACATTGTAAATCAACTACACTTCAATTAAAAAAAAAAAAACTGCTCTCATGATGAGGTAAAATCTTTCTTGTCCTAATCCAGTGCTCAATCACCTACACCAAAATACCTCCTGTCAAGTATGTTGGCTGATTCCACTGGTATTTTTTTTCAATTATACATGATCTATCTGGATCTAAAAAATGGGCCTTACAGTTGTCATTATGTAGGTTATCAGGAAAGACAAGACAGGCCTTCAATGGAAAAAGTGACATTAAATTTCTCAAGTGTCGTTTCTCGAAGTACTATAATCCAATGCTTCTGACCTGATTTCAAATCATTCTCATTCACTCCCCCAGTCTTGTCAGTCTTATCACCCTTCATCTACATTATGCTTTCCTAAAAAGTTTTTTCAATAAAATGTTTCATAAGGCTCTACAAAACATGGAGGATTCTTGAATTAAGAATCATTATACTATGACTTTTTTTGTGGTTAGGTCTGCATTTGACACCACTGAACTGCATCAAACTCAGGTCATATGGCCCCTTCTTTGAAAATCGAGCTGCAGCTCTGTATCCAGCTTCCTTGAGAAGGTGCCGAAGTCATTCCGCCATTTCAGCAAAGTAGAAGGCCCTGCTTCAGGCAGCGGAGAAATCTAATTTTAAAGTCTAATAAGGAAATCTGGGCAGATGAATACCAAGGAGAAGGTGATGTTGATCTAGTTGAGTGCACTGCAGAATTAAAACTTGATGGGAAATCATTGCATTTCAGGGAACAGGACCAGCCAAGGCTTAGAGCACACTATGAGGATCAATATTGGAAGAATAAAATAATTGAATTAGCAAATCCTCAGGACAGATCGGCTGAAGGGACCAACAGCAGTACAGCTCCAACTGACTTAATGAAAGTTAACAGGAATTAGGAACGGGAATGGGCCCCGATCTTTTGGAGTCTGCCCTGCTAACTCTATGGCGGATTACAGAATGTGCCTCCCTCTGTAAGTGAAATTGCCACTGCTGTTGCCTCAGTCACCTGAGGCTGCTGATCTCAGATCCAAGATGGTCAGCAATCCCAGCTCAGTCTCTTGTATGAAAAGAACAAAGTGATCGTTGCAGTTTCTGTCTTAGCCACTTACTAGCTATGTGACTTGGGCAATGTATAACTCAGGTCCCCATCTGTAAAATGGGAATAAGAAGAATTCTGAATTCCTATGCTTCTAGGGGTATTGTACTGCTAAAATGAGATGATATATCAAGTCAAGGCCTAGCACCGTGCCCAGCACACAGTTGGAGCTCAATAAATGTTAAATTTCCCTTATTTTTTCCTATTGCCTCCCAGTATTTTTATTTAGGATCACCACCCTCAGATTGTGGGGAAAAGAAATAAAAATGATAGAAACTGACAGCAATTTTTTTGTTTCCTTGTAGCAAAAATCAAGCAACTCATTGAAGAAGTTGAAATTATTGGCCAGTACAAATTTAAGAATTACCAGTGATTCTATTATGCATACTTATATCATTTTATTTAAAATATTATGTGATTATACATTGCACAGTTATAAACTAAGGTGGTTGAATGTTGGCTGGCTATTCTCAGTGTGTTGAAACAGTTCTCATTAAAGGTCCATCAAAAAGTGTGATTGGGGGGAGGGTAATAGCTTAGTGGTAGAGTGTATGCTTAGCATGCACGAGGTCCTGGGTTCAATCCCCAGTACCTCCATTAAAACACAAAACAAAACCGAGCAGAGTCTGTGACCTGTCGGACAATATCAAATGGTCTAACATGTTTAATTGGGTAACAGAAGGTAACGGAATTTTTTACTTCAGAAATTTAAAAAAAGTGTGATTAAAAATAAAACTACCTACCACCTCAGTTAACTTGGAGACCAAAAGATCAATACAATTTATAAGAGTAAAGACTTTTCTATGAAGCATCTACTATTGGCCCTAACTAGGTGCATTAGGTGTCTCTAATCTTCACCAAAATTCCTAAGTGGCAGATATTATTATTCATATTTTATGGATGAGGAATCTGAGATTCAGCGACATAATGCAAGCTAATAGCCAGGACTCCAACTGAGATCTTTGTGGCCCCAAATCATATGCCTTTCTCCCAGTGCTATCTTGCCAGGCTAACCAAACAGCAGTTAGTTGGCTGTTGGCCTCCCTCCAGTTATTGAGTTCAACTGAGACCAATCTCATTCTGTGTTTTAATGGTACCACACTTTTGAAGGGAGAGTGTCAGGTACATTTTTTAGGCTAAGATAGGTATTCCTTATTAGCAAATCCAATCTTTTACAGGAAGACATTTCAGTAGAAGGATTTCAGAAATACATTATTTACTGAGGTTGAAGTGAGGGTTTTTTTAATGCATCATGGTGTGAATCTTGCCTTTTGTGGCAGGGATTTGTGGCAAAATAAATGTATGTGTGTTGGCTGAATTTATCAGCCAAGCCTGCAATCTGTGTTTATCTAATTGCCAACTCTCATTGGCTCTCAAAGAGAAATAATAATCACTGCTCTTTATTAGCTCTTAGAAGTGTTCAGTATTGTTTTGGATGCATAAAGTATATTATTTATTTCTAATTAACAACCCTGTGAAGTTTATGGAGAGGCACAGAGAGATTATTTAACTTGCCCCAAACCAGACAGTTTGTAAGTGGAAGAGTTAGGCTTCAAACTTGCTCTAACTCTCGTGCCTAGACTCTAACCAGTCTGCTCTGCAGACACCACAAAAGTACAGTGGCTTGGCCAAGACCACTTGAATATTAAGTGTCAAGACCTATATTTTCTACATAAATGTGTCAATTCTTACCACTAGAAAGTGAACAGGTGGCACCAAACTTAATAGAACAGCTCAAAACGGAAAAATCTGTGGACTTTTTACTTTAAAATAAAGAGTAATTGTTGGGGAGAGGGTACAGCTCAATGGTAGAGTGCATGCTTAGCATGCATGAGGTCCTGGGTTCAATCCTCAGTACCTCAGTCAAAAGAAAGAAAGAGAGAGAGACAGAGAGAAAGAAAGAGAAAGAAAGAAAGAAAGATCTAATTACCTCCCCCCCAAATAAAAAAAAAATACAAATTTTTTTTAAAGTAATTGTGGTTTTGTTAATAACAGAAATTTTTAAACAGGATTAATTACACTGACTATCCTTTCTTATCCCCTAATTCATATTCATCCTCAACCAAACAAACCTGTCCACTCTTTTTTGGCGGGGGTAGTAATTAGGTTTATTTATTTATTTATTTTGATGGAGGCACTGGGGATTGAACCCAGGACTTCATGCATGCTAAGCACACACTTTACCGCTGAGCTACGTGCCCTCACCCCCAAACCTCTCCATTCTTAACTTTGGTTTTCTTAGTCCCATATTTGACTTTCTAATTTTCATCACCACCCCCACCCCTGGAATTTACTCCCCTCTCAAATCTTTAAAAATGCTCTTCAGCATCTCAACTGCACTATCAGACTGACTCCAAAATCTTCCTGCCAGGGTCCCTGACTCGCCCAGCTCCTCTGATCACCCCACAAGATGAAATACTCCCCAAAGATTATGTATATTGAGTCCCTGATTATCCATGATGCTTGGTTGTGGTATAACATGTATGAGTTTTCTGAGTTTAAAATTTCAAATTAACCAGAAAAGTTTGTTTAAAATTGTAGAATGTTTTTTGTTTCAATTCTTATTGAAAATTATTTTAGAATGTTTAGGATGACTTTTTCTTCTTAGTAAAAATGATAGGCTGGGTCAAATGGAAATCTTTTTGATGACTAAGGGTCTTTTTACTGATGTGAGGAGGATTACCAGAGTCTTGATTTCTTCATCTGTAATATGTGAGTTATAAAAGTACTTATTTCACTGGCTGATATAAGGATTAAATGAGATAGTATATATGAATAGTACTTTGCCAATAGTATAATGATCTGTAAATACACTTTATTGTTCTCAATAACTTATGCAGGACTGTTAATTTAATAAAAGAAGTAAGTCTCCTTTGACTCTTGAATATATCTAATAGATATTATTATTGAAATTTTCTGCATTGGCTTCTTTTGTCATTGTCTTTTGCTTAAATTTAGAATGTGGAGATAAAAACCTGAATATTATGAAATTCGATTAGTTAATTGAGGTGTTACTGTACATAGCTGTGTCCACTTTCTGCTGATTATAAATGAATCCACTTTTTATTGTTGTCTATAATTTGAGTATTTCTCTAAGTATTTTGTCTTGTCTTTGAATCTCTATTGTATATAACCTTGAAGAGAGGGGCTTTGTCTCTGATTTCTTGGTACCTTCCATTACTACCTAGTCAGAATCTCTGCAAAGAGCTAGGGCGCCGCCCTCTCCCCTTCCGCCAGTCACATACACTTTGACGCACACATTCAAACATACAAAGTTCATCAAACTGAGGGAAATGTCCTGACACTGATAAAAACTAAGGTTCTAGCACAGAACTTCTAAAACCCTTGGGATTTCCTAAGTGATGAGAGAGATCAAGATGTCTTTTGTTATGTTAATGAGATAACTTTTGGACTAAGGATGGGGGCTGGTTGCCAGGAGAGCCAACCTTGTGATTAGAGGGCTGTAACTTTCAGTTCCACCCCCAGACCTCTGGAGTGACAGGAGGGACTGGAGGTCAGTAGATCACCAGTGGCCAGTGATTTAATCAATCATGCCTATGTGATTAAGCCTCCATTAAAAATCCAAAAGGGGGGCCTGGGGAGCTTCTGGGTTGGTGAACACGTGGGGATTTGGAGAGAACTGTGCACCTGGAGAAAGCTTGAAAGCTCAGTGCCCCTTCCCACACATCTTGCCTGGTGCTTCTCTTCCATCTGGGTATTCATCTGTATCCTTTATCATATCCTTTAAAAAACTGGTAAATATAAGTGTTTCCCTGAGTTCTGTGAGCCAAGAATCCAGGGAGGGGGTCACTGGAACCTCTGATCTATAGCCAGTCTGTCAGAAAGCACAGGTGACAACCTGGATTCAGTCCTGGCAGCTGAAGTGTGTGTGAGGGGGTGGAGGGCAGTCTTGTAGGACTGAACGCTTAACCTGTGGAATCTGATGCTGTCTCCTGGTAGATAGGGTCAGAATTGCGTTGAATTGTAGGACACCCAGCTGGTGTCCAGAATATTGCTTGTTGGTGGTTTGGGGGATCTCCCTCCACACACCAATCAGAATTGAGTGCCGTACCTAAAGACACATCTTCATGTGCTTTAGTTTTCTCTTCCCTACCTGGACTCTAAGCTACCTGGGAACAGGAGTAATGTCATCCCCTTTCCTATAGCATTTTGTACAGGTCCAGGATTACACCATTTGCTCAGTGAATACTGGTCAAGTATTAAATTGGCTCAAAATTTTGTTGAGATGTAGTGGTGGTTTTTCTTTACTGCAGCCTCATTTTCCCACTTTCCTGTTTGAAATATCTCGGAGGGAGAGTTTATTTTCTTTTATTTACTTATATGGAGGTACTGGGAAATTGAACCCAGGACCTCACTCTAACACTGAGCTATTTGCCTCCCCACTCAGAGGGAGAGTTTAAAACTTGTGTGCTTTAAATATAGGCCCATAGCTTCCTGCTACAAGGAGAATAGCCAGAAATTGACCCCATTTCATAGCTTTGGGGCCAAAGGTCTGCAAATCATTCCTGAAAGACACTCAGTTCCCCTTTGCTTTATGGACTGATTGTAGCACATGAGCAGTCTTGTAGACCTGCTATCTGCCAGGGGAGGAAGAGGCAGACTGATGGGAGAAGGGGAGGGGGCGGAGTAGAGGCTGGGTTGCTTAAGGATCGATTTGGCCAGTAAGTAACATCCATGCAGAGCTGTTGGTATGTGCATTCCCTGGCACACAGAATCCACTAAGTGGCTACCTCAGCTTCATTCCGAGGACTGCACTAAAGCCTATGCTAAGGGAAAAAAAAAGACCACAGGTGGCTGGGCTTATATGTATGCCTACAGCCCACAGGCAAAATGACTCAGTGGTCTGTGTGGCCTGTGGTCCCCAGAGTAGTAAGGAACCCCACAGAGGGGCCAGAGCTGGGGCCTGAGAGTCTGCCTCAGGTGTAATGCCAAAGATGAACGAGGCTGTTAGGTCTCGGGAGTCCCCACTTTCATTGCTTCCTGCCTTCAGCGAACTCTAGCCAAGGGTTTCTTCCCTCTGTCGGGCATCAGATCCGTCAGGGTGAGAGGGAGAGGCTTGCTTTGAATGCAGATTCTTGGTCCTACCCCAGATTTCCTGAATCAGAATCATTAGAATGGGGACCAGGAATCTGGTTTTTTGGAGATGCTCCAGATTGCTTAAGTTTGAGAGCCTCTGTTGGCTATCCAGAGACTCTGCAGTGGCTGAATTCATTATTCTTCTTTGTTGCTTTCATGCATTTGTGTATTCTCTTGTTTATGTTTAGAATTCCTTCTCCCTTTTCCATCATTCTTGAAGGTATGGGGCAAATGTCACTGGGCTTTCAGAAAGTAGCATTTTTTGATAACTATGAATAAAAGTGAGATGAAAAATAGGCACTGAAATTAGATTCTGTTGTAGAATTACAAATATGTAATGAAAATTCATCCCCCTCCACTAACCAAGAAAAATGCGAGAGCTACTTTATTACTTTGCTGATTTTTTTTTTTACACCTGTGCCCCCTCACTAGAATTGGAGCTCCTTCAGAATAATCCCTGGAACAGTGCTAGTCCCATTAAGTGCTTCATATGCTCTTTAAATGAGTGATTAACCAGCAATGTTGGACAAGAAATGGGGATTCGGACTCCCTGACACGGTAGCATGTGTGAACCTGGCTAGGGAAGACAATACAGCAGAATGGATAAGCCCACGGGGCTTTAGAGTCAGAGAGGCTGGAATTCAGTTCAAACTCTGTTGCTTCTTTTTTTATTTTAATTGAAGTATAGTTGATTTACAATGTTGCGTTAGTTTCTGGTATACAGCGTAGTGATTCAGTTATACATATATATATTCTTTTTCATTATGTTATTACAGCCTATTGAATATAGTTCCCTGTGCTATACAGTAGGACCTTGTTGTTTATTTTATATATAGTAGTGTGTATCTGCTAATCCCAAACTCAGAGAGAGAAAGACAAATATCATATGATATCAAATTCTGTTGCTTATGATCAGTGTGACCTTTTACAATCACTTAATCTCTCTGTTTTTTCGTCTATAACACTGGGATAATAATAGTACCAATCTCATAAGATTGTTATGAGGTTGAAGTGAAATGGTGTGTATGAAGCCCTTGGTATAGTACTGATCTACATAATACATGTTCAGTCAATAGGACCTGTTATTATGTCTATAATTACTGCTCAGACTTGTAATGTCTAACATCCCCAGGGTCCATTAAGCTTATAGGGCTGTTTGTCCCTGCAGCAAATGGCTCTCAGCAATGTGTGTGTGTGTGTGTGTGTGTGTGTGTGTGTGTGTGTTTAAATAATTTTACTCACTCCTATTTCTTTTTTTTTTTAATTGAAGTATAGTCAGTTTACAGTGTGTCAATTTCTGGCATACAGCATAATGTATCAGTCATACATTTACATACGTACATTCCTTTTCATATTCTTTTTCATTATAGGTTACTATAAGATATTGAATATAGTTGCCTGTGCTATATACAGTATAAACTTTTTGTTTTCTCCTATTTCTTTTATTACAGACTTCTACAGCTTTTTCAATCTGTCCCCTTTTAATTTGATGCTTATAATCTTTTTTTTATATGTGTATTTTTTTATTGAAGTATAGTCAGTTTACAATGTGTCAATTTCTGGTATACAGCATAATGCTTCAGTCATACATGAACATACATATATTTGTTTTCATATTCTTTTTCACCATAAATTACTACAAGATATTGAATATAGTTCCCTGTGCTATGAAATATAAATGCTGCTTATAATCTGTGGTGAGATAGCACGCTACATAACCAGTTTTTGAGTTTACGCCTTCACTCATTTAGTAAAGATATTTGTTCAAAAATTCCAGATAACAGATCTGAATACCAGATAAGTGAAGTGCTTAATTTTTTCCTACCCCACATTTTATTATTTATTATTCTTTATTGAATTTATCTGCCATTTAAAAATTGGTTAATAAGTTTGCTGCAAGGCTGTAGCAAGAGGTTTATGCTTTGTGCCATTTTCTCTCTCCATATTTTGGTATTTTTTTAATAAAAATTTTTCCTCAGATTTGAAAATTACACTTGTAGATTTATTTTTCTCTTGTGAGAGCAATTCTTTTCATCAGAGTACTTATTATTTTACGTAGGACATGAAAGGTCAACATAATCTGCAATCTTTTCAGAAACACTCTATATTTCCAAGAGAACAGAATAGTCGAATTGTGTCTTACAAAATTACAAGTGACAAAAACATCTAACAAATTTCATCTTCCCCAGAGACACAGAAATATGGACTTGGCTGGGATCACCTCTATAAATCAAGTCGAAAAATGATTCTTTACAAAATGTTGATGACTGAACTGCACTTTAGCCAGGCTGAAAGGGCATTGTGACCCACTTTTCCTATCAACAAATCTGCGTGGGAATCTACAACATCCTGCCTTTCCGTGGCTTGGTAAATAGAAGCATACCTTTAATAAGCAGGCAGCCTCCATTCGGAGACCATACCTCATTTTTATCACAGTAGATATCTTATGACCAGTTGTCTGTCGACTCACGGACAGTGAAGACAAACTATTCCCCTTTCTTGTTTTATCATTTACAAATGAGGATTTTAAGACTGTAAGAGTTTAAGTATGTTCTTGCCCAAGATCATACATTTATTTCCACTGAATTTTTTTTAACGTTTATTGACTATTTATGTTTTTTTTAATGGCTGTCTCTTTATGTGCCTTGCCCTGTTTCCATTGGGCATTGATATTTATATTTCTCTAAATCACTTTTTAGTACACTTATTTCCCAAGTGATAATAGTTGACAGTGATAAAAATCAAGTTGTGAAAAATAATCACCTATGTTTTTTTCTGACTTTATCATGTATTTGTTGTTTTACATTTTATTTTTTAGTCTACCTATTATTTAGGTTAGTACTATGAAATCAGATTGAATTCTAACAATATTATTTTCCAAATAATGAGTTGTATCAGGAAATTAATTGAAGAATTCATTATTTTACTCTTATTTGAAATACTTACTTGATTCTACATTATTTTATATTAAAGGTTTCTTTTCTAGTCTGTTCTATTTATCAGATATTCTCCTCTTCATTTTCTTAGATTTATGACGTATGTTTACCTGATAGGACAAATCTTTCCTCATTACTCTTTTCCCAGATTTTCCATAGATATTTTCACCCTTTTATTCATCATTACGAATATTAGTATCTATTTGTCAATTCAAAATAATTGAATTTACTGAATGTATATACAAAGCAGAAACAGACTCAGATATAGAAAACAAACTTGTGGTTACCAAAGGGGAGAGGGAAGAGGGGAGGGACAAATTAGAGGTGAGAGATTAATAGATACAAACTACTATATATAAAATAGATAAGCAACAAGGATATATTGTATAGCACAGGGAATTAATAGCCATTATCTTATAATAATTTTAATGGAGTATGACCTGCAAAAGTATTGAATCACTATGCTGTACACCTGAAACAAACACACTATTGTAAATCTACAGTACATCAATAAAAATAATAATTGAATTTAGTATTCAATCAATCAATTTATATATATTAATTAGTTTGGCAAGAATTAACAAATTTACAATTTTGAGTACATAAAATATGTCTCAATGTATTTGTCTGCTGTTCTTTTCTGGTGTACAATTATGTCTTTCTTTAAAAATATCTGGTCAACTTAACTGAACTCTCTGTTGCATTTGAAATGCATTTCCTTGGATTTTTGGGTGTATAATCCTGTCATTCACAAATAATGATAATTTTGCATCTTTTTTTCTATATATCATTTCTATTCATGATCTCAATTCCTTCATCTGTAAAATGAAGATCAAATAGTACTTATTTTCATTAAGGTTGTTATGAAAATTAAAGGGAAAAAGTCACATAAAACAAATGGCCCCATTGTCTTCCATATGGTAAATCCTCTGTCAGTGTTCTCTTGCTTGTCTTGTTACTGATGTCACATTTTTTGGCAACTGGAAGAAAAATATTGAAAATATTGGCATAATCTCTTTTAGGTGGTGTTTACAATAGATAAATTACATCATCTTGGATACCTAGTTTATTTGGATATTTCAAAATCAGTAATAAGCCTTTAACTTTATCAGATACTTTGCTTTTCTATCTTTGGTGATATCTGTTTTTTCTCCTTTGGGTTTTTAATTTGATGGATTATATTAATAGATTTCCTAATGTTGAAAAATCCTTAGGGTCTGTATTTCCCTGGGATTGTCACGGTATGTTTTGCTTTTAATATACCAATAAATTGTTTCATCATTATTTTAATTAGGACTCATATCTACATTATCAGTGAGATTTATCTCTAGCTTTCTTGCTTTGAGCTATCTTTGTCAGATTTTAGTATCAGGGTATTGTTCACTTCAAAAAATTATATGGGAAGCTGTTCATATTTTTCTGGGCTTTGAAGCAGTTTATGTACATTGCAAAATATTTGTGTGTTGTTTTAAAAAACGGCAATATATTTCGACAGAGCAATTACACTTTTCCTTTTGAAAAGTAAACCAGATTCTTTCGCTTCTCAGCTGAAGGCTTAACTGCTCTTGGAATAAACCCGCAAACAGTTGCCGAGGCCAGAAGAGCCCAGGTGATGAGGCTGCTCCTGCCAATCATGTCTCAACCACACTTTCCCAGGCTCACTCTGAAAGAAGCTAGGGAGGCTGAAGCTTCGCTCTCCTAACGTGCCATGCGCCTTCCCACCTCAGGGTTTCTGCGCATGTCATAACCCTCACCCATAGCCCACTCTGCCCTCTCACTCTCTGCTCTTCACATCTTCATCCTTCAGGTTTTTCAGCTTCAATGAAACATCCTGGGAAAGTTACTCCCTGAAAGTAGGTCACCCAGTTATTCTCAATCACAACATCCTATTTCTTTCCTTTGCAGTATTAATAGCTTTTATAATGACTTCTTGTGTTTATTTATGTATTTCCTTATTCATGTGCTCAGTCATTGCCTTATGAATTGCCCATCTACCCCTATTAGAATTTAAGATCTAGTTTTTTGGTATGCAATTATGTTTTTCTCGTCAGAGATCTCTTATAAGTTTTTATATTTGCATACAAATGTTACAATCATATTTACATTCTTTTGGGGGGTGCTCCATGATTTATTCAATTCACTAAGCAATGACAGTCCTCCTAAGGTAGGAATAGCCTTTGCTTGACTTATCCATCTAGCTTCAATGCTAGGTGGGCTGGGATAACATGTCACCAAGTTTGTTTGTTTGTTTGCTTGTTTTAAGAAAGGCTTTTGGCTGGTGCATTTTTCAGGCTCTTTTGTATCTGATATGAATAAATGACAACTTGGCTAAGTATATAACTTTTGGTGCAGAATGTTTCTTCCTCAGAACTCTGTATATATTGCACAATTATTAACATGTACTTTTGAGTATATCAAGGAAGACGTGTGAAATGTGAAATGGCTGATTTTTAATTTTTATATCTAAAACCTTGCCCCTACCCATGCATGCCTCAAAATTGGTAGGGTACTTTAAAGTATTGTTAATAAATTCAAATCAAATATTTGTGAGAATGTGTGGAGCAGTAGGTCTTTTTATTTTTTAAAAAAAGTCTTTTTTGCTGGTATTCAGGAAATCCTGAGAATTTTGGATTCTGGTGTATATTCAGCTCAGAAACGTTTTCAATTATTATAGTTTTTGTTATTTTATCTGTTCTATTTATTCTAGTCTTTTGCTTAGGAATACCAGTTATCTGTGATTGAACTTCTTTTTATTTTTGTTTTTTTTTTTTCTGTATTCTCCTCACTGCTCTTATTTCTCAGTTTTCCTTCTATTTCATGGGTTTTCCTTGGTGTCAATTCTGTTGTTTTTTGCTTAGAGAGTGTGTTTTATTCACGGTTTGCTATGTTAGTTTCTTCAGAATCTTCCTACACAGCTCCTTTTCAGTTTATCTAGATGATTTTGCAAAGCATTCTCTTATTCATTTTTCTCTGTTCTTATTTCACAGAGACCACATCTTGTTGAATTCTATTTAGAATGCTAAGAAGTTTAATTTTTTTCTCTGTTTTCTGGAACAAATAATTGTCAGAATCTGCTTCTCCACTAAGTCTTCAGAAACATCACCTTTCCTCTGTTCTGCAGTATCCTTTCATAGACCCCAAGCTAATCACTCATTCTCCTTCTCCTGGAGAAAGGCGAGCTCTAAGTGGGTCCCAATGTTGTGATGTATGAGAGGCATCCCTTGTTCTCTCATCTTTTCCAATTTATATATAGATAAATCTTTTTGTCAAGTTAGATTGATATTTCTACTTCTTGGTCCAATTTACAATTTGGACCAAGGCATTTATCTGATCCAGGGTTTCTCAGTTTGGGCACTATTGAGCCTTCGGGCCAGATTGTTCGTGTGTGTGTGTGTGTGTGTGTGTGTGTGTGTGTGTGTGTGTGTGTGTAGCTGTCCTGTATATTATAGGATGTTGTGGGAAGCTCTCCTGTACGTTGTAGGATGTTTGGCAGCATCTAGTGGGGCCTGTACCCACTAGATGCCGGTGTGATCACCAAAGATGGTGTCCTCCCCTAGTGTAAGCACCAGAGATGTCTCCAAACATTGACTAATGTCCTTTGAGGACCTACATTGCCCCTGAGTAGAGAATCATTTATCTAAGCAGATTTTGTTAGTTGGATGTGGGATCCCCACTTCTGTTCTAGTTTCCTCTCCCTGCTCATTTCTCTGATACTGAACTAGAGAAGAGAATAGAATGTCTAAGCTCCAGCACCCGCCAGTGCCGGTTACTCTTCTTCCATCACTTCCTCCAACTACAGCGTTTTACTTCCTGGGACTCTTCAGAGCTGCTGAGTACAGTCGAGCAGGTTATGCTCTACAAAGGGTCATCTGACTTAGCGGGGGAGGTAATCCAACATGTACTTCATTCTCCAAGATGTGCGTGTGGAAAGCTGAATCCGCCAAGAGTGAGCGTCTTTTCCTAAGTCAAACAAAGCTAATGAACTTAGGTCTGTTCCTTGCAGAATGCAGTATAGCACTGCCAGTTCCTAGTACACTTCACATTTTCTACCACATTGTTTTCTTGAGTTACAGGCACTGAATGAATTAGAAAGGAAAGAACTGATAGGAGAGTTCAGTGGACACCTGGTCACCTAAAAAAAAGTACCTGCCATGCATTGGTTGGGCTGCCTGTTTTTCTGAATGGTACCTACCCTGGGGCCAAGCAGTGTGGGAGGGATGACACCTCTCTCCAGTGCTATCAGCATGTCGGCCGTGGGGTCCAGGTCACAGTTCACAGTAACTTGCATGTGTATGAGGTAAGAAGTAAATGTACGCATGCGCTAGTAGCATGAGTAAGCATTATGAAAGGACAAATGCGTACACCGGAGCCCGCACGCCACCCGCTTGTCCTGCAATAAAGTGCTGTTTTGCTCTGTGTCAGCTCCTCGCACCTTCTTCCAGTTGGGCAGCTCGCCTCCTCAGAGCCCTCTCCAGCCTCCCGTGGCTGACACAGCACAACAGGTGTTCTTCATTTCTGCTTGCAAACCATATGCCAACTTCCAGTTGCGATTGCCAATTTCATTCTGTATGTCCTATAATTAGAGAAAAACCGTTCCAAGTTCTGGCAATTACTTGCTTGTCAGTCTTTTCCTTTTTTTCTGGTTTTTTTTTTTTTTTTTTTTTTTTTTGTCTTTTTTCCTGTCTTCACAGGTATTATTGTTGGAAAAGTAGGTACGTGTGAAACAGAAACTGCTAGCCAGCATCATTTTAAACCTGAAGTTCTGGATCCACTTTTTGACTTGGAAGACAAACTTTCAATCAAACACATAACTTTTATAGCATCTACTCTGTAGTGAGAAAGATAAAAAGATGAGGACATGATCCCTGCCCTTGAAGAGTTTATAATCTCATAGGGACAAGGTAAGTCTACAAGAGAAAGGGAAAAGGCAAAGTAAGGTAAATGTAAAGATAAAAGAATTACAGGCAGAATAGTTTGGGGGTTTAAAGGAGGAGCAATCTTTTCCATCTCAATCAGGAAATGTTTCCTAGAAGCTATGACATTTGACCTGATTTTTGAAAGATGAGAAGCGGCACCTGAATAGGAACAGATGCATTACAGGCAGGGCTAACAGCATGGAAATGAGCAGAGCATGTCAGCCCCTGCTTCTCCCATCCCTGTTTAGCTGTAAGCACCGAATGCTTTCAGCCTCCAAGCTTAGACCTGTGTATTTTTTTAAACCAAACGTGACAAGTCAGTCAGGAGTTTATGATCATATTCATTATCCAGGTGTCTATTATTGGCCATGAACCACTATGACATCTCAGGGTGCCTGAGCTGCAGCCTCTTCCCAATATTCTTATATTTGTGATCAGTATCATGTGATGTCTGTCTTGATTCCCTAATTTGTATACCAGGTTCCTTCTGAACTCCTAGACTAATTAAGAGGGTCCTAGATTCCCTGACTATCTCCTGATATCTCCATTTTGTTTGAGGCTGAGTCATGATGCCCTTGTCACCTTACACTAGCTAGGACTGTTCTCCTATTGAATAAAAATGGAACTAAGATGATACTACCCATCTGATTCTGAGCATCATTTCAGGTTATGAAGTCCTGCTGCTATGATAAACAGGTCTTCTTGGCTAGTTCGATGAACCTATATCAAGCCCAATTTTACCCACCTTTTTACCCTGGACTTCATACGGCAGACCACTTCACTTACTTCCTTTTTCCCTTGGATCTAGTTCATTAGTAGGGTGAACCCTCTTAGCTTCATCATGACCCTTCTTAAACTTGCTGGTAGAAGTTATCCTGATGGAATATAGGAAGAAGACACTAAAGGATTTTTTTAAACACCTTTATTGTGTATGGTTCCTGTACAATAAACTACACATATTTCAGATGTACACTTTGATGAATTTTGACAGATGTATACACCAATGAAACCACCACCACAATCAAGATAGCTAACATTTCCATCACTCCCCCAAGAGGTACAATTTTTGAATTCCCAGTTTATCCCTTCCTACTCTCTTTAACCCCTGGTAACCATAAATTTGTTCTCTATGTCTGTTTCTATTTTGCAGATCAGTTTGTGTCCTTTTTTTAGATTCCACATATAAGTGATATCATATGGTATTTTTCTTTCTCTTTCTGGCTTACCTCAGTTACAATGACGATCTCCAGGTCTACCCATAGTGTTGCAAATGGCATTATTTTATTCTTTTTTATGGCTGAATAGTATTCCATTGTGTGTATGTGTGTGTGTGTATAAATACTACATCTTCTTTAGTCATCTGTCAATAGACATTTGGGTTGTTTTCAAGGATTTTTTCAACCTCTCCTTAAGTGTAGACTGAGGAAGAAAAATCAACTTTTTTTTTCTTAAAGACTGTGGTGTGTAGAATAGATCCATCTGCCAGTCTCTCTTTTTAATGAGATTCAGGCAGGAGACACTAAAATGGTTACAATGCAAGGTTTGTAATGAAATATTAAACCAAATTTTATTTACTTATTTATAAACCTCAGACTGAAATTTTGTGAATATTTTATTACTAAAATTTTCAAACATACACAAAAGTAGAGAGAAATGTAACACACCCTCATATATCCACCGTTCAGCTTCCACAGTTATCAATTCATAACTGATCTTTCATCTACATCCCAGCTACAGACTTAAGATTATTTTAAAGCAAACTTTAGACATAGTATTATTTTATTTGAAAAATATTTGGAGGAATATCTCTAAAAATGAAGGGCCTTTTAAAAATTATTCCTAAAAATAAAAGAATAATTATTTACTATCACTAAATAGGCATTCCTCAATAGTTATCTTTTTATAGTTTGTTTGAATAGGAATCGAAATAACGTCTATATATTGCAATTGATGGATATATTGCTTTAGTCTCTTTTCATCTCTAGGTTCTCAGATAACTGGTTTTGCTTTGCAATTTTTTTTTTTTTTTTTGAGAAAATAAATTTTTGTCTGTGGAAGTTCTGGCAGTTTGATTTTGCTGCCTGCATCCCCATGGTATCATTAATGTATTTTTCTGTCCTTTGTATTTCCTGTGAATTGATCATTAGATCTCCAGGCTTGATCAGATACGTATTCAATTTAAGGGGGCAAAGCTACATCATAGATGGTGTGGTGTGCTTCCCGCAGGAGTGCTTGCTACCTGGTTGTTCTTCTTTGTGATGTTGTCAGTCATTGATGACTATTGCCCAGAACCATCAGTTCAGTCAGGATTACCAAGTGGTGATATTCTCCTTCAATTATATTTTCTTCATTTATTAGTTGGGATACTTCTATAAAGAGAAATTTTCCCTAATCTACTCTTTAGTAATGGTGAGGTGCAGGTCATATAGGAAAAGCAAGACAAATGATTATTTCTTCTTATCTACCAGTTTTCCAAATAATGTATTTCTTTCCTGGCATCCTTCAAAAGTGCACCATGATTTTTTTTTTAGTATCATTATAAAGTTATGGATATCAACATATTTAAAGTATGTAAGTTTATTTGAACGTATTGTAGTTCGTATCCTTATTGGTGCTCATATAATCCCATCTTAAGCCATTCAGATTGTTCTTGAGTCCTTTTGACATGACTCCAGAAGTTTTTAATGGTTTTTTTGCTTTATGGCATTAACACATGTTCCAGGCTTATTTTCTATGTATCCTGAACCATTGCTGAAATCAACCATTTACCCAAAGAGCTGTGGTTCCTTTTGAGTAGAAAGTTGTATTTTGAAACCATAATTTAGGTACTAAGGATGCTTACTGCTAGTGGAACGGTCATCGTTCCTAGTCCCTTTTAGTGTTCAGAACTAGGGGATATGTATTATTTTCATTTATTTTTAGGGTAAAATATATTACAAATTCATAATAATACTTTCTATTCCTACTCTACTTAACCTTACTGATTTTACATAAGTATCTCCTTTTAACCACGCTGAAAATCATGTTTCTCAATGACCTCTGTATAAATGCACATTTGATTTAACTGCAAAATAACAAAGCCAGTATTACTCACATGATGTGATTACTGACAAAAATCTGTAAGATATTTTCTGCAGTCATTTTATCCATAAGACATATACCAGTAAGTCAGTACCACCAAATTATTATGATTTAAAGTTGCTTGGAATTGTTCCTCTCTTTGTGACCATGTCATCAGTTGGATAGGTGGTTAGGTTCATTTGTTTCACATTGCTTTTTTTTAAAATTAAGTTTATTTATTTTTAACAGAGGTACTGGGGATTGAACCTAGGACCTTGTGCATGCTAGGCATGTGCTCTGCCACTGTGCTATATACTCCCCTCCCCACATTACTTTTTGATTGCTTTTCTAAATGGAATTTTCTTTTATAATTATGTAAAATATTTGCATGGTTTTGAAGTCAAAGCTACAAAATAAGGTATATTGAAAAACAAAGTATATTCTACTAAACAAATCTAGAAAACAAGAAGCCCCACTTCTGTCACTGTTCATTTCTCCTTACTCCTTCTCTTCTCCTATTAATAACCATTATTTTGTTATTCTGTGATTTATCCTTTTGTTCTTTTTAATAAAGCAAACATTTTTGATAAATAGTAGATGAATGCTAGAATATTATACAGCTTTTTCTCCCCCTTGCTACTTTTTATTTAAAAATATATCCTATTACTTGACAATAGGAGGTACAGATATTTTCCATCCCCGTTCAAAACTGCATAATACTCCATTTTGTAGATGTACTGTAGTCTGTTCATTCAGACTTCTCTTGGTGAAGGTTTGGTGATTTTCCAGTCTTGGGCTGTTACAAATACTGCTGCAGTAAATAGTACTGTGCTCACGTCTTTCCATATTTTTGCCAGCATATCATTGAGAGCAGTTCCTACAAGGGAGATTGCTGCGTCAAAAGCTAAATACATGTGTAATTTTCCTAGATATTGCCAAATTCCCCTCCATTGAAATTACAGTATTTTGCATTCTCAGCAGCAATGATTTAGATGTCTCTTTCCCCATGGCCTCGCCCCCAAAAGGTATATTGTTAAATTTGGAGATTTTTTTCAATCAAGTAGGTGAAAATGGTATCTTAGTGCAGTTTTAATTTGAATGTTGAGGCTAAGATTTAAAATCCAACTTTATTTCAGACATTTGATGGGTACCTATTTGGTGCCAGATATACTTCTGGACGTAAAGATTCAGATGAACAAGACCCAGTTCTTGCTTTCAAGAAATCCATAGTCCAGTGGGAAAAAACAAGAAAACCAACTCTATCGGTACAGCATGATAAATGCTGCAATGAAAGCATGCACAGAGTATTATGGGAATATAAAAAAAGGAAATAGAGAGAGAGGGAAAACCAAGCTAGGTGAGTGAGGACATGTGTTTAGGAAACTGAGGTTGAAGAGATGCCCAAACTTACGTGGATCTATGAAGCAGTAAAAGTTAGAAACATAAACAAATACTCTAGGAAACCTGAGTTCTAGTCCCACATTTCTCATGACTATTAACTGCGATTTTTGATAAGTAATTGCTTTTCTTTTTCTTGATATTTAGTTTCCATATATGTAAAATGAGGGCATAGACCAGGTAATTTCTTTCATTCTTTTTTTATTGAAGTACAGTTGATTTACAATGTTGTGTTGGTTTTAGTTGTACAGCATAGTGATTCATTTATGCATGTACATATATCTATTCTTTTTCAGATTCTTTTCCATTATAGGTTATTACAAGCTATTGAGTATAGTTCCCTATGCTATATAGTAGGACCTTGTTGTTTATCTATTTTATATAGAGTAGTTTGTATCTGCTAATCCCAAACTCCCAGTTTAGCTCTCCCCCCCTTTCCCCTTTGGTAACCATAAGTTTGTTTTCTCTGTCTGTGAGTCTGTTTCTTTGACCAGATAATTTCTAAGGCCTCTTTCATCCTTTCTGATTTATGAATGTTTCTGCTGCTTTCTCTCTGTGAGTTGGCTTTACTCTCCACACTTGCCAAGTTGAGGGACAAATTAAATCATTCACACAATGTAGTTAATCCACTTGTCATGGTTTCAGTTGTCAAGAAAGGATCATGGAAGTAAAACTTGGGCCACGTGAATAAATGTTAGAGATATGGGGGAAAGGTAATCAGTTTAAAAGTGGCCAAAATGGATTGGCAGATGATGGGAGATCAGATAGATGTGGTTGGTCAGTAAAAAATTGAGTCAAGATTGAAAATCTTTTTACTTGGGAAGCTGAAGAGTTAAGATACATTCTTAGAGGTCAGTTATCCAAGTTGCAAAAGAAAATCCTGTTAAAAGCAGATCAGTTGCAATGAAGTTTCAGTAATGGTAAAATTCTGGAACACAAAATGACACTTGCAAAAGGTTTCCCATAGTTAGCAGGTCATCACACCTTTTTTTAGGTGACACACCTCTAAGGACAATGAAGTCTACTAAATGCGCTTCATCTTCAGAGAGAGACATTTGAACTTATCATTTACTGAAACAGCCCCAATACATTAAACAGAACTCTATTCCAATAATGAGAGGATGTAATTAGCGAGATGGTGTGTTCATTTTCCAGCTGGAATAGCTTTCTATAGTTGGGGTAAATGTAAAGCTTCTTTGAAATGTGTTCTTTGCAAACAAAATCCCCAAAAAACCTTTTAGGGACCCTCACTTATACAGATACAAAATAATCTCTTTAAAGTAGATGACCCATTTTTTTCCCCCAGGCAATGTTCATAACCAAACACATAATACTTGACTAAAGTTGAGTGGGCAAAGTTTTGCTGGATTCTGCACAGAAGACCAGAGCAGACATTAGCTTAAATATTCACAAAGAAATGTCAGCTTGTAGATCAGATGCACCCTGGGAATTATGTGGAAGTAAAATCGCCATACATCATTTATGGGGATGGGGAGAGATGCAGAATTCTACCTTGACAATTCTCACTAATATTTGTTTCATAACAAGATCCATATTTTTTCTCTAATGGAAAAATAAATGAAGAATGATGGCTATTCTGAGCTCTAGTTTTTGTTGTCGTGTAACTTGGAAGGTGATTGCTGCTTTATTTCCCCCCTCTAGTTACAAGTGGGACTGGAAATGATTAGAGAGCATACTCAGCAGATAAAGCTTCTTTGTGTTGCACAAGTATCTGACTTGTACACAAAAGTCAATCAGCTTTTATTTTGGACATTGTGTTTAAGACAGACAGAACAAATAGCATTAAACACAACCCGTTGGGAAGAAAGCACATTGGCAATTCTGCTTCCTTGCTACGTTTCTGTCTGACCTGCTTTGCACAGTGGCATCTTTTGACAGCCTTCACCTCTAGGTTCAGGCTTAACATAGTGCCTGAGATGTTGATCAAAGCATAAAGAATTATAAAAGCTTCTGCAGGCAGGGTGGGGTGAGGAGAACTCAGTTTTGAGCAGAGCTTGAAATGATCACATCTCGTGATCTGACATTTAGTGGTCTGTAATGATCACTGTTCTGCTTGTACCTTTCTTCCACTTCCCTGAGTCTCTATCATTGCCAGCAGGATCCAGCACTGAAAGTAACTGTCTGTGAGACCTTGGGCCAGTCACTGAATTTTTTTTTTAATTTGCAGGTAATCATGATTTTTCACATAACAGCTTTATTGAGATGAAATTCATACACCATACCATTCACCTATGTAAAGTGTAATTCAGTGGCTTTCAGTATATTTGTTGAATTGCAGTCACCTAATTTCAACCTCAATGACCTCCTCTGTCCCTGGGTTTAATAAAACCTGAAGCTCCTATGTCACAGGTTTTTGGGAGAACAGAATGGGATGATACAAGTAAAGGAACCCGGGAAGGTTAAAGTACCTCTGGAAATAGGAGTTGGTATTGTTATTATTAATGAGATGCTAGTTGTGAGCAGAGCCTTGAAGAGGATCTCAAATAAACTGAAGGGAACTTGGCAGTGATAATAGTCCCTCACATTGACATAACAATTTAGACTTTCAAGGTGCTTTCATTTATGAGCTCTCATTTGAGACATTATTGGTGATGATCTTGGAGTGTCACATAGCCACTCCTGTTCCCCAGAACAGGAGGAGGGGGCCCACTGACTTTAAAGTTTAGAAAGATTCTTCTGTAAATAAGGGAAAATATCTGGCCAGTAGTGCCTTTTCGTCCCCAAATTTGTCTAGCATTAAATACTTCTGAAAAATGGGCTCACCTCTTTGCAATTCTTGTTAGAGCCCCTCTTGTCCGGGACCTTGTAGTGGGCTGTGTAAACGCCAGTGCTAACAGGACCGTCTGAACGCCTGTTCTCCCAGCCAGCTGGCTAATGGTGCACAGCACTCAGAATTTTTAATGTTAATCACCATACTCTATGAAATGGATGCTATTAAAGATAAACAGGATGCTTATAGAGTATTCTGTTGAACATGGCTGCCATTAAAGCATATTCTAGTTTGGCCTATGAAGGCTTAGTGATCATTTTAATGTAACCATTAACAAATGTTCGATAAAGGAAAAATTAAATCTAGCCACGTGAGTATTGCCAGAAACTTCTTAATATGACAACTGGCTGTGTTCCTATATTCCTTTTCTATTGCTGCTGTGAGAAAAAAAATTACCACAAACTTACTGGCTTAAAACAACACAAATGTATTAGATTTCTGTAAGTTCAAAATCTCACAGGGGTCTCCCTGGGCTAACATCAAGGCGTCACCATGGCTGTGTTCTAGAAGGCTTCTGAAGGCTCTAGAAGGCTTCTACAAGTCATCTCCATCCCTATCACGGCCTTCTTCCTCCATCTTCAAAGCCAGCAATGTTGCATCTCTCTGATTCTGCTTTCATCATCACGTCTTTCTGTAAACATGGCAGGGGGTGGGGGGTCGGGGGAGGTTCTCTGCTTTGAAGGACTCATGTGATTAGATTGGTCACACTTGAATAATCCAGGATCATCTCCCCATCTGGATGTCTATAACCTTAATCCCATCTGCAAAGTTCCTTTTGCCATGTGAGGTAACCGTTTATATTCACAGGTGTGGGGATTAGGGCATGGACATCTGGGGGGGGGGGTGTGGATTATTCGTCCTACCAGAGCTCTACAGAGTATTTGCTTCCCATGGATATTTTCTTCAAAACTAAAATATCTGCAAGGTTTTGATTGGTGATTTGTGGGTCACATATAAGGATACTGCCTGGCATGGTTTTCATACTTCATTATCATTAATGTCAGCTAGTTCTGATTTAACTCACTGGAGAAGGGGTGGAAAATGTCTGTACAGGATGGATGTATTTATTCATTCATTTATTCAACAAATATTTAGTGAGCTTCTCCTCTGTGCCAGGCACTGTGATTGGCATTATACATATGGAAATGAATAAGAGTGCCCTCAGCACTCATAGTCTAGGAGAGGAGATGGACAGTCAGAGTACGATACAGTTGTACAGTGAGTGTGATTACATGTAAGAATATAGGCACTGAATTCCTTTTAATTTCAACTACTGATAGTGGGAAACACATAACCACTAGAGTGGTAAAGATTTCAGGGAGCAAAGTCCTCCAAACAGGACTTAAGCTGGAAGATGTCCTTTTCCTTCCCTATGGTCAGAGAAGTTAGAAAATTTATCTCACTGCAGCTCCAAAAGCTATTTTGTAGAAGCCATTAGCAGAGACCACTGTTATTCCGAGGTCATGGTACTCCCTGCATTTCAGCCCTGACCACGTTGAGCAGTAGTAAATAGGAAAGGAAACAGCTGGAGCAACAGATACACAGCAGGTTTTCTTGATAGTACAAGACAAGGTTTTAAATTTTCAAAGCTGAACTTTGAGCAAGTGTGAATCCAAAGATTCGTATTAGCCACTAATATCAAGTCATAGATACTGACTGATGAGAGAAGTGGCGTGTATGAGGCAAACTCATCGGATCTAGATTAGCAGATTGTGGACACAGAAATGCCAATCAGGATAAACAACATACTGTATAGCACAGGGAAATATATACAAGATCTTGTGGTAGCTCACAGAGAAAAAAATGTGACAATATATACATGTTCATGTATAACTGAAAAATTGTGCTCTACACTGGAATTTGACACAACATTGTAAAATGACTATAACTCAATAAAAAAAAGTTCAAAAAAAAAGAAATGCCAGTCAGGTCTGTGGGAGAAGACGATCCAGATGCGAACTGGGACAGACACTACCCCAGCCACTTCAGACCAAGTGCTTTCACGAATAGCCTGTAGAGGAGAGTTGGCAGCCAGAACGGAGGTTGCACATTGGTCCACGATGGACCACACTTGACTTACACATGTTGGGTGATTTCAAAATTGGGAAATTCAAATAGAAATCCAAATTCCAGCTTCTTTGGAAAACTCCAAAGATCTGCACACCCGGCTGTGCGTTCCCACATGGCAACAACCTGTATTAGATGAGTCATAAAAGTCACTGCCCTATGTAGAAGGAACATGTATTCCCTAATTTTCCAGTTTCTACCACTGTTTCCTTACAGCGGGCCCACTTGTGTTAACTTCCTGGGCTTCATAGCTTCATAGGTGAAGTATGCTATATAAAGTTCTATCAAGATAGTATTTAGAATTTATTCTGTATGTTTATGATCCACCACAGGCATATGCTTATGGAAACTCTTTAACATCCTATATATAGTTTATTCCACAAGGTGGGTTCCGTTTTATCTTTGTAATGTCTTGAGTTTCTGCCCTCTGCAGGCATTGCTAAGGAGACAGTGCTGTTTTGTTGCCCAGATGAAGCAGATACAGTAGCAACTGGCACCTCTTAAACAGAATAAGTTGAACAAAGTCAATTCCTGTTTGGGTGGCCATCTTTTACAAAAACGGCTTGCTTCCTGTAAAGCCACTATTACCTATGGTCCCACACTCCCCCAAAAGAAAATAATAGCAGGCCAGAGAAAATCAGCTTTTTTTTTTTTTCCCCAATCACGATACAACATTCTTTCAACTTTAAAAGTCTATCATTACTTGTTATTTGTAGAGCTAGCTTTATACACAGGCGGGCAGCTGCTTACCTGGTATGATTAATTGAAACACTAGAAAGGAAGACCTCTTCATCATTGGAATATACCTTTCTCACCTCCAGAAGCCCGAAATTCATTCAACAGGGACAATGTTCTTATCTGAACTCTTAAATGTGAGAATCATCCAGAAGCGAAACAATCATTTAAAAGTATTTCAAGTATCTCTCAGAATGGGAACATACTTAAATTCATTAAAAAATATATAATTATTGGTAACAGGTTAACTACTATTCTAAATTATAAAACAAAGGGATTTTTTTTTCTGCTACACACGCAGATAAAATATTGACACACGTAGTTTTTTGTTTGTTGTGGTTGTTCTAGTAAATGGTTCACTAAAGCAAAAGACATTTCCTTACATTACATTTTTCTTCTCTTTCACAAAGATAAACTAAGAAGTTAGACAAGGTCAAGTTTATCTTGGTGCAGTGCCTGAGATCTCTGAATGCAGATTTTGGAGTTTTTTTTCCTGGGGGACTAGTGAAAGGTGGGAGAGAAAAAATGTACTGTATCTGCAAGTCAATATTTCCTTCAGTATTTTCAAATCTAGGGTATTAGTCTCTTGACATACCCATGAATGTTCTATTTTGGGGGCATTTTTATTCCTGGACTGAGAAATGAGTGTTTTCTACCTTCAGCCATACTCTTGACAGGGTTTCTAATGAAAGTTCTGCTTCCCACTGGAAAATTCTTAAGGGAATGAGGCCTGGAATAAAAAGGGCTAATGAAATCCAACAGTTCTTCCTCGCCTGATGCTACCTTGGGCTGTACCTCACATGAAAACTCCTGCTTCCTACTTTCATAGTTTCAGATGCAAGTATCCTAGCTAAGTTGACTGTAGCCATTTTGTAGCAAGGCATCAATAATTAAAAAATGGTCTAAAGGTCATGTCTACATGTTATCAAGAAACTTCTGTTATTTGCCAAATGTATGAATTGCCCAATCCGTGTCTCCCAAAGTATGTTCTGTGCAGCTGAAGTACTGGATTATGTTTAGAGAGTCTGGAATAGTGTTTTTGATCAAATATATTTAGCAAAATCTGGATTTAAAAGTTTAACAGACTACTGCAGAATTTCTCAGGCCTTCAGTATATGTCCTAGATGATCAAGAAAAAGGATAAGCAGTGCTTTCCAAACATTTTTTTTACCATAGAATTCTTTTCTTGAGGAGAATTTTTCATAATATACCTTAGGAACATATTTGAGAAATGCTCATTCATGTCAAATTGCCTTATTTTTTGTGTCTATTTTCTGTTTGCCCTTTGTTAGCCTTTATTAGTAGATGATCCTAGAATTCGATTCTATGACAAAATCCAGTAAGGGAAGCTTTGCCATTTTTCTAAGGATCAGTAGGATGAAAAGGCCCAATTTCAAGAATGGATATGAATCAAAATCAGAAGCATTGGATTCATTTAAATTGTCATATTTCTAAAGGCAGGACATTTGCCATTAACTTCTAAATTGATTCTTGTCTCCATTTTAAAGTACATAGTGCTATGTTGATAGATTAAGGACATAAAAACCATAGAAAGCAGAAGCAATTTGGTTTTAGACAACTGATGTAAGTTTTTTATGAAATCATTTTTTGCAATCCACTCTTTTTTTTTTAACACTATATTATATATTCATAAAGTTGTACAGCCATCACCACTAATTCCAGAACATTTGATCACTCCCAAAAGAAACTCTGTACCCATTAACGGTCACTCCTTATTCCCCTTTCCTCCCAACCCTCTAGAATCACAAATCTACTTTCTGACTTTATGGGCTTGTCTAATACAGAAATTTCTTATAGGTGGATTCATACAATATGTGGTCTTTTTGTCTCTGGCTTATTTTACTTAGCATAATGTTTTCAAGTTTCATCTGTGTTGTTACATGAATCTGTACTTCATTCTTTTTATAGAGGTGAAAAGATTCCATTCTATGTGTATATCACCATTTGTTTATGCATTAATTGATGGATATTTGGGTTGTTTCCACTGTCTGTATTATTATGAAAAATGATGCTATAAAGATTTTTGTACAAATTTTTTTGTGGACATATGCTTTCACTTCTGTTGGATATATGCATATGAGTGGAATTGCTAGGCGATATGGTAATTCTGTGTCTAACCTGTTGAGGAACTGCCAAACTGTTTTCAAAAGTGGCTACACCATTTTAACATGATTAATATTGTTAAAAATGTCCGTATTACCCAAAGTGATCTACAGATTCAATGCAATCCGTATCAAAATCCCAATGGCATTCTTTACAGTTGTAAATGTTGACAGTATAATCAATTGAAGTGTTCTTGGATATACTATCCCATGTTACTGTGATGAGAAATCATTTTAATTTAGAGGAAGGTGTTTTAAGCAGACTAAAAGCTGAGTGTGAATAGCAAGTCGGCTTCAGTACAGTATATCTAAACTCTCCTCCTAAAAACAAATCATTGGCTTTTCCCCCTGTTTTGTGTGAGTCCGTGTGCACATGTTCACCCACAGCCCCCACAGCCGTGTTGGCGCTAATTGGCATCCTGGTAGTCAGTTTCACCCAGGGGTCAAGGACTGACAGGTGGAGAGTACTGTGCCTTGTGGTGTGCTTTTGGTGAGGGCAGAGGTACGTAGGCAGAAGGCAGAGTGGAGAGCTCACCCTCCACTGCTCTGTCTGCTGTTTGGAGAAACAAGATAGCCATTTTAGGCTCCAGCTTGATATCTTTACAAAATCAGAACTATCATTATGAGAAAGAACTTAGGAAACCAACGTGGGTACTAGTCCTCAGTCCTGAGACAGTTTCTCCTGAAGGCTTTTAAGAATGCTGTGTAGGATATGTAGGCTTTTCATTTGTTTAAATGCTGAAACAGGGGGATAAAAAGGCAACCTCCCCTTATAAGGGTTTGGCTTGTGAAATAGCCCAGTGTATTTAAGAACTAAAACACAGTAGCTAATTGATAGGTAACTTAGAAAGTGTCCAATGATGTGGTCAATAAATCTGCGGATAACATTTTTCAAATAATTTCAGATAAATAGAAGCATTTTGCAGTGCATATGGCTGGGTGAATTTGTAAATCAACATCTTAAAAGGCTGATTTATATTTTAATGGCTTGGACAGGCATCTGTAATAGAAAAAAGGCGAGCTGAATAATTTTAACTACAGGTGACCTTTGCTCTTGCGAAAGTTAACAATGTGAAAATGCAATCATACAAGATACTTATTTGTAGTACTAATAATATGCATACAAATTTTATAATGCTTATTGTAAAATGAATAAGTAAGATGTAAGAACTGAAAGATGAAATGATAATTATTATAATTTGCTTTATAATACTATTTTTGGTTTTAAACACAGATTTTCCCTGGGATTTCTTCAAGTATGTTTTCCAATTCATTTTCAGTATGATTGGATTTGTTAGAAAGTTGTATTATATGCAAAAATGTTCAAGATTTTTAAACATAATATATGCATTATTGTACTATATTCAAATTGTATTACACGTGCGTAGCTGCATTATATTCAAATTGTAGGTTGATGTGTTTTTTAGGAAAACATGTTTTCTCATTATAAAATTAATCAGTGCTTTGAGCAGAACCTAAAAACTATAAAGAAACAACAGCTGTTTTTAAGAATGTCAGTTTTCTCAAATTCTTATCAACAGTGGATGTTATTTAAAACATTACCAATCTAGTAGACAAACCTACATTTTTTAGCATTCTTTTTAATATTCCTTCCTATCTTAAAATCATTTTTCATTTGTCATTCCCATTTGTGTTTCTTTACAAACTGCACATGCCAGGGTCTGCCTATTTCTCTACTGAAGTGCTCAAATTTTTTGATTTTCACTCCTTTTTATATGAAAGATTTTCACTCTTTCTCTATGATCTCTGTGGCAAATGTTTTCAGTCATGAATTTCTAACTTTGTATAATGCTTAAATTGGCCTTCCAAACCTAGAGATCAGATAAATCCAGCCAATATTTTTGGTTTAAGTTTGTTTCTTTGTCCTTATTTAATGATTCAGGAACAACACTGATACCATCAATATGACGTTTTATGCTTTCACATGCATTTCAAGTAATTGTCTAAATAAACCCTTACAAGAGTTCTGCTAGGTAGGCACCTTCATTATCTTATATCTCATGCCTCAGAAAGACAATTATTCATTAGGCTATGGAGCCCAACCATATCCTGACTCCATATTTTATGCTTTCCTTTCATTCATATGACTTTTACTGATTTGGGGTCTTCCTAAAGATCACATAAAGATTCTATTAGTAACTGTTGGAAATTCCACCAATAAAAAATAATAATAATTAAGAAGATATGGCTTAATAATACTAAAGAATGAAATGGTTTGGTACAGAATTGTTTTTAAAGAGTCATTTTTAAGAGTACTACATGTTTATCTTATAAAATCTAGGGAAACATCAAAATACAGATGGTGGAAAATTTTAAAGTATCCCCCATAATCTCTCCACTCAAAGATAAAAACACTGAGAGCATTTTTGTATGTAGTCTTCCCATTTTTTGCTTATTTCTCTATTTGTATATTTATATATGCATTTGGGGATCATATCATATAATATATGTGGTATTGGTACCGAACAGAACTTGGGTCCACTCGCCTGCCATGCAGCAAAGCCAATTCACTGATGCTGAGTTATAGTGAAGGAAAGAAAGCATGATGTTTATTGCAGGCACCAAGCAAAGAGTAAGGGCAGCTCATGCTCAAAAGACCCAAACTCTCCAATGGCTTTCAGGGAAGGGTTTTTAAAGGCAACATTTGGGGGTGAGGGCTGCAGGGTGCATGATTTTCTTCTGATTGGTTGGTGGTGAGGTAACAGGGCGGTGTTTCACCCACCTTCTGGTTCCAGCCAGCCTGGGGGTCTTCGTGCTTGTGCTCAGCATGTAGTCACCGTCCTCCACCTGGGCAGGGAGCCTTAGCTCCTGAAGAACAACTCAAAGATACCCATCAGATTGTTATGTATACTCCTTGAGGAGAAACTAGAACTATTTTATCGCTAAACTATTGTCATTATTTTTCTTTTTTAACTGCTTTTCCTTTATTTCTGCATTCCCCTACTTTTCCCTAATTAGTAACTGCCTGTATCTGCTTTTTGGAACTCAGGGAAGGCCTAGGAGACTAAATAAAGCCTTATTCTACAAACAAGAAATGGGACATGGGGTTTTTGTACCTGGGAGGACCCTGCAGGGTCCTGCTTGGTTTCAGTCCCCCTTTTCTTTGATACTCCTCAATCTTGAGGGGAACAGGTACAGGAAAAGAGAGGGATTAAAGTTTTGGATAGAGAAGTTAACCATAAACTCGGCAAAGGAACTTGATTTTGGGGGGGACTCGGTTTTAGTATTACATCTTGTTTCTGCCATTTAATATATTATAAAAATGTCTCCATACAGTTAAATATTACTAGTTTATATGATTTAATAGCTACATAACATAGCCAGTCCTCTATTGTTCAACATTTATATTTTTTAACCACAAAAAAAATGCTTTACTGAAAATCCTTTTCTTATTATTTGTTATAAAGTGCAGTTTGTGGGTTAAAGGCCATTCACCTTTAAGGTTATGTGATGCAAATTTTCTACATGCCTTCCAGAAAGTATATTTACTTGTCCTTAGACTGTGATCTTCAAATGCGTAGACCCAACACGTAACCTGATACCTGTCACACAATAGATGCTTAATAAATACTAGTTGAATGATCAAGTGGTGAGATAATGAGAGAAGAAAATAAGAAGAGTAGAAAAAGAAAACAAAGGAGAGGGAAGAATGCATGCAGGACCTTGAGACGATGCTGAGTGTTGGCCCCCAGACCACCTCTATGGCATCTTTACCTACTAGTGTATGAAAGAATAGGGATGCTTCATTTAGTAGATCCTCTTTGGTCGGGGGTGGAGACACACAAACAAGAAACTTCTTTCTCTGGATTTGATTTCTTCCTACAATCATTGTACAATCCTACAATGTCTTATTCTTTCTCGTGGATGCCACTCCAAACCTCCAAATTCCTCTTCCATTTTAACTCTCAAGTTTTATCCCTGACGAGACCTACTTTTGTATAAACAAAAGACCTGATAATGAGCATTTTCAAACAAGAGCTATTTACTTCAGGACTGTATCTTTTTTTTTAAAATTGAAGTCTAGTCAGTTTACAATGTTGTGTCAATTTCTGGTGTACAGCATCATGTTTTAGTCATCCATATACATACATATATTCCTTTTCATATTCTTTTTCATTATAAGTTACTACAAGATATTGAATATAGTTCCCTGTGCTATACAGAAGAAACTTGTTGTTTATCTATTTTATATATAGTAGTTAGTATCTGCAAATCTCAAACTTCCAATTAATCCCTTCCCATCCCCTCCCCTGCTTCCCCCTGTGGTAACCATAAGTTTGTTTTCTATGTCTCTGAGCCTCAGGACTTATCTTTAGCAGCTCAAAGAACAAATGGAAATTTGAAATGAATTTTTTTTTCTTTCACCAGAACTAGATAAATTTTCAGGTATGACTTTGTAGCCCAAGGCTAGAGTAAACCTTAGGAATATTGTTTTCTTTTCCTTCCACTTACACAAAAAAACACCCACCACTTTATTAAACATGCAAAGCAGAGCAAGGTACATTTATCTTTGCAGTCAGCCATGTCAAAAATTCCCTGCAATTTCTATGTGTCCCACCTAAAAGGGGTAAATAGGAATAATTATCTGTTTATCATCTCTAGGCGTCTCTTCCTGCATCCCTTTCTCTGCCCAGTGTCCTCCTGTTCTTTTCTCCTCCTCTCTCCTCTTGGACCAAGGACAGTTTCAGGGATGATACTGACCCTTGATGATTTGACTGACTGATTACTATTTCAGTTCTTTCGCTGCCTCAATCAGGCATTCAAATTTTCAGTCATTTTGCTCCACTTGTGGCCTATCAAGTTTTTCCCATTAAAGGACCTTCAGGCCTCAGCAAGCAGGTGAAGAGATGTGTTTTGGATAACCAGGGCCCCATAGTCTCATGAGGCCTACCCCTTAGGCTGGCTCTTAATGAGTCCTCTTAGAGAACTAGTGCAGGGGAAAGAATTCAGAAGGATAACCTATGATCTCTCTCAATATGCAGCCCCACGGAGAGAATGAGCTCCTTGTCAGCCCAGCCTAGACTCTTCTCCCTGGTAGGTGCTGGCATCAGAGGAGCTCATAGCCGTTTGTCCTTGGCTTTCAGACTAGTAGCCTGCCTGAGAGTATTTCTGTCTGGCGGCATCTGAATGTAAACTGGTCATCCCTTATTGCCTTCTTCTCTAAAACTTCCAGATACGTATTTCACACTTTCTGGCATTTTAATATTTAGTAAGTATTTAATAAGAGATTTATTCTACAACATCCTGTTTGATATCCTCAAAAGAAACCCTCACTTCCTATGTTATATCCACCTCTGAGAATGCAGTTTCTGATAAGTCAAGCAAAATCTTTCTAATTAGATTTATGGCTGTAGTTTTGATCTTTAAATGGTGGGATGAGTGGATGCAGTTCCAGTGGATTCCTGGAGATAGCTGGGCACCGAGAAATAGTAAAAAGCAGGGCTTAGGCCTTTTTATTAGGTTCTTTTCTGGAATCTACAACCTTGGCCTAATAAAAAATTTACTATTATTAGGTGGTGGGGATTATGTATTATGCTGAGTAGCAAAACATAGTAGATTCTTAAAAAAATAATGTTGAGTGGCTGCAGAGTAAGTTTCCAAGGTCATACACAATGGTCCTTTCAACCAGATTATTTTATTTGTTGAGTGGTCCAGAAAGCTGCAGGTTTAGTTCACAACCTGGAGTCGAGTATGAGGTGGGAGAGGTGGCCGGAGGAGTCACCCATGCGGTTTTTCAAGAAAAAACAATCCTAACAATGTCTTTGAAATGTTTCCTGTGCTGCTTTGTATTCTTTTCTTCACACTAGATTATCATAAAGGGATCAATGGAAGCATTTTATCCCCTCCACTGCATGCATTTTTTTTTTAACCTGTAGGAATAAAGGTAAAATCTAAAAAGTTCGGTTGTCTTCTATATGCTTCTGGTCTGAGTACTAGGACTGGGGTGTGGGAAGGTAGGCCCAACAGTAACACTTCAAACATATCTGTTTCTCAGAAATGTATTTCAGTGTCCTCTGAAATTCAGATTAGAAGGCCACTGAGCTAAACATTAGAGAACCTACTAAAGGTAAAATTATGCTCCTCACTACAATAGTATTAAGATATACAATGTTGACCAAATATCTTAGTGGACTGCCCCACCAACAGAGTAATTACTATCTTTGTTGATTCATTCAGCAAATGAATTGAACACCCACTATATGCCAGGCACTGTACTTGGCATTCAAAGTGAGAGTAGGACAAATTACTACAAATTTAGTGACTTCAAACAACATGGATTTCTTTTTTATTTGTGTGTGTGTGTCTGTGTGTATATATATAAAAAGACATATAGTCAGTTTACAATGCTGTGTCAATTTCTGGTGTACAGCATAATGCTTCAGTCATACATGAACATACATATATTCGTTTCCATATTTTTTTCACCATAAGTTACTACAAGGTATAGAATATAGTTCCCTGCACTATACAACATGAACTTGTTGTTTATCTATTATATATATATATGTTAGTATCTGCAAATTTCTAACTCCCAATTTATCCCCTCCCATCCCCCTCCCTACCTGGTAACCACAAGTTTGTTCTCTATGTCTGAGAGTCTGTTTCTGTTTTACAAATAAGTTTGTTTGTTTGTTTGTTTTTAGATTCCACATATGAGTCATATCATATGGTATTTTGCTTTCTCTTTCTGGCTTATTTTGCTTAGAATGACAATCTCTGGGTCCATCCATGTTGCTGCAAATGGCATTATTTTATTTTTTATGGCTGAGTAGTATTCCGTTGTATACATATACCACAACTTCTTTATCCAGTCATCTGTCGATGGACATTTAGGTTGTTTCCATGTCTTGGCTATTGTATACAGTGCTTCTATGAACATTGGGGTGCATGTATCTTTTTGAACTAAGTTTCCCTCTGGATACATGCCCAGGAGTGGGATTGCAGGATCATATGGTAAGTCTATTTTTAAACATGGACTTGTTATCTTACAGTTCTGGGGATCAGAAGGCCTAAAAAAATCAAGATGGTGGCAGGGCTGTGTCCCTTCTGGAGGCTCTTGGAGGAAATCTGTTTTCTTGCCTTTCCCAGCTTCTAGAGGCCACCTATAGTCCTTGGCTCATGGCCCCTTCCTCCATCTTTAGAGATAGCAGCATAGCATCTTCTTTCTATCTGACCTCTGCTTCTATACTTCCATCTTCTTCCTATAGGTATCTGACCCTCTTGTCTCCTTCTTGTAAGGATGCTTCCAATTAGATTGGTCCCACTTGGCTAATTCAGAATAATCTCTCCATCTCAAAGCCTATAACCTTAAGCATATCTACAAAGTCCCTTTTGCCATGTAAAGTAACCATGTAAGGTAACATATTCAAGGGTTCTGGGGAATAGCACATGGACATCTTTGGGTGAGGGGACATCATTCATCCTACCACAATGCTCGTGCCCTTGAGTTAGTTTATAATATACCATAAGATGATAGACATTAAACAGATTTTAAAAATTAAATATGATAAATTATAAGATAACCTTTGCACAAGTTACTATGGGAACACAGAAGAGAAAACATCGGACTGCCCTGAGGAAGTGCTTTATACAGGAGATGTTTATATTGAGCCTTAAACGAAGATGAAGGAGGAAAGAGTCTGGGAGATGGAGAAAGAACCAGACTTGAAAGAGCATGACTTTCTCAGGCAGCAAACACCAGTTCATTGTGACTGAGGTATGGGAGGCACATGATGCAGTAACAGAGGATGAGGCCAGAAAGGAGACGTGGGACCAGCTGAAGAAGAAGTTTGCAGCCATCTTCCATAATAACTGATTTGTATGTTACTTTCCTTTAGACAGCGGGGAGCCATGGGAATAATAAGTATTTCAGAAAGACCACCCCTAATGTGGTATGGATAATGCTTGGCTGGAGGAGGAGAGGAATAACTGAAGGCACAGAGGTCACTGTTCTTGAAGTAAGATATCTGTGAACAAATGGAACATATTCAGTATAAACATGGCTAAATCAACAAACTGCCTTATTTGACTATTTTTCTATCTGTGGTAGGTTGACTAATGATCCCCAAAGTTATGAGGTCCTAATACCTAGAACCTATGAATGTTATGTGAGTTGGAACAAGGATCCTGCCAAATGTGATTGAATGAAGGCTCTTGAGATGGAGAGATTTTCCTGAGTGAGCCCTAAATGAAACTACATGTATCCTTTGTAAGAGGAAAGTGGAGGGAGATGACAGATGGAAGAGAAGGAGACAGTACGACCATGGAGGCAGAGACAGAAGTGATTTGGCCACAAGTCAAGGAATGCTAGCAGTCACTGGAAGCTGGAGGAAGCAAGGAACAGAGTCTACCCTAGATGATACAGAGAGAGCATGACCCTGCTGATACTTTGATTTGGGCTCAGTGAAATTGATTTTGGACTTCTGTTCTTCAGAGTTGTCATGGAATACATTTCTGTTTGTATTTTTTAGCTACCAAATTTATGGTAATTTTTTTCCAGCAGCCATAGGAAAATAATACCCTCCTAATACCCTAGTTTACTCTGAATGGACATGTCCTGTGATGCCCTAAACATTCTTAGGGCACTATCATGCTCAGAAGTTGATCCCACCTTTAGTTTAAATGATGCATCTCTCCCCAGTAGCTACCCTTTTAGTCTTCATAGCTAAGAGGTTAATGGAAGATAGATGTTTCTATTTTATACAATTAGGGAAATGATTTTTTTAATTGAAGTATAGTCAGTTTACAATGTTATGTCAATTTCTGTACAGCATAATGTCCCAGTCATACATATACATACATATATTCATTTTCATATTCTTGAGAAATGATTTTTTTTAGCTCTTAGTACAAGCCGTGTTATGCTCTATTTAAATATGTATTTTTAGAGTTTTTAGCTCAAGAACTTGAGATGATGTGTAAAGCAAAAACAAACAAACAAGCAAAAGTACTAGCTGGGGTTGATGGATCAGCAAGCCTTCCCTGAAGGGTGGCACCATTCTGAGCTGACACTTCATTAGGAGAATATTTGAAAAAGAGCTTGAGCTCTCACAGTCCTTTGAAGAAGCTGCCGTTCCCACAGGGGCAGCTATAGTGCCATTCAGAAGAGAATCTTTCATGTGCGTGTAAAGTTTTCATGTATGCAAATCAGATTCCTGCCATGTTTTATTTAATGGGTTGTAAAATTTTTTTTCTGTATTAAAGAAGCACTGAGTGGTGTTAACCTATGAATGAGAGGCAGGGAAGTAGATTATAAGGAGCAAGGACCCTCAAGTCAAACAGAAGTTTTGCCAATATCAGGACTACTATTAAGTCAAGCACCTCAACATATTCGTCTGTGAAATGGGGTTAATAACAGCACCTGCATCATTAGGTTGCTGCCTCAATTAGATGAAATGAAACATACACAGCACCTGGCATAGCTTTTGACACATACAAAACACTCAACAAATATTTGAGGTTATTAAAATTAGAGTCATAATGATGGTGATAACATTATTTTTGTCATCGGGTACTGCTACATGGTGAGATGCCCATTAAGAGCATCATCTTGCAGAAAATTCTGGAAAAGTACAGATACTGTGTTAGTAACTCAGTTTTGAAGGTGGTATTAAGCCCTGAGCCAATAGCCCTTGTGACAGTACTTCTGCTGTGGTTCCAGAGGGATGCAGAGCAGTCAGTAAGAATGCCTCTTATCACAGAAAGCACATTAGAAGAAGTAAGCCTGGCCTTTAATGGGTAAGCTAACTTTACCTTGGAGGTGGTAAAAGCCAGTCAGGAAGGACTTGGTATGTTCACAGCCAGTGTAACAGGTATGACTATGAACAATACAAGAGGGTGGTTCATGAAGTGCTAAATGATAAATATATTGATCAGAGAAGGCCTGGAGTACTCAAAGGAAACCTGAAAAAGCAAAAAAAAAAAAAAAGAAAGAAAGAAAGAAAGAAAAGAAAATTAAGCTGGTTTTTGAAGAAAGGGGAGGAGTTGAGTGGAACAGGGAGTTTAGAAGGAAGGGGAACACTTCAGCCAGGGGCAATGATATGAGTAAAAGTAAAGCATCACAATGGTCCTAACACCACCAGCTTATCCAGGTACTCTACTAACTCGTTCCATCCCGATTCCCTTGTAGCCAAAATAAACTAATCATTAGTCTGAATTCACCCAGCAAAGCTTTCCTGCCTCTATATGTTTTCCGAGACTGCTCTGAAAGCCTATCCATCTCAAAGTCTGTCTTCAGTTCTGCTGCTTTTGTGAAGCCTTTCCTTATCACAAGATGATGTATTCTTACTACCCTTATTATAAGGTCCCCATAGCATCTTGGGTGGTCCTGTCTAATGCTACTAATAACATATGGCTTCAAACTAGAGTTCTTTGTACAATTGTTTATAAATTCCTTGAGGGCAGAGATCGGGACTTGTTCATCTCCATACACCATGAAACTGTGCAGAGAGCTTGGGCATATTGCTGCTGTCAATTTTTTATATTAAACTGAATGATATTGATCTCCATGTTCCTTGAGAACTCCCCAAACTAAAGCAGAAATAATGCTCACTCTGTATTTCCACATAATGTTGAAACTGGAGAGTCCTGTGGTTTATCCAAATATTTTACGTCTTCTACCCTGCTTCCTGGTTTGCTTGTTTATGAGGACGTGTAGCTCGTTGCTGGGTGTATAGTGGATGCTTACATAATATAATGAGAAAAATGGTAATTCTCAAATAATTTGCAAATTGCTATCAAACTTAACTTGTACAGCACAGATAAAAATCATTTATTCAGTGATTCAAATTGGGATGGCAATTAGAACTCTGTACTAAAAAAAAATCAGTTTTTGTATTAAGCTCTAAATCATCCTGTCTTTACACTTAAGCAGGTGCTGATTGGAAATTTACAGATCTTGTTTTAAACCAGGCTACTTTCTCCATGTGGGCAGTAATATATACATTTACATATTTCTGGCATGATTATTTTTGTTTGTTTTTAATGGAGACATTTATTATTATTGGGGGGGTAACTAGGTTTTTAATTAATTAGTTAACTTATTTATTTTAATGGAGGTAGTGGAGATTGAACCCCGGACCTCTTGCATGCTAAGCACCACTTAGCTGTACCTTCCCCCTAGGCATGATTGTTTTTATTTGCTTGTCTTTCTCATTGATTGTGAAAGCCATCAGGGCAAAGATTCCATCCTCCATTTTTGTATAACCACCTATACTGAGCTGTACAGCAATCTATCTGTTCATTCTCAGCACTTGATAAATACTAACTTACTTAAAAGACAGTGACCTCAAGAGGGTTAAGAGTGACAGAAATATTTGGTGAGAATTCTCAGGCAGTATAGACTGATTCTTTTGGAGAGAGAGTAAAGAGTGGAGACAGTATTAGAGGATTCATTCTGAAGCCTAGTTTTCCATGTTATAGATAAACTGGCAATTTTCTGTTAACCTCATTAGATTCTATTAAATAAAAATATATTTCTCACAGTTATTTGTGTTTGATAATGATGGTTAAGTAGAATCATCTCCATTCCCTCTTCCCTGATTTCTGCTGCTTGCAGGCTATATAAATCGTGTATTGATTACTTGTCTATGGTTTGGTCCACAATTAGGGAATTTTTTTTCTTGCATAGTAACTCTAGAAAAGGACCTTCGTTTTCATTCTGCCTTGGATTCAAAATGACAAAGCAGATTACCCCCCAGTGGTAGTTATTTCACATACTAGACTCCATTATTTTTTAAGAATCTACTATGTTTTGCTACTCAGCATAATACATAATCCCCACCACCTAATAAAAAATTTAATGGGTAAAGTACAAATCCTACTTTATCATTGGAGACTTCTAACACTGAATATATGAAACTTAAGAGAAAGGTCAGTAAGAAAATATCTATCTCAAAAAAAAAAAAGACAATTGCTGTGTCTATATAGAAAAGCTTCATATGAACCAATTTCACTGCAAAGTAAGCTATTTAATAAGCCAGGAAATTTATCCTCAGTAAAAGATAACACACACGTACTCACAGCTTTCATTGTCATCAGTTCTTAAACTGGAGTATCATCTGTGACTCTCCATGTTTTATGGATTAGTTAGATAATAAAAAAAAGTCCTGCTGATCTCTTCCCAAGTATTTCTTTTTAGTTATATCCCTAACTGTGGTTAAACTAAATGAAAATAATACACTTGAAACTGTAAAGAGTTTTTATTAATTGATTTTTAATAAGGGTGATTTCTGGATGATACCAAATGGCCAAGCCTAAATCTCATCTCATCTGTCTCTCTCACCCCTCCTCCCTCCCTGCGTGTCTCTCTCTCTCACACACACACATGCACAGACAGCCTGAGTCTATATATTTTGTCTAGCCAAGACTAACCACCAGATTCTCTAACTGGATTTTTCAGCTAACAACTGAAATCTGAATTATGTAGAACCAGCATTTGCCAGTTAACTGTATTCATTTTTACTTTTCAACTGATAGACCCCTGGGGTGAGCTTTGAGGCATATTTAGAAGAGCATCCTAGTCTTCACTACACTTCCTGCCTCTCAGCATTTTTTACTATAGTTTTTAAGGGCTCCAAGTTTCAAAATGGCCAAAGAAGGCCAGAATCCGCCTAGGACACTGGTTCAATTGTTACGATTTGTGGATCAGAGCTCTGATGAGAGGGTCAACACTCTGGACTGTGCTTCCAGAGTTTTGTCAGTGACTACAGAACTTCCAACTCTCAACCAAACAGAAATTGTCCTTTCTTTCCACAGGGACTCTGAGCTCCTGAATTGCCACCCTGGTCTTCTCTTTTGGAAGATAACATACTAGGCTTATTAAGAAATAATCACATCTGTCTGGTAGCAGAAGAAGCTGTCATTACTCACTAGGCTAATGAAAATTATGATGACACCAAGACAGACTTCCTGGAAAACCTAATTATGCAACAGCACTATAGCAGAAAGCAATTTGAAGGATAATGTTTATTGTCAAGCATCAGGCAATAAACAGCTTCAGCAGGTGATTGAATGCTCCCAAAGAACTGGAAACATTCGATCACCATAAAGGCACCTTATTATAAATATTCTCAACCCTAAATGGTATTACATCCCATGACACAAAAAAGAGTACACAATAAAATACATTAAACCTTTCCTTCAATCCATTCATGATCCAAGGTTGAGTTCTGTTTTCTCCACCCTGGCTCACCTGTCACTTACTAGCTATAAAAACTTGGGCAACTTGGTTTGAGTCTCAGTTTCATTATCTATAAAATGAAGATAATAACAACTGCTCTACCTAGCTGGTAGGTTTTATTTTTAGCATCAAATAAAAGAATTGATATAAAGTTACTTCGTAATAATACCATAATGGAATTAGTTTCTTTATAGGTGAGCCTCGTATCTTTGACTGTCAGCCCTTTATGGAGGAGGTGAGTGAAAAGAGGCTTATTCCCCCTCTCCCCTGATATCTCCATGTTCCAGTTCATGGTCCAGCCCATGCAAAGGAACAGGATGAGAATACCTTGCAAAATCTGATTCTCATTATCAGCAAATCAAGAAACATTGATTCCACACTTAATGTGAGATAGCTCTATGGAAATAAAGAACGATAATAAGATACAGTCTCTATTCTTAAGAAGTCTGTATGGGGGCAGGGTATAGCTCAGTGGTAGGGAGCGTGCTTAGTGTGCATGAGGTCCTGGGTTCAATCCCCAGTACCTCAATTAATAGACAAACAAACAAACCTAATTCCCCACCCCTACCCTCCAAAAAAGGATCGGTAGTCTCTACGGTGTCGCAGAAAGAGGAGACACCAAACTAGTGGTTCTTAAAGTGTGGTATGGGGACTCCCGGGGACAGCCAAGAACCTTTTAGGTGATCTAAAAGGTCCATATGATTTGCCTTATAATATTAGGATATTGCTTTTTTCACTCTTGATCTTTCACGAGCACAGAGTGGAGTTTTCCAGAGGCTACCTGATGTGCAATACAGATTGCATGAAGAAATATATACAAATTCCAGCTATGTTCTATTAAGCCAGATGTCAGAGACTTTTTTAAAATGGAAACAATGCCACTCTTCTCATTAATTCTCTTTATTTTGGAAAATGTTTTCATTAAAAAATACGGTATTTATGTTAACATGTTATGGATTTATTATTATTTGAAATGAAATAAACATTTAAAAAAATTATAGTTTTAATTCCAAATATGGTAAATATCCAGATTTAACCCACATAAACGAAGCTTTTTTGGGGGGGATGCTCTATAATTTTAAGAATTCTGAGGGGTCCTAAGACTAAAACTTTTGAGCACTACTGTACTAAGCAGTACAATCTAAGTGCTAATCTATGTGCAGCTGACCAAGGGAGTTCCTTAAGACATTGCTATTCAAAGTATGGTCCGTGGACCACAGTGTTAGCCTCACCCGGGAGCTTCTTAGAATAGAGAATTTCAAGTTATCTGCCTTTTAACAAGAGCCACCATTCTCCCAGTGATTCATATGGACATTTAAAGTTTGAGAAGTATTGGGTTAGATGATACAGGGAAAGTTTCAAAGAAGTCTTTGCAGAAAAATTAGCAAAGGATCCAATCAACAAATCCAAGCACACTAGCTGATATTCTAGACCACTGGTCTCTACTCCTGTCTGATCATTAGAATCACTTGGGGGATTTTATAGAAATCTACAAATTCTTAATGAGAATTGGCACATTTTTTTGTGGAGGGATATTTGGCAATGTGCAGTAAAATAAAAAAAGTTCACATACCTTTGGATCAGAAAATTCTATTTCTAGGAATTTATACTGTGTAGACACTTGCACATGTGCGAAAAATCATAAGTAGAATATTCATTGTAGCATTGTTTTGTAATAGCAAAACATGGGGAAGACAATCTGAATCTCCAGCAGTAGGAGACTGTTCAAATATATTGTTGCTTATCCGAACGATGGAATGCTGTGAAACTATAAAAAAAAATGACATTCCTTTATGTAATAATATGGAATAATTTCAAAACATTATGGGAAGTGGATAAAACAAGATGCAAAACAGTGTGTATAGCTTGTTACTCTTTGTGATAAAATGATATATATGCACACATTTGCTTGAATATGCAGTTGTTTTCATAAAATACTCAAGAAACTGGTAACATTATATTCACTAAACTGGTAACAGTGGTGTCCTCAGGATAGTGGAACTAGAGGAGAGGAGTGAACAAGATTACTTTTTATTGTCCATCAACAATTGTAGGGGAGTGGGGTTATAGCTCAGTTGGTGGAGCACATGCTGAGCATGCACGAGGTACTTGATTTGATCCCCAGTACCTCCATTAAAAAAATTGTATTTGTACCTTCTGAATTTAGAACCATAGTTATGCATTGCCTATTACAAATAAATAAGCAAATCCCTAGGTAATTGAGTATTCTGATTCAGCAGGTAGAGGTGGGGCTCGTAAATGTGTATTTGGGGGGAATATACAAACTCCCTGAGTGATGCTGAGGGGCAGTCAAGTTTGGGAAGTCTTGAACTTAGTGATCGTCACTCAGAACTCTTCCCCAGGAGCACATGGCTGCAGGAAATAAAAGGAAATGTGAATGCTCTTCCCTCCTCTCCCTGCTGATGGTATGGCCCATGGCTCCCAGAAAATAAGAATTTTAGCCCGACCAGCATTGAAAACAGGGACTGGCAGAGGGTAGAAAGTAATCAATCACCAGATGTGTTCTGTTTGAATTTGTACAGCCTTTTATTGCAATTTTTTTTAGCCCCTATCTTTGGGTGTAAAACAAAATACACTACTTTGTAAAAGTTGTTTTCTAATTTTAAAAAATTAATGTTTATTATATTTAGAGATGTAAAGATTCAGGAGAAAAGAGTTGATTTTTTTTTTCTAGTTGTCATTGTACAAAACATTTTTTAAGATGTTTTTCCCTCTCCCAGCTCTTACATTTTTCATTTCACCCACTTAGGAAGGAGGATACCAATGCTCCTTTTTTTTTTTTCACACTTTCTAAGACTTAATATATCTGTTTGCCAAAAGACAAAGGTTTAAAAAAAGGGGATACTTTTATTGAGACAGAGAATGAACGTATGGGGAATGGACTTAAGTGTATGCCCCTATGGGTTTTTATGTGTATATACAGGTACACACATCAAAGTTAACAACTTTCAACTCAGATGTAGCTTTATTTCCATAATTATTTCCCTTCTTTCTCTGGAAGCCCATTCCCATAACTCTAAAAAGAATTGGAATCAAGTCTGGTATATTGGTTTCCCCCTCAAACAGCAGGAGTCTAGATGCAAATTTGCTCAGTTTAGCAAAGCTTCCCCATTATTCCCTAAGATTCGGTCACGTTATAGCTCATCTGGTTTTCTATTTTCATTAAGCTGAGCTGCTACCAATAGACTGTACTTTCTTATCACTTTAAAATGCTTCTCACTGTTCTTCCAGTTTATAAGTAGGATCTATTGAATCTGGGAGTATTTGTCTGATCTATTGATTCTTGACAAATGAGAGAAATGCAAATGGGGAGGATGTTCAGCAGATTGTTAACAAGGTGCTTTGAGTGCACAAGGAGATAAGTGCCCCCCCTCAGCACTACCTATCAAGATTGAGGTCATAATGGAAGGCCATAAATCCTCCTTATTACCTCTCTGGTTGCTATAGTGATAGGAAGGTGCTGACCTTGAAGGGGGTTGTGCACTCTTATAATGAGAATATAAAGTTTTCTCTAATATAAGCCTTTTAAAGAAAAAATCTTATTGAAGTATAGTTGATTTACAATGTGTTAGTTTCTGGTATACAGCATAGTGATTCAGTTATACATATACATACATATATATTTTTTTCAGATTCTTTTCTATTACAGCTCATTACAAGAAATTGAATATAGTTCCCTGTACTATACAGTAGGACCTTGTTATTTATCTATTTTATATATAGTAGTTTGTATCTGCTAATCCCAAACTCCTAATTTATCCCTCCCCCATTTCCTCCCACCCCCTGGTAACCATAAGTTTGTTTTCCATGTCTGTAAGTCTGTTTCCGTTTTGTAAATAAGTTCATTTGTATCTTTTTTTTTTAAGATTCCACACAGAAGTGATATCATATGGCATCTGTGTTTCTCTTTCAACTTACTGCACTTAGTATGATAATCTCTAGGTCCATCCATGTTGCTGCAAACAGCATTATTTTATTCTTTTTTATGTCTGAGTAGTATTCCATTGTGTGTGTGTGTGTGTGTGTGTGTGTGTGTGTGTGTGTGTGTGTGTATGTATGTATATACACCACATTTTTATCCAGCCACCTGTTGATGGACATTTAGGTTGCTTCCATGTCTTGGCTATGGTAAATAGTGCTGCTATGAACACTGAGGTACAGGAGTCTTTTCCAGCTAGAGTTTTCTCCTGATATATGCCAAGGAGTGGGATTGTTGGATCATATATAAGACTTTGGAGCTAGGCAGGGGACTATCTTACTCCTATAGCAAGACAGGAAGAATATCAATTAAGAACTTTTCTGAACAAACAAGTAACAACAAAGGAGGTGGGAAGAAACTTTGGGAGGTGAGGGGTATGTTTAAAGACTTGATGGTGGTGGTAGTTTCATGGGTGTGTACCTATCCTAGACTCATTGAGATGTATATGTTAAATACATACAGCTTTATATCTCTCTATTTATGAGCTCTTCTAATCCTGCCAGCCAAACTGGTGTCTGGCTTCACAGGGGTATCACAGAACCAGTAAGGGACAATGGCTGCAGAGTATGTGACCCTGCACTGGTAAAAGATAAGATCATGAGACTGACTCAGTTGCAGCATTTCTTATCTTTAAACCCCCTGTTTTATTACTTGTTCAGCATTAGTGATAATGTATATTTGGAGGGGTGTGAAATCCTAATGTTTTATAATTTTACAAAATAGGAAAGCAGAAGACACGTTCCTTAATTTTTAGACTTTTTTTTTTTTTTTTTTTTTTTTTTTTACTGTGTAGGTTACTTTGCTTTATGTCACATATCTAATTATTTTTGATTGGAAGTTACAAGTTTATTTCATTGCAATTGAGGAAAAAAACCCATTACTCCAAGTCACTTTCTTTTTCACAAAGTTGTTTATTGTAAGACCAGCTTCACCTTAAACAGCAGCTTTATAAAATCACAGATATGACTCCATATGCCATTTGGATGGGAGGGAGAAATTATTAATATATTTAGGTAAATTTTATTTATGATTAGTCAAGATAAATAATATTTTAATGTCTGAAATGTATTCTGTCACCTATTAGCTTTGCTGGCTACTGGGAAATGCATGCTAGCCCACTTTTAAGATTTTGGAAAGAAATAAACCCAACTCTGGAGGAGGGGAGGGTATAGCTCAGTGGTATAGTGTGTGCTTTGCATGCACGAGGTCCTGGGTTCAATCCCCAGCAGCTCCGTTAAAAAATAAATAAACCTAATTACCCTCCCCCGCATAAAAAGATATGAACCCAACTCTGGTAAGGAGATATCGACTGTTCTCATTCTATGGGAGATGAAGATTATGTATAGTTCTATATTGAATATATAGATATCTATATGTATAGGCACATCCCCATTCTAAGTTTTGAGCCGTGTCTGCATCAAAGCCCAAAGCATCATTATAACCATGAGAAGGTGTGCCATGCCCCAAATCATGAGAGGCAGCAATAAGTATGCTTTTCACCCTAGTGTCAGATATGAAGGCCAGAGATCCCACTAGTACTTATTTAATATGCTGTACAGAGTCTCTGGATCCCATTTTACATAGTATATGTGCTGTGCTAATGTCTGGAGAAGTCCCAGGAGCAAGCAATTTACACTATAAATGGTTCTGATCAATAAAAGTTAGAGGCTTCTAGAATTTGGAGCTGTGGAGTCCCCAAGCCCTAATAGGGTATTATATATGATGAGGTATTAGAAGTTAACTGCAAGACTGTGTTAAATCTGATGTTTTCACATTGCAGAATAAGGCACAAAAGGCGTCACGACAAATTGGATTGTGTTAAGAGGAAGAGCTATGATGGTGAATGGGATCAGTGAATCCATGTCACAGGAAAATCACTTGAAGGCCTTCGACAGGTTTAGCATCTAAAATTGAAATCCTGGAGTGGAGGCGTGGGTGGAAGAAGGTGAAGGTGAGAGGATGCCTATTTCCCCATGTTTGGAGGCTTTACACAAGGAAGAGGTATTAAATTTGCCATTTGTGTTTATGCAAATTAAAATTGGGCACAGTGGGAGAGCCCAATTTAGAAAGTAGTGAATTCTCATCTACTTCTGGATATTTTAGGGGGATAATTAAGCTTGAGAAGGGTAGTTGGACTAGATGATTTCATTTTGACATCCTTTGTTTACTAATATTTTATAAAACCACAACTAGAATTAAGGTAAGAAATTGAAAGTAGGCTTTCTTAGAGAAAATTAAAGTTACCTTCAAGGTTAAAAAATCACCAGCAACCTAGAAAAAATTACAATACGTCAGAGATAAGAGCTAAACTCTATTATGCAAAAGCTTCCTTAATTTAATTTAATAGACAACAAAGGAAAGATAGGCAAAGAATATGGATGATAAATTATACTGAAAAGAATATAAATAATAGATGATATTTATATAGCACTTATACTGGGCACTAGCATAAGTGCTAAATTCACCTAATCCTCAAAACATTTGAAGTTGGTACTATTATTTTCTCCATTGTACAGATGAATACAAATTGAGGCACAGAGAATTAAGTATATTATCCAATGTCAAATAAATAGCAAATGGTGGAGCAGGTATATGAATCCAGGATGTCTTGGCTCTGAAATCTCTACTTTTAATCATGACCCTATACCAGAGTTTCATAAAACTTTTTTTGTAAGGACCAGACAGTAAATATTTTAGGTCTTTCTGGCCACACAGTGCCTGTCAACACTATTCAACTTAAACATAGAAATCTGAATTTCATATAATTTTCATGTGTCATGAAATAGTCTTCTTCTTGGGATGTCTTTACCAACCATTCCAAAATGTAAAAGCTGTTCTCAGCCTACAGGCCATACAATAATAAAGGGTTTTAGGCCAGATTTGGCACACCGGCAGATTCTGGCCTATAGCCTAGAACTGGCTGACCCCTCCTCTTTACTGGCACTCAGTATAGTGCATATCAGTGATCACTGAACACATAGAAATATGACCAGTTCGTTAGAAATAAAAGGAGTGCCAACAAAAAACAAGATGTCATGAAACACTCATCAAATTGGAACAGATTAAGAGAAGAGAAGTAATTAGTGTAAGCTTTCTGGTGGGATCAGGGAGCAGAATGACAGTATAATAAGAAATGTGAATGTGCCTGCACTTTGACCCAACAGTTCCACTTGTAAGCATTATTCCAAAGAAGGAGTCAGTCGGGTGCATAAAGATGTGTGTAAAAATATGTTTTATGGATCTTTGTTTATAATACAGAAAAATCAGAACAGGATACATCCTAAATATTCCTTAATAGGAGATTAGTTAAATAAATGATGGTACATCCTTACAGTGGAATAATATTTATTTTAAATGATCAATATTTACTGATATAGAAAAAAATTTCCATATTATATATATGATGGAAGGAAATATCAGGTTACAAAAGAACAAGTATAGGGTAATCTTTTTCTGTTAATGGCTGTTTATACATGCCTCTGGAGATGTTGGCAAGTGTATTCATTGAAGTGTTTATAGTGATACTCTCTAGGCAGTTAAGTTTGGGGTGATTTTGGCTTTTGCAGGGGGCAGGGTTAATTTTTTTCTGGAAACTATTTTGTGTTGCTTAAGCTTTTAACCATAATATCAATTATCTTTATATTTAGAGAAAAATAAAGGTAAATGTATTTTTATTTGGAAAAAAAGGAGTAAGTTTGACATGAAACATCTACTGTCCTTTCTTTGATCCATAACTTACAAGCTATTGTCACATCATGCATCTCAATTCTGCCTTCAAGCCTTAGTGCCTCTCAGTTCTCCATCATTTGTTTCACTGCTTTATAAGAAATCTTAAAGCCATGTTGTGTTTTCCCATCCATCTTCATTGCCTCACCACTCAGGCTCATGTACTGATTTCTTGGCTCTTTCTACTGGCCTTGTAGAAATCCCTCCCCTTGCCAGATCCCTGGTGTTGGGGCAAGATTCGAGAGTTTTTCTTATAGGCAATAGGGAATAAAAGAGAGAATCTGAGCATCATTGCTCCCCAATGCTACTTCTGGAATCCCCTCTATCTGCTTTTCTATTCTTTTCAAGTCATTAAGCAGCTATCTTTTGGCCCCCAGGAATGCTTATATCCTCCCCAAAGTCTTCTGCATTTGGCTCAGATATTCCTCCTCTATTCTGAAACACAGGTTCACCTTTGATGCCCTGAAAATCTGTGTGATAATTCCTAAAGATTGTTAATTCCCTAAACATTGCCATGGCTTTGCATCCTCCCCAAGTAGCAGGTACAGATGAGTTTTCTATTGGCCCAGGATACTCTAAGGTCAGGCTAGATCTATTCCAGAGTGAACCTCAATACTCTCCCCTCAGGGGCATTCTGCATTTGAACTAGCCCTTCACCCTAGGATCCTTGGGCTCCAGTAGTGACTTGGTATATCCTGGATTTCTGCTAGCTTCTGCAGATCATAGGGAGCTACTACTTTCTGTTATGGCTCAAACCTGATTAGTGTCTGAAGGAAGATGATAAAAGATAGGTGAGGAGTGTGGTGGTGAGAGAACTTGCCCTGCACTTGACCCTATTTGATTCGCCACAAAATGTGCCAACTGTGAGATTTGGTTTCCAACTCCATCTTGTCTTAACTTTCCCTACATTGTCCCTCCTCTTATTTAGCTTTGTCTTTGATGAGCTCAAAATCCATTTCAGTGAAGTATCAGGGATTTGTCTGTGCTTATTGTTGATCCTCTCCATGTTGGCTTCTGTCAAGATATGTATATAACAAAACCAAACCAGAAAGACTCGCTGCTGTGGAAGGCCTACTGTAAAATAATATAGCATCACTGTAGAAAAGGTTTCATGGAAAACACAGTTGGAAAATTGCTGAGAGCCATAAAAGCTAATGACTCCAACACAATTTGCTTTCCTTACATGAAATGGTGATGCACAAGAATTGGTAATCCATGCCAAAAGGGATTGGGTAAAGCAGTGAGGAAATGACAGTGACTACCTAGCACTGTTATTTGGTGACCTGCTGGCTTCTAACAGCTGTTAATGACCATTCAAAAAGAGAGATGAGATTGGACCAGTGCAGTCTGGCTTGCAAGATTGAGACAAGAGGGAAGGGGGCAGGACACCACCCAAGAATAACATAGCTGTTGAGGATAGAACATAAATTGGTTAGAACCAACCAGGCCCAAGATGGTAGAAGATTCAACTTCCAATAGACCTTGAGCCTCGTTATAGGCTCACTGTAATACATTACCATGCTAAATGACACACCCACAGGCCCCATGGCAGTTCTGAGGCTGAGCATAAAAGGCAAAAAATTGGGCGGTGGCCCAATTCCTGGAAATCCCCGCCCCTTCCCCCAAATAGTTGGGATAATCCTCCCATTCCTTAGCACATGAGATAACCCAGCCCATAAAAACTAAACATCCCCGATACACTAGGGCCACTCTCCCTTCTGAGACAGACCACATTCTGTCTATGGAATGTGTATCTCCCTGAATAAATCTACTTTCTCTTTACTATGACTCACTCTTGTATTCTTTCCTGAGCAAAGCCAAGGAACCTCACTTGGCGGGGCTCATCCCAGGGACTCACCTGAGACCTGTAACATGACCATCCTCTCTCCCCCTATTTTCCTGTAACAAGATCACCAGGACTTTGTCACAAGCACAGGAGGAAGCATTGGGAAGATCCTGGGCACTGAGCCATTTGAAAGAGATTATACATGCTTATCATATCCTACCTGCTAGAACTGAGAAGGAATGTGTAATATGACAAAGGAGCCTGTTTTCTCCTGTGGGTTTACGTTTACACCTAAGGAGAATAATTATGCATATTAATGCTATCATATGATAGGACTCTGAGGATCAGAATCTTTCTGACTGGTACCTAGAATTCCAATAATGATCCATTGCTTTGTTTTAAACACCATCATCTCCATGGAGAGTTCATTTTAAATAAAATCGTTTTTGGGAAGGGAAACACACAAAATCATAAATACCTATTTTGAATTCATTAATTAATGCATCCAAACATTTATCCCTTAAAAATGGGGAAAGAATTAGAGGCTTGCTATATGGTAGACATGGTTAATTACCTGGGGTAGAATGATTACCCGATCTGTGACCTCAGGGAACACAGTCCTGTGTGGAGAGAATGAAAGAGAAAGAGAGAATGACTAATTCAGCCTAGGGTGTTAGGGAAGATTTCACAAGCAAGGGAAGTAACTTTTAAACAGGCACTTAAAGATGAGTGACACAGACAGATAAAGAAGGCCAGAAAGACACTCCAGGCAAAGGAAACTTGTGTGCAATTGTAAATAGACTGAGGTGTGCAATTTTACGGTTGTCAGCGGATGGCAGGTAGGTCTGAGTACTGGGCGGTCATGAGAGTGGAAATACAGGCAATGTCCAAATTGTAAAGGGCTTTGGTGTTTGGGATTTACACTGTAGGCCAATGGTTTTCAATAATATGGATGCCAACCAGAATTCTAATTTAATTCATTTGGATCAGAGACTCTATACTGGTATTTGTTTTAAAGTTCCCCTCGTGACTTAATATGCAGCCAGGGTTAAAAACCACTGTGATAAGCAATGTGAATCAAAGGCATCACTTAAACAGAACTGTGTGAGTGAGTTTATCGGCTTCCTTCTACCTGACAGTAGAGGGTAGCAGGAGTGCACTGGACCCTGGAGTTAGATGGCAGAGGAAGGGGCCCACGTGTCTGGGGAGGGGAGCAGTATGACAGAGTGGCTGAGCCCAGGAACTGGACTCAGATACATGGAGGCTGAAACCTGATTCCCCAGCTTCTAGCAATTTCACATTAGATAATTAGTAATGTTTTAAAGTGTCAATGTACACATCAATAAAATAGTTAGAAATGATACATTTCTCTTAAGGTTTTTGGAAAGAGTCAATGAGATAAAACACGTAAAAGCATTTAATAAGGGGCCTGGTACTAGTAAGAGATCAGTATGGGTGCACAGTTATTTTTACTGAAAGTAATATTAATAAGTAAAGATAATTTTTGCCTTATTCCGTTTTGCTCATTGCTGGCTTCCCCAATGGCTTCATAACAGGCATCTGTTCCCTGACTGCAGACTCATTTGTAGCCATGTGATGCTTTCCTGCTCATTAATAACTAAACTGATTTTCTCATTTGCCTGGATTTATAAAAAGAGACTTTGTAGACACTGAGACTTGGAAGGGATTTCAGGGGTCACTTAGTAAAATTTATAATTTCATGCAAGTATTCCATTTAAGACATCCTCAAAAAGCACCTTTGCTTAAATAATTTTAGTGATTAGAAACCCACTACCTCAAAACAAAAACAAAAACCTCACAACCCAGCTTTATTTTTTAGATAAGGACAGATTAATTTTTTAGAAACTTATAAAATATCACCATTACCTGTAAATACCAATTTAATTCATTTATATAATCTGGAAGCAAAAAAATAATAATAAATGGGCAGGATACAGTTTAAAATTCCCATCTCAAACCTTTCTTATAGGCAAAGAACATAATAAAAGTATTTTCCATTAGATTATTTGAAAACTAAAAGAACTCAAATCTGGTATCCTGAGTTGAAATAATAATGTTCTAGTGTGGGCATATGTACATACTTAAATATAAAAGGATTTGAAACGCATCACTATTTGTCTCTTAATAGTGTCTTCTTGTGTTACATCTTCAGGGCTCCAAAGTTATAAACAGCTATTTTTAAATGATCTACTGTGCATCAGGTAAATAATGGGTTTGGAGGACAGTCTGATTTTCACCATGAAATTTAGAAGATGGGAAACTGAAAGCACCGTGATTTCTTTGAAATGCTCTGTGGAATCTCTTAACACTTGAGCAAGGTAACCACTCCAAAAGCAAACAAAACCCATTTTAACTAATCCTAATAAAAAATAAAAGTGTTTATCTCTTGCAGATGTACAAAGCTTTATATTCAGTTTCACGAGGATTTTTTACAATGGCTCAATTATGTAATTATATGTTATAGCTGATTACATGCACTTACACTAATTATGTAATAAAGCATAATTACACTAATTACATAAACAGATGATCAACTAAAAATCAATTTTATCCTAGAACCCAAGGAATATTCTCAGATAACAAAGGTAAGAGACTGTTTTTGTGAACCTACCAATTCAGAATAGTCTTTAATATTCTTTGAGCATTTACATTATAGGAACTTAGTGTGTGTAACTTTTTCTGGCCTTTACAAACCTATGCATCCTATTCTAACTTTTAAAATTCTAGATCTTTTATTAACAGCCAAGAAGATGCTCTACATACAGATATGTGTTCAAAGTAAAATGAGCAGAGAATTTGCCTTAAATCTTGCTGTGGAGAATGGTTCTAAGTTAGGAAAAGAATTCCAGACATATTCAGATTTATGAAATAACTACGTTCCTGAAAAGTCACATAGAAATGTATTTTCCTTAAGGACAAAATAACTTTGGAATAATAGTGCTGGTTGATTTTCAATTGGCAATGCTGCCTGTACTCTTAGCTGTTCCATGGGAGGACATTACTGAGGGTAAGGCAATACATTTCAACTTAAAATGTCTCTAAAGAAATAGATAAATATACTGAACTGTACTTGATATTTAAGAAAATCTGCGGCAAAGTTTTTCATAAAGTGATTAATCCTTCAGTGATATCAGCCTTTCTTAGCATAAGGACACATGTAAAAGGTTAAAACCAGAGGTTCATGTTCATGTGACAAAAATAAGTAGTTATCTACAAAATAGAAACAGACTCACAGACACAGTAAACAAACTTATGGTTACCAGAGGGGAAGGGAGTAGGAAGAGATAAATTGGGAGTTGGAGATTTGCAAATATTAACTACTATATATAAAATAGATCAACAACAAGTTTCTACTGTATAGCACAGGGAACTATATTCGATATCTTGTAGTAACCTATAATGAAAAAGAATATGAAAAGGAATATATGTATGTATACGTATGACTGAAACATTATGCTGTACACCAGAAGTTGACACAATGGAACTGACTATACTTCAATTAAAAAAATTAGAAATGGTAAAGTCCTTGCCAGGTTAGACCTCTTTTCCAGCATGACCGCTGGAGCCTGAAGAGGAAAAAACACTTTCAGGCTTCAGGTTCATCAATCATGCTACCAAAATTGCCAGATCTGTCATAGATCTTGTTAATAATAATAATTTTTCCCCTATATTTAGCAAGTCTCTCTAGGGTAGATTCCTTGAAACAAAATTACAAGGTTAAAGACATTTTAAGGCTCTTGATCCATATTGCAAATTGTTCTCCAAAGGGGCTGGATCAATTTCTGCTGTCATTAGCAAAAATGAGATGTTCAGGGAGGCACTCCCCCAACTCTCAACACTTTTCCAAACACATCTCCTTCCTTCTTTCCCTTTAGTCTCTCAAGAACCAAGTGACCCTTCTTCTGTTGGCATCATAACCTGACTCCACCTGTATTCATGTGCTCTTCCCTTTCAATCTATATATTTTTTTTAAGCCATCCCCAGCAGAGGGGTTAGACACTTTGGACTTGCCAATAATTCTTCCTTCATTAACTCACTTTGCCTCCGAGAGTTGACCATACTCAAAAAGCCCAGTAAGTGTGTGGTCCTCTAAATAAGACAAAGAAGAAAGAACCTTTGTTGGCTTAGTCGTTAGTCTCTGGGTTACTCTTGAAGTTGACCTTGTGGGGATGGCTGTTTAATGTAGAATTCTGCTGTGGCACCTAATTTTAGGCTTATAACTTAGATCATAGTTTCGTTGATTTTGATATACTTGGATTAAATCGGACTGACAGTTGGTTATACCTTCATTTGCATTATTTATCCTCTTCTCATGCCCAAATCCAGAATTCTTTCTAATGTTCCATGTTACGCTATGAAGTCATATGATACAGTAGGAAGGCAGACTGAGTTCTAAACTATGTTCCATACAAATTAACTGTATGGCTTTAGGTGAATTATAACTTTACATGGCTTCATCTGAAAGTAGATATAATACTACTTGTCTTGTTTTTGTGAGGAGAAAGTGACAATGTGATTATGAAAATGACAATAAGCACAGTAACAATAATATTAAGAGTTGTCATTTATTGTGCACTGACTCTGGCTTGCTTTAACCTACATTTCCACATTCAAATTACATTTTACTTAAGAAGTTCAAAGAAGTTAAGTGATTCCCCCCAAATTACAAACTAGTAAGTGGTAGAGACAGAATTTTAACTTCAGAGCCCACGATAAGAACTATATCAAAAATAACTAAAATATGAAGTAGCACATGACATGATTGAGTGCAGAGAGTAAATATGTGATAGGGTATGAAATCCGTTAGGAAGCTCCATATGTTGGGCAGTGTGGTATGCCTTAAAATGGACCTTCAAAACTTCAGAAGTAGGAGCGATGGAAGGGAGCTGAGCCAAGAAAGCAGAAGAAAGCCAGATGGTGATGCTTCATCTGAATGGTGAGTCAGATTATGGTGAATGAGGAGGCCCGTGCAGGGCTCTGATACTGAATGCAGGAGCCAGGCAAGCTAGAACTATCATGCTTACCTCCCAGGATGGTGGTGAGGAGAGACTAAGAAGGAAGATCAAGAAGATCCTAATAACAAGGACTTCAATGAGTGGATACTTACTAGGAAACAGGCACTGTGCTGAAGGCTTAGCGTATGTGAATACTGCTTAAACTGAAGATTGTGACTCAGAAAGTCTGGGATGTGGCTTGAGAGTCTCATTTCTTTTCTTTTTTTTTTTAATTTTTAAAAATTAAAAAAAATTTTTTTTGGAGGGGGAGATAATTAGGCTTATTTATTTATTTTTAGAGGAGGTACTGGGGATTGAACCCAGGACCTCCTGCATGCTAAGTGAATACTCTAACACTTTGAGCTATACCCTACCCCTGAGAGTCTGCACTTCTAACATACTCCTAAGTAATACTGATGTTCCTGGTCTGTGGACCACACTTTAGAAAAGTGAGGGCATGCATGACCTCACTTAGTCCTCAAAACAAACACATTGTACAGAGGAGGAAATTGAGTTAGGGAAAGGTCAACTTGCCCCATTGTCATACCGTGGCAGAATGAAGATTCAAACCCTATCTCATCCTCATAACCAGAACTGCTCTACTGCTTCTCATTTCTACTTGCAAGAAAACAATCCCTTTACACTTGCATGGCAGTTTTCCATACTCCTCTAAATGGTCATTTCTACAGATGAATTATCACTGAACCCACCAAGTGATCTCCCTCCAGGAGGGGCCACCATGAACGTCTGGGAAGGATTTGGTTGGTCTCTGTGTTGGCCCGTCATGGACATGACTCGTCAGAAAACTTCATCTGTAATTAATTAATAATCCAGACTGAGAAGTCAGGGAAGTGGTGGAGGTAAGTTTTCCTCTCAACTCGGGTATTGGCCTTTGGCAGAACCTCCACTTGGAACTGTGGCCTTGGGCAAAGTCCAGCTGGGCTGATTCTCTGTCAGGGGGAGTAAAGGCCCACTGGGTTTACCACACTTGAAAGGCCAGCAAATGAATGCTGCCTGTATGGAAACCTGGCATGGTCTAGTTATTCACTTTAAAGTAACTTCAGATTTTCCTTCAACCTAAAGGAATTATGGCATCGCTTAGATTTAAGAAAAAAATAGGCTAAAACAGAGATTTGAAAGGGGAGAAAATCATCTATATTGGCTAAATGTCTCATAAGATAAGGAGAGAAAAAAGTGTTAGTGCTGCAAGAGAACTTAGAGATCAACTGCTTCAAATTTTTTTTTTTTTTTGAACCAAAGAAAAAGAAGGCTAACTGGTTGCCTAAGTTCTCACACATAGAGCTAATTAAAGTAGAGCCCACACTACCACTCAGGATTCCTGACACCAAATCCAGGGCTCTTTTTTAGAGCTCTATGCAAAACTGGGATAGCAACTCTGCTACTTTGAAATCAGCTGGCTGTATTATTTTTTAAATATTTTGGCATATTTCCTACAATTTTGAATTGCGTGAACATGTCTTTCTTTATTCATTAAATATATTATTTTTGTTTATACTTTTGGTAATTTGATATTTTCCCATTTTTTATGTCCTTCCTAGTCCCAAAAAGGATATGAGGTACCTTGTAACAACATAATAAATAATACTTGTAATTTGTATTTTTCTTATGTGTTATATACTAAAGTCAAAACCAGAACTCAGATTTATTCACTTTCTTACCACACCAAAAAGTGTGGTCCAAGGAACATCAGCCTCAGCCTCACATAGGAGCTTGTTATAAATGCAGAATCTTAGGCCCTGCCCCAGAACTGCTGTATCAAAATCTACGTTTTGACAGTTTCCCCCAAGTGATTTGAAAGTTTGAGATGCACTGCTTTATAGCATGCCATAGTTTGTTGCTTAATGTGTCTCTAAATTTCCCCATAGCACACATGTGCCACTATTTCTATATTTCCAATTATGTAGGCTGTTCTGAGATATAACAGGAGTGCATAGGGAAGGGATGGTTTTGTGTAGAGCATACCTTAACTGCTTTTGCAGTCTTGAAGTAAGAAGACTAAAACTGCTGCAACAACTATAACTAAGTGCCAATGAGGTTTATTGACCCCCTTTTACTTCTGTTTCATTATTAAGCCAAAGAAGATGCATTTTCCCCTCAAATTTGCAAGATTGAAAGGCAGTTTAGTTAAGGGGACTCTGTACTCGTAAGTATCTAATTACAAAAACAATTTTCCCTCTTGTATTTAAGAAACTAGAATAATATGCCAGTTTATTCCTTTAGGTGGTACCCGTCAAATAGTGATCCCCCAAAATATATGTAGCTTTCTTAATGTCAGTTCTCAGCTTTGCAGTAGCCAATTACTGGGTAAATGGGTTTGCTTCTCTGTTAGCTCTTTTATCAGAAGATAACCATGTGAAGAAACCTAAGGATCTGGTCAAATGTTTGTTAGGAAAGGTTGAAACCCTGTACAAATAAAGAATGTTTTCTTTCACCCATGCTCCATCCTTGCAAGAATAACAGGCTTGACTCTAGCATCACAGAGTAAGTGTTGGATTAATTAACTCAGACCATCATGCAATGGAGGCTAGCATTGTGGGTTCTATTCCCATTAGACCAATTAAGATTATGCCTTTTCCTGATGTCCTATTTATCATGAAGAGACTGGACCTGGAAGTATGGATGAACAAGTATAGTAAAATCATCACATTACTACATTAACAAGCTTTGTTGGTGTTGCATTGGTGACATCATTTAAATATATAGAGGATAGTATTTAGCAGGTGTGTGTGGGTGAGATCGTTCACAAGACAGTCCCATCAGGCACTTTGCTATGCTTTTTGGATTATATTTAATATTCCAAATACATTAATATCTTCTCTTTTTGATCTAGTGTAGAGACAAAGAGATAAGGCTTACTATCAGAGTTTGGAAGAGTCAGGTCACATAAGAACACTGAATAATAACTGCCACAAATGTGAACCATTGTACAACTTCTGGGTGGTGGAGTAAAGACCTCCATAGATGTGCCCCTTCATAAAAACAACAAAAACACTGGCAAAATAATCAAAATTAACTTTTTCAGAACTCTGGAAATTAACCAAAGGTTTGCAACAGTCTGATGATCATTTATTTTAAGAAAAACTGCTGAATGTTGGTAAGAAAAGCAGGGTTTATGGTCTTATTGCTTGATCTACTCCCCATCTCCCTCTTTGCAGCTCTGCAGTAGTCTTGAAAACCAGAGGCCTCACAATTATTGGTCAACATGAAAATCAGCAGGCTGGCAGATACAGGGAGAAGATTCCTCAAAAAGTCTCTCATTCCCAGAGCATTCCCATATCTAGAGCTTTGACACCATCTAACCTGTCTCACAGCTCCCTGGATAAGTTCCACTTCAGGAACTTGTCTTGTCATTATTAGGACCTGACTCAGCACTTTGCTTTGCAAGAACAACCCTATCCCCAGGGCGTTTGTCAAAAATAATCAGTGGCAATTGTTTAAAATCTCAGTTGCTTGAAGCAGCAATAACAGTTGGGGCCAAGAAGAGGCTGATCAAAAAACTTCTTAAAATGATGTGGGGAAAAAAAGGAGTTTATAGGGGAATTTGAAAAGCTCTGAAATATTCCCAGGCAGTCTAAAAGGCCTCATGCATGTACAGAGTTGTGTGTATGCTCAGGGAATACCTGAGAGGAAGCCAGTCTTTCATCTCTGGCTCACCTTGAGGTCTTGTACAAGCAGGGTATGCAGACCTATAAAATACCTGGCTGAGTGTTGAAGACGTGCACCAATACACACAGTCTTTTGGCAAAGACTGGATGACTTACTGGATCCAAGTATTTAAGGAACTCTTAGCCCAGTCATTAGCTGACCAGTAACCTAACAAAGCAGAACTTACGTTATCCACACACTCACATACAACAAAGAATATAGACTTTATAGGATTTGCCCAGGAAAGTCATTAAACAAAAGCATCAAAACCAAACAACAACAACAAAAAGAGAAGTAACAAAAAACTCTAAGAGAGTAAGGTCTGATTTCAAGAGTTGTGACATTGTCTGAAAGGTCCAGTTTCCAATAAAAAAAAAATTATGAGACATATAGAAACAGGAAAATAGGCTCCATACACAGGGAAAAAAAGCAGTTAATAGAAACTATCCCTGAGAGGACCCAGATGTTGGTCTTTCTATATAAAGACATTAAATCATGTATTAGGAATATATTCAAAGAACCAAAAGAAATCATGTCTGAATAATTAAACCAAGTAAGACAATGATGTTTCAACAAAGGGGTATAATTAACAGAGAGAAATTATTTTAAAAAGGAACCAAATAGAAATTCCAGAGATGAAAAGTACAGTATTTGAAATAAGAAATGTGCTAGAGGGACCACACTCTCACCAACACTTGTTATCTTTTGTCTTTTTGATAATAGTCATTCTAACAGGTATGAGGTACTATCTCATTGTGGTTTTGATTTGCATTTCCCTGATAATTAAGCAACATTGAAAACCTTTTCATATACCTGTTGGCCATGTGTATGTACTCTTTGGAAAAATGTCTATTCAGCTTATTTGTATTCTGGTGTTGAATTGTATTAGTTTCTTGTATATTTTGGACATTAACCCCTTATTAAATCTATGAGTTACCCAGTACCAAATCCATATAAAAAACATCATAAGAAAAATCGAGCCCAACATCTCCTGTGATTATAGAAGTAAAAACCCTTGACAAAATACCAGCAAACTAAATTCAGCAGCATATTACAGCATGAAAAAGTGAGATTTATCCCAGGGATCACAATAGTTAAAAAGTGGAAATAACCCCATCAACTGTTAAATGAACAAAATATGATATATCCATACTATGGAATATTATTCAATCATAAAAAAGAACTGATACATGCAATAATATGGATGGACCTCAGAAACATTAGGCTAAGTGAATGGAACCAGATACAAAAAGTCACATATTATATGATTCTGTTTGTCTGAAATGTCCAGGATAGATAGATTCTTAGGCAACAGAAAGTGGACTGAAAGTTTCTGGGAGTGGGCGGGAGGGGATGATGTGGTATGACTGCTTAATGTGTGGGGGTTTTCTATTAGAGTGATGAATTATTGGGGAGGTAGATGGAGGTCGTGGTGGTACAACATTTTGAATGTACTAAGTGCCACTGAATGGTACATTTGTGAATGATTAATTTTATGTGATGAAAATTTTAACCATAATAAAAAAAATTAATGAAACAGCCACCATCCCTGTGGTATGCACCATAGATGAAAGGCAAACTCATTCTACTCCCTATTCGCTAACTGGCTTGGGATTGTCCTGGTCATCCTTCAGGTGACTGATATTTTCATTTGTTTGCTCTCAGCAATGCATCCTTTCACTGTTTACCAGGGACATAGGTGTAAAGGGTTTGAAACCATCAAGGCCTGGTGGTATAAACAGCCATATCATCTCACTCTCCTGCAGCTTTATTACAGCAAGTCAGTTGGTGAAGGGGTCAGGAGAGGCAGAAATGGCCCTGGAAGAAGGCCTGGGACATAATGCTTGAATACAGAGGTACCAAGGATGTGGCAGATTCTTTCTTTATAAATGTTCGCTTAAAATTTTTGGTATATGGCAGGGAAAGGATAGCTCAGTGGTAGAGTGCATGCTTAGCCTGCACGAGGTCCTGGGTTCAATCCCCACTACCTCCGTTAAAAAATAAATAAACAAATAAGCCTAATTACCCCCCCCCCAAATTTTTTTAAATAAAAAATTTTTGGTATACATTTTTATAAATTATGCTAGGATAAATTAAACCCATTGTAAGCTATTTAAAAGGCACTGGCTCTGAGCCCTCTGGCAAAACAAAAACTACCCTGTTAGTTGCTTTGTAAGTTGTATTTATGGACAGAAAACTGGACTGATTATTTGGTGGCCTGATTGTAACAGGGAAAAGGTGCATTTCAGAAATTGAAAACTAAATTTAGTTTTGAACTTAAACTATTCAAAGAGCTAAGATTGAAAATTTTGGACTTCAACTCTACCTCCGAGCCTTTAAATTCCTTTATATTTTTAACAGTTGAGAAAATGTTCTCTATTGTACCCATCTGAGACAAATATTCTGTTATTTTATAAATTAGCTTAGCAGGCACCTGAGTTCACCCAGCAAGTCAAACCTGGAATTAGACATTTATCCTCAAGAGAGAACATGAGCTAATGTAAGGGACAACCAATCCCGCCTTGAAGGCTAACCACAGATAACTCACTCCGCTTCCCTGGACGTATTTTCCCCGAGTATATGATACAGGAGTTAGACTCCAAAGGACCCTTGAAGATCTTTCATTATGTTTTATTCCACTGGGTAGCACTTTGAAAGATGTTCCCCTAATCGCAACCACATTCCTCATGCTTGTGAAGGATCCACTGGAAACAACCTCTATCCAAAAACATTTTTTTTCCTTCTTGAGCTTATCCTAATTAAAGTTAGGGTAACAAGACACTAAATATGGGTTCAGTATCAGAATTGTCATGTAAAATTAAATCCAGCAAATGGCAAGATCTGGGTCCTCATTGGCGTAGCCGCCAAATCCAACCACTATTATTCAAATGGCTTTAAAGGAGATTACGGCTTAATTGAGGAATTAGTGAAATTTTTTTAAAAGATGTTACAAAATATTTAATTTTTCTGATTTTTCGTGGATAATTTGTGAAGTTCAAGCATATTTTGTTTTGAAAATACTTTCAAAATAATTGTATTTCTCTTAAATTCTATTTTAATCTGCTTAAAATTTCATAAGAGAAATCATTTTCTTAGGTACAAATATTCAAAAGATAAATTTAGAAGTATGACAGTCAAGTCAGAATATATATAATGTTATTTAAAGTTTAGAATTCTAAACATCACATTTTAAAACCCAATCTGTTCCCTGAATTTTGTAATATGATTTATAACAGGGTTATCCTCATTTATACTTTGACTGCAATTTTTAAATGTAAAAAAAAGATTTTAAATTTTAATTTAATTTAGTTTTAATTTCATTTAAAAATTTTTAAAAATTTAACTACTAAGCAAATTCTGCTTGTGTGTGTATATTGGAGATGATCTAATAAGTGAAAATAGAGACAAATTCTGATTTTTAATCATACATATTCATATAAAATTTTATGCATAACTTTTTTCCAGGTCTCTGATCACAATTTATAATAATAATGCCATAAAAATATTTTTTATTTGACAAGTTTTTTTGCAACAAATACAGCAATATCTTGAAACACGTGCAATTCTGCTACTCAGACAAACTTGGCATTTGAGTTGGCTTCACTCACATGCTAGCACCAAAACATTGCTTGACATGGTTGATCTTACTGCCTTTGGAGGAATTATTACAATGCTTTAAATCAGTAGCACCTGTAGCCACTAAAAGCTTTGTATGGTCTATTTTGTCATTGATCTGAGACGGAAAATTTCTTCAAGTAGTTCTTACATCACAGACTTTCCACTGTGGTAAAGATCGGAATCTTTTTCACACATTGGAATTTGGAACTATTTGGAGGAACCAGCTAGGCAGAGAATTTATATCCTTTTCCCAACATAAATCCTTCTTGCAGAACTGTTTGGTTTTTGCCTGTGTGGGAAAAAGGTCCCAAACTTCTGGGACCAGTTTCTTCCAGTTGAAGAGTAAGTGATGAGGTGATTAACAGGATTGAACTATACTTCCCCAGCTCATAGAAAATTCATGAACCACCCAGTGGTATCTCAGGTCCGGAGATGAGTTGGATATTGGTGGCTTAATCCAGTGTCATTCAGTCTTTGATTTATGTAACAAATACTTGAGCAATATGTTTGGTTTTGAGAGGATTTCAAAGACTTTCTGTCAGCCTTTAAGGAGTTTAGAATCTAATTAAAGAGAAAGAATAGGTATTGCTTGGTATGATTCTTTGCCTTTTCACATGGATAGACTGGCACCAAATGAAAGAATGAGCAGGATTTACATTGGCAGGAGGAAAACGGAAAACTTGTGACATACTTCATGACAGTGAGAAACAAGTGTGTTTAAACTGCTCTTCTAGGAAATGGGGGATAATCAGAAGTCTTTGAGCAGGTTTGTGTTTTAGCAAATCTTATCTGGGGCGGTGTACAAGAATGGTGGGAAAGAGTGAAGTAAGAATAAAAGGGGCAGTTAGGAGCTTATTGTAATAATCCAGCCATAAAATGATGGGCATCAAAACTGTCATCTTTAGAAGTAAAGCCAAAAGGAAAGACATACAAAAGAAATAGTTGAAAAATAGAATAAGGAAGTTGGGGAAGAATTCTTGAAATATAGGACTAATGGCTTAAAGAAGATGTCTGAGATTTTCAGCTTGGATTTTGGGGAGAAGAGTTTTTTCTTTGAGCTAAAAATTGCTAAGCCCCTTTAAAAGCTCTAGGACTTCATGCTTTAGGGGCCAATTCGTTAAAAAAGCAGACTTCTTCCAGCCCCGGCTGTCCCTAGTGTTGCTTTCAAATTTTCTCAGAGTTGCTTTGGGTTCTATTCTGCTTTGGGTTGAATTCTTGGGGGTACCCTAAGTGAGTGAATTTATGACAAAGGTCTTGGGTTCTTTTGGTAAAATAGAGGAGATAAGAGGTGAATTTAAAGACCGAACTGGGGTCCCAGCCGCACCTGAATGAAACAGCATTTGGGTTGTCCTAGGGCAGTGGTGCTTATATTGCAAGTGGGGCTGCTGTCACCTAGGCTCCATGGGCCTCACCCCAGGGCATCTGGATCTTCCTGATCCAGAATATTAGTAATGTAGATATCAGTACGTAGATATCCAGACTTGGGTATCTTTTGACAAGCACACCAGGATATTCTAATGCAAGTAGTTCAAGGACTTCACTGAGAAGTACCATCTTTTCTAAAAAAAAATTTTGCAGGGGAAGTAATTAGGTGTATTTATTTATTTAATGGGGGTACTGCGGATTGAACCCTGGTCCTTGTGCATGCTAAGCACTGGCTCTAATGCTGAGCTATACCCACCCTACCCCACCCGACCCCCCTGTGGCAGAAACATCATCTTATACTGATTACAGATTCCTTAGCTTAATCTATCCCTATGGTTGAGATTTTTAAATTTTTTGCAAGCACAGTGTTTGGTTTTGTAGTCCACTGGTATGTGTATGTGTGTGTGCGCATGTGTACGTGTACACACTCACATGTGCACAGTAATGGGAATAAGCAAACAGCAGGAGAATTGCTATTCCTTTGAGATGCACTGTGCTCCAGCCTGCTCTTAGAATCACTAGGATGTTACTACTGAGCAGAGGACTTGAAATGAATAAAATAGAGACTTCAAAATGAAATGAAAAGCTTAATGTTAAAGAAGAAATCTTTCTTTGGCTTTCCATCTGTATTTTCTTTGCCTTCAAAATCACTTTCCACCTCCTCTGTATTTTGGCCAAAGCCTCAAACAGTCCTACTTGTAAGATCCACGAGCACTGAGCTTTGTTATACACAGTGGAATTCAATAAATACAAACCTCGGAAAGAAAACCTTTACCTTCGAACTTCCCAGATGATAGAATTAGCAACTGTCTATCATAGAAAGAAGATGGGGAATCATTTGGTAACCTTGAAAGATGCCTCAGTGACATTCTTTAAAGAGAAATGCCATATGGTCCTGGTTTTCAATCTTAAGGAAACAGCTGACTTCTCCACCACTGTGAAAAGGTGTATGACATGCCTTTTCAGTGTTGACAGCACCCTGGCTGGAACCCCCTTCTTATGGTGACACCTGCCAGGGAACCCCGCGTCAGGCAAACATCTGGGAGTTCTCTGATGTAAGGCAGACTGTGATTGTTTCCAGACCTGCTTGGCGTGTTCTCTCACTGAGCGAGCATGGTTTCAAGATGATTCGCAGACGTCTAGAATGGATACTGGAGTCTCTGTATTTCAGAAGCTTGAACTATTCTCAGTGTAATGCCAGCTAATTTGGGAGCAGCTCAAACGTATAGCTAGGTCCCCACAATTTTAATATAGAGAGCACTGATTTTTATTCTTGTGCCAATTTAGTGTACAACTTCGTCCTAATCTGTCTCCTTAAGGCTAGCCCTATCTGCCATCAAGGAAGGGGATGAGTCAGGCACTAACATGGCTGTTTTGGTTGACATGATGTCTAAACTGCTTTCAGACTGTTTTTGATGGTAGCAATGGTTTTGAGGCATGAATGAATACTATTTTAGTTGCTCAAGAGACCGCTAATGCCTTTTGGAGGACACTGTCGGGAAGTGTCCATTAAACAATCTTGCTTCGGCTCAGAATTTCCTCCTTGGAAACACTGCATACAGAAATCTTTCAAGTGATTGCTTGCTAAGATAGCACACGCAGCTGGGGAAAAGGGGACACATCTGCTATTTCTAATTATTCTTTTATAGATGGCACTGGTGAGGGAAAATAATTTTTGACAAATGAATATAGTCATATAATTCTGCAATAAAAATAAGCTGTGGGCTCACAAGGAACATCTTACATGATCTGGGGCTTGTGCAACAAGATAGTCACCTGCATTTGAATGACACCCCCCCCCCCCCGGTGCACGTGGCAAGGATGCAGCCTCTTCCCCCGCATTCTCACTTATGCCGCAAAATTATCTTGTGGTATACTCCGTCCCAAGTAGTGCGATGAGTCACAAGAGATGTTCTTCTCCAAAAAAGTACATGGAGAGTTTTATTTTCTAAGGAAAAGAATGACTCAAGCCAAGCAGTTCTTTTGTATTTTTTCCTATGTTATCAGTTCCCCAGCAACTTTACCCACATCTTCCTGTTACTTAACTGCGACCCTGTTGTGTGCTATTTTTCAAACTATGAGAGAGTCATTTCTTGGAGACCATAGGAGTCTAGATGATATCAGAAGGCAAAAATCAGGTAATAGGTAAATTTACCTCAGTTTATGGAAGGCAGAAGAAGTCGCCAAGAATTCCTGATGAAGCTGAGACAAATCAGTTCGATGAAGTTTTAGAGAAAGATAAAATGCAATAATGCCACAGAAGTAAGTATACAGGACTGAGAAAAGTGATTTCTCAAATTACAATATTATGGCTTTGGTCACAACATGGTATTTTCCTTTATTTTGTATGCTAACAGTTAATAGACATCTAAATAATTTAATACACATAGATTATACAGATAATGAATGTGCATCTTTAGTGTGGTATGGCATATTGAAAGAGTATCTGGTTGGTGTCATTGTCTAGGTACAATTGCAAAGCTGATGTGGAGACCAGGAGACCTTTCTGCATCACTTACAGATCCTTAAAATTAAGCACAAGGAGAAACTATTTTGACCTATTTCAACAAACAGCACCCAAACAGAAGCCTGTTAGAAAGAAATTAGGAGACCATTCCAAGTAGCAAATAATAACCTTAAGTGCTGGTTGGAAATTACAGTTTTAAATAAAATTAGGCCTCGAGGACAGAAAAAGTGAGTCTTGTAGCAAAAATTATAGTTGGAATATACAATCATGGTCTAAATTTGCATTTATGATATTTCTTTTGCTGTTGGTGTTTATTTGTTAAAAAGCTTGAGGTGGGGGGACCCATAGAAAGCCAATCTCTTTTTGAGGCTCTGAGTCTATAAGAGGAGTATCGTGACCAAAAGATCTTCATCTTGGGGTTAGAGCAGCACTTGAACTGAAGAGTGGGGCAGGAGGCTTGAGCACCCATATATGTTTGTTTAGGTCCACAGTCCCTCACTGTCTGAAGCAATGTCAGTGAAGGGTTTAGGCCTTCCCTTTATAGAAGAGTGATGGAACTCAGTGAGTGCTATGGACTGAATGTTTGTGTCCCTCCAGAATTTATATGTTGAACCCCTAACCCCCAATATGGCGGTATTTGGAAATGAATCTTTGGGAGGTAATTAGGCTTAGCTGAGATCATAAGGGTGGGGCTCTTATGATAGGATTAGTGTCCTCATAAGTAGAGAACAGAGTGCTCTCCCACCATGTCTCCCTCTCTCTCTCCCTCTTTCTCTCCCTCTGTCCCTCTCTGACACCTCCACCTCCAGCCCCCACCATGTGAGGATACAGAAAGAAGTCTGCTGTCTGCAAACCAGGAAGAGGGCTCTCATCTGGAACGGAATCAGTCAGCACCTTGACCTTGGACTTCCCAGCCTCCAGAACCAGGAGAAAAATGTTTCTATGATATTTTCTTATCATAGCCAAAGCTAAGCCCGTGATGTTAGATGAAAAGAGAGCTAACAATTTAAGTTGGGTAAGGAAGCTGATTTTGCCTCAGGTTCTGTTTCTATCAATATCTAAATTTGATAATTCTTAAAGTAGATGGCATGATTATAATAATGCTTGATTCACAAAACTTATGGGGGAAAGTATTACATATGTACATTTTTTACTCCATTTTCCATGCCTATAGAGAACCCCACTTTTGACCATATGAACATGACCTGGTATCACCCTTTACTGGCTGTGAATTTTAAGCAGTGAGGTCCGGAAGAAATGAAAGACCCTTAAAAAGTGAATCTTGCAAACCCAGACCTAAGAAATGACTGCAGCTATCCCTGGACTGATGACTGCCTCATGAATTATTTTAGTATTCCTAATCAGCTTGAAGGTAGCTATGGTATGCCCTCTGACCTTTTACATTTCCTTTACCTGACCACTTAAGCCAAAGTATAAAGGGACCCTGTGATTTAGTGGTATAATTATGCTGTTGTATACACCTTACGATTGTTTTAAACTTAAAAAATAACAACAACAGAAAAAAGTAGATTTTAAAGCGTCTGGTGACAGTTGCATTAAATAAGTAAAAGTTTGAATGGATTCAGTTGTGGGGCATTCTGGGACCTTTGAAGTGGGCACAAGAAGGGGAATTTTTTGTGAGGAACTTGTCACAATCTAAGAGGGAGAGGCAGGACCACGCCCATTGTAGATATCAATACCTACAGTTAAGTGGGGTTCGGTTAAGCAGACACAAATATGAAATAAATATTTCTCAGCCTTAGCAAGCACCACTTATCCAGGGTAAGACATAAAACTTTCCTTTTAAGGTTTTCGCAGTATCAAAGTAGTTTATCAGAACATAATCTAGGCTGGGGATGAAGACAGAGACTGTTTTCATTAGTTTTCTTTTAACACTATCAAAAAATTTCTTAGGTATTTATAACAGGGGAATGAACATGTATGTCAGGGGAGGGGTCGAGGAAGAGTGGGGAACGTGAGCATTGTGGACTGGGATGGGGGAATGTAGTCACAATGCATATGATGATAACAGAGTCACTGAGCACAGGGACCATCTTCCTTTGTTTCCTCCGGTGGCTCAAGCACCCATTACTTCCCAGCTTTGGCCCCTCTGGTGCCCACATCCAGCCTGTCTGTGACCATCTATTGCTACATAGACTAGCTCTCAGAATTCTGGCTGCTCTACCCAGAAGCAGCCTCGGCTCTCTGACTCCAGGTGGTTTCCCTCACCCTGTGTGTGGTTAGTTTCTTAAGACAGGAGCCTCTGCATTCCCAGGCCAGGTCCTGAGGCTTGACTTGTGTGCTTAGTCCCCCATCAAGCACTGTCTCCTTCTTCCACTTCCCTGCAAGACTGCAGATTCCTATCTGCCAGAACAAGGGTCACGTGATGCCACAGGATTTTTCCAGGGACTCTGGCTTCATTGTCCCGCTGCATCACACAGCCTCCAGTGCCTGCACCATCTCTGGTATCTCCTCCCTCCTCCGCTTCCCAGTGATTTTTTGCCATGTGTCTCCAGAGCCCTTTTTCCTGATCCTGGCTGCCCTGAAAGTTGGAAACATAAGACTTGGCCCAAAGTTTCCAAATCATCTTGCTCCTTAGTCCCAGCCTCTGCCTCCTGTAGCCAAGAGCCATTACTGTACATTTTCTCCCCAAGCTCACTCAGAGGCCATCAGCACTCTAATCTCTCATGTGATCTAATGTGTGCCTAATGTACCAGAGGCAGCTCATCACTATTCATGATTATCTGTCTGCTTAAGAGTAGATGCCAACCGAACCCCTAAATGCATAACTTGAATTTAAGATAAGAAAAAGAAACTGAAGCGAAACTAAAACAAATAATGACTGAGTTTCAGATAAATATTTCTTTAGCACAAGAGGTGCTAATTTCCAAAAGATCTCTCAGTGGTTATGAAAAAGATTATTAAGAAAAATAATTAGGAAGCAGAGGAAGTCATGGTATTCTTTCCTAACATCCCCTTTCATTCTCTCTTTCGTAGTAACTCTCTGCTGCGAAAAAGTGAGAAAATTAACACCCTAACACATCCTTCTGTCTGCCTTGAAATTTTAATTATTTTTACTTTTTTTAAGGTTTACAACATCGTGTTCTAAAGCCATAATACCCACGTTTGTTTAGTCTTCGGTCTATATTCAGATGGATTCAGCCCTTCCCTCAAGGACTTTTTCAAGAGCTTCTGTAAGTTTTTTTTAAAGTTCACCATGTGATTTGGATGCACAGCGAGTGTTCAGAACTGCTGCTGCTTTAGGGTCACTGAGTGAGGACTTTAAACATAAAATAACAAACCGGGATCTCATTAAATGCTAGAATTCAGAAGACTGCTCTGGAGTTGTGCAATTTCTTTAGGGAAGAGCTCTTCAAGTTTTATATGAGAGGGGGAAGCCTGGCTGTCTGGAGTTTCAAGTGAGAGAGAATTAGGGGCAGAAGCATCTCATATATACAGACTTTTAATTAAACTATTGAGATCAGATCCTCTGCAGAGTTTTGGAGAGTGCGGTAGTTTCCTCTTAAGCAGAACATAGCAATCGTTCTCAAAGTATGGTCCAGGGACCAGCAGCATCAGCATCACCTGGAAATTAGTGATAAATGTAAATTTGGGGACCCCACCCCTGACCTACAGAATCAGAAACGTTGGGAGTGAAACCTAGCAATCTGAGTTTTAACAAGCCCGCCCCCACCGCCCTGCCACCCCAGGGGATTCTGATGCACCCTGAAGTTTGAGAACCACCGGGTTAAAAAAAATTCAAGTCTAGTCTGTGGACCCGCAGTATCCAACCTCACCTGTTAGCACGTTAGAAATGCAGATTCACAGGCCCCACCCAAGACCTACTGCCGCAGAATCTGCATTTTAACACGATCCCCAGGTGTTTCATATGCATGTTAACAGATTTTTGAAAACACATTTGAAAAGCACTGCTTTGTCTAGGCCACTGGTTCTCACCTTAGCTGGACTTGGAGAATCACCCAGGCAGCTTTAAAAAAAATCCAGATGTCAAGGCCTCACCCTGGACCAATTAAATTAGAATCTGGTAGGGGGTTGGGGGGAGGAAAGGAGTGGGCATTATAGCTGTGAAAGCTCACCATGGACTTTCTCCAAGTGATGCAGGAAAACAGAAGTGGGGCGTGAGGAGGGCTGTGTCCCAGGTCTCGGTTGAGCCCCTGGGACGCGCCCCGCCATGTAAGGGTCCCTGGCTTCACGCAGGAAAGAATTCAAGAGCGAGCCACAGTTGAGTGAAGGTAGATTTACTCAGAGAGATACGTTGAAAGGCAAGAGAAAGGCCATGAGGTGTGAGGGTTGGGTGCTCAGCTTAAAAGTAGGTACACCCTCCATAGACAGAGTGTGGGCCGTCTCCGAAGAGGGGGAGAGAGGGCAGCCGTGAGGCCCCGTGTTGCTGGTTTTTATGGGCTTGGTGGCTTCATAGCTCATAAGTGGAAGGACCATTCTAAGTAGCCTGGGGAACAGGCTGGGATTCCCAGGAAGTTGGCCATTTCCCACTCTTTGACCTTTTGTGGCTAGCCTTGGGACTGCCATGGTGCCTGTGGGCATGTTATTCACCATGCTAATATGTTACAATGAGCGTATAATAAAGCTCGAGATCTGCTAGAAATTAAATCTCTCATCATCCTGAGCCTCAAGGCCTTCTGGGGGTTGAATCTTCCACCATTTTGATGTTAATTGCTGTGGCATTCCTTGAATGGCTGTGCCCTGCCCCCTTCCTGTCTCAAGAGCTGTGGTTTACGTACTTCTTTACTAATTATCAGTCCTCTAGTTCCAGGAACTTATCCATAGTGCTCACCTGGTGATGCCACTCATTCATTCACTAGTATTCTAGTAACTCTTTTGTGTCTGTGTTATTCATTGTCATTTTTAATGGTTCTCTGTCTCTGGAGAACCCCGACTAACATAACAAATACACCCTCCTTCCCCAGTGTCTAGTACAGTCCCATCTCTTGAGATTGTCGACTGAAATAAATGCACAGCCTAGAAGTTGAGAGTTACTTTTATTGGGCGGACATTTTTGAGGACCTGAAACCCTTCGAGCCCAGGATGACAACCTCTCAGATCGCTCTGAGGGACTGCTCTGAAGAGGTAGGGGAGGAGCCAGGATATATAGGAGCTTTACAACAAAGACCAGGTAGTTGGAACATTACAAGATTACTTGTTGACTAAAGAAAACCAGGCACCTCAAGTTAAAGAATTTAGTGCTTTTCTATGTATGGGAGGGAGCAAACATTTGGGCTCATTGAATTCATCCCTTTGACAAGCACCTAGCTGTCTAGGGCCAGTATCCTGTCCTTTCTTATTCTGAGTCCCCTCAGGGTGCACCACTGTGAGTGGCTGCAGAGGCCAGGCTGCAGGCTTGTCTTCACTGGGGGGTGGCGGCAGCCACTGATGACTTGATGGCTTCAGCATCCTTTGTTTACTAATATGGTTTGCAGTATTTTTCCGTTCACAAGAGGTATGTAACGTTTGTTGAATCCTAGCATTCAAGATTCATTAAGGCATTAAAAAAGAGTACAGTAATATGATTTTCCTCATTCTCTTAAGGTTATTTATTTATATTTTACATGAAATATTTTGTTATGTGAAGTTCAGTGTGGAAAAAGAAGCTTTCTCGTAGTTATTTTACTTGATTTATCCACGTCCAAAGCAGGTGGCAAAAGATCGTATAAAATGAAAGGTCCTTCTCACTGAGCTTTGCTCAAGTCTCCTCAAACAAAATATACCAAAAATAACAATAAAAATGTAGTACGCCCTTTGCTTATTTTTATTAAATTGCTGTTTAGTGAGTGACTCCTGTGTCCCCGACATTGTCTGAAACTGTTCAAAGACTGTAGAAGCTACTTTATTTAATGGGTTCCACTTAAAAATTGTACTCAGTTCCTGTGGTCTGTGTGTGTTTGTGTGCATGTGTGTGTGTGTGTTTTCCTTTCTGAAGGTGAAGTTGAAGAGGACACTGTGTTGGCATAAAGTCCGTCTCAGCATGTCATAGTAGCATAGGCTTACAACTGATAACTGTGCTTCAGTACCTTGCTTTTATAAAACAAAATCTATTTGGACTTAAGAGCGTGCTTTTACATGATGACGTCGTTAATGGTGCCTCCTGCACAAAATGCTTTTCTATGAAACTAAAGTTTAGACTAGTTTTAGGTAAAGTGGGATATAGCTATCAAATACAGTAGTGTCTGGCTTGCCATTAAATATTCCTTATTGTATTAAATTCCATTAAAAGCAAATGATAGGCCATTTCCTATTACACTGAGTGAGCTATGGCAATAGGAATGCCAGCTTTTTGTTGACAAAGGAATATCGAACTGCTTTCCCACAATAAAATATGAGTGGGGATATTTGATAATATAGGACAGCAATCCAACAAAGATGAGCTCACTTCAAATTGGAAGAATGATTCACTCTCAACTTGGTCAGGAAAGGAATTACAATTGCTCTGAAAGTTTAAGTAAGTATTTCATGTACCTGCTTGCGTTTATCCTAGATGGTGATGGCAAAAATTTGAGTGCATCTTCTGTAACCACCGTTGTCACTCCCTGGATTTTCTTTTTTCTTTTTTAAGGTCAGTGTTCCCAAAGCGGAACATCAGATTTACGCAGAATGCTTGTTAAGAAGAGGCTCCAGATCCCACCCCAGATGACCTGAATCAGAATCTCCTGGGGAATGGTCTAGGTGTCTGTATTTTTAGCAAGTCTCCCCTGGTGATTCTCATGCTCAGTCAAATTTGGGAAACACTGTTTCAGACTATCTATGTTTACACCCTATAATAGACTGAGAGAGCAGGAGTGGACATGCGCATAAGTCACAGTGTGCTGGTTTGGATGCAGTGGTGTGTGGGCTTATTGGGTAATTATATAAAGATCATCCTCTATTGTATCTGAAATTCTGCCATTTGAGATCAATATTTCCCTCTCCCCATAGCTCTTTTTTTAAATTGAAGTATAGTCAGTTTACAATGCTGTGTCAATTTCTGGTGTACAGCATCATGTTTCAGTCATGCATATACGTACATACATTTGTTTTCATATTCTTTTTCATTTTCATTATAGGTTACTATAAGATATTGAATATAGTTACCTGTGCTATACAGAAGAAACCATAGCTCTTTTTTTATATGTTAAATATTCTGGAAATATTTGCATTATAAGATATTAAAATGTTTTACCGCATGACAGGAGGAACTGGGCATAATGAAAGTTCTGGGCCTGGATGGAGGATGGGAGCAGTGTGGACACACATGGTGTCTATTCGCAAACTTCCACAGGAAGTCAGCTCCATGGCAGATACAGTTCAGAAAAACATCATACATTTGAGCAAGGAGTCAATCTTCTTACTGAAATACTAGACCTCTGATTTATTTTTCCCTTCTGAGAAATGTCAAATGGGAAAATACAGGGAAAAGTCAGAGAAAATATTATTCATATTAGACTATAATCTAGTGGAATAATTTAGTAACCTATAACTTTGGCATGGAATTATATGCCCATGCTATGCATATACACACACACACACACACACACACACATATCCAAACACACACATATACACATATATGTATATTCATATATATATCTAAGCATACAAAAGAAAACCTTTGTTTTTCCTAGAATCATAAAATGCTTTCCAATGCTCTGAAAAGCTTTGTCATATAGGAAAGTTGCTTATACAAAGCAAAATCTCTCTTGCTGTGGGGATGTTTGCTCAGGTCTTCCATTTATAATGATAGATGAATAGTTAAGGTAACGACTATAGGTGTTCATTGAGCTTTTAGAAACTCCCTGTCCAGGGACACTCAGGACTCATTCCAGTGCTGGCCTCCTCCTAATTTGGTCATACCATTTAGTGATAAAGAATATGAGCTTTGGTGTTAGGCTAGACCAGAATTTGAGTACTGTCTGTATTACTTACAAGTTAAGTCAGTTAATATTTCTGAGTCTCAGTTTCCACATGTGTAAAATGGTGCTAATAATATTATAATGGAAATAACTCTTGGGATTAGTAGAAGGATGAAATGAGGTTTTACATGTAAAGAGAATATTTAACTTTTATTATAATTATTGGGAGAAGCCTTCTAGGATACTTCCGTATCTTAGCAAAGGGCCACTGGCCTGACACATAGTCCATTCCTCTCATTTCCATAGGGATAAGGGGAATTCTGGTTCTCCCTAACAAGGTGGTGGAGAAGAATGAATTAAGCTGGTTCCCAGCGATGGTTTGGTGTCTGCCTTCAAGGAGAGAGGTGCTTGGAGTAGACTTATTTGGTTACAGTGGCTCCTTATTACAGAGTTGGGATGAGAACCCTTCATTTTGGCCCCAAAGGTTGCCCAGAAGTCTTGGAGGAATCGAGAGTGAGATGAATAGCAGAAACATACAAACACACCAACATGACATGACTGATGAGAGCGCAGGTGTATTTCAATGAAATGACAATTTAGCATCTGAGATGGAGGCTCTACAATGGTGAGGGTAAACCAGGCTGAAACTTGGAGACCAAAAAAGATCTGATGAAGTTATAAAAATCAAAATTACTTATTTCTTTTTTAACAGCATTATAAGGGAGTATAGGTCTCATCTAACAAGGTAGAAATATTAACAGTTATGTGGTAGAGATTTTTTAGCATGGTCCATTCTCATGGAAGTCATTTTTAGCCCATTCTAAATTATATGTGTTAAAAGGAAACATGAATTCATTAAATTATTTTTAACTCAGCTCATTATTACACTCAGCTTGACATCTCAGACAGTTGCTAATTTTTAACCAATTTAACAGAACGTCCTTTGTTAAGAAATAAGTAGCAATGCTTCCAACTTATTATAGTTGAAGTGAAAGAAAGCCTTTTAAAGAGGAGATACATGTTTCAAAGGTATATTGGGTATAGAACCATAGAGAATCAGAACGAGAAAGGACCTAGAAATGATTTGGTTCAACCTCTCATTGGAGAGACAAGGTAACAGACTCGTTCCCTGATACTCACATTAAGGTGTTAAACAGCAAATAAGCCATGAACCTATCACATGTTTAGAGACTGTCTAATGTATTCAAGGTGCTATGGGGTGAAAGATAAGAAACTGTGTAAGACATGCTCTCTTCTTACAAAAAGCTTAAGGTCTAACCAGAGGATCAGACATGTGATCATGTAACAGTGCATAGTATGACATAGCTTACTATAAGTGGTACAAAATGCTACATGAATTAAGAAGTTGGAAAGATCTCTTTGGAGAGTCTTATACTGAGGGAAGCTTCTTGGGCAGGGTGATACTTTAATCTACTCTGATCTTTGCCCCTACTATGATTGTATATCAGTTCACTTAGTAATAATGCTTATGCTAATAGGGAAAAATGCATGGTTCAAATTATGCATAGGGACTAAGGGGTTTTCTTAAGATAGAGCCTTGATGCTTATGTTGTGATGCTTATAAATGTGGATGTTCATTCATTTGTTCAACCCATATTTATTGAATGTCGACTATGTACTAGCCGCTGGGGGTAAATTGATGAATGAAACAAAGTATCTATGTTCGTGTTGCAATCTAGAAAGGGAGAATGACAATAAACAAATACACACAAAGTCATTGAATATTTCACATTGTGGTGAATCCTATGGAGAAGCAGGTTCAGGAGCTAGAGAAGCGTGATGGATGGGGTGATGTGCTGCTATTTGAATACAGAGTGGTAAGGGAAGGGTTTTCTCTGTTGAGCAGAGACTTGAAGAAAGTAGGGGAGCGAGCCATGCAAATAGCTGGGGGAATGAGCATCTTACACTGAAGAAACAAGTAAAGTTTATTCATATTGTTTACTGAGATAGCACGAAAGACGTTAATTCATCAAGCCTGTTTTTCTTCCCAATCACAAGCCAGGGGAAGGACTTTCACTTACAATGGAAAGGCATTAATGAACTTACCACCTTATCAATACCAACTCCGATCTTCTGTTGAAAGGAAGAGGAAAAATAGAGATGGTGGATGGAAAGAAAAAGAAGGGAAGGGCAGGATGGAGCTGAGTGAGGGGAAGGAAGGAGCAGGGGACAGAGGAAAAGAGAAGAAAGACAGATGAGACATAGGAAAGTCATGGAGTGAAATCTCCACCTCAGCCTGTCCAAACGAAAGCCGAATTTATCTCCTGCATCCTAAGCAGCATCTGCTACATTATTTGTTCCTGAAATTGCCTAGGCTAGCAACACCTTTTTGTAGGGCACAAGGTTCTCATTTTTAAGCCACTTTATTCAATAATAAGGTCGCTTTGAATACCTGGTGTATGACCAGACCTGGGATAAGGAAGAGTCATAAGGATGATAAGGCTCTGCCTTATAGGCAGAAATAAATATTTATATGTTCATAATATCTTCACTTACAGTGTATATTTGGATTTCTCTTGTATGCCCCCTACACACACACACACACACACACACACAGGTTGTTCTCAAGCTTTTATTTCACCTGACACATAACACATTTGAGAGACCTAATAAACCCCTGTGATTACCAGTGACTCACTAAGGCAAAGATGATCATAGTATCAGAGCATGAATATAATTCTGATCTGACCCCTTTGGCATTGAAAAAGCCTTCCTAACCTTTTTCACATCAGTGCATACGTAGAAACTGATAGTAAAAACATACCATAGCTACATGAAAGTGATGCGAAGGATGTCCTCGATCCCACTCTGCTGTCCCACGGGCTGAGGAAAACAATCTCTGGGCACATTAGTGACCCATTTAAGGAAGATCATTTGGAAGCTCTGGTTTAAGAGATGAGACACAAGATTTTTATTTTTATTTTTTTCCCTGCTGCCACTCCTCCCGCCATCAAGGTACCTTTTGTAGGCTAAATCAACTTGAAGATGCTGAAGTATTATAAACCCAGACATACATACAAGGCCATTCCTTTAGTATTGTGACTTTTTTCTCTACTTGAGGTCCCATGCTAACTGAAAGATCACCATCTAATGTCCATAAATAATAGCTAACAGAAAATGCATGAATGAGGGTCCCGTCGCCTTGTGGCTCATGATTATTTATCTGCTTAAGACTTGGGCCTTTCTGAGAACCACAGCCCGTGGCATAATATTGCATGTGAACGGAGCACAATGGATTCGCCTTGGAAAATGCAAGATACACGATTCACAACTTGTCAGATTTAAGCTTATTATTAAACATTACCCCCTCTCAGATATAAAAATCACTCCCGTTGAAACAAAAGATTACAATTCATGACAAGTGTAGATAGGATGCTAATTAACGAAGGTGCTTACAGCTGTGCCCTTTTGAGTTGTCTCGAGCCTCAACCTGCTGTGAAAGGTTTCAGTTTGCAAGTGTGGTCGTATTTCCAACTAGTGCTTGCAAATAACAAGTTAAGACAATTTCTGTTATTTATATGGCAGAGCATCATACTGATGCCAATATTTATGCTGTCTGGAGTAGTTTTCAGAGGAAAAAAACTCTGTCTTTTAAGACTAAACTTCTTTTCTTCTTGCTGGCATTATACTATTTATTACATGTCTAAAGATAGTGATTAATTAATAGTGAGGAGTTAGGGAACAGTGATCTTCAGCTGTAATGGAGGAACTTGCCGACAGAATGGAGTTCTGAACATAATGAAGGCTTGAAAATGAAGTCTACCTTATCTGGAGAAAAGCTTTCCCAGCCGCTGAAGATATAAATAGGGAAAAATCAATTAGCACAGACAAGAATTGAAAATCATGTGCTTTATTAGATAATGAAATTGTTTGGGGGGAAGGGAATGCAAACGAATCCGTGACCAAGGATGATAACACTAATATCCTTCTCTGGAGGGACCGTGTAAAAATGAATGCTGGCAAAGTGACACCCGTCTTTCCCTATTAATTTAACTTCCTACTGGGATGGGGGTAAATATGTGATTTTCATGCCCAGATGATAATAGGAGGATTAGGTTAAAACCTGTTCCAGATGGGAAGGGAGAAGAAATGGACAATCTAACGATTTAGCTCAAGGCAAGTGTTTTAAAGAAGTGGGAGCTAACAAAGTAAGAAGGAAGGAAAAGCCTTTATTTAATGCTCTCTTAGGTCACATATACCTTGAGGTTTTGATGAGCCAATATGCCTTTCCACATTATACTTTCACGGGACGGGTGATGTGTAGAGTGGTTACTTACCAATCATAATGAGGGCTATTGACATGTGGATGGAAAGGATGTTGTGGCCATCAAGCCAGGCCCAGACTGTGTACCCTGAGGGGATTCAGGATGGAGAAAAGCAGGATCCTGGCCCTAGATGGTTAAAGTGCCTATCAAAGGAATGATTTCAGTGAGCCCAGACTCTTGCATCTTCCCATACATAGAAAAGCGTGCGAAGTTCATTAACGTGAGATGCCTGGTGTTCTTTAACAGTAATCTTTTGATGTTCTGACTACCTGATTTTTGTTGTAAAAACTATGTATCCTGGCTCCTCCCTTACCTCTTCGGAGCAATCCCTTAGAGCTATCCTCCTAGGCTTGAGTCTTCAGAAAGTCCACCCAATAAAACATAATTCTCACATTTTAGGTTGTGCATTTTATTCAGTTGACAGACAACATGAGAGTAGCTGAATACTTGAGAGAGAGTCTTGCAGGCTACACCCCTACCCGGAGATCTGTTATCAAATATATAGGCTATCAAACATATTCAGCAGATGGACCCCTTTTCAGAGGGAATAAAACACCAGACTCCCAGAGCAGGAAGGGTGCTGAGAAATCATCTAGTTTAATTCTTTCATTTCACAGATGGGGAAAACTGAGGCCAACTGAGGCCAACTGAGGAAAGGGACTCTTCCCAAATCACTTATGAAGTTAATAAAGCTCTTCATCTTTCTTGACTCTGCACCTTTCTATGAAACCATGCTGTTTTTCTAAGATGAAATTAGTGAAGGAACAAATTAGAGATGCTCCTTCATTCTCTAACTTGCTCATTCAACTATGTTTGCAAGGTTTAGCAAATAAATTAACAATTTTAAAATATAAATCGGTCCCAAATATTTCATGGAGCATACTTAGACTAAAATGTATTCATTGTTTATCAGAAATTCAAACGTAACTGGGTGTCTTATATTTTATGTGGCAATCCTCCACTCAATGCATATCTTTCATCCCCTTTCTATGCCAGGTATTTCATTATTGTCCAGGCCCATAAAAGGAAGAGGATGGACAAAATAATTTGCAATATAGGCTGAACTCAGTGAGGCTTGAGAGAATCATTGCAGTTCCTTCTGCTGGCTGGAGCCCCACTAAATCACACGTGCTTCATGCATTCAAAGCATTCCCTTCTGCATGAGATCACTTATTTGGAGCTTCTCTCTCTTGTTTCTAACAGGTATGTTTTGAAGCTGGGCAATAACCAAGGATGGATAGTCAGAGAGATTTGTGAGTTGAAGACTACTGTATAAACACTGCCTCTGTTCACAGACTCTTCAACGCATCATTTCAGTAGCTAAGGCCTAAAAGATGAAACAATTAGTGTTAGACTACCAGAGAATTAGTTCTAGAGGAGAGAAGGCCCCTAAGAACTCTAGCCCAGTGTTTCTCAAGCATGGCTGAGTATCATAATCACTTGGGAAGTTTCTTAAACTGCAGGTGCTTGGGTCTCACTCTCAAAGGATCTAATTTCGTAGATCTGGAATGTAATTCAGCATCCTAATGGCGCTCATGCAGGTGAGCCAGGGACTACACATTGCAAAACGCTGGCCTAGGATATGTTCAGACAGCACTTAGCTTCCCTCCAGTGCCAACCTCGTTCCTCTTTCCTGTCCTCTTGTTCAACCATAGGTAAGTCCCCTTCAGTATTTTACCACCCCCTGATTTAGTGCACCTTTGTAGCAGTCTATTGACAGCCACTATTTTTTTTTTGAAGTATAGTTGATTTACAATATTGTGTTAGTTTCAGGTGTACAGCAAGGTAATGCAGTTATATATACATATATTTTTAAATATTCTTTTCCTTTTTATAATTTTCTCCTTTTAAACATAAATTGCAAATTATGTAGTAGCTTCCAATCTCCTTCCCAAAATCATGTTGCTAGATTGTTGGAATCCATGTCTCTGTATAAATCAAAGGCTTGTCCAGGTTACTTTGCTTTGACTCTGCCTACAGCCAAGTGCACAAACTCCAGTGGGAAATTTTAGTGTAAAACTTAGAGCTTTTCCTCCACCCCTGTCCCAGATGTCATATCCCAGTGCCTTCCTGTATCCTAGGAGTGACAACTACCTTTTCTGTCACAATGGGAGAGACCCTACCAAGAAAGGCACCACAACAGTGATTGAATGTGAACTGTTCCCTGAGGTGTGAGCTAGATTTCAACATACAGAGATAGAGGGGGAAATAGTCTAGAAAGAGACACCGTCACTAACAGTGTAATGTTTCTAAAACCTGAGTTATCATCAGAATCACCTGGAGAGTTGGGGTGCAGGTTAAAAATCAGTCTCAGATTTAAAGCCTTTTTAGCAAACGCCTCAATTATGAAGTATAATTAGGTGTAAGAACTACTCGGGCTGAAGTATGAGCACCTGGGGAAAAAAAAAAAGAAGTAAAGGACCCTGGGTAGACGAATCTGGGGGGAGGGGAGGTGGTCCAGGAATAATCAGGTGGTGACTTGCTACATGCTATAACTCTCCTTGATTTCTGCCACCTTGCTGTTAGGATGTCAGATATAGTTTAAGGGAGTGCAAAAACATGGGTGATGATTAATTTTATGGGTCAACTTGGCTGGGCTTTTGGTGCCCAGATGTTTGGTCAAACATAAATCTAGATGTTGCTGTGAAGCTGTTTTTTTAAATGGTAATATTTAAATTAATAGACTTGGAGTAAAGCAGATTATGCTCCATAATGTGGGTGGGCCTCATCCAATCAGTTGAAGACCTTACGAGAAAAGACCACGGTCCCTTGAGGAGAAAGGAATTTGCCCCCAGACTGCCTTCAGAATTGACCTGCAACACCAACTCTTCCCTGGATCGGCCAGCCTACTCTGGAAATTTTGGACTTAACAGCAGTCCCCACAGTCAGTGAGCCAGTTCCTTTCCTTGAAAGAAATCTATGTATCTGCAAAAACAAAACAAAACAAAAAACAACCCAACAAATAAATATTTGCAGGTGATGATTAGTGCTAAGGAAAAAACTGCTAAAAGAAATAAGATGGGTTTACGGGGGATGGAGAGTGGGTACCTGGTTTTAGAAAGGGTACTCAGGGAAGGACTACATGAGAGTGGGATTTGCCCAGAGCCCAGAGATGAGCCCAGAGATTTTCCGGAGATGAGGCAGAGGGAGTGATGGAGACTCCACTCGCCATTCCAAGGCCAGAAGAATCACAGCCTCACATCACTCTCAGTACCACAAGAGACATCTGCCCAAAGCTCCCCTTTGTCACAAGGTACCCAGGCCACAGGAAAGAGACAGACATTGTTATTGGAGTCAAGGACCACTAACCCCAGAGGAAGGCAGTTTTCACAGAGAAAACTCTTGAGAGCTGGCTCAAGTTACTAAGGCTAGTCCTGCATATTGGTTCCGTATTTTATGACATATTTGTAACTTCCAGCTACTAAAAAATCTGAAAGGCCATTGTGGCCACCTACAGACTGTGTGCTCCTGCCTCTGCCCCCCTCCTGGCCTGCAGAATATCAGCAGTCCACAGCACCTTCCTGTGAGTGAGTCTGCAGTCTGTTTCCGTAACACAAGTCATTCATATGTATATCTTTCCGAAGAGCATCCCAAGGAAAGGGAACAGAAAGTAGAAAGATGTGAGGGTGGGGGGGAGGGTATAGCTCGGTGATAGAGCGTGTGTTTAGCTTGCACGAGGTCCTGGGTTCAATTCCCAGTACCTCCAGTAAATAAATAAATAAATCTAATTATATCACTGCCCCCCCAATAAACAAAAAAATGGTTAAAAAATATTTTTTAAAAAAGATGTGAGGCAGGAGCACGTTGGTGAGTTTGCCTTGTGGGCTAGTGTGGCTGGAGTGGAGCAAGGAAGGCAAAAGTGGGAGGACACAGGTCAGAGGTCACAGAGTCCAGGTCATGCCAGGCCACCCAGCTGGGGCATGGGAGACTCGGGATTGGACCCAGATCTCTCCGACTTGAAAATCAGCCTTCTTTCTGCTACACTTCAGAAAATAGAAGCTACCAGAGAGAATGCCCTCATCCTCTCACCACCAAATCTCCCCTCTAACCTGCATCAGTATTTTTTTTTTTTTAGAATGAAATGCCCTGCTCCATCTAAAGGGCAAACTCCTCCGTGGGTTTCAGATCCCAGTCTTCTTAGTTCCTAAAAGACATTGTTCCTGCAATTCTCTCCTCTCTTTCCTGAATCATCAGTTTCTTCTGCTTCACCTTTCCTGTTAGCCTACCAATATGCTGTAGCGTCTCCGATCCTTAAAACAACAAGAAAGCTCCACAGTCCCTCGAGCAATCATCCCACCTGTCTTTAAAAGAAAGGCAAATTCATGTCTTGACGTCTTTCCTTATTTCTGGAAGCCACTCCCTCATCTCCACTGAGGTGACCCTGACCAAGTTCACCAGTGACCTCCCTGATGCCAGATCCTTCCACTACTTTAACATTTTCGTCTGACTTTACCTCGCTGTAGATCTGACAAAATTAGCTACTTGATTGCAACACTTTCTCAGTTCATTTTCAAAGACCTCACAGTCTTCCTCCACCGGCTCCTTTTCCTTAGGCTCTTTTGCTGTACACCTTCTCTTTCCAATCTCTCTATGAATTATTGTCTCGGTTCAAGTTCTGTTTGCTTTTTTCTCTGTAATTCCTCTCTTTCTAGGTAATCTCATCCAGTTCCTGGTGTGAACTGCCATTATACCCACAGTCTTTATCCCCATCCTGCACCTCTTATCTGAGCTCCATACCTCAGTCTTCTACCTACTTCATACGTCCATTTTAAAGTCAAATGGATATCTCGAATCTCCTACGTCTTGATTTTCTTCCTTAAACCTGTTTTCCCCTGGTCTTCCTTAGCTCAAAATAAGGCATCCTCCTCTTCCCAGGGCTTCAAGTCAGAAATCTAGGAGTCCTCCTGATTTCTCTCTCTCCCTCTCCTGCATTCTTAACAAGCCATTAGTTCTGCTTTGCAAACATATTGCAAATGCATTGTCAGCCGAGGGGGGCTGAAGGGAGATTCGAGGAGGTGAGCTGCCCAACTGGAAAAATGCGCGAGGAGCCGAATGGAGCGAAGCAGCACTCTATTGCAGTACAAGCGGGTGGCGCGCAGGGCGGGCGGCAGCGGAAGCTGCGGCGGCGCTCGGCACTTTCTTTTAGTTCTACAAGGTGGCACCCGCTTGTCGCACTTGTCCTGCTTTTATCTGTTCTGCCTGCACGTGCGCGTTGTTCATGTCTTTGCTCGTACTGCTGACAGAATGCTACTAGCGCATGCGTGCCTTTACTTCTTTGTTCATAAGGCTTACATAACTGGCGCATGCGTACATTTACCTCTTACCAGGTGCAAGCTGTTGTGAACCTTGGCCTGGGCCCCAGAGCCTTCTCACTGAAGGCTGCCGGCATGCATCTACTTTTCTTCACCTCCATGAGTACCAGCTGATTTCTGGGCACCGTCACGGAGTGCCTGTCTACTACAGTGTTGTCCCAATAAGTCTCCCTGCTTGTAGGCTTGTCTCCCCCACCCCCAATTTTTTTCCCCCCACAAAACAGCCAATTATTTTAAAAAGCTCTTTCTGCTGGTGGTGCTTTGAGGGGGTGGTATGAGCTTCTCTAGGCTGAGCCACCTGGTGCCTCGAGGTGGGGGGAGGAAATCTCTGGCTCAGTGGGAAGACGCCGGTTTTCCAGGCAAGTGCTTGATGGGGTGGGATACTTCTTGTCTGGAGATGAAGAGAGGTCCCCAGGTCCATGGCTTGTGGCTGGACTTGTCTTGTGGAGGCTGACCTAGTGTCTCTGGGTAGGGGAGGGGAGTCTCAGGCCACTTCTGATCTGGGTGCTTACTGTGGTGAAATACCCTTTGCCGGCCCCTCATCATCCCTCTAGGTGGGGGAGGGGAGTTCCCACATCTATGAATTTCCAAATGTCTATCTCCCTCCTGCATCTCGTATATTCTAACATTTACTTAATATGTCCATTTTAATTTCTAGTGGAGAGCTCATATCTCATAGATCTTGATCTCTTTTATTATTATCAACATTGACTTGTTTATTCTCTGTCCTAGGGTAGGTTCGCCTGGAATCATTCCTTAAGACCCAGCTGAGCTTAGTGGGTAAGGAGGTTTACTAAGAAGTGTTATTAGTGGCAACCCTGGTGGGAGGGACAGGAAGAAAGCAGGACTGGGCAAAGGGAAAAGTCCAACTGGGATGCATACCCAACCAGAGCCTACCAGGAGCTCGGCAACCAAAAGAAGCCTTCATGATTGGACCAAGTTTGGCTAAGATTACTGGGCCTTTATATTCCTAGTGAATCAGACATTGGATGCGGGCCACCTGGAAAGGGGCGTGGCCTTGAGCGAGGCAGCTATTAGGGGAGCTGCGGCCAAAGGCCATCTTCAAATAGCGCTGGCAGCGGCCGGTGCCAGGCCTTCACTGAAGTGGGATCTGAGCGGTCCCCGCGGATGGAACCGTACCCCTGACCCCGTGGCCCTCGTTCATCCCAACGCAGTGGAATCGCCTCGGCCAGCAAACGGTGAGTGTTCCCAGTCCTGGAGGCTGGCCAGCCAAGAGTTCTTCCGTCAGCCCTGCAATCTCCTAAAAGTTCTCCTGGTCCCAGCGGTACTCCCTGGGTGCCCCTCAGAGAAAGTAGACCCTGGTCGTGGCAGAATGCTAGCTGAGAGTTTCCCCCATCCCCATCGGGTGCACCCATTCGTGTTGGTCCACACAGGCCAGGCCAAGATTTGCTCCCTAGCCTGCTCGCCAGGTGAGAGTTCTCTGCCTGGATCACGGTGCACTCGCTGCGCGGGATTCCCCCACCAGCCGTCCCCCTACGAGATGGGGTAACTTTTGCACCTGGAGTCTCTGCTAGCTGCCCGTATACCCAGTAAAGAGCCCTCCCTTTTAATATAGTAATGATTGTAGATTTCCTTTTCCGTGTGGTGTGTGGAGAGAACAATGATGAATAATGATGTTTTGCTTGTTTTCATGTGTGCTTATCGGCCATTTGTACATAATCTTTTGCAAGTTTGGAGTTCAGTTTTTTGGCTCAGTTTGGAGGAATGTTGTTTGCGTTATTATTGACTTGTATGGGATTTTTGACTTTGTATGGAATTTAATGTACATATACATGTGAGGCAGAGAGAGAGGTGAGGCTGTGAGAGCGTGAGACTTACTTATTCCTGGGCAAGCATATCTTCTCTTTTGAGTGAAGATTACCAGTGGCAAAGCTCATTAGCCTGCTGCTGTCTCTAGGCAAGAATTCATTTTGAGTGACTTACTTAAAAGGGCACAGCTGTTAACAATCTGACCACCAACAACTCTGGTCTTTTGATGTGAAGCTTCTGCCTAGAACTGCCAAACACAAACACTGCCCCTCTGATAATTTCAAAACAGCATAATTTTTGAGGTTGCTCTGTGTCCTTTCTCTGCAGACATAGTTCCTCCCTGAAAACATCCACCACCATTCTACTTGATATTCCCAGCTTAAGTGCATGCCTGAGAATTTAATTCACAAAATGAGACCGCAACTCTCAACCCACACCCAAATGCACCACTTGAAATCCTGATCTCAAATGAATATGCGGTGTCACTCCTCCTTAAACAGCAATCATCTCTAAAAGGAAGGTGCACACGGCAGTTATAAACTGGGTGCTGCTTTAACACAGAACAGAGGCTGAGACTACAGTTTTTGTGTTGAGAGATTTAGAGGTGCCAGATGCAGAGAAAGGGAACAATCCAATCGAACAGGAATTAACATCGATTTGTTCCGTTGCTGTCTGCCCTCTCTTGTACACAATATCCAAGCAAAGCCCTGGAGTGATTTTTGCCTCTCTGCTATCGGGACCCAAGCAATGGACCCCTATCCTCCCCACACCTGGGGTCATGTTCTGGAAGATAGTATATACGGGAGTTGGAGCTGAATCGCAACAACTGAAGCAGACCAGGCTTGAAAGTTATATAACCTAACCCCTCACTTCACAAAAGGTGAAAGCACTTGGAGGGGAAAAGGAAACTTCCAAAAGTCGATTGAATTAGTCTCTGATTTAGGTAACCAGAGGATTCGTCAGAGAGAGTTTCCCCTACACTACTTACTTAAATCAAGTTGCTTTTGGCAGTGCAGTCTGGTTTGTGTGAGCCATGAGTTCTGAATCTTGTTCCTAGGGCTGTCCTTCTGCAGTGGAAACGGACATTGCTGGTTTCTCGCTGCCTTCCAAGTCAGTTTCCTGTCGCTTCTATTTTGTCCTCTTGTGGTGGGATCATTTTCTGTTCTCTGGGGCCCATTCTGGTTTTTGTTTTTGTTTTTAATTTTTATCCCTATTTGAGATTCTGTTGCTAATGTCTACCACTGGACTATATATCCTTGAAGAGCATTCCTTTGCCACTTCAGAGAAACAAGCCTGCTAATGAGAGGTGTTTTACAAAATGATGTACAGGATCTGAAGAGGAGGCTGGATTTTCAGAGCCATCTATAATTTAAAAGCATATAACGGCATGGTTTTGGTTTCTGTAGACTTTTCCCACTATGTGCACTTAGAAGAAAAATAAAATAACAAATGGAAGCCCTCTTTTGACAGTTTTATGGCAGGGGAAATCTATTTCTGGAGTGTGTGACATAATTGTTAATATCATAGCCATGTCTGTGTGTCAACAATGCACAGTTGTAAGCAGGCACAGGCTAGTTCATTTGGACATGGGGTTGGATTTCTCTACTAAAAGATGCTGTGAAAATCAAACTACTCTGTTATGGTAGCAACTTCCAGTTGATATAACAATGGTTCTCATAGCCGGGCAAGAATTCTCAATATTTGGTAATGAGTCATAGGATTGTATATTAAAAAAGTATCCTTGGTGCTTCTCACATGCAAATAGTTGCAAGGCCCTGAAACTCAAGATTATATTGCTGGTTTGTCAAACTTTTAAATTACATGAGGTTTCCTTTGTTTGATTAATGAGGTATGATTTCCATACAAAAAAGTGCACTGATTTTAAGTGTACAGTTCAATTAATCTTAACAAATTTAATACCTATGTGACTTCCCTATCTCAAACTCTGATCTGTTTTCTTTCACCCGACATTCATTTTGCTTGTCCTCACACTTCCTATAAAGATAATCATATAGCCTGTACTTTTTTATGTGGCTCTGTCACTCAGCAGAATGTTAGGGGAATTCATCCATGTTGCTGTATGTCTAGATTGTTCCTTTTTGAATAGTATTCCATTGTAGAAATATACCACAATCTGTTTATCCACGTTCCTGTTGATGGATATTTGGGTGCTAGGAACATTGTTGTGCACATGTTTTGGTGGCCAAATGTTTTCATCTCTGTTGAGTAAATACCTAAAACTTGGGAAGGTGTATGTATGCTTAATTTATAAGAAACTGCCAAACACATATACACTGTGATGATTAGATACATGTATATATTGCTAAATGATTACCACAATAAGCTTAATTAATGGTTCTGTTCCTTCTCATAATGACCCCGTGTGTGTGCGCGGTAATAACATTTAAGATTTACTCTAAACAACTTTCAAGTATTGTTAATTATAGTCACCATGATGTACATTAGATCCCCAGAAATTATTCATCTTGTAGCTGGGAGTTAGTACCCTTTGACCAACATCTTACCATTTCCCCTACCCCCTGGTGACCACCATTCTACTCTATTTTCAGGAGTTTGGCTTTTTTAGTATATGTGCTGCTGAAGCGAGCACATGAGTTTGGCTTTTTTAGATTCTCCATATAAGTGAGTACATACAATAATTATCTTTCTCTGCCTGACTTGTTTCACTTATGATAATGCTCTCATGGTCCATCCATGTTGTAGCAAAAGGCGGGATTTCCTTTTTCTGGATGAATACTATTCCACTATATTTATATCTTCTTTATCCATATATCTGTTAATGGTTACTTAGGTAGTTTCTATGCCTTGGATATTGTGAATAATGTTGTGATAAACATGGAGATGCCGATATCTCTTTGAGATAGTGTTTCATTTCCTTCAGATATATACAGAAAGTGGGATTGCTGGATCATATGGTAGCTTTTAATTTCCTTAGGAACTTCCATACTGTTTCTGTAGTGACTGTTCCAATTTCCATTCCCACCAACAGGTCACAAGGGTCCCTTACTCCACATCCTCGACACTTGTCTCATCTTTTTGATAATAGCCATTCTAACAGGTGTGAGGTGATGTCTCATTGTGCTTTTGATTTGTGTTGCCCTGATCAGTGATGTTGAACATCTTTTTCACATATCTGTTGACCATTTGTATGACCTTTTAATAAAAATGTCTATTCAAGCCCTTTGCCCATTTTCAAATGAATTTTGACTTTTTGCTGTAAAGTTCGATGAGTTCTTTATTTTGGATATTAAGCCCTTATCAGATATTTAGTTTGCAAATATTTTCTCCTATTCCATAGGTTGCCCTTTCATTTTGTTGACTGTTTCTTTTGCTGTCCAGAAGCTCCTTAGTTTGATGTAGTGACTCTTGTTTATTTTTGCTTTTGTTGCTAGGTTTTTGGTGTCATATCCAAAAAGTCTTTGCCAAGACCAGTGTCAAAGAGCTTTTCCCCTATGTTTTCTTATGGTAGTCATACAGTTTGGGGGTCTTATATTTATGTCCTTAATCCATTTTGAGTTAATTTTTGTGAGTGGTGTAAGATAGAGATCCAATTTCATTGTTCTGCAATCATCTCACATAGATACAATAAAAAGAAGAAAAAATGTTTTCTCCTTGTGATGAGAACTCTTAGGATCTACTCTCTTAACAACTTTCCTACATATCATGTACTAGTGTTAACTGTAGTCGTCATGTTGTACCTCATCCTTAGCACTTACTGTGCTTCTTCCATGTGTATTTAATGTGTTCATTGATATGACTCATTTTCATTCTATCATTTGCTGGTTGTATTTTAGTTGTTTTATGTGCGTTCATTCATCTGTTCCTCTCTTCTTGCTTTCTTTGGGGGTTAATCAAATCTTTTAAGCATATCGTTTCCTTTTCTCTCTTGTCTCGGTCATGCTCTGCTTGGCCTCCACCTCTCCAAGCTGAGGTCAGAACCGTACACTAATAGAGAGCCTAGAGTGAGCATGCTGCTCATCTAATCCGTTGCTTTTATTTCAAGTATCGTATTCTGTATTGTCTTTTGTCCAATGCCTGAAAACAATTGCTTCGTATACTTTGTAATGGTTTATAACTGTTTACATAGAGGGCAAGTCTGGGACCACTTACATCAACATAGCGGCAAATGGAATTCTGAGGCTTGCCTTTTAGATTCTCCCAGTCTTTTTTGGTCCGTTTCTACATCATGTCCCTCTCCCTCCTTTTCCCATCCCACTTTCAGATACCTTGCTTCTAGTATCTTATGCTCAGAAATTATGAATAAATAACTTTCATAAGTTTTCATCTGATAAAAGCTTAGAGTGTGATATTTTCCTGAGTCATTTTCATGATCATTGGGATGCTAGAAGATTTCATAGCCTCTAAGATTCATAGGACTTCATCTCTGCAGTGGGATGTATACAAGTAAGCAATATTTATTGGATATGTATTGAATATCTACCACGTAGTAGCTATTGTGATAATATCCATCAGAACGCTAACCTATACATTTCTGTCTACTTTCTCTGCTTTTATATAAGCAAGACTGCAGGAAGGAGAATGGGATTTGATGGGTAAACGAACACCTTGAAGTGCCAGCACAAACCCTTTGTGGGCCAAAAGAGGAAAGCTGGGGAAAGGATAAAGTGAGAGTTGAGGTTTCCACCTAAGAAAGGAACTCAAGAGACAAAACAGGAAAGGCAAGGCATTTGGAAATACATCCCCCACATTCATAGCTGAAGCTTCTCTAGTCTTCATCATCTGTTACTGGGTTGAGCAAAACATTGTTTTTACTTCTGCCTGCCTCTTATCTCTTCTGTTTTCTTGGCTTTTCCCTGTGTAATCCATCTTGATGGGTGCATCAGTATTTTATTTTATTTTATTTTTTTAGTTTGGCATTCTGTAGATTTACTAGTCTACCAGAAATTGATTTGGGTATTGTCTTAGGCCCTTCCATCATCTGGGACTCTCACTTATTCTGATAACTTAGAACTTCCTTTCTAAATAGCTCATTTAATAAATACATTAAAGACATTTATAAATACAATAAATACATTTATAAAGACATTTCATATGGACTCTGCTTATGACCTATAATAAACTAAGAAGAACACTAAATCATGCATCAAGAAATGGAAATTCTGGTCCTGGTTCTATCGTTAAGTGTGTGACCTGTGGGACGTCGCTTAATGTGGAAACTAAGCTAGATGGTCCTGTTCCAGATATAAGATTCCATATGCAAGTAAGATTCCTTTATTTCTTCTCTCATTTTGGGAGATGAAGAATACATTTCTCTTTTATGACTCCTTGGTATTACTTACACATGAGAACAGAATATGTCCCAGTGGACAAACTGGTAAGTCCAACACAAACTTAACTCCCTGTCCTCTGCCTTGCCTTAATCCTTCTGTCTCCTTTAGCCCTAGTATCCTCCAGTATCTTTCCAGATGATTCTGCTATGAATGACCACCATAAAAAAGAAAGGGAAAAAAGAAGGGTGTCGCACTGAAATGTTTGTTTTTTTCATTGTCTTTAGGCAAGACTTCAGCCTATTTTTAAAAAAAATTTTTTTCCTAGTTTTGAGAGCATCCTGTAAATCAGAACTTGAATTTTTGTATATCAATGATTCCAAGTAACTTGGTTACCAACAAAATAACTGCACTGATTCCCAGTCTTCAGAAAGTAGCCTCAGAGAGCAATTCTCTCAACTAAGACTGCACTGCCAGGGTAGGATAAAGAAAAATGTTTATCACCCTCTCCCTAGAAGCCAAAAGGACTCTGCTTCAATCCTGAAGGGGCAGACTTTGTCCTTAATTAAACAAAAGGGAATAATAAAAGTTTAGCATAGCCAAGTGGGCTGTGTGTGTGTATGTGTGTTTACAAAAGTAGAAGGACTTTTGAAACTATGTTATGTTCTTCGTGCTGATGGGTGTGCTTTAATAAAAGAAAGATTTTGCAATAAGTACAAGGAGTTAAGAATGTTTTCCAGTGACATAGGTAAAATTACTATTATAATTACTTGACATTTAGAGTTTTTACCTCTCAGAAAATCCAGTTCTACTTAAACTTTAAGTTCTTAAAATGATAGTAAGCTTGACAAATTAAGGCTCTATTCAGAACATGCCGAAGGATCCAGTTCATTCTATCAAAAATTCAGCCTATGAAATGGCTGGTTTGATTTTAGAATTATAAATCTCCCTATTTGAATGAGTATCTGACAGATTATTTTGGCAAAGCCTCCTTTGTGGCAGCATGAAAAGGAGGAGAGTGGAATTTTTAGGCCAACTTGATAGCACAGCAACTTGAAATTGGCAGCAATCTTAGACATCTGTTTATACACCTTTTAGTTACATATGAGAAAATCTAGGTTCTTAAAAATGTTTAAATAATACTCTAACTGGTGAAAGAAGTGCCTTTGGGGTAGAATTTAATTAGAATAGTTAATAACTTTGAGCATTTAATCTGGGATATTTAGTATTTTTTGAGATTTAATCTGTGATATACTTTCTAATCAATACTTGGCATATATTAGGTCATTTAATTCTAAAAACAACCATTTAGTTAGGTACTATTATCATCCCTGTTTTAGGGCCACAGAAACTGACTTGCCCAATGTTATATAGTTAGCAAGTGGTAGACTTGATTCAAATCCAGATAGTCTGATTGGATTTAATCGTGCTCTTCAACCTCCCAATTATTAGCAATGGCTAGATTCTTACATTTGTAAATGGCAAGCAAAAATGTAAACTGTTGTGAGCCTGGTCCCCAGAAAAGCACGCCTTCACCCTAAATCTTATCAGGTACTCTCAGCAATAGACTCTTTTCCTCCAGATCTCTTGTTCCTAGGGTTTTACTTTATGTATGAAATTTTACTTTACGTATCAGGATTTATCTTAGTATAAGCTACTGATTTATCACTAGTTGCAGATAATCTAGTGACTAATAACCTGTTTAATACAGAATCTAGCTGTATTCATGAGGTATTTTACATTACGGTTTGCAGTGTGGCAGTCTAGTGCAACAGGCTCAGAAAGACATAGGTTCAAATCCTAGCTCTGCCCTTGTTATTAGTTTTCTCATTCTAAACAGTCATCATGTTTTAGCCTTTGAATTTTTCTCCAGGTTTCTCTTTCTCTCTTTGCCTCTTACCTATGTTTTAACCACACTAAATTTCATGCTCTTTTCACCCAAAGAACACACTGTTCCTTCTGCTAGGAATCCTCTATTCCATTTACTTGGTTAAATCTTACTCATACTTCAAATTCAAAATTAGATGCTCATTGGAGTCGAACTTCCCTTGGTGGTTATCATGCTATATTGTAATTTCATGTTTCACTTGTTCCTTTCCCACTAGATCATAAACTGCATAAGGGCAGATACTGTGTGTTATTCATACTGTTTTTTGAGTTCCTAGGACAGTAATGTACTAAATAAGTACTTTTTGAAATGAATTAGAGTGAACAAAACTGAAAGTTTAGTTGAGGTTCATTTAACAAATGAAGAGTCCAGGATCCAGAGAAAATGACTTCCTCTTTTCATATAATAAGTCCAAAAAGAGATCTGAATAACTGGTCTCTTCTGGTCCTACCTTCAGTGATATCCAGGCTGGGCACTCTTCAATAACACAAGATAAATTGCTGTGACAAATGACCTTGTCAGCTAATAGAATTCTGAAACCTGTAGTTCTCTGCAAATAAATCCTGTAGTCCTAAGGCTCCTGATTCCTTGGTTTGACCAAATAAATTAGCCAGACTGTATAGAACAAATGTTCCTTTATACCTAGTGGTATCCAACCACATGATCCAAACAAGAGGACCTCCAAAAATGGTTTCATAAGATAGTAAGCTGAAAAACTTATTTTGTGAATAATAATTTGTATTTGGAAAAACCAAGAAACAATTCATTTTCACTCAGTCTTATTTTAATATCCTCAAGTGTTATCATTAAGCTCTTGTTACTTAAAATATCTAGGGTGGTTAAAGAGGATTGGACTGAATTGATAAAATGATAATTACATCTCTGTGCTATTTGCATTTGATTAGGAATATGCTGAATTTTCTTGTAACAGTAGGAAATTAAAGAGATGAGATTCTAATTGGAAATAGATGTATGAGAATTTAAGTGAGAATTTCCAAAGAAATTCACATGAGAGTCAACTTTAGAAAATAGAGGTTATGATGAGGGATTAGGAATCATTAAACTTTATGTTTAAGGTTGAAGAAATCATGAAAGCACACCCAGTTGTTCATCCCTAGTACCCATTCCCACTCAGAGTCTTAGAATGATCGATACATTCTTGTTACTCAGTGGGAACATTGATCAGCATCATCCCCTTTCAGCATCTCACAAGGCTACAGTTAAGATATCAGCCAGATCTGGGGTCCGATCTGCGGCAAGGAGTCCTCTTCCAGGCTCACATGGTTGCTGACAGACTTTATTGGCTTGTAGCTGTAGAAATCATAGAAGCTTACTTCTTCAAGGCCAGTGTGAGAGTCTCTACCTTTCACCTTTGTCCTCTAGATTCTCTTTTAGTAGGCTCTCCTGATTAGGTCAGGGTCACCCGGGATAATCTCCCTTTCCTTAAGCCAAAATCAACTGGTTTGGGACCTTAATTACATGAGTAAATTCCCTTCACCTTTGCCATATAACATAACCTAATCATGGGTGTGCCATCCCATCATATTCTGAGGCCCTACCCACACTCCAGTGGAGCAGATTTTACAGAGCATATACACTAGGGGTCAGGAATCTTGGAAGCCGTCTCAGAATTCTGCTTACTATAGCAACTCAATTAAGAGTCTGCAGTTTAACGAGATACCCAGGTGATTCACATACATACTAAAATGTGGAGTATTGTGATCTGTTGCCTTCTACATATAAGAACACAAAAGCAGCCACTGGTTAAGTAATTTATATTACTGTCATGGTTTAATGATGGAACCACGTAAACCCAAGTCATCAGTTCTTGATGAACACAAAGTATGTTCTGTGTTGGACAGAACCCAGACAATTGGAGAGGAAAATCAAGTCTCAGGGGATCTGGAGTTTCTGAGAAGACAGTATAAAAGAGAAGCAGGCAGTATTTATTGACCATTGCTATGTACAGTACACTGTGATTGGCACTTCCTCTTTAATTCTCGTGGTAACTCTACCAGTTGGATGGTAGCATTATTATCTTACTGGTGAAGAAACTGAGGATCAAAGAGATGAAGTAAGATCTTACACCTAGTATATGGACCTGGGACTCAAGGCAAGCGTGCCTGACCTGATTTTCCTACCACATCATGCTGTCTCCAAAGTGAAAAAGGGGCTGCCCAAAGAGAGAGCCCCTGAAGACACAGCTCACAAATTTTGTCAAACCCAATATATAAGGGATTTGAAGATACCTTCCTTCTGCCTACCTTGAGATAAACTGGGAACTCCTGAGTTCCCTAGAGCTTTCAGAAACCAGTCTGTGGCATGTAACCAGTGGAGAGCACAGCTCTCTCCCAGCAGCCCCTGCTCCATTTGCTGAGATTTCCTAGAAGAAGACCGTTACCTGAGTATGCTGTCTGTGCTCTGAGAAAACCGACTTAAGGTCCCAACCTAATGAAGAGGAAGACTCTGGTGAGACCATTTAAATTCTTGAAAGCCACAGTGAAGGTAGAATGATTGCCAACTAAATAATCAGAAAATGTGTTTTTTTCTTTTTTTTTTTCTTTTTTTCTGGCAAATGTTGACTAATTAAAAGATTCTCCAGATAGCTTTTAAGATAGGATTGGTCTCTTTAAAACCAGAAAACTTTTAGGATTTTATGCAAAAGAAAACTGTTTTTTAGAGACAAAGTAGATTAGTGGTTGTCTAAGGCTGGGGTTGTTAGTGGGCTGATAGCTAAAGGGTGTGACTTTGTTTCTTTTGGGGGTAATGTCAATGTTCTAAAATTGATTTTGGTGATAGATGCACAACTCTGAAAATAGTAAGTAGCTGTTGAATTATAGACTTTAAATGAGTGAATTTGTTTGTATGCAAACTAAATCTCAGCTTTTTTGTTTTTTTGATGCTTTGTATCAAGTTTTAGTGGGGGAGAACAGGCCTCAGGTTGAAATTGAATACAGTGTTTTAATCTAAAAAAAAAAAAAAGACATGAACTTATTTACAGAACAGAAACAGACTCACAGATACAGAAAACAAACTTGTAGGTACCAAGCGGAAAGGGATAAATTGGGAGTTTGAGATTTGCAGATACTAACTACTAAATATAAAATAAACAACAAGGTTCTACTGTATAGCACAGGGAACTATATTCAGTATGTTGTAGTAAGCTATAATGAAAAGGGAATATATGTCTGTATATGTATGACTGAAACGTTATGCTGTACACCAGAAACTAACACAACATTGTAAACTGACTGTACTTCAATAAAAAAAAAAAAACAAACCTGTATTCCAAACAATGACCACATTTGCAGTGTAAGTTTTAAATTAATTTTATAGGAGGATGGTCAGGAACCTAATGTATAAATTTTTCTCTTCACTTTCTTCCTTCTATGAGAAAAAAAGTATAGTTTGCTCCCTAAGAAATATTGCTTCGGCCCAACCCCTGAATGAGTGGAATTACTTTTGGCAGAGCTGAGAAAGTAACTGCCGAGGAGTGTGATGTAAACTATTGTTGGATCATCTCCTTGCCCTCGTGGGCCCTAAAGCTCAGAAGGATTTTGTAAAGTGGAAGAGCAGTTTTTATTTTAATCCACAGCATGGCGTATATTTGGTCAAAATTAATTGGTACATGAGCGGGGATTACCTGGCTCCTCCTTCCATGCCCCCATCTCTCTTCCCACCCAGTCTCTAACTTCTTAAGGTTCTTAAGTGCCTCTGGGGAGCAGGGCTCACTTGTCTAACTTCCTCCCACAGATACACCATGCTTTTTATGAGGCACCAGGCACAGTGGAAAGAACACTGGCTTTGGAATAAGAGCTGTGGTTGACTGCTCACTCTCACTCTGCTACCTTGGGAAAAAATAATTTTTCACTTCTCTAGACTTCACTCATTTCATTTCTCAACTGGGGACACCATTCTCATAGAGTAGGTATGAGGCTCACCTGGTGCTCAGTAATAAATGGTAGCTATTACTATACATACTGTTCACTGAATATTGATCTGAACATTTGGAATTTCCCAGTTTGTCAACAGTTTTAAGGCTTCTAGGTTCTGTGCTTGTAAGTTGAGATGCTGCTATCACATTTTATATCCTTGCGGCCCAATAACAGATAACTTAGGCCAGCCAGTAGGACATCAGGAGGTCTTTTCTAGAAATGCTTAGTGTACCCATTTGCTGAGTGGAGGATGTAATTACAAATGTGACTCACTGGTCCTGTGTTCTTGATGAGGGAAGGGAGGGATGGGGCAGTCCGTGCTAAGATAGTCAGCAGAGACAGACTCACAGACATAGTAAACAAACTTATGGCTACCTGGGGAAAGGGGGTGGGAAGGGGTGAATTGGAAGTTTGAGATTTGTAGATACTAACTAATATATATGAAATAGATTAAAAAACCAAATTCCTTCTGTCTAGCACAGGGAACTGTATTCAATATCTTGTAGTAACCTATAATGAAAAAGAATATGAAAACAAATGTATGCCTGAAACACGATGCTGTACACCAGAAAATAATTAAAAGACAAAAATACAGCAAAACAAAATGTTTGGAATACTGAAGAATGTTAAAAATGTGTATTATGTATATGTGTGTGTATATATTTTCTGTCTTGGGTTTAAATGGTATGCTCTATCTCACAGAATCTACAAGGTGGTGAAGATTGAGGTCCAGCTTTCTCATTCCATTCAAATTTGTCCCCAAACCTCATGAACATGGGGCCATAATCCTACAGTGGGGGTGTGTGTTATGTAGCCAGCACTTTGGGTGTACATTAGTGTCTTTCATCCCTCCTAGTTTCTCAGTCACTTAAAGCCGAAGTCCTGCCCTTTTCTGTCTGGCCATGTGGTGGAAATTGTCAGGAAGTTTGTGTGCTTTGTTCAGTTCAGCTACTGGGTGGAGAACTAGGAGCTTTGGATCTTTGAGGTGCGGGGATGGGACAAAAGGAAGCCCTCACTGAGATCTGTGCTTCAGGTGAATTCTTGAAAAAACAAAACCAGGCCTTTTATGCTAGGAAAAGCGGCCTTCCCTTAGTATTGTCTCCTACACTTCATCATGTTTTTGGGGAAAAAACCAAAAACCCTGTATCTTCTTTTCAGCCTCCAGTTATGTCACAAAAGTTCCCTTTCATAGCCTCCTGCTTTCATAATCTCTAGGAAGACAGTTGTGAGGAGGGAAAAAAAAAAATCCATGTTGCCGTGCAAAAAAAAAAAAAAAAAAAATTAAAAATAGAAAATTCAGGAGGCCTGTTTCATATATGCCTGTAGTTTTATTTCCTCCTTTTAAATATAATGTGTTCTGAACATTTTTCCATGGAGATATGTGTCATTTTTAATGTTTTCATAGTATTTTATACACTTACTATAATTTATAGATATAACTGTTCTCCAATTGTTTGGAGCTTGGGCTTTGCAGTAAATATATCTCGTCATAGACTGCTTTGCTAAGTCCCTATGCACAGATCTAATAAAATAAAGACAAGTGGAAAGAATTTGGTGTGGGGTTCCCAGGGCCACTTTCTACCCTCTAATATACTTTATTTTATTGTAAATCCTTAGTGTGGCCATTTTTGTTGACATCACAATGATTTCTGGATTTTTATGATGAAAAGAAAGAATGGACATAAAGAAAAACTGGAGTGCTGACAGAAGCAGAATCATTAGTGGTCTGCCTTCATCATCCAACATGAAACCAAGGAACATGAAGGAAAATCCACTGGGCAGTTTTTACCAGAAGTCGGCACATCTGTCAGCACAGAGCCAGCACTTTAAACGGATCTGTGTAAAGTGACTTAGCAAAGCAGTTTATGACTATATATTAGGTTTAAAGCCCAAATGAGAAGTTGTCACCTTTGTGACTTTCCAATGTGGATTTCATATAAAACACTGTGATCAAAGACCATGGGGGAGAAAGTAGAGGAAGACTGTAGCATAATCAAATTCTAACTGTGATTTCTTAGAGTTGACATCATGGTAGGATGAATTTGTTCTCAGAATGTCTTTATGAAGTTGCAACGAGTAATACATCGCTTTATCAAAATATAGATACAATGGACAGTTGAAAGAATCAACTGGTCCTTGCTTGTGAAAATGGTCATGAATGTTCATTTTTGTGGTTGAAGTATATCTGAGGGTTAAGAAATGCATCACTCATCACACAGATACTCAGCAGGTGTGGACCCAAACAATTGATCAGTTCCATCCAAGTGCACCCTGTGGATAATGTCTGATAAATTTGTACTTCCCATGTGGAACCCAGGCTAACGCTCTCATCAGAGGCTTTTATGCTACAGGTAAAGTGGATTTAATTCAGATTACCCATGATGTTTAGCTGCTTACTACATAAAAGGCCCAGTCCAAGACTCTTCTCAGGGGTGACACAGAGAAGAATGTGTCACTCAAGCATCTTGCTGTTATGCAAGCATCTTATAACCGACCTGGAAGCGGTGTGGGGAGAAAGAGATGGGGGTCAGTAATGACAAGGATGTAGTGAGGAAGATTGTGATTAGTGCCATAGAAAAACAGATATGACCTGTTATGTAATTTCAGAAGAGGAAAGAAGGAAGGGAGGAGTTGGGGCCAGGAAGGGAAATGTAGCCAATAACAGTTAAATGCCAGCCAAGTGTGAGGTACTGTGAAAAGTAGTTGGAGGGGGGCACTAGAAGGGTGAATGAAAACACCGTACCTGGCTTCACACTATACCTCCCCTGTCTAGTGGGAGAAGTAGACCGAAGTGTGGCATGTGTGTGTGAGCAAACACATACAGGCCATGGTCAAAGTCAGAGTGTGGTGAGCAGAAACTCACATCCGTCCCAAGTCCTCCTGTGGGCCAGGCGCTGTACCTGAACTTCCTCTGTTCTCAAAACAACCCTGAAGCTTAAGTTTATTTTTGTTTTAATTGAAGTATAGTCGATTTACAGTATTGTGTTAATTTCTGTTGTACAGCATAATGTTTCAGTCATACATATACATACATATATTCCTTTTCATATTCTTTTTCATTATAGGTTATTACAAGATATTGAATATAGTTCCCTGTGCTATACAGTAGAATTTTGCTGTTTATCTATTTTATATATAGTCATAAGTATCTGCAAATCTTGAACTCCAAATTTATCCCTCTGTCCCTCTTTTCCCCGCTAGTAACCACAAGTTTGTTTTCTATGTAAGTTTTTCTATGTCTGTAAATAAGTTCATTTGTCTCATTTTTTTTAGATTCCACATGTAAGCAATATCATACGGCTCAGTTTTTATCATTTTTATTCTACATAGGAGGAAACTGACTATCAAGATTAAGAATCTAGCTCAAGATTATATAATTAATAAGTAGAAAAGCAAGTAATTTAAACCCACAGTCAATAGCACTTTAATAGCTGTCATTTATTGAGTGCCTGCTAGATGCTTAGTACTATTGGATGTTCGCTATGAGTTATGTTGATGTTTGACGACAATTCTGTGAAGTATGTATTAAAACCATCATCTTACAGATCAGGAAACTGAATGAGAGAAGTTTAGTAACTTACCAAGGTCATAGTTATTATTGGAACAATTGAGATTCAAATCTGGGTCAAGCTGCTGCTAAGGCCCATGTTTTTTACAATGCATTTGCTCATTGGATGGGTAGAAGAGATTAATGATGAAGATCTTGCGTGGGCAGCTTTTGGAAAGGGTAACATTTGACACAGGCTTTTAAGATGGCTAGAACTTAGATAGAATTGGAGTCAAAAACTAAGTTGGGAAGAGAAACACAGAGACAGCAAATAGTACAAGGCATATTTTGAAAAATGGGTTGAAGTGGTGTGACGTGGCTAGATGGGTGGGCACCTCAGACAAAAAGAAGGTAGTAAAAATAGCCAGAAAATGGAATAACTACAGTTTCATAAAAAGATGAGTTTTTTTCTGTTTTTAATGAGGAAATACTGAAAGTTTTGAGCTTAGAAGGGACATAAGCAGATCTTTGCCTTTGCTTATTATTCTGTCTCCCACCAGTAGATTGAAAACTCTAAGAGAGCAGGGGTTCTTTTCTGTTTAGTTCACTACTGTGCCCCTAGTCACTAGAGCAGTGTCTAGAATATCATTAGAGCTGCTGTCTACAGCCCTGAGGTTTATAACCTGCATAATTTCAGTGGATGGCATTCATCCACACTACAATACAAATAATGCCCCCCAAAGTTGTGCAGTTTTATAATGGGCACAATGGGCTCTCACTAAATACTCTGTATGAATGAATGATGAATTAATTTGCCTTCATGAGTCTGGATGGGGTTTATAGGATGTATTGCAGGAGGGAGAGAATCAGGGAACAGGGAATGTTGGGACAATTTTTAAGTAGTCTAAGCAAGAGAGAATGGTCTGACCTACCTAACCGGAAGTAGAAAGGGCAGGATAGAGACAAGACATGCTTCTATGGTAGAATTCATATTTTATTTTACTGATCAGATATTGGAAAGTTAAAGATAACTCAAGGATTTTTAGCCTGAGTGCCCAGAGGATGATAATAGCACTACATTAGGAAAGGAAAATAAGGAAGAGAAGCAAGTTTGGTGGATGGGGGTAGTGCGGAGAAAACAGATTCGAAGATGTATAGCTTGAGTTTGAGAAGCCTATGGGATACATACATAGACCTGTCTATTTACTGGCACTGGAATATACTGGTCTGAAACTTAGAGAGATCAGGGGTAAGAAGATAAGATTATGGCAATTTTGAAGCCATGGGAGGAAGATGTAGAATGAAAAGAGGAGGCAGCAAAAGGTAGCCCCTTAAGAAATGCCTATAATTAAATACTGGACGTTAAAAGCAAAAATACGAGGGCACTGAAAAGATACAGTCGGGATGCAGAATAGGAACATTAAGTGTCCCAGAAGCAGGAACGATGGAGGGACCCATCTCTGTTGACAGCTGTCGAGAGGTCAAGCAAAAAAGGACAGAAGAGGATTTATTAATTAGAAGGTCATTTCTGTAGAGAGTAAATCTGCTAAACTAGTGAGGTTAGAAGCTAGCTTGCAGGTTACTAGAGTGAATGTGCAGGGAGGAAAATGGAGACAGCAAAGGAAGAGTTGAAGCAGTTAGAAAGAACTGTAACTTGAAGAAGCGGGGATAAAGAAGAGTTTTATAGGATAAAGGAAGATTTGCATATGTCTGTGACCACAGGGAAGGAACCAGTGGAGATACTGAAGATGGAGATGATTGGTGGGAACACGGGCACAGCAAAAAATTAGTCTTATGATGTAGGAAGGACACTTCTTTCAAGCTAGGAGGGAAGAGGAAAGGATAGGTAGAGATAGAAAATATAAAATGGAAACAGGCAATTTTTAGGAGTTCATGGTATTTGGCCTCAATCTTCTCTGTAAAGTAGGGGGCAACTCTGCTCAGCTATGGGCTCTTTCTTAGATTAAAAGGCTTAAGGTATTAAAATACAAATACCCTTATGGTTATTTGCATTTTGACAGCGTGTGGTGAACTTTCACTATATTTAATTCACAACCTTACTAAATTCTGCTTAAAGGTGTTTTTAAAAGTTTTGTTCTAGAAAGCCTAGTTTGGCAACTCTAAGCCCTTTATCAGAAAGCAGTCATATCAGAAAGCAGTTTTCTATCTAATCCTATGTGTGATGGTTGCTATGGAAACAATCGAATGCAAACTTTATTTTATAAAACACCCAGCTAAGCTATTGATCAGGTGGGAGGGAGAGAGCTTCAAACCATTTCACTCAAGGAGAAGAAAAAAGAAACATTAGAGAGGTGGTTGGGGCAAAGAAACCTTTCGGTTGGGAAAAACACGATTAAGGTTTTCATGTATACAAATGCAGAACACAGACAGTCGGGCTTTATCTTCTTTTTGCTTTTAACAAACAAAAGATGTTGGAATCTTAAGTGTTCAGAGTCAAGTGGGGAAGATGACAGGAGACCAGTAATAAATAAAATTAGGCTCACAGCAGTGAAGGAAGGAAGAGGACTGGATCATTAAGTCCCAGTGAAATTAGAGCAGAACCAATGCCCAGGCTTCAAAATCAAATAGAGCAACTAAGTAGAAAAGAGCCAGAGAAGGTCGCAAAGCTGGAAAAAAAAATCTTGTTTAACTGGAACACAGTTAATGTAAATCACACACGTCAGTGACGTTTTTTTATACTCTCATGTTATAAGAAGAGATCAGGTGAAAATGTTATTACCATTGGGTGTTATACAAGACTACAGTTTGGGTCTATACGAAGGCAGCAAAATCCCCTCTACTTATTCCATCTCTGTCCCAGATGATGTTAGGGTGTTAATGGAACATAATCGGCTATAGTTAAGTAATTGTACCTCCATCTCTCCATGTCCTGAGATAGAAATTCTCCAAGACCAGAAAGAAATGGATGTAAACTCAATACATTAGCATAGCTCAATAAAAAAAAAATGTCACTCATAAAGGGGACTGATAAGCCATATCAGCATAGAAGCAAACTCACAACGATAAATGTCCAAGGAAGTCACAGTCGTCTGACTCTTATAAATAATTCCCCTGGTTCTAAGTCCATGCTCACCATGCAGACTTTTGGGGTTAATGTTATAATTTAATTGTTTATACTGTTTGTATATGACTTTTTATAAAGCATAGAGAATAAAATGAAAATTGTCTATAGTGCCACCACCTTGGAATGAACATTGTTAACATTTTGGTGTATTCTCTTCTCATTTTACACTTTTAGAGCTATATAACTTGATATGGAGATACATTTCCCTAGATATACAGAAGTAGATGTTTAATATATATACAAGTATGACAAAATTGGAACATCATATAAATCTATATTGTGGTATTTTATGTAACATGCTGTAAAGAAAATTTCCCCCTAAAATCCTTAAGTATCTTTTGAGAACATGATTTTTAAAGGTTCCTTAGGAGCATGTAGCATGAAACAGTTATTTAACCAATTCCTTATTGTTCAAAAACTGGCTTTTTAAAAATATATTTAGGATTTGGTACCCTTACTTCCAGTTTTTTGTTTTTGTGTGTGTGTTTTTTGCATTTAGAAACCTTTAACACCTTTGTCTATAAATTGTAGTGTATATTTATATAAGCAGAATTTTTAGGTCGATGTTTATATACATAGTTAAGGCTTTTGATAACTATTGCCAGACTTCTTTAAAGGATAAATTTTCAGAAGTAGATTTTAGATTGGAGACTATGCAAATGTTGAGGCTTTTGATTAATAGTGACAAATTTCTCTCCAGAAAGATTTTAATGTGAAGCCTATTTGTCCCCTACTTACATCAACGCTGGATACCGACATACTTTCACTTATTTGTAAGATTCATAGGTGAAAAAATTTGGTGTCTTGATTTAACTTATATTTTACATAAGTTTGGACACTTTAACACGTTTATTTACCTTTTGTATTTGTGAATGTTCTACTTATGTCCAGATTTCTTTTGTAGTGTTCATTTTTGACTTATTGTTTGCCAGAAATCTGTTTATATGCATAATGTTAATCCTTTATGTGTAATGCATGTAACAAATATATTTTTCCAGGCTCTCATTTGCCTTTCAATTTGTGGAGTTTTAATGCACAAAAGTTTATCACTTTTAATATAGTGAAGTATATAAATGATTCCCTTTATGGCTTTTTTCAGTGCTTTATATTTAAATTTTTTTTTCTTATGTTGAGTCTGATATATTTTTGCCTTTTATTTTACTTTTTATGATTTTATTATATTAAATTTTAATACATCTGCTGTATTGGCAAGGACTGTTTAACTATAAAATTTGGGGGGCTTTTTTGGTTCTTGAATCTCATCCCCTAGTCCTTTACTGGAGTTTAATATTGATTTAAATGCAATTCAGAGGCCATATTACTAAATAAAATGCGATGTTTTGTTATCAATCATGTAAATTTTTTGATGATTAGAAATCAGTGTTTTAAGTATTTTACATGATAGTTTTACTGTGTTGTAGTTTTGTTTTAGGAAACTAGTTAAGAATTTTAGGAAAAGTAGATTGCACTGTAATTTATTCCCATTTAAATAATTGGAAATATTGTAGTTCTTGGTTAGTGTTTTTACACAGAATATCTGATTTTCAGATATGGACCACTGATGTTAAATGGAAGGTGCCTGTATCTCTTCAACTTCTTACTCCTGTACACATCCAAATGTAACAATTTTGGGGAACTCAGTTCTTTTATATTCATTGTCTGAATAATGTGTCACTGTAACACATTTTAATAATTGTTTTTTTAAAATATATTTAGGATTTAGTACCCTTTTCTTCCAAACTTTTTTTAATAGTTCTACAATTTATCCTTACAAATGCATTGCTTCTTAAAGTAAAGAAAAAATTCAGTTATACTTTGTAATTGAATAAATGTATATGTTAAATTTTGGAAACTTTTCAGTTCTGCCTACATTTATTCTTCCTATTGAGGAACGTTTATTGAAGTAAACTTGTATCTCCTTTAGGAAAATTTTGAAGATTTTCTCGTGTAGCCATTGTACTTGTTAATTTTATGCATTAACTTTATTTACATATATGTATATACATATGTATATATAATGAATTATGTAGATAGTGGTATTTGATACATATGAAAAACATTAATATTCATGTTATAAGGAATGGAATTTTCCTTACCATATCTTCTGACTATTTCTAGCATCTAAAGTAGCTCTTGGTACATCTCATATTTATTCAGATGATTCTCTAGTTTTGTAAGTAATCATTATCTATAAATAGTGATAATTTATTTCCTTTCCAATAACTTTGCATTTGCTTTTTGCAAATTATTATTCAGAACTTTCAGAACTTTTTTTTGAAGTTGAGAATGGGTGTTGAATTTTATCAAATGCCTTTTGAGCAGCTATAGAAACTTTTATGTGGCTTTTTCTGCTATATCTTAATGATACTGTGACTTGTTAATATATGCCTAATAATAAATCACCTACATTCATTGGATAAATACAAGTCAGATATTATTTGCTAGTACTTTATAGTATTTTTCATATATTTTCATAAGTATGACTCTTGTAATTTCTATTTTTTCCAATATTAAGTTTTGGTATCAAAGCTTCTAAATTTCATGAAATCAGTTGAGAAAATTCCATTTTCATCTGTGGTCTAAAATAATTCTATGCTTTGGAAATTATATGCTGCTTAAAATTTATGGATCTAGCTGGGCTTGGAAACCTCTGTGATAGCTGTTTCAGAACATTTCCATTTTTTCCCTATGGTTTGATCTTCTCAAGTATTTTGTTCTACTAATTATGTTAATCCATTTTTTTAAGAAAATTATTAATTTATTTTTTTCACATTTATATTTGTGTTCTTACTAGAGATTGTATTTTTAAAGCAGTTTTAGGTTCACAGTAAAATAGAAGGGAAGGGATAGATATCCCATATTCTGTCCTATTCCACACATGCACAGCTTTCCCCATTATCAACATCCCCTAACAGAGAGGTATACTTGTTGGAATTAATGAGTCTGTATTGACACATTGTAATCACCCAGAAGTCCATAGTTTACATTAGAATTCAGTTTTTCCCCTGGTTTTATTGAGATACAATTGACATACAGTACTGTGTAAGTTGAAGGTATACAGCATAATGATTTTTTTGTTTGATTTATTTTTCCCATTTTTTAACTTTTTTTTGAGTTATAGTCATATTACAATGTTGTGTTAAATTCCACTGTATAGCACAATTTTTCAGTTATACATGAACATATATTGTCACATTTTCTTTTTGCTGTATTTTTCCCATTTTTAATTGATGTATAATTGATTTACAATATTATATTAGTCTCAGGTATACAACATAGTGATTCAATATTCTTATAGACTATACTCCATTTAAAATTATTACAAAATAATATCTACATTTCCCTGTGCTTTACAGTATATCCTTGTTGCATATTTATTTTATATGCTCCCTCTGTACCCACTTTGAGAGTTTTTTATCATGAATGGCTGTTGAATTTGGTCAGCTACTTTTTCTGTGTCTATTGAGATGATCATGTAATTTTTATCCTTTCTTTGTTAATGTGGTTTATCACATTCCTTGATTTGTGAATATTGGACCATCCTTGCACCCCTGGAATAAATCCCACTTGACCATGGTATATGATCCTTTTTATATATAGTTGAATTCTATATGCTAATATTTTGTTGAGGATTTTTGCATCTATATTCATTAGAGATAATGGACTGTAATTTTTGTGTGTGTTATCATTGTTTGGCTTTTGTATCTGGGTAATGGTGGCTTCATAGAATGAATTTGAGTGTTCCAGCCTCTTCAATTTTGGGGGAATAGTTTGAGAAAGATGGGTATTAGCTCTTTATACATTTAATAGAATTTGCCTGTGAAGCTGTCCAGTTCTAGACCTTTGTTGCTAGAATTTTTCTTATTACAAATTCAATTTCACTACTAGTGATCAGTCTGTTCTGATAGAGTGTCTGTTTCTTCCTGATTCAGTCTTGGAAAGTTCTATGTTTCCAGAAATTTGTCCATTCCTTCTACATTGTCCCATTTATTGGCATATAATTACAGATTATGTAAGTTTAAGGTACATAATGTCATATTTAGGTACACATATGTATTGTAAAGTAATTGCCACCAAAAGGTTAGTTAATGCATCAATCATCTCATATAATTACCTTTTTTTTAATGGGAGAACATTTGATATCTACTCTCTTAGAAACTTTGAAGTCTGTAATACAGTATTGTTAACTATATTCACCATGCTTTACATTAGCTCCCTAGACTTTGTTCATTTTTTAACTGGAAGTTTTTACCCCTTGACCAACATCTCTCCATTTCCCCACCACTTCCTAGCCCCTGGCAACCACCATTCTACTGTCTGTTTATATGAGTTTGGTTTATTTTGATTCCACACATAAGTGAAATCACATAGTATTTGTCCTTCTCTGACTTATTTCACTTAGTATAACATCCATAAGGTCCATTCATGTTGTTGCAAATGGCAAGATTTCATTCTTTTTTATGACTGAATATTATTCCATTGTGTGTGTATATATGTGTGTATATGTATATATGTATGTGTGTGTATATGTGTATATATATATAGCATCTTTTTTATCCATTCATTCATTGATTGACACTTAGATTGTTTCCATGTCTTGGCTATTGTGAAATATACTGCAGTGAATATGGGGGTGCAGATATCTCTGTGGATCTAGATTTCATTTCCTTTGGACATATACCCAGGAGTAGTATTACTGGACTATATGTTAGTTCTATTTTCAAGATGGAAATACAACTTCTTTTTGAGGAAGTGCCATACTATTTTCTATAATGGCTGTACAAATTTATATTCCCACCACAGTGCACAGAGATTACCTTTTCTTAACACCAACACCTGTTATCTCTTGTCTTTTTTATAATAGCAATTCTAACAGGTGTGAGGTAATATGGCATTGTTTTAATTTGCATTTCCCTGATAAGTGATGTTGAGTATCTTTTCATGTACCTGTTGGTCATTTTATGTCTTTTTTTGAAAGGTATTTATTCAGGTCTTCTATCCATTTCTAATTATTATTATTATTTTTGCTATTGAATTGTATGAGTTTTTTTTGTATCTTGTATATTGACTCCTTATCAGATAAATGGTTTTCAAATATTTTTCCCATTCTGTAGTTTGCCTTTTCATTTTGTTGATTGTTTCATTTGCTGTGCAGAAGCTTTTTAGTTGGATATAATCCCACTCATTGATTCTTGTTTTTGTTGTCTTTTTTTGTGTCATATGTGAAATATTGTTGCCAAGACCAATGCCAAGGAGTTTTTTCCCTAAGTTTTCTTCTAGGAGTTTTATGGTTTTATGTCTTACATTTAAGTCCTTAATCCATTTTGAGTTAATTTTTGTGAGTGGTATAAAATAGGAGTTCAGTTTTGTTGTATGTGGATTTCCAGTTTTCTGAGCACCATTTATTGAAGAGACTATCCTTTCCCCATTGAGTAATCTTGGTTCTCTTGTCAAATATTAGTTGACTGTATATGTATGATTTTGTTTCTGGGCTCTAGATTCTGTTCCATTGGTCTATGTGTCTTTTTATGCCAGTACCATGTTGTTTTGATTACTATAACTTTGTGATGAGAGTTTGAAATCAGAAAAGTGTGATTCCTCCAGCTTTGTTCTTCTTTCACAAGATTGGTGTGTCTATTGATAGTCTTTTGTGGTTCCATATGAATTTTTTTTTCTATTTCTGTGAAAAATGTCATTGAATTTTGATAGGGATTGCACTGAATATACAGGTGACTTGGGTAGTGTGGACATTTTAAGGATATTAATTACTCCAATCCATGAACATGGGATATGTTCTCACATGTGTGTTGTCTTTCATTTCTTTTATCAGTGTCTTATAGTTTTCTGTGTATAGTTCTTCCACTTCCTTGGTTAAATAATTTTGTTTTTGATACTGTTGTAAATGGGGTTGTTTTTCTTTTTAAATTGAGATATAATTGACATATAACATTGTATTAGTTTTAGGTGTATAACATAATGATTTTATATATTTATATACTGCAAAATGATTACTACAATAAGTTTACTTAACATCTATCACCATGCCTAGTTACATATTTTTTTCCTGTGATGAGGATTAAGACCTACTCTCTTAACAACTTTCAAATATAATACAGTATTATTAACTATGGTCACCATGTTGTACATGATTACATCCACAGGGCTTATTTATCTCCTAAGTGGAAATTAGAACCTTTTGACCACCTTCACTCATTTCATCACCCTTCCTTCCCCCAGCCTCCTGCCACTGGCAGTCACCAATCTGTTCTCTGTATCTATCAGTTCGGATTCAGTTTTCTTATATTCCACCTATAAGTGAGATCACATAGTAGGATTATTTTATTTCTTTTTCAGGTAGTTCATTGTTAGTATATAGAAATACAACTGATTTTTGTGCGTTGATATTCTATCCAGAAATTTGACTAAATTCATTGATTAATTCCAACAGTTTTTTGGTGGAGTCTTAGGATTTTTTATATGTAAAATCATATCATCTACAAAAAGAATCAATTTTACTTTATTTACAATTTGTATATCCTTTTATTTCTTTTTCTTGCCTAATTTCTCTGGCTAGAAATTCCAATATTATATTGAATAGGGTTGGTGAGAGTGGGTAACCTTGCCTTGTTCCTAATCTTAGAGGGAAAGCTTTTAACCTTTTACTTGAATATGATGAATCCCAAAACTCCCCTTTTACTCTATTCCCAATATTTTTTTCTAATGTCGTAATTTAAATTTTTTATATTGTGTTTCCATTAAGAAATTATTCTAAATTTGACTATTGCCTTTACCTATTGTGTTTTCTGTTTTCATGTTCTCATGTTACTAATTAGTGATTTTTGTTTCAGCTTTAAGAGGTGCTTTCAGCATTTCTTTGATGGTAGGTCAAGTGGTGATGAACTCAAATTTTTCTTTGTCTAGGAAAGTCTATCTCTCCATTTTTGAAGGATAAGTTTGCTGGGTAATGTATTCCTGGTTAGCAGGTTTTTTGTTTTAGTTTTTTTCCTTCTCTTTCAGCATTTTGAATATATCATTCTACTCTCTCATGACCTGCAAGGTTTCTGCTGAGAAATTTGCTCTTAGCCTTATAGGAGTTCCCTTGTATTTGAGGAATTTTTTTCTCTTGCTGCTTTTAAAATTCTGTCTTTGCTTTTAGGCAGTTTTATTATAATGTGTCTTGGAGAAGATCTTTTCAAGGTGAACTTTTGAGGGGACCTATGATCTTCATGAACATGGATGTCCAAATCTCTCCCCAGATTAGGGAAGTTCTCAGCCATTATGTCTTTTAAAAAAATTTTCTGTCCCTTTTCCCTCTCTTCTTCTGGGCCTCCAATAATGCACAGACCGTTTTTCTTAATGGCATATCATACTTTACATAGGCTTTCTTCATTCTTTTTCATTCGTTTCCTTTTTTTCTCCTCTGACTGGATAATTTCAAATGACCTATCTTCTATTTCACAGATGGTCACTACTGCTTGATCTAGTCTGCTGTTGATGTAACCTATTTCATTTCTCATTTCATTCATTGTATTCTTCACCTCCAGGATTTCTGTTTGGTTCTTTTCCATGATTTCTATCTCTCTGTACAACTTACTGTTTTGTGTGTGTGTGTTAGTTTCCTGTTTTCATTGAATTGTCTTTTCATGTTTCCTTGCACTTCAGTGAGCTTTCTTAGGACAGCTAGTTTGAATGCTTTATTGGACAAATTTCAGGTCTCCATTTCTTTGTAGTGGACTTAGAAAATTATGTTCCTTTTGGTAGTGTCATATTTCTTTGATTTTTTTTTCCCCTGTTCCTTGAAGTCTTGCAATGCTGTGTTCACATTTGAAGAAGAAGTCACCATCTCCAGTCATTGCCAGCCTTTACTGACTGGCTGTGGGAGAGAAATACCTTCCACCAGCCCTGTCGGGGATTCTGAAGCTTTCCAAGAACGGTACATATGGATGTACCTGCTCCAGACTTCTTGTTCTCTATTGTGGCGGAACTCAAGACTGTAGGCCTTGTCTCAATCTTGCAAAGCCAGGCTGGGTACTGACAGCCTCTATTTGCTTTCCCTGAGTTGTTGCAGAGTACACAACTTTGTGTGCTTTCTCCCAGTCCCACAGGGTCAGACTGGCTTTCTATACACACTCATGAGACATTTCCAGACTCTCTAACCACCCTTGGGGGCAGTCACAAGGAGCTAGCCATGGGTAAGGTGGATGGACTGTGTGAGTCGGACACATGGATTGTTAGGAGTGCCTGTGGGCCAGTTGGGGGGATTCACAGGTGAGGTGTCCCCAGCAGCTCATAGGTGGGATTCCTGATAGAATCTGAGATGTGGTTAACTGAATCCACGCCTCTTTGATGCCTTTCAGGGGCTGTGGGTGCTATTCTCTCAGCTGCTCCCCACCCCACAGTCATGAAGAACATCTTAGTATTCTGCATGGGGTGAGAAGCAGGTGGGTCTCTTTGTCAATGTTCTTCTGTACAGCTGGAGAAGCTAGGCACTCACTCACCTACTCTCACTTTTCCCCAAGCTAGAAATCATAGCCTGGGAAGTGCTTTCGTGGGGAAGGGGCTATGTGGGTGAAGTGAAACTTTTCCTCTTACCCTGTCTAATGCAGCCAGTATTGAAATTTTTTTTTTTTTCTGCAATGGTTTGCTGGTACTTCTCAACTGGACTCCTGGATTCTTCTGTAGGTGATTTTCAAAATCGGTATTCCTTGAGGGGAAAATGGTAAAAAAATAAAATAAAAAATAAAAACCCCCCAAAAAACTCCATTTTACCTTTTCTTATGATATCACTACATTTATGTTTTCGAATTTTAAATTAGAATGTATACCTGTTAATCTCTGGTTATATCACCTTTTACTTTATCAGTTTTAATTGTGTGTACTTTTCTTTTTTCTTGATCAAAATCTTACAGAAGTATATTTATAGTTTTATTCTTGCTTTGTAAAAGCCACGTGGTTTTGTATCCTGATGAGAATAGTAAGTAACTAATAATTTTTTGTTCTCTCTATTAAATAATCTTTAGAAGTGTTTTTTTTTTTTAACTAACAATAAGGTTCACTTTTTCTGGTGCTATAGTAGTGTTATAGTCTGTGTATAAGATTAGGGTACTTTTTATTTGGTTTGGCTCTGCTGGAATAACTTACCATTAAACATAGCGAGATCTCTTTAGAGCCATTGTTTGCCAGTGCATAATCATGTGGCTTGTCCTTTCCCCCTCCCAACATCCATTTGGGTAACATTGCCAGATGATTTCAAAATAAACTGTACAGTTGACCTTTTGAACAACGTGGGTTTGAACTCCAGGGGTCCACTTTTATGCAGATTTTTTTCAAAAAATACTCCAGTACTACACCATCTGCATTTGGTTGAATCTGTAGATGCAGAACCACGGATGTGGAGGGCCGACTATAAAGTTATACTTGGATTTTCAGCTGCCCAGGGGCTTGGCACCCCTAACTGCTGCATAATTTGAGGGTCAACTTTATATAGTAAGGGTCACACACCTGTTAACCGCATAGCAAATTAGCATAGTATCACATGGTAAAAGCCTTTAGGGGAGGTGCTTGTGCACAGATCCCTTCAGAGTACTTCTTTATATCTAGGATAGGAAAACTGAAATTCCAGACTTGCTTGTTTAAAAAAAACAGCTAGAATTAGCTGTGAATGTCCATAGACTCTTCTTTTCAGATCTGCCCTTGAGAATAGGTTGTTGTGGATAACTAATCTCCAGTTGTTAGCATAGCTTTTTGTTTGTTTTGGTATGGCTTTGCTCAACTGAAGTTCAGGTTTGTGTTTTCCGTAGACAAATGCCTACACCGTGGTGCCCTGGCAATCATGCATGTTTCTACATAGGCCACGCAGGCCAAGGCTTATACCAAAGCTTATCCAAATCTTGGTTAACATCTCATATCCTTCTTAAAATGTGAGAGGATAAGAGGCCTGTGAGTAGCTGCCACTCACCTACCTACCTTCCCCGAAAGGCTGCCATGAGAGTTTCTCATCACCTCCCATGTTCTGATGAGGTATGAGATGTTCAGTCCTGTGTTTCTCAGAATAGAGCTTTGGACTGTAAAGCCTCTTAGCTGCAGTCTAGAACTGGCTCCTCAGCAGCATTGTAGTCATCTACCCCTTCTGTTTTGGTATCCTTCTTTTAGGTGTGCAGACCAAGGATGATGGGGGTCTGGCACCTTTGACTATTCCTCCTTTTGCTCTCTACATAGGTAATAAAATGTCTGAATCTAATGGTGGCTCCTTGTATCTTTACTGGCCAAATCAGTCAGGCATTGTCCTTAACCTTGGCCTGGCTGTCTTGGGTGATTGACACCTCCATAACCACTTTCTTTGACACTCTGAACTAAAGAATTCAATAGTACAATACCTAATATTTCTGCAGTAGAGAAATGGCTCACAGTTTTTCAGTTGGTATAAACCTTGGATCTCTAGTTAGGGTCAAGGCAATAGGGAAAGTACCATGAGTTTCATTATTGCCCATCAGAATATTGGGTTTTCTGTCTCTCAGGTGACAGTACTGAAGTCAGCATCTAGTGAAGTTATGATTTCCATTGTAAAATAATAGGTTTTGTAATTAGTGAAAATATCTTCAAGGATATGACAATATGTGGGCTGTTGATTTTGGTTTCCAGAGTGGTTACCAGCTTCTGTTGAATCTCCATGGAAAGCTGAGCCCCAAGTTTACAGCATCAGATTTTAACTCAAACAAAAGCCTTACCAAGCAATATTTTTATTATAGTAATAATAGTAAGACTTACTGAGGAATTACTATGTGCCAGGCATTGGGCTGAGAGATTCACAGTCATTCTCTCCTTTAGTCCTCTCCAGAACATTGTGAGAGGGAGTTACCATTTTTGTTCCCACTTTAAATATGAGGAAACTGAGATTTTAGTGAGGCTACGTGACTTACCTAAAGGTACACACCTAGTTAGTCAGGATTTGAGAGCAATGGCCTTATTAGTGCAAACATTCTGGACCTTTTGACCATTTTACTTTTAAAATAATGCGTGTGAGCAGGGGGGAGAGAATTTCCCTCTACCTTTCTGAGTTATTGCCTGAGATCCCTATAATAAAAGATCAATAAGAGCAAAACAAGCATAAACTTATTAACATGTATACCTCAAGTTTACATGCGAGATACTCAGAAAAATTAGTAACTCAAAGGAATGGCTTAGAACTCTGGATTAAATACTATCTTCAGCTAAAGGCAAAAGAGGAAAGGTGGGAGTGGTGGTTGAGGGGAGTGGCTCTAGGCCAGTTATAGGGTGATTACCAGAAAAAGCATGGTAAACAAGGGTAAAATTTGTTATGCAGATTTAAGTTAGTGTCTTCTCCGTTGATTTTTTTTTTTTTTTAAACTCATGAGTTAGTCATTCTTCTCTTCCAGAGGAGAGGGAGACAACCTTAAAACTGGAGATTTCCTTTACAAAAAGGTAGCTTCTACTCCTTTCAGAACTTCTCCTGTATCTACCATTGCTCAAAATAATCAGCTCAAAACAATCCTTATGCCAGTGGCAAATTTTGGGGTGGCAAATTCTGCTACCCTTCAATAAAAATTAATACTTTGTTCAGGTTATATAAGCCAATGTCTATGATATTAATAGTCCAACCTTGAGAGTTGTACTTTTACCTGTAATTTAATAAAATCATTTTTTCAAGCCTGGCAGTATGAGAATAAACCCTGAACTGTGATGAACTTAGAGTGACGCCTCTCAGTGAGGACCTCTCTGGGAAACTAGATGGCATTCCCTGGCATCATCCCAGTCTCTTCATTGTTTGGGCAGCTTTTCAGGGGAACATCTATAAACAGTTATCAGTGTTTATGACCTTCATGTGTGTGCCCTAAAATATCCTTAGTTGGAAGACAAAGATTGTTTTATTTATCATATCATCCTTTGCAAAGAAGTACAATGAATATTCTAGAATTAATACTGTAACAGACTGAAGACAGACAGGTTATCTGATCAGCCTTCAGTTATTGGAGAAGACTCCATTGATAAGAACAACCTCATTTGATTTAAAGAGGATTTATTGAAATACCTCTTGAACATAGAGTTGGAGGGACACATGTACCATACAGCTGGGAAGCTTAGAAGCTTCTGTCCTTTAGTGGTTGACCCAAAGATTTCTGTTAGTCATCTTCCACACAAGTAAGTGCAAGGGAGCAACTCCAGGCTCATATCTGCTCTCCAAACAGGGCTCAGAAAGGAATTTTTGCCCAAACTTGCATTTTACCCTTCTCACAGCTGTTCAGGACACGAGAGTGTGTTTGATAAATTCTCAGGCACCTCCATCCATTGCTTTGAAGTTGAAACTTTAATTTTGATGTAAACTTCAGACAAGTTGAATTAGCACATTTATTTCCTCCCTATCAAGTTTTGCCCTTCACTTGTTCACCCTGCCCAGACAAGCAGAAATTATTTACAAAAGATAATAACCTGGCAGGGCCAACTCACTTGCTATCCTGGGTCCCTGATGTGTCAGTGATGCATTGTGCTAATCTTCTCAGTGTTCATTGCCCTTTATACGAGACTCTTGGAGAGAGATTGCTTATCCCAGTGGAATGTATCTCCAAAGCACTCTTGCAGTGTGGTAAGAACATAGAATTTGGTACCATAGAGATGTATGTTTTAATCTCTGCTATGCCACTAACAGATACGTGCCTTGCACAAGTCCTCATCCTCCTAAATCCTGCTTCCTTATCTGTCAAGTGGGGATAAAGATTCTATTTCATGTGCTATTAAGAGACTGTCATAGTTCTTGGTAAGTAGTAAGTAGTTAAAAATTGTTAGATATTAGTACTGTTAATAACACTTTTGCTCTCCAACACAACTAAGGATACAGCATTCATTCATAAGTAGCAGACGCTCAGTTAGTGCAGTGATTCTCAATACAGGGGAATGAGACGAAGTCTTGGAGGCAGTTTGAAAAAAAAAAAAAACAAACTCTTAGGAGATTCTGAAATGTTCCCCAAAGGAAGCGTGCTGCCACCGAGGAAAAACTCATTACTCCAATGGTAAAATTTCAGGCCTTGTGGTACAGAGTAAACATCTTGGGACAGCTGTGGAATTGCAGGTCAGCCCTGAGATCAGGGATATGTCATCGTTTCTCAGAACACGGTCTCTTTCATCAGACTTGCCTAAGGAACTGGTTAAAAAATGCAGATTCCTAAGACCCCTCCTCACCCCAAACTCACTACTGTAACAGAATTTCTGTAGGGTAGGACCCAGTGTTATGTATTTTTGAAAACCTTCCTAGGTAGATTCTGCTGCACTAAGGTCTGAGAACCATTGAATGGTTCAGCTGTGTAGCCTAGAACCTTGGGGAAAGTGATTATCTTTGATTGTAATCAGTATAGCAATCATGTATGTTTTGCAGAGTTCCTTAATGTAGACTTGGGGGGAAGGAGGAATCCCTGGAGAAATTGTAATAGAACATTCTGCTCATTTGTATCCAGGAAAGCCCCAACCTAATGCAGATAATTCCTTCTCGGTTGTGAGCTCAGTCTGACCCTTTATTCCACCAAAGACTGTACCTGGCTCATCTCTTTCCAGAAAAAATCTTCAGAGAATGTTCGGTCAACTCCAAACTCCACTTACCATCTCTCTCGCTGTTTGATCTTTTTAGCTACTCTGCCTCCTCCTGAAAGTATTTTTTTTTTAATTGAAGTATAGTCAGTTTACAATGTTGTGTCAATTTCTGGTGTACAGCATAATGCTTCAGTCATATATGAACATACATATATTTGTTTTCATATTCTTTTCCACTGTGAGCTACTATAAGATATTGAATATAGTTCCCTGTGCTGTACAGTATGAACTTGTTTATCTATTATATATGTATATATATTATATATATATATATATATATTTTAATATCTGCAAATCTTGAACTCCCAGTTTATTCCTTCACACCCTCTTCCATCCTGGTAACCATAAGTTTGTTTTGTATGTCTATGAGCTCCTGAAAGTATTTTGACCTTCCCTTGTTGGGCCACAAGTTAGGCAGAAAACAAACCCACCACTATGTGTAGGACACTCCTGAGGTCTTATTTCTTTTTTCTCCTTTTTTTTTCCCATCATTGTCACCATAGACAACATTCCTGGCTGCTGCCACACTTGCTCTCTCTCCAAGAGATAAGATTCCTAATCAATGACATAGATTTACTTTTTTTGATTCATGATCAAAGCCAACTTAAGGCAATAATTCTAAAGATACTATCTTATCACTACCTATGATTGTTGCTACTACTATGATGACAACTACTATTCCTACCACCACCTGTGCTAAGACTGGTTAACATCTATTGATTGACTGCTGACATCATGCCAGATGCTATTCCAAGTGCTTTACCGATGGTATAGCATTTAATCCTAACAACAGCAATGTGAGTTAGGTTTTATGATTAGCACCCATAAAATGAGGGAACTGAAGTATAGAGGAATTAAATGGTTTGTCAAAATTCATAGAGCTAGTAAGTAGTTAAGCTAGGTTTGGAATCCAAGCAGTGTGCCCAGATTTCTACCCTCAATTAATCCAATCTACCAGCAAGAAGGAAACCTCTTTTGCCCTCTAAGTAGTCTTGGCCCATGTATACAGCCTTTCAGGGAATATTCAGCATCTGATACCTTGCGTCCATAGCCTCCCTTAAGTGGTGAGCAGTTTTATATCATTGATTTCATTTGGTTTAGAAGATTCTTGGCTATACTTTTTCTTCGTAAGGAAAACAATCTAGGGTTTTTTAATCAACATTTTTATATTTTGACAAGTGAGGCTTGGAGAGATTAACCGAGCCTTTAGTAGTGTACTCTCAGACTAGAGGTAGCAGGAAATGGAAGATGCAACAGGGCCTTACTGTAGGAAATACAAATTCCCAGCCATGGGTCTATTTTCTCTCTAGTCACTCAGCAGACACAAATACATCACAATACAAATTTATGTTGCAATAGCAATTAACTTCCTTTCATGAACTATTAACTATATTTACATGATAAATAGAACTTTAAGACTTTTGAAGATGTAATTTATAAGACATTGATCTGTGCCTTAACAGCCCAAACACATTGCTTTGTATTGAACATTGTTTTGTGTAGCCAAATTGTGACTTATATTGTATCCAAGTCAACTACTCAGGACAAAAATTATTGGGAAGAATGCATGAAAAGGTGAGCACCCCAGCTGAAAATTCAGATCTGTGTATAAATTCAAAATAAAATGAAAATGATGGAAACAGCCAAGTTTGGAAACCTTGAAATGTCTTGTAAAAGCTGTACTTTGTAGGAGACAAAATTGAATTTAACCTGTAAAAGTAACTTCCTGATATGAAGATGCATGCTTCAAATCAATATGATTTACCTTGGAATATTATTTGGCTGAGTGGTACTGGTAGAAAGACACATAAAAATGTATGAATTAAAAAGTCAGAAAATTCACAGATTGTGTTATATTCTGAATGTGAGAACATGACGAGGGAGATGGCAGAATTGCCTCGTGACTTTGGCCTTGGGAAAGAATGCAATCTAATGTTTTCATCACACATGGAGGCATATAGAAATGAGATGTTATTTTGAAAGTAGATTGGCAGAGGATAGAACTGAAGAACCAAGAAGGGTTTTTTTTTCTCATTTGCTTTCCTTTATGATACACATTATTATTATTTTTTATGATACATATGATTGAAGATATTGCACTTTAGAGTCCAGAGGAGTTGGTGAAAAGCCTATGTATCAAGCTAACTCAAGAGTTATATATTAAGAATACCACGTACTAAATTATAGCCGTTGAATTATACAAAATCGATCAATCAGAAACACTCAGTTGGCAAAGAGAGTACACTGCTTGCCTGAAAATTACAGAACTTAAATAGAATTTCTGGAAGCCAAAGCCTGGATATGCCATGATAATGGAGAGACAGCTGAGAAATGTAATCATGATTATGATTAAGTGGTATAATTAAGAATGAATACAGAACTATTGAGTGGATGACATGGAGAAACAATTTGACATTCTATTGATAAAATTAGAATTATTGTATGAATTACTGTAGGTTATTGTATTGCATCGAATAGTGCCCCCCACAAAATTCATGTTCACTTGGAAACTGTGAATGTGACCTATTTTGGAAGTAGGGTCTTTCCAGATGCAATCAAGTTAAGATGAAGTCCTACTAGAGTAGGGTAGCCCCTAATCCAATGACTGGTGCCCTTATAAGAAGAAGGAAATCTGGACACACACACAGAGGGAAGGTGGTCATGTGCGGATGGAGGCGGAGATTTGAATTATGCTGCCATAAGCCAAAGAATGCCAAGGATTGCCAGCAATCACCAGAAGCTAGAACCGAGGCAAGGACGTCTTCTTCCCTAGAGACTTCAGAGGGAACATGGCCATGGTGACACTTTATTTTGGACTTGTAGCCTGCAGAACTGAGTGCATAAATTTCTGTTTTATGCCATTGAGTTTGTGATACTTTGTTATGGCAGCCGTAAGGAACTAACAGTTATGTTCCTTGAATTCTAGATACAATGTGATGATATACATTAAAGTGCTAGATTAAGTTAGCTTTTTAGAGTTCCTGCAAGGAGAAAGTCTTTAAAATTTTGATGGCAATAATGATGGATGGCGGACATAAGTAAAGAAATGAGTGTGTTCTCGAATGTTGCGTGAAGGGGGCTGATAAGACCATACAGGAGAGAGAAGATCAGAACATAAAGATTCCGGGAGGCTAACGTCCCAACTTATCTGAGGCCTGCAATAATTGCTAAGAACATAAATAAGGATTTTTAAAGCTAGAGTGACCAACCATCCCAGTTTTCCCAGAACTGAAGGGTTTCCCAGGACACAATACTTCCAGTGCTTAAGCCTGGGACAGTCCCAAGCAAACCAGGATAAATTGATCACCCGATTAAAGCTACATGCAGAACAATACAGTCAAGAAAGAGATGTTTTGCTGCCTGAGGTATATTAGATAATGTTTATAAGTGCCGAAAGAAATCACAATTATTCAACTCTTACTTAACATCTATTCTCTGTCAATGAGAATTATTTTACATGGAAAAAGAGCAAAAATGGCTGTGAGGAATTTGAACTTGATGGAAAGAGAGCCTATCACTTCATCAGATTAGTTCATATTTCATTCATTCAGCATTCAGTGCACCAGACACCAATTAAGTCCTGGGGAGACAAGGTGAATGGTATTTCTCACTGTCTACTTGGCACCTTGTAACCAAGAACGGTGGGAGAGTCTAAAACCTGTCATTGGCACTGTACCCCTCCCTCCCAGACCATCCTACAGAACCTCTGCAGCTCTGCTTCGCTGCAGGGCTCCCACCCTGCCATAATTCATGAGTGTCAGGATTCGCAGCTCTAGAAGTACCTGATTATTTGCTGGCTCCACCCTTCAAAATACCACTTTCTCCCTCTTCTGAATTTCACTCCTGGTTAGAGCCCCCACCTGCACTGCGGTCTTTGAATCTGAGTCCCTCCCTTACTTTGAAACCTGCTCAAAACTAACATCCATCTGTGTACTGGAAATTTGCTAAGAGTGTTTTTCAGGTGCTCTCACCATACACACACACACACACACACACACACACACACACACACAAACCACACAGTTAATTATGTGAAGGTGTGAAGGGATGTATACATTAGTTTAACTGTAGTAACCATTTTACTATGTGTATCAAAACATCATGTTGTACACCTTAAACAAATACAATTTTTATCTAAAAAAAACTCTTCCTCCAAAAAATTTTTCTTGATCAAGCTCACTCTAATCACTCATTATTTCATGTCCCCGAGTTCTTATATACTTTACTCAGTAAGTATGTTAATTGTAACTGCTATGACTAAAATTGTAATTGTGAGTTTGGTCCACAGTCTATGTGATGTACACCAGTTCTAGGGTTGTATATCTGATAGGAATCAAAGTATGGGTTGCCATAAGGGAGGGTGATTATCTCTGCTCACTTGTGTTTTACCTTGTACATGCTCTTAATTACTTCCCCCTAAGAGAGGAGGTAGGACATATAATCTGTCAGAGTACAGCAAAAATGAGCACTCCGTATCCTGTCCTGTGTTGTTGATGATTGGCTAATTCTCAGGGCTGATCTTTTGACCCAGTTAGAATTTGCTGACCTGAGAATGCTCTGCTACGCAGGAAGAATTAATTCTAGGAGCCCCTCATGTGACTTGCATTCCAGTCCCCAGACTCAAGTGAATGACGTCTCTACGTCACTGGCAGATATTGCATCACTTAACAGCCCTGAAAGTTACCATTGGTTTTTACGAGCATGTTTCATAGAACTAAATGTTTCAGTATCCCCCTCATTACAAACTGGGTGATGGAAAACTAGAAATAGATTAAAAGCATCTCAATTTTTAAGAAACAACAGTGAGCCTGACATTGTCCTGAACCAAATTCTAGAATGATTTATCACATAGTTTGTGAGCCACGAGAAAAAATGATCACTAGGGTCCAATTTGAGCTGACTAAAAATAAGTCAAAGCAGTATAACGTAATACCCTTTGATATCAGGGAAATTCACCAAACAAGTGAATCTGAAATTCATCAATGAGATTTGATTTGATATTTGGCTAGGTATGGAATGAGATATATGTGGAAAAAATAGAGAAATGTCTCTTAGTACAATTGGGAATCATTACCTGCCTGAATGGCCACACTCAAAGAAAATGATTAACAGACTGTTACTCTGAAGAGAGATTTCCAGTGAGGGATCTGTTCACAGCCTGATCCTTCTAGCAATTTATTAAAGGCTTGCATGTTGTATCAAAGGCATATTTAGAAAATCTGTGTGTGTCAAGATAGTAAACACACTATATGGCAGGATCAAGATATGATGTGATCTAAATATACCAGAGTGATCAAATCTAATAAGATACAACTTAACATGGATAAATACAAGTTACATACTTACACACAGAAAACCAATTGTATATGTATCCATTGGGGGAAATACAGCAGCCTTTATGAATAAGAGACTAAAATGTTTTCACTGATCAGTATTAGTCAGTACTGCTGAGAAAGCTAGTGCAATCCTAAGCTACAATAGAAATGCAGCATCTGGAAGGAGTGAGATGATAGTTCCATATCTCATAGTCTTTTGTGCTTAACAGGCCACATCTGGAGTCTTGTGTTGAGTTCTGAACCCTACTCTTTAAGTGAATTTTCCCTTCTCGTTTCTCTTCTCATCCTTAAGGTAACAGTTTCAATTCACCTAGAAATCAATGATTCCCAAATCTGTATCTCCAGCCAGAACCTTTCTCTGGTTCTCACATCTACATTTCTTTATTTCCAACTGCTTAACCAGACATCTCTAATTGGTTGTGCCCTTGGCATCTCAAATTCAAGACATCAAAAGTCAGAGTCATCATTCCCACCCATGTGTCGCCATCTATTACCACACCAATGCCCATGCAATAAAACCTGTTCTTCCATGAGTATCTTTAACCTCTGATAATGGCATCCACCTGCTTTAACACATTGATCGTCCACAGTGAATCAGGTGTTTCCTGCAGGGCCCAAAGTCACACTTCACTGCAGTGTGACGCACTAACAGTATATGTGGTTATAATTAATCTATTTGTTTTTCCAGTATAATTGGAATTGTTTTTTTAAAAAACAATTTCTTGTTTTTAATTTTTAACCTCTTTACAGTTTTATTTCTTCTTGGAGTATCATTATTCTACATGGAATAAATTCTGCATAATTGGATGAGGGAAAGCATCACCCATATCTGGGTGATGGGGCCCCTGAGGAAACATAACTGTCACCCAAATCTGGGCGATCAATATATTAACCTGAAGCCTGGGAACTATCCTTGATTCCTGTTACCTCACTCCCCATACCCAGTGTTAATCACCATTTCCTATCATTTCTACTGTTGCATCTCTCTCCAATCCCTTTATCTTCTTCATCTTAACTTGTCACTGCCTGAATTTCAGACGTTAGTTCATTATTTCTCAGATTACCTGCATTTCCTTGAACCCCAAATTTCCCTTATGTCTCTGTGCTTTTGAATTTACTAGTATTTATACTTATAATACACATATTGGACATTGGGCTATGTGCTAGAGAGAAAAACATGTATTTGCCCTCAGTTTGCTCATGGTTTAGTGGAAGGAAAAACCATATAAATTATTATAATGTTAAGCATCAAGATCGAGGTCTTATGGAGGTGCAGGGGGAAAACCTACCTAAGTCAAGGCTGGGGTGGGAAATTTTCTTGAAGGAGATGAGACCTGAATTCAGAGGGCAAAGGAATTAGCCAATTCTGGAATTCCTGGTAGAAGGTATAGAGCATGAAGAAAGTTATGAAGATATGAAACAGACAAGTATACATGGAAAAACAGAACTTTTGGTATTGATACGTGATAGAACAAGAGACAGAAGGCTGGCTGTAGATGAAACCGAAGATGCAGGTAGAGCCCCGATCATAATGACAAGAGAAGGAACGTGAGCTTGATTCTATGAGTAGCAGTGAGGTCGTGAAAGAATTTTATTAAGAAAAAATTGAAATGATCTCATTAGTATTTATAATTTTAGTGATCTTTGATAACACTGTTTCACATTTTAGCGTTAACTATTTTTAATAGCTTTATTGAGAGATAATTCAAATACCATACAATTCACCCATTTAAAATATACAATATAGTGTTTTTTCAGTATATTCATAATTATGTGTAATAGCACCACAATTTTAGAATATCTTCATCACTTCAAAAATAAACCCTTGACCCTCTAGATACCACAAGCCTATCATACCATCCTCCTCTCCCTGCCCTAAGCAAACACTTAATCTCCTTTCTAGCGCTATAGATTTTTCCTATTCTTTTATATGAATGGAATCATATAATATATCATATATGGTCTTTTGTGACTAGCTTCTTTCATTTATGTTGTGACATGTATCAGTACTTTGTTCCTTTATATGGCCAAATATTCCATTTCACTTACATATATATATATATACAATTTTGTTCATCAGTGGATGGGTATTTGGGTTACTTCAATCTTTTGGCTAATTACAGTATTATTTCTATGCATATTCATGTTCAAATTTTTGTGTGGGCATACTTTTTCATTTTTCTTAAGTATATACCTAGAATATAGGTATATAGGAATTTCTGGATCATATTGTACCTCTGTGTTTAATGTTTTGAGAAACTGCTAGAATGTTTCCCAAGTGGCTGTATGTAGCATTTTACATTCCCTCCAGGAACATGAGGGTTCCAATTTCTCTACATCTTGCCAACACTTGCTAATTTTTATTATTATTGTTATTGTCATTGTTATTATAGTTATCCTAGTGAAGTAGTATCTCATGGCTTTTATTTGCATTTCCCTCAGGACTGATGATATTGAGAATTTTTTCATGTACTTATTGGCCATTTGTACATGTCTCTTGGAGAAATGCTTAGTCAGATCCTTTGCCCATATTAATTGGGTTATTTTTCTTTTTTATTATTGAATTGTAATGTTACCAGTCAGAGCCAGGACCAAACTCAGGTTCAGCTGCTCATCACTCAGAAGTTAAAGTTCAAGAGACTAGGGTTGGTGGAAAAAGAAAGATACTTTATTCAGGAAGCCGACAACCTGGGAAGATGGCAGACTAGTGCCCCCAAAACTATCTCTCCATTGCTGATCACAGGGCAAGAGCTTTTAAAAGAAAGCTTCAAGTGTGTGCAGGCATGGAGCTATGTGCAGAACAGCATAGTGAACTCCGACAATCATCTTGAAACTAGTCATGCGGTGGTCTGGTCAGCGTCATCTTCATTGTTTTAAGCACAGTTAATCTTTTAACTCCAGGGTCAGTTTGTTCTCATTCCTTGAGGCCAGTTTCTGGAATTGTGCAAGATGGAGCAGCTTATGTCATGGCTACAGTCTGGTCATCATGCAGTTAGCTTTTTCCCTCCGGTAAGTGGTTTTAGTATTTCAAAACAACTCAAGAATATGTATCAGACACTGTTATCTATGTCCTTCAGGGAGGAACTAAAGATTCTGTGATGGCCATATGGCTGATTTACTGTTTAGATTGTTACCAGTTCTCCTGGCCCAACTGCTACTTTTGTCACTACATGTTCACATCCTTTCAATCATTAATTCTTGATTGTGACTTGGGGCTTTTGTGACTTGGGGGAGGCCTAGGAGATTACTGCTTTTCTACAAACAAGAGGAAGGCAGAGGGCATAGAGAAGGGTGGCTGTTCTGGGAAGACCCCATAGGGTCCTGCTCAGTTACAGTAAGAGCTCTCTATATATTCTAGATACAGCCCCGATCAGATACATGAGTTGAAAATATTTTCTCCTATTATGTCTTTCAACTTTCTTAATGTTTTCCTTTGAAGCACAGAAGTTTTTAATGTTGATGAAGTCCAGTTTATTTTTTTTTTCCTTTTGATGCTTGTGCTTTTGGTGTCATATCTAAAAATCCTTTGCCAAATCCAAGGTCATCAAGTTTTACCCCTGTTTTCTTCTGAGTTTTATAGTTTTGGCTCTTACATTTATGTCATTGACTCATAGTATGTTTATTTTTATATATGGTATGAGGTTAGGGTCAAATTTTATTATTTTTCATGTGCCTATCCAGTAGTCCCAACACCATTTGTTAAAAAGACTGTTAGATGGTCTTAACCACCCTTGCTAAAAATAAGTTGACTAGGTATATATGGGTTTATTCCTGTATTCTCAATTCAATTCCATTGGTCTATATGTCTGTCCTTTTTACAGTACCACACTTGATTTATAACATTTTCTTTTATTAAGTTTTGAAGTTGTGAAGTATGTTTTTCACACTTTGTTTTTCATTTTCAAGATTGTTGGGCTATTATGGGTCCCTTGCAATTCCATGAGAATTTCAGAATCAGCTTGCAATTTCTACTAAGATATAAGCTGAGAATCTCGTGGGAGTTACATTCAATCAGTAGATAAATTCTGGGAGTACTGTCATCTTCACAATGTTAAGTCTTCCAGTCTGTGAACATGGGACATTTTCTCAGTTATTGAGATGTCTCTAATTTCTTGCAGCAATGTTTTGTAGTCTTCAGAGTATACCTCTATTACTTCTTTTGTTAAATTAATTCCCAAGGATTTTACTCATTTTTTGTTGCTATTGTAAATGGAAGTGTATTCTTAATTTCATTTTTGGACTGTTTATTAAAAATTCATAGAAATACAGTTGATTTCTGTATGTTAATCTTGTATCCTGCAACTCTTTTGAACTTTGTTAGTTCTAATAGTTTTTAAGTAGATTCCTGAGAATTTTCTATATATAAGATCATGTCATCTGGAAATAGAGATAGATTTTCAGCTTCCTTTCCAATATGGTTGCTTTTTCTTTTTCTAGCCCAATCATCCTGGCTAAAATCTCCAGTATAGTAATAAATAGAAGTGGTAAGAGCATACATTCTTGTCTTGTTCCTGATCTTAGGAGGAAAGCATCTAGCCTTTCACTAGTAAGTGTGAAGTTGGCTGTGTGGTTTTTGTAGATGCCCTTTATCAGGTTGAGGAAGTTCCACTCCATTTCTCAATTGTCGGTTTTTCTCATGCAATGGTATTAGATTTTGTCAAATGTTTTTCTGCATCTAAGATGATCATGTGATTTTTTTTCTTTTTAATTCTATTGATTTGATATGTTAATGGATTATCAAATGTTGAATCAGTTTTGCATTGCTGGGATACATCTCATTTGGTCATGGTATAAGATTCTTATATGTTGCTGGACTTCGTTTCTTAGTGTTGAGAACTTTTGCATCCACATACATAAAAAATATTGGTTTGTAGTTTTGTCTGTGTGTGATGAATTGGGAAGTCTTTCTTCCTCTTCTGCTATTTGGAAGGGTTTGAAAATTTGGTATTTAAATGCTTGGTAGAATTTGATGAAGCCGTCTGGGTCTGGGTTTTTCTTTGTAGGTAGCTTTTTGATTATTAATTCAATCTCTTTACTTGTTTTAGGTGTATTCAGATTTCCTATTTCTTCTTAAAGCAGTTTTAGCAGTTTGTGTCTTCCTAAGAATTTGTCCATTTCAACTGAATTATGTAATTTTTGGCATACAGTTATTCATAGTATTTGCTTATAATCCTTTTAATTTATTAGGGTCAGTAGTAATATTCCCTCTTTAATTTTTGATTCTATTAATTTGAATTTTCTCTTTTTCTTGGTCAATCTAGCTAAATGTATGTCAATTTTGTTGACCTTTGCAAAAAAGTAGCTTTTGGTTTAATTTATTTTCTGTTTTCTCTTCTGTATTTCATTAATTTCTGCTCAATCCTTATTTCTTTCCTTCTGCTTGCTTTAGGTTTAGTTTCCTCTTTTTCTCATGTCTTTATGTGAAATCTTAGGTTAATGATTTGAGATCTTTCTTATAGGCATTGACAGATATAAATTCCCTCTCAGCACTAAAGCTTTAGCTGCCTTCATATTGTAAAGACTGCTTTTCTGGATATAGGATTCTTGGTTGACAGTGTTTTTCCTTTGAGCACTTTGACTGTTACTCCACTACCTTCTAAACTCAATTGTTTCTGCTGAGAATTCAGCTGTTAATCTTATTGGGACTCGTAAGTAATGAGTCATTTTTTCTCTTGCTACTTCGAAGACTCTCTTTCAATTTTTAGCATTTTTACTGTTTCTGTTTGTGAATCTCCTTGTGTTTATCCTACTGGAGTTCATTGTGCTACCCCAATGTGTAGGTTATTGTTTTTCAATAAATTTGGGAAGCTTTCTTGGAATGTTTTTCTCTGCTACTTTCTCTCCTTTCTTTCTGGTGCTCCCATTATGTGTATGTTGGTACATTTTAGGGTGTCCCACATTTCTCTGAGGCTCTATTTTTCTCGAGTTTCTATAAAATAAGGATGTTAAAATATAGGTTGAATTTAGCCGTTTCTCTGTCCCCTTGTTAAAATGGAAAATTCTTGTGAAACTTTCAAGACTCTGCTCAGGCATCACATGCTAAGCCTTCTCTGAATCTTCCCCCTGTTACCCATTCTCCCCTCTCCCTTCCAGATAGACTTAAACACTCCTCCTCCATGTTCTTAAAAAATACTATTCATAATTTTATTAAAGCACTTGTCACAGAGCTTTGTAAATGTTTGTCATTTTCCCCCAATAGACTACGTATCCTGAGGGGTGGGGAATTTTATACTGTTCATTATAGTGTCATTTCACTTAGCACAGTGCTTGACACATAGAAGGTACAAAAACCAATATTTTGCAGTGCATGAGATGACTTGAAACAATTTTTTATAAAGGACAGTTGAAGGAACTCAAAATATTTATCAAAGAGAAAAAAACCTCAAGAGTGGTCCACTGTCTTTAGATATTTGAAGGGCTGACATATATATGGAAGAGGGACTTAACTTGTTTTTGGTGACCATTAAGACTAGAATGAATGGAAGAAATGTCAAGAAAAGAGAATTTGCTTAATTTGAGAAATGGTTTACTAAATGATCAATGCAGGTGTCAAATGAACTGTCTTTTAGGTAGTGACAAGTTCCTCCAACTGAAAGTATCCAGTTATAAAATGGATGAGTGCTTGTGGAGGATATTGTAGATAGCATTCACACATCAAATGTGTGGCTGAATTTGGTGATCTTAAAAATATTCTTATCCATCTTGAAGATTTTTATAATCATGTTTCAAAATTCCATGTATTGTCAGCAAGGCACATGTTTCAAAGTCAGCAAACCATGGCCTTGGGGTCTTGGTCTCAGAAAAATATAAAATATAATCAATGTTGTCAGAGTGAGCAGATAAAAATACAGGAAGCTCAGTTTAGTTTGAATTTCAGATAAAAAAGAGAAATGTTTTAATATATGTTTACCCCATGTAATATTTGGGATATACATACTTATACTGAAAAAATTCATTGTTTATCTGAAATTCAAACTTAACTGATTATCCTGAACTTTATCTGGCAACACTTGTGATATCATGTACAAAAAATTCAATTGCCATTGTTGATAATATAGGGGGTGGGTTTTTAATGTTTCACAAGAAATGTCATAATTCTCATGTGTTGCTGTGTGAAGAGGGGGTTCCATTTGCAGCTCCTATTCTAAGGGAAAGTGACTTTTCTCACTAAAAGTTGCCTATAGTGCACCACCAACACCACAGTGGCAGAAGAATATTCAGTGTGTAGAGACTAAACACACATTGTATGTAGATTAAAGAGACACAGAAGTGTAGCATTATGCAGCAATAGACATCTCCTTTTGAGCATGTGTAGAAGCAAAGCTTCCCTTAGAAATAAGTAGAGGAAAAACTGAACACTAAATATTTGTATTTTGAGCAAGTGTATACACAAAAGCAAGAGTTAGTAACAAAAGCCTTGAAGTAAGAAATGGATAGCCAGGTGCATACCAGATACTCATATGCAAAGAGTTAATTACCCCAACATATAAAGAACATCCCTAAATGAATAAGAAAAGGCTAACAGAAAAGTAGACAAAGGATATGAACAAGATAGTTTGTAGAAAAGTAAATACATATGGCCCTTAATTGTATTTAATTTAATCTTACTCACTTATAAGAGACGTGCTAATTAAAGTTATATTGAGATGCCACTTATCACCTTTCAGGTTGAAATAAATCCAAAGGCTAGTGAGGCTGTGACACAGGGAAATAGCTACTCTCACATATTGCTGATGGAAGTGCAAAATGGCACCATCTGTATGGAGTCCAATCTGGTGATATCTCTCAATATTCAAATGCATTCACTTCTAAGAAATCTACAGATAAACTCTCATAATGTGCAAAATGAAATGTATATTGATATATGTATCTGTTTACTAATTGCAGCATTGTTTATAATACTAAAAGCAATGTAATATCTACCAGTAGGGGCAGACTAAATGAATTATGATATATCCATACAATGGACTGTTAATGTAGATATAAAAAAATGAATAAGGAAGCTCTCTGTTTAGTGATTAAGAAAGATTTCCAAGATAATACAGTTAAATGGGGGAGGGGGATGCAGAAAATTGTGTTCAGTGGGCTGCCATTTTAATAAAGAGGAGAGAGCAATAAGAATAATTATTTCTGTGCCTAAAAACCTCCAGATAGCTAATACACAGGAAACTAAAAAGAGTATTTACCTGTTTGGAAGTGGGATTAGAAATTGGGCAAATATGGAAAAAGGTATGAGAGGGAGACTTTTCACTTTATACTTTTTTATACTTAATTTTTGCATCATGTGAGTGATTCTTCTTTTAAATGTTGAATAAAGAATTCTGTGATCATTATCTTTAGGTGAGTAATACATTTTTTTTGTAGGAAACTCTTTTTACCAAAACCCCAAGGGACCCATCTGTCTAGAAATGGGGACACTATATTGGTCTGGATTGTTACACTGTCAGTGGCATTTATCAACATTGAGAAGGACTCTTTTAATCTACCATGTCTTAATATCCAAAACATTAATGTATTAATGTGAAGCTTTAAGTTATTCCTCTGTGGACATGTTTGTATGAATTTGTAGACTTGCTCTAATTCCTTTGCTCTGTGATATCATCTCTTCTCCTTATGTAGGTCCCTGTTCACCTGATTCCATTGCCTTTATTTTTCAATAACCATCATTTAAAAATGTCTGGTAGTTCCACCTCACTTCCCCTTGCCTCTTCCTGCCCCATCTCCCTGCCCTTTCATTTGCACATACTATTGCTATTAGCCTGTCATTTTCAGTTTGAGTTTGTGCATACATTTGCAAGCATGCACATCTGCATGGGACTGTGCATCCGTATTTCCGGGTTCTCCCGTGAATCTATGTTGGTGGCATCAGCCTAATCCCACTTCCGTTTTCTCTTTTGTTTTTCCAAATCCCTTCCACTTGAAAAAACATCAATAAACAGATCACATTTAGAAGTTCCTACATACATGAAATGCTAGCCTGGTGGCTTGGAAAAACAGTATGTGCTGTTGAAAAGAGGACAGTTTTGTCTTTCTTAGGCTCTGTGGGATGAGGGTAGGAGCAGGTAGATACTGATGATATAAATCTTGAGTCTACTGGGATTGGCTCAGGAATTGGGACAGGCTTGAGTTTACAGATGGGCTCATCAGATAAAGAGAGTATTGAGAGAGACCAAATGGGCTGAAAATATGTGATAGATGGTAGATTGATATTAGCTCTGCCGTGGGCTTTTGCCTGAACCAAGGATTGTTTTTTTTTTTTTTTTATTTAAACATTTTTTTTATTGAGTTATAGTCATTTTACAATGTTGTGTCAAATTCCAGTGTAGAGCACAATTTTTCAGCTATAAATGAACATACATACATTCATTGTCACGTTCTCTTTCGCTGTGAGCCACCACAAGATCCTGTATATATTTCCCTGTGCTACACAGTACAATATTATTTATTTATTCTACATTTTGAAATCCCAGTCTGTCCTTTCCCACCGCCTGTACCCCTGGCAACTACAAGTTTGTATTCTATGTCTATGAGTCTGTTTCTGTTTTGTATTTATGTTTTTTTTTTTTTAAGACTCCGCATATGAGCGATCTCATATGGTATTTTTCTTTCTCTTTCTGGTTTCACTTAGAATGACATTCTCCAGGAACATCCATGTTGCTGCAAATGGCATTATGTTGTCCGTTTTTATGGCTGAATAGTATTCCACTGTATAAATATACCAGATCTTCTTTATCCAGTCATCTGTTGATGGACATCTAGGCTGTTTCCATGTCTTGGCTATTGTAAATAGTGCTGCTATGAACATTGGGGTGCAGGTGTCATTTTGAAGTAGGGTTCAAGGATTGTGTTCTTAAATTAGGGACAGTTTTAACTGTGGACTTTCTGGGATCAGCCTGTGGGTAGGGAACTTTTTTTTTTAATTGAAGTACAGTCAGTTACAACGTGTCAATTTCTGGTGCACAGCACAATGTCCCAGTCATGCATATACATACATATATTTGTTTTCATATTCTTTTTCATTATAAGTTACTACAGGATATTGAATAGCGTTCCCTGTGCTATACAGAAGAAACTTGTTTAGAGAACATATTTTTTGAGGGTAGGGAAAGAGTTGGATTTTTTTTTTAGTGCTTCTGATATTCACCAAGTTGGTGTCTCTGTGAAAGGTCAGCCTTACTGACCTCACCTTTCTTACCTCTGCTGACACAAGAAAATAAAAAAAGGAAACCCCCATGGTGGCCATTGGCCTATCATTTATTGGCATGACTCAGGATTAGTAGAGGCAGTATTTCAAGAGGTAGTGAGAGGAGGGGGTTGAGATCTTGTTCCAGGGCATAGGTGAGTGTCCAGTCAGGGCTGATGGAGCTGAGGGTGTAGGGTACAGGGTGAAGGCATGGCCTACCAGGTCACAGCACAGGCTAAAGATGGTTCCAATGTTTCAATCAGGTGGCGAGAATCCAGTCAATCCAAAACTGGGTAGGACGTGTAGAAGATAAGTAGGTGGTGGTAGTCCTCATCTGGGAGATGTGTGCATAAGGAGAGACTATAGCTGACTAGGAAAAACAGAACACGAGCTAACTTCCTCCTCACAACTCCCCGTGTGGTCTCCAGGCTGGGGTGAAGCTCATGGAGAGCTCTTGACCCATAGGGGAATACTGGGTCAGCAAACGGGATAGCTGAGTGAATAAGGATATTAGTAACAATGGGGAACATTTGAGCATGTCCTTGCTATGCTGAGACACTGTTAAGTGCGTTAAATGTACCATCTCATTTACTCTTCCCAGTGACCCTCTGCAGCATGTATGATTATCCTAATTTTACAGTTTTGAAAATTGAAATTCAAAGAAATTGAGTTATTTATACAAAGTCTCATAGCATTTTAATGATAGTTAGGCTATGAACCATGAAATCTGATTCTAGATCTCAAACTCTTAAAGGACTGAAATGAAAACTATGGACTCAGTCTGGAATGGCAGTGGCAAGGGACAGCTGCAATTTGGGGGACAAGCCAGGCCCCTGTGTGTCTCTTGGCACAAAATCACATGTTGACATCAGCCATGTCAAACTGGGAAACAATTTAGGGGCCCCTAACTTGTGACTGGGATCTAGCCTGGGGTTGGTAGCTTACTTCTAAGCCCCGCTAACTGTTGGGTTGAGATTACAGTTCAACTATCTCAGTCAGGAGCTGGGACATACTGTTAGAGTGGGCAGATAGCTAGATATGAGCAGAGAAAGGGAAACACAGACCAAATGGCAGGAATTGGGCAGAAAGGAGGGGCACAGGCCAAACGCAGGAAACCACACATCATGTAAGCAGCAGGGATCCTGGGGCAGAGAAAGAAAAGCAGGAGCCTTGGGGCTGATAAGGGATCATGTTTTTTGGGGTGACAAGTGGCCTGGAGAGGAACAAAAAAGGTGAGAAAAGGCAGGAATTTCTAGTGTCCGAATGTAACCTTTTGCTTATTATGTCCTCATTTCAATAAAATTAGCCTTGCAGATCAGAAGTACCCATCATGCACCGACGCCATGACACTTCTCTTCCAGACTAAATAAAGACAAAAATCCCTCCTCCCTTTGGGTAGGTGGAGTTGGGATGATAATCAGGGAATACGACCCCAAACCCTTCCCTCCCCAATGAATATTCCGCCCATTCATTTTTACACCCTGTGTAACTCACTTGCCAAAGAAACTCAGGGCAGCCGCTCACCTGAGCCTGCCTGCTCTCCCCTGAGAGTGGACTATCCATCCTTTAATAAATCCTCACTTTACCTTTTTTTAACCTCTAAGTCTTGTTTCTGAATTCTTTCTGGGACGGGACAAGAACCTGGAACACCGGTTGCATCTATTGGTAACAATACCTGGACCTAATAAAAATTTCAGCTGTGAGGAACAGAGGGAAGCGGAAGCAACATTATGGGGTGAAAAGCCCTGCTTCCCAGCCAAGGCGAGTCCTTTTCACATGGGAAGGAGGCCTGAAGTGACGTCACACATGGGGGAGGGGAGGGGTTTGCTGCCTTTTCTTTTGTCTGGTGGTCCTGTGTTTCTGTTCTTGTCATTCAGTCCAGATAATCCTCCTTCGGATTTAGACATTCCTGCTTGAGAATGACTAGATCTTTCAGGTCATCATGGTAGCCTTCAGTCAGCGACTTAAATTTGTTGAACAGGACCCTTGATGACCTGAAAGGCTAATAAACACGGCATTTTGAAAGTGAATACTACTCAGAAGCTACCAGGGACACACAAACCCCTCTGAGATGAAGGTACTCCTTAACAGCAGATCAGGGGCCATCTAGCTTTCACCAAATGGGAGCGGCTGCTGAAGGGGGACTGTGGCCTTCTCTTACTGTGAATCACTGAAGGCCACAGACATTTCAGGAAGGGATTTTGAATTATGTAGTGGCACACGGATGCATGTCAATCTAACTATGAACCCTCTGTGCTTCCTCCTTAAGCATCAGCACCTCTTTGAACCTTCCAACAGTGGCAAAGAAGCAGGAGGCATGAGTCTGCACATTTGCTTTTTCTACGTTTGGATAAGCACGGAATATAAAAATAAAAGTTAATAGATGACCTGAGTCATCACGTGCCTTTTTTTAGGTCGAGTACTATAGCGCAAAGGCAGGCTGACATCAGCACAGTTCCCAAACCCATAGGAGTTCTATGTTATCACTTGATCAGCAATCGGCTAAGGGGCAGACCTTGCACAATAATTTGCTCACTAAGGACATTTGCAATTCTCACAGAACACCAGGTCCTGCAAGATGAGAGGCAAAAATGAGACAGTCACTATAGCAGGGGACTTCAAGTATCTTTCCTCCTTAGGAACTTTTCCATATTCTCATAGTTTGTCTTATTTGAAAGTTGCCTTGAGAGGAAACACTACTGACAGGTGATCAAGTCAGTTACCAAGGAAGGAACTTAGCAGCCATCTCTCACTCCTTTTGCAGAGCTCTCTTGATAGATACAGAAATCATGTGCATTGTGGAGGTTATCGGTCAGCTGGCTGTTCTTAAGGGATAGGAAATAAGAAGGCACACTGATGGATGAATCAAGAAAGACCTCCTCACAGATCACTCACTGCCTGTGGGCCGCCAAGAAAAGCTGTTGCATACAATGACCTAAAATCTCAACAAACATAAATCTGAAGGACTTTGTCAATTGTTTTACAAAACAAAACAAACAAAAAAGCCCACAGTGCTTTATTAAAATATAAAAATTCCAGATGAAGTCCTTCCTGAAATAATCTCTTCCTTAAAGATAAATCTCTGATCAGATCCCAGTGCTCACCTCCCAGAGTAGAGGGTTGGAATGCAGGTTTGAGTGGGAGTATAGTGGTGCTATAGCTGTCAGTTTGGATTCAATCTAGAGTCAAATCCCAGCACGCAATTTACTAGTTTAGCAGTGGCAGTGCCTTTACCGCAGCCTTCCCCTGCCCATAATTACCAGTAAACCACTAATTGGAGCCACTATCATTACCTAAGATGATTTACTCTGCTAACAAAACCTCAAGTCAAGTTCCTTTGCTTTCCCCTTTGTTTACCATTCTTAAACCCCTCCTTTACAGAAATTTTCTAATGTTATTCTTTGACATTGGTCAAGGTACTTAAACTTTCATTTTGAAAAAGGTAATAATAACTTACTAAACTATAGTTCAATGTGAGGAGATTGAATCAAATAATGTATGTAAAGAGAGAACTTACCGTAACTGTTGAGATAGATTCACCACCAAATAAATTCTATCTTATTTTAAAGTTAATAGCACTAATATTTTAATAACAATAAAAATAACAATATTCTGTTTTTATTATTGGTTGTACTTGGCTTGACTCAAGGGATTCCCTTTTTCCTGTCACTGTGTTAATCTTGATTTTTCCTTTTTTGGTTCAAATGATATTTATACTACACAGGGGGGACATCCATACCTGAAACTGAGCAATTAAGACTTATTTCATGCACTTTTTTTTTAATGCTTCACATTAAAAATCACCATTTGCATAACCACTTCAAATGTGTATTTATCCCTATTATGTGCAAGGCTGTAAGTCAAGCAGTGTTTAGATCAGGCTTGATATTTTTAATGGCATTAAGGTGAAAAGTACTGAGGGGATCAGGACCAGGGAACTAGATGTCTCTCTTGGATTGGAGTAGACTCTGTGAGGCAAACTCAAATGTAGGTCCTAGAAAGAAGTCCAGGTCAATAAACAAAATATGATAATAAGGAGACCACACGCATGTAGTTCACTATCACAGTCAACATCAAGGAATCCATTCAGGGAGCAATGAACTAAGTGGACCAAGGACAGCAAGCAGTGAGCAATCCTGGGTCAGCAGAAAGCCGACAATTGAGGCAGAGAGTTGGAATAAGGCATGTCTGCAATATGACCATGTAACAGACCATGTCTGGTTGCCCGATCCTATTCGCTAGCTTAGAGTATACTATGGAGAGCTAGCCCCTGATGTTCAGCATAGAGAATAATAGGAGAGACATGGATTTTGAAGCCAGATGAATCTAGTTAAAACTCTAGGTCTTTTACTTATTTGCTGGATGAGTTTAGACACATTATATAATCTCCCTGAGTTTTAATTTTCTTATCTCTAAAATAGAAGTGATATATATATAATCAATGATTCAGAACTGTACCGAGAATTAAAGCAGCTAGACTGTGTCTGGCATTTAGTGGGACTGCTCCTTTATTATTTATGTTTACTAAAGTTGTGATCAGGTTGTAGGAGCTTCAGTTTTGAGCTTTGGTTTTGAAAGTCTTTAGTCCCTGGGAAGGAAATTGGCAAGGGCAAAGCAGGACTTGAGTCTTTTGTAACCAGCCGAGGACCATAGTTCTAAGATAGGGAACTACTCTGGCACAGGGGAAAAATACAAATAGAAATCTACAAGGATAAAGGTGGCCACTCTGTCATAAAAACAAGTTATGAGCAAGAGAAAATACTGAGTCTTGTGACCCTGGTTAGAGTTCCTAAAACCCCTCCCAATTTACATGATTATGGTTTGTTCCATAAATAAGACTAAGTTTATAGATGTGCAGAGTGGGAGAAGTGGCTTTAAAAAAGGAATTGAAGAGATTCAGGAACTGGGAACTAAAAAGGACCAAAAATCTACATAAAAGACAATGGCTTTATATTCTAGGTCACTGTTTCCGGCAGAACTTTCAGCAATTATTGAAATTTTCTGTATCTGCCATGTCCAATATCACAGCCATTAGCTACATGTGGCTATTGAGCATTTGAAATGTGGCTTTGTAACTGGGGATTTATTTTTTAATTGTATTTAGTTTATTCTACTTGGAGTTTGAGCTTCCTGGATGTGTAGATTAATATTTTTTTTCCATGAAATTTGGGATATTTGGGGCCATTCTTTCCTCATTCATTCTTACCCCTTCTTTCTTCTCCTTCTGATACTCCCACTGTGTGTATCTTAATATGCTTGTCAATGTCCCACAGGTCTCAAAGCTCAATTCATTTTTCTTCATTTTTTTCTTTCTACTCTTCATATTGCATAATTTTTATCAATCTATTTTCAAATTCATGGATTCTTTCTTCTGATTGCTCAAATTTGCTGTTGAGCCCTTCTAGTAAATTTTTCACTCCAGTTATACTTTTCAACTCTAGAATTTCTACTTGGTTCTTCTTAAAAATAATTTCTGTCTCCTTATTGAAGTTCTCTATTTAGTAAGACATTGCTTTCATACTTTCCTTTAGTTCTTTGACCATATTTAAAATAGCTGATTTAAAGTCTCTATCTAGTAAGTCCAATGTCTGAGCTTCCAAAGGGACAGTATTGATTGATTTTACTATGTATGGGCAATACTTTCTTGTTTTTCTGCATGTCTCACAATTTTTTGGTTGAAAATTGGACATTTTAAATAACATGGCAGCTCTGGAAATCAGATTCTCCCTTCTCTCCAGGGTTTGTTGTTAGTGTTTGTTGTTTGGTGGTATTTTTGAACTAATTCTGTAAAGTCTGTATTCTTTTGTGATGTGTAGTCACTGAAGTCTCTGGTTAGTTTAGTGATCAGCTAACCAATTGGTTAATTTAAAATAAATTAATTTATTTAAATCTAAATAATTTGTGACTATTCAATTGAAGAATGCAGCTCTAGGTTCTTAAAATTATTTGAACAGTATTTACATACATGAAAAGTTACTAATTCATCCATATAAAATAGTGGTCAACTTTTCAGAGTAAACACATGAAAAAAAGAAAGTCTGTCTCAAAGAAGTAAGACTTGATTTTGGGCCTTGAGGGATTTTTACAGTTCAGAATGAGGAAAAGGAGTAGAGATTTTAAGTGGTCAGGCAAATATGAGAAAAGCCACAACTAAAAGGTATGTTTCAGAGACCATGCTTAGATTAATGTCTTTAACACAGTGCTCAAAAATATGATTGATCAATAACAACTTTGAAAATTTAGGTTGAGGACAGATCATGGAGAGCCTCAAATGCTAGACTGAGATATTTTACAGTTATGCAGAGTTGGGCAGCCAGTGGAATTTTAAAAATAAGATTTAGTGTTTTTCTTTTTCTGGTTGGAGAAGTAAATACATTTATGTTGATTTGCTATTGGTTTTCAAGAGACGAAGACTGCTACTTTCTCCTATTTATTTATAACACTTATCAATTCTAAAAACAACACATGTATATTTTAGAATTTGGAAAACACAGAAAAGTATGAAGAACAAAATAAAGATTGCACATGATCCCAGAGCAATCCAGGTTTTCTGACAAGATTAAAAGAGTGTTTATGGTAAATTAATTTGGTGATAGTGTGCAGGATAGATTGAAGAGGGTGAGAGTTGTTTAGTCTCTTCCAAAGCAGAGACGTTGGTGAAATTTAGAACATCTTGGATTATGTCTCTAAGAAATCTAGAGGAGTAGTCGCCACTTGGGACCCATGTTTAGGTTAAAAAAAAAAATTATAAAGGGGGAAGGGTGTTCTTCCAAGTAGGTCACTCAAATCTTAACTCTTACTAGAACATCTCTTCTTTGCTACATGTTCAAAAACAAACAAAATCTTACTATTTGGCAATATATCTAAACTAAAAATGTGTATGTATTTGACCGAACAATTGTACTCGTAAGAATTTATCTTAACAATATTACAGTTACCCAAAAGTCATATATGCCAGATATTTATTGAATATTTTTAAGAGCAGGAAAATTGGAAAGATTGTTAATAGGCATCAAAAAAGCAGTTTTTAAATAAGTACAGTGGAATAATATAAAACTGTTTAAAAAAGGAAACAGTCCCTCTTTTATGTACTGATATGAGAAGATTCAGAGCCAGTATGATTAACATGATCTGATTCATTCATTCTGTAAACACTTAGTGAACCTGGCATTGTGCTAGACACTGAAAATCCAACAGTGTTAAAGACACAGTCACTGCCCACATGAAGTTTACATTACAGAAGAAGTGTTTTAAAAGTCACATGATAAGAAAGCACTTTATCAATTTATAAAATAATAAACTTTGTAATAATGGAATTTTAGGTTTTATGAGATACATTAAATAGATAAATGAAATAATCATACACTGTAATTTTAATAAAGACCAAATAAAAGTGAAAAAAATGTACCCAAGAGAATGAACAGTAGAAACAGGAAGGACATCTTTAGAAAAGGAAGACATCCCTGAGGAGGTCACACTGAAGCTAAGTCCTAAAGAATGAGAAAGGGCCGGGTATGAGAATAATTCTAGACCATCATGACTTTTTGTATGACTTGACTTTTTTTTAAAAATCATGGCCTATATTGTTTGTATAAAGTGTCATTAACCAATAGTTATTAAAAAACATAGCCCCATCATACTTGCTATTTTATATTTAGTATTTATTATTCTAAGACATAATAATGATGACACTTTGTAATGTCGTGGATAAACCTAAGGGCCCATCCAAATGTCAGATTGCTTGTGGGCTCAGAATATGTTGGTCCCAGAGTTGCAGGGGAACTTGAAAAAGCTGCTTCTTACGGCTTTTTATGTTCGATTTAGGATACCTGGCAGTGCAATTCATCAATAGCATGTGCTGTTTGATGAAGCTGAGCAGCTTATTTTTTTAATGCCTGGCATGTAGTTGGGGTAGAGGGGGTGTATCTTGAGGGGTATAATCAAACCTTTTTCTTTTTTTTCTAAATGCCCCTTAGCTCCCAAAGGAGACATGCAAATTTGGAAAATAAGTTTCACTGTCTTTATCTTCTGCTTTGTTTTTATTTTACCCAAAGGGTGAGATGATGATCAGGGATTGGGGAGACGGCAATACTTACTTTATTGTATCTCAGCACTGAAAGGAATCCTTGGGGATGTGCATGCTGCATTCTCAGTCTGATCCAGTTTGCAGTTGTTCGTGTATGGTTGCTGTCCACCAGACAGGGAGTTAGACTGATTTGCAAGGATATTAGGCATGGCTTGAAAACATTTCTAGTGAAGTTGATTACTCAGTTTGGGAAGTAGTACCACAAACTTTGAGCTGTCTATTTGGGTCAGGATATAGCATCCTTTTGGGAAAATCAGTTGTGGCATAAATGATTCCATCGCTTCTCCGAGTGACTTCAGGTTGCTAAGTGACTCAGTTTTGTTCCTGTCCTGCTATTTCTTCCCAGTCTATTGTTAGAGTCACATTACCATAGTAGCTCAGTCCATTGCTAGAGCCAGATTATTTATCAGCAGAGGATTGGGGAAGGGTGAGTAAAGGAAAAAAAAAAAAACAAAAACAAAAATCAGAAGTGAAGGATAAGTGATTAAATTAGGTATACATACAGTCATCCCTTGGTATCTGCAGGGAATTGGTTCCTGGACTCCTGTGGATACCAAATTCCACAGATGCTCAAGTCCCTTATATAAAAAGGTGTAGTATAGTTGGCCCTAGCCATTGGTTTTGCATCTGTGGGAAGTCAATCCCCTGTTGGTTAAATCCCTGGATGTGGAACACAGGGCTCTGGAGATCCGATTGTATAGGAGAATATTTTTGTGTACTAAGCAAGCCATTAGCTGGAAACATCTTGGCTGTTTCTAGACATTTGGGACCTTTCCCTGTACAGCCGTTACCCCACCTTAGGAATCATATGGGGAAATTAGGTTTCCAAATATCTTTACTTACAGACAGTGGTATGCTGGTAAATATTTAACAGCTGGCTGGAAGGGGGCAAGAGTGAGAGAGGCTGATTATAGCATTTGCTGATTTCTGTGGTATAAAATGCTCCCACCATGGCTGATTTCAGGCTACCAACATACCATCCCTGAACACATACTTGGGAAGAGATGTACACAGGCATTTTTTGAGATCGCTGTTAATTCTACTAAAACATGGTGGGAGGTGGCCCTGAAATTGCCACTGGTATTTAATTCCAAATGTTGATAGAAATAATCAATAAGCAGTCTATAATAGGAATAGAAAAGAGTTTTATTCAAGCCAAACTGAGGACTATAACCTGGGAGACACAGATTTAAGAAGCACTTGAATTGTGTTCCACTGCAAAGTGGAGGCAGCTTATACAGGCCAAAACTGCAAAGTTACATAAGTTGTCTGTCAAGAATTATAATTAGAGCCGGCAAGAAGTAAGGGTGCTTGTTAAGTAAGGATTGCTTGGGGTTTGGAATAGTTGCATCATTATAAGGGAAGACCTTGAGATTGTAAGTTTGCAGCTGGCAGCTGCTAGCAGATATTATTTTGAGAATGGTTGGTGGTGTCCTTGAGTCTGATTCAGTTCAGGAAATTCAAGTTCTCAGTGAAGCAGGAATGTGTCTGAAACCACATCCACAGTGGTCATCAGCTCCATTTTGCATGCCTGAATCACAGTTACTCCATTTTGAGTTTTTAAATGCATTCTTTTCTTTAATGGTTAAAGCAGATGTGCAATGCATGTTTGATGGGCCATAAGATAGGCTGTTCTAGTTAGCATAAAGTTCAAACCAAATCATATATAAGCTAGTATGACTTCCCCATACCTCAATATGTGAACATTTCTTCCATTACAGATAACCCCTACCTCGGGCTCTGCTTGTGGGAAATGTAACATAATAGAGCCCCTCCCAATACTTTGTGCCCTCATCATTTAGATAATTGCTAAAACTAATTGATAATATTGAGCTCTTATTTTTTTTCAATTCTTCCCAAAATTTGTTTATTGATTTAATGCAGTCTCAATCAAAATTTCAGCAAAATTTTATTTATTTTATTTTTTTTAATTACCTAAAGTCACTTTGCGGTTTTTTTTTTTTTGAGCTCTTATGATGAACCAAAAACTCTGCTGTATGCTATTTGTATTTATATTATTTCACATAATTTTCCCAGCAACTTACATTAGGGTTATTATTATCATCATTTTACAGATGAGAAAATGAAAGCTTAGAGAGGTGAGCTATTTTGCCTAGGGGCAGAGTTTTCAGGTGGTAGAGCTGGGATTCAGGAGCACAGTTCTGGCTGGTTTCAGTGCTCCTGTATTGCATAAAGTGTTCAGGAAGCTTATGGGTCTGCATTTTCTGGGTTAGTGCTTCAATTCTTGCCTTTCCTTCATCCCTTTGCAGGCACAATCAGCCTGGGGGCCTGTAAGTTATCTCATTAGCTATCTAACTGAGCTTTCCAAGTTTTCTCTTCACACACAATATGTTAGTCCTGCCCACATGCCTTGACCTGCCTGACTGTCCTGGCTCTCTCCATTAAAGAAGGCAAATACAATTAGACTTTTCATCACACAATTGCCATCTGCTCACAAATGCCTTTTTATCTATTTGGGATCCAAGGGCACTTTGAAAACCAACATTCAGCTACCAGGGAGATGTGTGAGCACCGTGATGCTCTGTACTAATGCCATGATGTCTGCATATGCAAATTAGGAAGGCTGGAGTCTATCATACCCTCATTAGGTGGCCATGAGAGGTATTTCCTGCTTTATTGTCCAGAAGAAAAACAACTTCAGATAGAAGCTGCTTTTCTTTCTAGTTCCCTAACAAACCTTTTGGGCTTTTTCCCGCCCTCCTTTGCCCTCAGACCTATTTTAAGCTTATAAAAAACTCAATTTTCTGACCAAGAGCTCCGCGTTTCACCAAGAATGATCTTGTCGCTGGTGATTTATCAAAGGGTGGCTGGTTTGACCTTCAAGCATGAGTGAAAATCATTTAGTTTAAGAACATGTCAATAAGCAATACACCCAGGCCTTGTACATTTAATAGCATCTATCAAACATTTTCCCTTAAGAATTTGCTGACCTTCCTGTAAGGAGGTGTTCTCTGAAACACACAGATTCTGTTCATCACATTGATCAAGAAAATTGATGTCTACTCCTTTTGCTAACTGATAAATTATGTCAACAATTAGTAGAAACAGTGGTAAAGTTTCTAAGTTCATTCTTTTGTATTTGCATTAAGCATAGTGTCTCAAGTCACCTTTGAAACCTAGAGTATTATATTTGCATACCTCCCTTGTGTTGGCATGCCTTCCTTTGGTATCACCAAAGTGAAAAGTATCTGTGACACCATCTTGAGGTTATCTTTGTGGTATCAAAGGTCAGTAAATAAATGTCAGTTCTGCAATATTGAACAGTTAATAATAACATACATTTTAATGAGTTGGTCATAAAATTATTTTGTAGTTGTCATATGGAAAAAGATGTCATGGGAATTTTACAACTTGCAATTCTTAATTTAATAAGAGATTGTGAGAATGGATTTTTCTTAAGAATCTAGACTTTTCTCCAATACAGATTAATTTCAAACCCTTGGGGGAATTTTTAACTTCAGGGAAAAAAGTACTCTTTTCTCTGAGGGAAAGAAAAGAGATTCCAAATACTGACATGAACATTTAAAATTGAAACTAGAAAAGCTTCCTGAATACGTAATGAACTATTATATGTAATGATGAAATTCATTCAATAAATTCTGGCATCTAAAATTAGAAAAGGAATCTGGCCCCAAATAGAAGCACAAGATCAATCCATATTTGGGATTTTTTGATTAATAGTGTATAAACTTTGAGATTCACAGTGCTGTCTGTAAAGTGTGTACCCATAATTTCAGCTAGAATAGCTGATGAAGAAAAGTTACGTCCTTGATTTCTGAATCAAGACAAATAACATCAACAAGGTCTGTGTTGGCTGCGAAAATATTGTTTTATTGACTAAAATTTCCACATTTTAAGGAACAAGCATCATGAGACTTTTCAGTAGTAGTATACTTTTGAAATATTTCAGTCTTTTAAAAATATTCTAAAGCTGTACAGCTCTCCTATCTCTCTGTCACTAAGATGGAATTTGCAGATGCACCGAAAGACTGAACAGATGGTGTGCTGGAGGAGTTTGAATATTGAAGGGCCTTACAGAATAAAAAGCATTTTTATGAGTCCACTATGAATTAGCTGAAAGGGCAATTAATTTTCATTTATCTCAAATTCTATGTAAATATAGTGAATTTCTATTTAATGCCATTTTGCCAGAGGTCCTTCCAAAACAAATGGGGAATATGCAATGTAAATGTTCCTACTCACATCAAAGCCTGAGCATTAAGTTAAGTTACATCAAATTCTCTATCCAAAACTAGTCTTTCAAATGTTCTCACCATCCCATTAGGCTACTTTTCATCTCCTTTTGCAGTAGTCTGCCAAACTCCCTTATTTCCCAGCTGCATATAAAGTTGTCTTTCTCAAAAATGTCTTGAAAAAACCAGGAAAATATTAGAGCAGACATCTTTTTCTTCGAAATGATGGGAGCCAATTGATATGTTGCCACCATAACCAAAATCATGAGTCATTACATCTAAGAGTGTGCAAAATGTTATTACTTTGATCTTATAGAATCTGTAATACAGACTCCTGCAGTACATCAGAATCACCTGAGAGATGTCCTTATAGTGTCGATTCCTGGACTCCACTTCCAGGGCCGCCTTTTACATTAGCGCTAGGGTTGAGCTCAGAAAATTTGATATTTAAAAACCAATACCGGGGAGGTGGAGAGATAAATTGCGTTTGGGATTTGCAGATACTAACTGCTATATATAAGATAGATAAACAGCAAGGCCCTACTGTATAGCACAGAGAATTATATTCAAAACCTTGTAATAGCCTATAATGAAAAAGACTATGAAAAAAAATATATAGCTGAATCACTATGCTGTACACCAGAAATTAACACAACATTGTGAACTGACTATACTTTAATAAAAATTTTTAAAAGCAAATTACTCAATAAAGTTAGCTACTATTAAAAAAATTAAATAAATAAAAACCACTACATTTTGAGAAACACAAAGATGTTATTTTTAAAACACTTAGCACTGTATTTTTCATCACACAACTATCCGTTCTTTTTGCTCTTCTTGGTGCCTGCTCTTTAGGACTCAGCTTAAATGCAGCCTCCTCTATGAAGTCTTTCACAAATTCTGCCCTCAGACTCAAAGCTGTGATCTCTAGTGTTGTGATGTAATGGAATCGGGGTTTTGGGAGTGAGGTGGTCATGAGGACACAGAGGAGGGTTGGATATTGTGATGTGATATCTTAGATGGATCTGGAGTATTTTATGCTGAGATTTTGTACATTGCTTGTGCAGTAGTGTTGAGGTTGTTAATAAGTGTTGTAACCTGGATCAACAAATAACAAATACTGTCTCTGAGTGTTGGGAGCAGTGAAATCCAACCACAAAGTTTCCATGTCTGGGGAAGAGGTTTAGCAGTCATTTTATGGGAGTATATGAAGGAAACAAAGTGACTATACATTAGGCAACTGGGCATGTGCAATGAAGAGGGGGCAAGTAGCATGTAGTGAGGTGGCTTAGACAGAATATACCTAGCCAGACAATAGGCAGTCTTCTGTATTCCTAATAATATCTAGGCTATATGCATGCATGTTTTCCAGTCAGAAGCAAACTGCCTCTCACTAGGATATTGCCCTCCGCACCTCCTAAAGTTTCTTTCTTTTTTTTTTTATTGCCATATAGTCAGTTTACAATGCTGTGTCAATTTCTGGTGCACAGCATATTTCAGTCATACAGATATATACATATATTTGTTTTCATACTTTTTCATTGTAAGTTACTACAAGATATTGAAACTACTTCCTTGTGTATTTTCAGTATAGGTTTTAAAAAATAAAAGCAGAAGTATTTTTAAAAATACCCAATTACAGCAGGGAGGGTATAGCTCAGTGGTAGAGTGTGTGCTTAGCATGCACGAGGTCCTGGGTTCAATCCCCAGAACCTCTGTTAAAATAAACCTAATGACCTCTCTCCCTTCCAGAAAACAAAACAAAATGTTCAGTTACATAGTGCATTTCTCCTAGTTTGCTAATTTGTCATGCGTAAAAGAACTACATCCATAATAGTCTGTGTGACTGAGACCAATGAGTGATAACTGTACATTAGGATGCCAGGGCTCAAAAACCTTGAGATCATATGTGAAAAAAGAGAAAGAGACAAATGAACTTATTTATAGAACAGAAACAGACTCACAGACATAGAAAACAAACTTATGGTTACCAGAGGGGAAGGGGATGGAAAGGGATAAATTGGGAATTCGAGATTTGCAGATACTGACTGGTATACATAAAATAGATAAACAAAGTTATACTGTATAGCACTGGGAACTATATTCGTTATCTTGTAGCTTACGGTGAAAAAGAATACGATAAACGAATATATATATACTCATGTATGACTGAAGCATCATGCTACATACCAGAAATTGACACAACATTGTAAACTGACTATACTTCAATAATAATAATAAAAAAAAAACTTGAGAAAATCATTAATTCCTCAAAAAGGGAAATAAATGAAATATTTCCTGGAATAATAACAGTAACAACAATTATTATCTAATACTTCTTTTTTTCCTGATAGAAGCTAGTTCTAGACATTGGCTATAAAGTACATATATTTAGACTGCAGATTAGGGGCTGTGTAATGCTCTTCTCAGTGTAGCCAATCCACCTAGGGACCTAGTCACTGAAATATTTGTAGGAAACTTCCAAGTATAGATGATATTATAACATTTAAGAAGGAATGGAGGTGGGAAGGGATAAATTGGGAGTTCGATATTTGCAGACACTACTATATATAAAATAGCTAAACAAGTTTATACTGTAAAGCACAGGGAACTATATTCAGTATCTTGTAGTAACTTATGATGAAAAAATATGAAAATGAATATATGTATGTTTCTATATGACTGAAGTATTGTGCTGTAGACCAGAAATTGACACAGCATTGTAAACTGACTATACTTCAATAAAAAATATATTTTAAAAAAAAGCATCGTACGGAAAAAAATGATGCCGATCTATGAGCTCAAGTAGATACATTTGCATATCTTTGACTTTATTTAGTGCCAGTATTTGCCAAGAAGCCTTTTTCTGGACTTAGGAATTATCATCATCATCATCATCAATCTGCTGATGGCCATTATTCTCCTGGTATCATTATAATAGTTTTCTTTGGCATGTTAAGTTGTGGTATGTTGTTAGTTATAAAGTCTCAGTGTTGTTAGGGATTACCAAATTTCTTCCTTTAGCTAAATTCTGTAGATACTTGTTTTGTAAGGAATTTCTAACAACAAATCTTACAATGTTAATTCTTGTCAAGAGAGAAATGGAAAACAGTAAATTCCTAATATATTTTCCATTCCAAATTGAATTCTGTACTCATCTTTTGCACCCAGGCCTCATCTACAGTTCTTGCAGGTTACATTTGTCATATCAGTTTATTTTCTGCTTCCCTCTTTTAGACTGTTAAGGAATAAACACAGATTACAGGAGAGTTCTAGCTCTGAGCTGCTCATTGGTATGGCTGTAATTTGATCCCTTGAGGCTGATGTTTTTCTCAGCTGAACTCGATGGTTAGTCCTATTACTGTCCCCACATCCTTTCTTAGAGTAACTGGTTATGCTTCAAGCTTAGCTGTTTGTTTACCTTCTTGCATCATTCTGGCTAACTCAGGGAAGGACAAATTAAAGAAGATAATTATTTCTCTTTCTGACTTACTTCACTTAGAATGACAATCTCCAGGTCTGTGCATGTTGCTGCAAATGGCAGAGAAAGAAAAATACCAGGTGGTATCAGTTATATGTGGAATCTAAAAAAAAAAAAAGACACAAATGAACTTATTTACAAAACAGAAACAGACTCATAGACATAGAACACTAACTTATGGTTACAGGGGAAGGGGGTGGGAAGGGATAATTGGGAGTTCGAGATTTGCAGATACTAACTAGTATATATAAACTAGATAAACAATGAAGTTTCTTCTGTATAGCACAGGGAACTGTATTCAATATCTTGTAGTAACATATAATGAAAAAGAATATGAAAAGGAATATATGTATGTATATGTATGACTGAAACATTATGCTGTACACCAGAAATTGACACAGCATTACAAACTGACGATACTTCAATTAAAAAAAAAAACTTATAGGATGCAAGAGAAAACACAAACGTGAAGGGGAAAAAAAGCAAAAGGAAACAGAAAAAACAAACAAAAAAAACAAAACAAAAAGATAATTATGATGTGCAAAAATAAGATGTGTTTAGTTCCCTCTCCTGTTTCCTCTTACATCTTTTTGGAGATGTCTCTTTCTAACCCTGTCTTCCTACCAGGTACCTATTCTGGTTTTCATTACCAGCTAATTCCTCCTCATTCTATTTAATTCATACTTACGTATATGCATATCACATCTCCTTTCCTAAGGTGATAAGGTCTTGAAAGCAGGGATCAGATCATATTTATTTTTGAAACCTCTTAAAGTACACTGTGCGTAGGAGAAACTCAATATTTATTTTAAAAAGTGAATGGATTAATGAATAAAAAAAAAAAATTGGGGGCTGTGTCCGTACACAAGAACACTGCTATTTTAATACAAAACTTGAGCAGAGCAGAAAACTCAGGCCCAAAGGCACAAACTTTTTGGCCGTAGCCCTGCGTGGGGCCTCTTCGGCATACCATAGAGGCAGCACCTACTCATTAGGCTGCCTCTGGTGATCACTGTATAGATTAGCACAATCAATAGCTCAATTTCACAAATGGCTTCTCACAGTGTTCCGGGGATTTACAATCTATGAAATCAAAGATGCTTTGTCAAGTATTCATGCTTAATGACTGAACACATCCATTTCAAAGCTATTTGACATTCCCGAATGGAAGCAAGATTTCTGTGATTTCAAAGACAGCAATGTTGGCCCTTCCCCAGTGGACAGTCTTAAGTATTTAAATTTGTAGGAATTATACAATTATATTTGAGAGTCACCTCACTTGAATTTAAATGAACCGATGTTCTCAAGCCAAAACATAAAGCATGCTTCTCTTGGATCCAGCATTTTCTCCCTCTCTTCCTCTTTGAAAAATGTCTTCACTGTAGAACACCTGCATGCTTTGTAGTAATGGATTATTATTTCCGAGGGTTGAGCATTCTGTGCACAAGCAAATCAATCACCCTGTATCTCATTGTCAAGTCATTGCTTATTATTTTCATCTAAGATGCAGTGTGTGGGGTAAGTGTGAGGCCTAACTCACTGTATTTACCTATTTAGTACAATTTGCTTGTTTGTTCAAACAAGTACAATTGAATAGCTGGGTGTGAAGTATCTTAGTGTGACTTGAAAACCTTTTTTTTTTCCCCTGAAAGTGTCTCCCACAGACAAAGCCTTATAAAAAGTTTGTTGGCAAGAGATTTCCAGAGATAGAGAACCTGAGTTCTCATGGTCATATTAGATCAAAGAAACTTCACCTTGGAAACATCTAAGTGAGATGGACTTTCAGATGGGCAGATCAAAGGAAATAAATTCAGCAAGCTTGTGTGCGTGGCATAGCAAGGATCTAACCTAATGCTTCTTTTGGGTGGCTGGATTGAAGAGCTCATGGATTAAGTGTTCTTCTATGAGACGTAATTGTTATATTTAAGACATTTCGTCAGATGAACAACCACATGGAAAAGACCAGTTTGTTACCTTTCCACTAGCCAATTATTCATGGCTTTCTCACCTACATGCCGCTAGTAAGGGAACAACAATTGAAAAAAAAAAAAAACTGAATAAAAAAAAAAACCAAACAAAATGTCTCCAAGAGTTCATTCATCTGTCAAATATATCTTGTCACAAAGGAAATAGAAAACTATATTCACATACCAAGAAAATCTTGGTTTAGAATTTTGAATAGCTGGCTTGACAGGGAAATTATGCACCCAAATATTTTCACATAAAAGACGATTGGAAATCTGTTAGATGTGGTTTGTCACACAGGTTTCTGCTATTTCTTCCATTCTGCCAACATTAATTTGAACTCTTACTCAGATCCTGTGCTGGTAGTCCCATTTTCTTTAATTTATTTCCTTTCTTCTCTATGATCAGATACCCTTTCTCCACCGCATTGGCTGTTACATCACTGGCAAAGAGTTCTGTTTCGTACTTACCAATGAGATCTTGTTATTTCCCTGTGAAAAATGAAGAGATACATCCTGTCCCTCTTTCCTGCTCAGCTATGAGAATCTTGTCCATTTGAAGGAATCATTTTGTGGTATTCATTTGCTTAGCAATCAAAACAAAAAAGACTTTTAGGTCACATTAGTGCTTTTGTGGGTAGCCCTCTCTGCACAACGGAAATAGTTGATTCAGTCAACTGGAACCCCGGAGACTGCCATTAACTTGCTGAAAGAGGCTGGCTAGTCAACCTATATTTGGAGAAGGGTGGATCCTTCTGGGCCTCCCATCTCCATCCCAACCCTGTCACGGTGGGCCCAGGAGCCAGATATATCTGATCTATCAATTAGATTCAACCACAGGCAGACCACCTTAACAGAAGCCTGAGCTACAGGGAAATACCTCAGCTGGTTTTCTCTGCCATACCGAGACCGAGGTCCTCCTGCTGGAATGAAAATTCTCTGCCTTCTCTCTTTCCCCTCCTCCTTCCTCCCTTGCCCTCACTCTCCCATGTCCCTCCTTCTCTGTGTTGCTCCTCCTCCTATGCGGTCACTTACACATAGGCACAGTAACAGTAGAGCTAGTCATGGGGAATGTTGAAATCCAACGGTTTGAAAATCTCATTGCCCGCTGAATCAACGGTGTTGCAGGGGCTGGCTGTTGTGTTTTTGTTTTTTTCTTTAAATTGTCAAGACAGAGTTTGCTACAAAACAGATACACTTCCTTCTATTTTGCTTCTTCAGTGAGAATTGAGGCGATTTTCCAAGAGGTATTATTAATATCTTTCATTTTTCTAATCCTCTTTTGGTCAAAAAAATGTAGTCTTCTAACTGAACTATTATTTGCTGGCAAAGAGGTAGCCAACAGTGATTACAGACCGTAGCAAGAGGATCGTAGCTGCATCTCAGTCTGCCTAGGCCCTAGGGATCCAGGCAGCCCTATGCCTCCTAGTCCACTGCCACTGTAATTGTATTACACAGGTACAACCTCATTCTTTCTCTGTCATGAAATATTTTGACAACCATTTTCTCTGCCCTTTGGAAAAGGTTACAGATACTCCAGTTGGCCTTAGCTTGGGCTCCACGTTGCTAGGCTTCTGGATAAAGACTGAAAAATTCAGTCAATTATCTAGATTTTTCTAAACAAGTAGGTATGTAGTATCATAGAGTCTGCCTTTCTCTGTATAAAGTTAAGGGGAATTAAGGGTTAGGTTTCATGTCACTCGGGCCAAGATACACTTTAAATGTTCAGATAATTATAATAAAGGTGTGAAACTTCTGGAATCATTTAAAAAACCACCTCATATCTTCATTTTGTATGTTTAGAGACGGCCTTTGCCAATATCAGTGCCAGCTGCTAGAATGCTTTACATATTTGGCTTTTTTCCCCTCTGCATTGAATTCAAGCTCTTTGATGCAAAAATTTGTTTCCATTTGAGAACAGCAATTTCACTTGCTAAAAAAGGAATGTAATGTTTCATCAAAGTTAGAGAAGATGTTTTAAACTATCTAGATTATAAAAAAGCAAAAACTTTTTGAAAGAAAAAAAAAATTTGGCATCATAGGTAACCCACACAGAAGTGTTAGATGAATAAGTAAATCTGATCAGCTCTGCTTTAGGACAGCTGTCCATAGAAATCCCTCCCCTCCAGCCAAGCCTGCCATCTAAGCCGAGTACCCTTTCTCAGAAGCCCCCTGCAGGGTATTCTGACAGACCGAATCAGGGCAGTGCGGATCCACTGAAGGTCATCTCCCGCAAGACTTCAGAGACTCAATATTAGGTGGGATGAACCTCTTGTCTGACTCCATGTGACATTTATTGAGGTGCTCTTGTACCCTAAGACACAAACTGAAGGTCTCCACCCACCTGTCATATGAAACACCTAACAAACTACTCTGCAGGTTCCAGTTACTGTCTTAGTCAGTGTCACCCAGTATGTCCCAAATCTGCTTGGTCTACCCTCTATACAATTGTATTGGTATTTCCTACCGTCACCAGAAATGTTGATCATTAAATATTAATCTGGTGGCGTTTTTGCCATCATGGGTTGATGGGCAAATATGGGCTTGAGACAAAAGTAGGAATTGTTTGTCATGGAGTTGGCTTCTATAATAAATATCCTTTCTTTAAGGGTCATGATGGATTTGAGTCTAGTCAGAAATAGAGGACTTGAGCTGGAATTAAAATACAATGCATTAAGAGTTTCTCTAGTATGTTAATTGCCTACATGGCAAACCAAGCTTTGGAGATCCGGATGGAGATGTCTGTGCAAGAACCAGATCTGCTAATAACACTCAGTGGTAATGAGTGGAATTGAAGGAAATGTTGGCCACATCACTATTAAGTGCAGAGACTGGATAGTAATGAGCTCACTAAAATAAATAAATTAAATAAATAAATAAATTAATTAAATAAGCACAAAGTTAGGCAACAAAGAAGGGAAGGATGTAAACAAAAGGAAATATATGTGTTGGTGGAGATAAATCACTAATTTCTATTTATTCATTTCATGTATATATTGTCTATTTTGTGCCAGGTGTTGTCATTAATCTTGGGGGCATAGTTATGAATAAGACAGCTCAGGAGACCTCCATACTCACTCAGAGAAATTGCTGGAAGCATATGTGTACACAGAACCTTGAGAAAGGCCTGGTGGAGTTTGTCTCAGTGCCTGAGTCACACTGAGTCAGAATTGATGGAGGAGCAAGTTAGGGAAAGGGGTTGTGTGAGAACTTACTTGGACTTAAAACTCAAGAACTAGTTCGAAATAGAAGCCAGATTTGCTAAGGCTACAGGTAACAATGGAAGGCAGGGAATCTTAGAAATGAAGACATAAGCAAATAGACAGTGAACACACAGGCTTGGCCTTGAAAGACAAATAAAACAATGGGGAAGAAAATGGTTCTGGACACACACACACACACACACACAAACTCACAGCTCACCCTCTCCCACAAATACACCAAGAATTACATCTACAAACCCATTGAATCGCACAGAACACCTACTGAACTCTAGTAGAGTCTCTCTCGCTTCGAAATACAGTAAGATTTTCACAAAATCCGATAAACAAGTTCATATTGTATAACACAGGGAGCTATGTTCAATGTCTTGTAACTTTGGTGAAAAAGAATATGAAAACGAATATATGTTCATGGATGACTGAAGCATTGTGCTGTACACCAGAAATTGACACAGCATTGTAAACTGACTATACTTCAATAAAATATATATATATATATATATGTATATATATATATATACATATATATATATATATATATATCTCCCCCCAAAATCATGAGAAACTTAAAAAAAAAAAAAACTGGTAATTGAGGGTTGCCACCAGCCAGGACCATGTTTGGAAAGGCCATGACCCAGAAGGATAACCCCATCTTCCACTTCTGTACTTACCACGCACCAGGCAGAATTGTAAGAACATTGCCCATATTACCTCATCTAATCCTCAGAATAACTAATGAGGAGGGTTCTAGTTCCATTTTAGAGAGGTAGAAATTGAGGCAAAGAGAAGCTATATACATTTCCTGGGTCATACAGGTAATAGGTGGCAGATTTGAGATTGAAACCCAAGAATTCTGGCTTCAGAATCACTTTTATAACCGCTTTCCCTCCCTCACAGTAAAAACAATAATTACCCAAGAAATCCCGCCACCCCATTTTGTAATAGATTCATCTTAATTCCTTCTGAGAAGATGGAAATCCAGACCTCTTAGAGGTAACTCATAGGAGGGAATCAAAGATATTTCTTATAGTGGGATAACCTTATAAAAACATGGTTTTTACTCAAACTTACAATTAAGGTCCTTTTTTCCCTTCCTAACTATCTCTGGATGTGTGGATGTATCCTTAAGTGACATCTGCATACACAGGGGTTTAAACCATTCATGATCAGGTCAATCAAAATCCAGTTCTGGCCCCAAAGCAGTCAATCTTTGGTCTAATGACTAAATTAGACCAATTTTTTTTTTCGTCTGATGAACAACCAAAGGTGAACTAACTGTGCTTACGATAGCAACCTCTGGTGAGGGTGTTCGATGTTAACTTTAGACACACTCTTAAGGGGAAAGTATTGAAATACTAAATTTGGGGGGGAAAGGACTGTTGCAGAATACTGAATCCTCACTGGAGATGAGCTTCGTGCAGTGGTTTCATGTAGTGTTCTCTGGCCTTTTATTAGAGTTGCAGCCGAATAGCAGATTGAATTGGATTAAAATAATTAGCTTTCTCTTGTCAAAACACTTCCCCACGCTGCTTCTCCTCCATTCGAGTTTGCTCTATCATGACCATGCCTAATATTCAACAAGTCATTTCCCTTTATTAAAGGGACACTGCATTTTATTTTTTCGAGAATGCTTTTATTCCTATCTGAATGTGATTAAGTTGAATTTTCCTCACTTTCATGAAAATTAATGGAAACCAATTTCATGACCAATTTGGCATTAAATATGTATTAATCAAAGAAGTATAAACAGAATAGTTCCAAGTGGGTCTTCTGTGTGGTTAGAACAGAGCAGTGTTCAATGTTTAGTATGCTCGTAAATGATGGGTAGGGAAATCCTGTCATCCAGGTAGTCACGATTTCTGCATTTGTAGGAGAAAGTCGCAGTGTTTTTCAAAATATAGACCTAGAACACCTGCATCGGAATTACCTGGGTTGTCTGTTAAAGGTGCAGATTCACTGGCCTCACCCCAGAGCTGGTGAATCCGAAGTTTTCATACTGTGTAGCCTGAGACTTGATATTTAACAAATTCCCCAAGTGATTCATGAGGGGAGTGAAGCTTGAGAACCACTGCCTTACAAACATGTACTCATATCTGATCCACAAATGCCTAGACTTTGCCAGGCTGCTCCTGCAACAGAAATCAGGATGTTTCTACCTGGAAGAGCCCTTAGAAGTTACCCGTGTCATCCTGTCCTGAACTTTGCATTTTACCACAGGGTTGCTAGACTTAGCAAATAAAAATATGGAACTCCCAGTTAAATACGAATTTCAGATAAACAATGAGTAATTTTTTAGCATAGTTATACCCTGTGCAATATTTGGAACATATCTATACTAAAAAATTATTTATTGAAAATTCCATTTTAACTGGGAGTTCTGTTTTTTACCTGGCAACTGCGATGAGTCCCAGAGAGGCGGAATGACGTTCTATAATCCTATACTGTCCCTAGGATTTCAGGGATTTCTTTAGTTTCTATCTTTGCTATAAATCATAGATTTTTGCTCTACCGAAGGCTTTCTTGTTTGACAAGTAAATACTATTTTAAAAATACATAACTATAGTATCAACTTTCAAATGCCTAAAGACCTAGGCTATTTATTTTAGAACAGAGGAATTACTATACATCAAAGTGTCTTCTTTTCATAAATCATTCAGTGCTACTTAGTTTGCTATAAGAAAAAGATACAAATATGCTTCTACATAATTATGGTTTTATATACACTTCCCCTTCTTACTTGGAACTTTCTGAAAGTCCTTTTTATCCATCTATCTACCTACCTACTTACCTACCTATCTCACAAAGAGTCATCAGCTGACCAAGAGAGCATGGATGGAATTCTGAGATCTCAATTCTGCTAATTTCCCAAATTATGAGGTTTTAGGAACTAAGGCAGGTCAGTCTGAAAACAGGATTCTAGAATGTGGGTGGTTTGAGCATGGAAAGGAAAGCTCGACTTTATGCTTAAAAAAAAAAAAAAGGTGTTTGGAGACAGCCAAGAAGTGGGTGGGAGAAAAGAGCCCTGCCCCCACCCCCCATGCTTCCGTCTTAATAATAGGAGTGTCTAGACAACCCATGAAAAATGTTTTCCCCAGAGATTGAATGTTTAAAGGTGATTGGTTCATTTCATTTATGGACTGTATCTTTGGGTCCTAGAGGGTGATAATTTATTAAAAAACAAAAACCAATACAGTTTGATGTACTTGATTTTTAAATGAATGGATTCCCAGAGCATTTGATCTAGTTTCATACACTTATCCAAACTGAATCCTCCTCCATAGAATTCATAGATTTGGAAGCAGTCATCTCTGTGTACAGATAAGGATGTTCCTTAAATACAAGGACGAATTCTACTCTGTAACATGTTTCATGTACAAGTCAACTTCGAATACAGTACTCTATTTTGCCCATAGAAAAACCTCCCAAGGAGTGGTGAGAACACACCTGGCTTCTTCTCTAAGCCCAATTCAGGTCCATATAAATGCCATGGAAGGGGTTAAGAAGAAGCTTCATGCCAAGTAACACTTATCTTTATTGCATCTTTGTCTAACACGTGACTGCTTTTTGTAGTAATAATCTTTTAGACGTCTATTAAATTTAGTAGGTATCAAAGTGATTTTACATTTAATTCTTACAACACTCCTGGGAGTATGCATACCAATTATTACCATCAGATTCTAGGTTTGCCCATGAGAAAACAGGCAGGCTCAAAGTGATGAAGTAACTTGCTTGAGGTTACACAGGCACTGTGGCAGAAACCCATATTCTTCACCCCCATTCTACAGCCACCACTACTAGTTCTGCTGCTTTTCCTCCTCTGTTTTCTTTTCCTACATCTCACTCTTGTTCCTCCACCATCTTTCCCTCCTCCTCCTCTCCCTCCTCTTCCACCGATAGGATTTGTTGGTGCTGGGAATGATGCTTCGTGCTTTAAATCCATCTTTTCATTTAATTTGTACAATTAGGATAGTCCTCATTACAGAGATGTGAAAACTGAGTCTAAAAGAGTAAAATGTCACACAGTTAATATGGGATGAGCCAAAGTTAGAACATAGGCCTTCTAAGAGCTGATTCATTGTTCTCTGACACGTGTATCAGATCCACTAAAGCACACTAAGTATAATAATGCATATTCTTTCACTGAAACCAGATGAAAAAAGATGTGATGTAGAGTAAGCTTGTCTCTGGAACTTTCATTTCCTCTGCTTTGACTCTTGATTTCTTCTTCGGTTGAACATATCTAATGCTGTGTGTGTGTGTGTGTGTGTGTGTGTGTGTAATGGTTTACGTAAGGCCTTGAACATAAGGGATAAAGGCAGTACCCTGCTATTTAGTGAAAAGAGGAGGCAGGTCATTGTGACTGGTAGTATGTCTGACTTGATACAGAACCTCAGAACTTTGGATCTATGAGTGCCGTTCTTACACTTAACTCATCTAGAAGGTAGGTTTTGCCCTTGAGCTGCAAGCCAGGCTGAACCTGCAGATGGAAGTGAAGTGGCTTTTGCCGAAGCTCCTGACAGTGGAGGCAGTAAGCCAGGCTTGTCATTACAGCCTGTGGATAAAGTACTGCTTTCATGCTTTGAGAGGTGAGAAAATGCTAACCTGCTATCGACTCAGAGAGTTTGCAAGTGTCTTCACTCCCCAGTGCATGGCAGATGTGCCTACAGAGTTTTAATAGCCTGTTAGAGCTGTCTCTAGTTTGCTTTGGATGAACTCTGCATGCCAAACTTCCATATAAGTAATCAGTATTTCCTACATATTCTTAATTATCCTCAGGTTGTGCTTTCCGATACCTTACAACTTTCTATTTTAAATTAAGCTTGGAAAGATACAACAACAAACCACTTCCAGGCAGGCACTTTTTTCTTGGGTTGTGGATGGTAATTATACATGCTGGAGTGTAGGGATTTGAAACCACATGTAATATTATTAATGGGTGGCTGGGACATACATTCTTCATCTCAATGTAAGTAAGGGTTTCAGAATATCTTGGGGGGGGTTTCATTACGGAAAAAAAAAGAAAGATAGCTAGTTTATTTTTGTGAGACATGATCAATATTTGAGCTGCTTGGACATTAATTATACTCCATACATGCCATCTTGTCCCATTTTCTCTAAGTGCTGTTTCAAACCAGTGGTTGAAAGTCACATGCTGAATATCATTCTTGCCATCTTTTGTCTTAGGGAAAAGATATATGACGCATAGGAAGACCACAAGAAGTGGTTGCCCAGTATGAACAGTATTTCTCTTGGGAGCATTTGTTAAAAGCAACTGGAAGCAATTGCTGAACATTGTGGCTGCCTGAGGGGGTGGATAATAACTGGGATATACAATAAACTAACAAAAATTAAGAGAATTTGTTGCTATCAAATTTGCCCTATAAGAAATACCAAAGGAAGTCCTTCAGGCTGAAATGAAGGAATATAGACAATAACTTAAACCTCAAGAATAAGTAAAGAAACACCTAAGAAAGCAACATAAAAGGAAACATAATTGATAGTATAAATGTATTTTTATAAGTTTTTAATCTATATTTCTATAAGTTTTACCTGATTCAAAGCAATAACAAAACTCTTTGCTGATAGGCATACAATGTGTGAAGATGCTTAATATCATTACTCAGTAGGGAAATGCAAATCAAAACCACAATGAGACAGCACTCACTAGGGTGGCTATAATCAAAAACATAGTTAATAATAATTGTTGGCAAGAATGTAGAGGAAATGGAACCCATATATTGATGTGGGAATATAAAAAGTGCAGCCTTGGAAAACAGTTTGGGTTCCTTAACATGTTAAACATAGTTACCACATAACCCAGTAATTCCACTCCTAGGTATATACCCAAGAGAATCTAAAACATATGTCCACACACTTGTACATGAAAGTTTATAGCAGCATTATTCATAATAGCCAAAAAGTGGAAACAACTGACATGCCCATTAGTTGATGAATGGATAAACAAAATGCGGTATGTCAATACAATGGAATATTATTCAGTCATAAAAAGGAATGAAGTACTGATCTGTACTATAAAATGGATAAACCTAGAAAACATGATGCTAAGTGAGAGAAGCCAGACACAAAAGGCAACATATTGTATGCTTACATTTATATGAAATGTCCAGAGCAGACAAGTCTATAGAGAAGGAAAGTAAATCTACTTCAAAGTACCACTTGACCCAACTGCCTGCTTCTCCAGATCTCATCTAGCACCCTTTCTCATGCACCTGCAGGTAAGATCACCATCGTCCTTTCATTATCAGACTCCTTCCCTTCTTGGGTCTTTGCCCTTGTGGTTTCTTTGCCCCAACAATTCCTCCCTCAGTCACATGGCCAGCTCCCATTCAGGTCACAATTCAAATTGTTACCTCAAGTGATTCTTCTCAGACTTCACTATATTACATCCATCCATTTTTCTCTTCCAGTTTTTATTGACATATAATTGAGATACAGCACTGCATAAGTTTAAGGGGTAAAGCATGATTGGATTTGCATACATCATGAAATGATTACTATAATAAGTTTAGTGAACCTCCATCATCTCATATAGATACAAAACCAAAGAAATAGAGGAAATGCATATGTTTTCCTTGTGATGGGAACTCTTAGGATTTACTCTCTTAACAACTTTTATGTATAACACATAGCAGTATTAATTGTATTTCTCATGTTGTATATTACATCCCTAGTATTTATTTATCTTATAACTGGAAGTTTGTACCTTTTGAATGCCTTCATCCAGTTCCTTCTCCTGGTAGCCACAAATCTGATCTTTTTTTCTATGAGTTTATTTTTTTGTTTGTTTTTGAAGTATAATTGACCTACAACACTGTTAGTTCCTGGTACACAACATAATGATTCAATATTTCTGTACATCTCAAAACGATCATTATGATAAATCTAGTTACCATCTGTCATTGTACAGAGACTTGTGCCGACTGGCTGGTGGTGCCGACTGGCTGGTGGTGCCAGCACTAATAAGCTAAAGGGAGGATTCCAAAATGGCACTTGCCAGCACTAATGTCCTTGAAGTAGGATGAGCTCCCCTAAATGGCTGCTGCCAGCATCTATGTCCCCAGGATGAGTCCCAGTTGCCTCCTACCTCTCCAGGAGGCTCTTCAAGATCAACAAGTGGGTCTGACCCAAGCTCCATTCAAATTACTGCTTCTACCTTGGGTGTTGGAGAATGTGAGATTTTATGTGCCCTTTAAGAGTGGAGTCTCTTATTTCCCACAGTCTTCTGGCGCTCCTGAAAGTAAGCCCTGCTGGCCTTCAAAGTCTGATGTTCTGGGTGCTCATCTTCCCAGTGCACGACTCCCAGGCTGGGAAGCCCAATGTGGTGCTTAGACCCTTTGCTACTTGGGGGAGAACCTTTGCAGTTTTAATTATTCTCCCTCTGTGGGTCACCTCCCTGGGGGTATAGGTCTTGATTATACCATGTCTTTACTCTTCCTACCTGTCTCCTTGTGGTTCCTTCTTTACATCTTTAGTTGCAGAAGATCTTTTCTGCTAGTCTTCAGGTAATTCTCATCAATAGTTGCTCTGTAAACAGTTGTCATCTTTGTTGTGCCCATGGTAAAAGGTGAGCTCAGAGTCTTCCTACTCTGCCATCTTGGCCACTCCTCCTACTTCATTTTATTTTAATGTTCTTTTTATATTTTTTTTTTGTTGAGTTGACTTATTAAGTGGCCATGGAGAAAGACAGCTCAGGAGCAAGGAGTAATTCTCACTCTTCAGGGGCAGATTGACCTCTCACGATAGACCCAAACTTGGTCAAATCTAAGAGAAGTGTCTTGAAAACAGCTGATTTTCTGAGTTTAAGCTGCCATTATTACCACTGCCATGTGCAGTACCTCAGTCTCTGAGGTGAGGAAAAATAGTAAAGGACTGAGAATTGTAGCCAGTCTCTCCCACATGGAAGCAAAATAGTTGTGACAGTTTCTCAAACTTGCCTTACTTTTGCCAACCTTGACAGCTTTGAGGATCACTGACAGGTATTTTGTAGAAAGTCTGTCAATCAGGATTTTTCCAGTGTTTTCCTCATGATTAGACTGGGGTTATGGGTTTTGGAGGAAGACCACAGAAGTAAAGTGCCAGTTCCATCGTACCAAGGGGCCACTTACCAGTTATCACTGATGTTAACCTTGACCTGAGGCAGCTTTTGTCAGGTTTCTCCACTGTAAGTTTACTGTTTCACCCCCCTACCATACTCTATACTTTGGAAGGAAATCACCATGTACAACCCCCACTATGCCCCACCTCCTTGACAGCAGAATGTCTAGATAAATCTTACACAAGGAGATTTGTCTATTCTCCTCCATGTATTTCCTTATTCAGTCATTTATGTCAGTATAGACTTGTGGTTATATATTTTATACTTTGGGCTATAATTTAATATGACTTTATTTTGTTACTCTTTTAAATTGTTCTAGCTTTGGCCATTGAAAGCTCTTCCAATTGGCTCCCATGTCCCTTTCACATACTCCCATCATTTTGATTCTTTGAGCATTTCCTTAATTTGTGGCACTAAAAGATGCTCCAGGCTTCTCTTGTATGTTACCTGCCACAGTCCTTGAATCAGCCTTTCTCCAAGAAGAAGCCCTGGTTCCTTTCTTAGTGGAGAATAGTAGAAACCAAGATCTGGGTGTCGGGTGTGCTCATTGCCACTGGGGTGTCACTGCTTCTAGGTCCTTGCACCTGACAGAGCAAAGAAATACATGTGTGTATACCAATCTATGTAATATACAAATCTATAAAATTTCTATATGCATCTATCTGTATTCAACTACACATGACTTCAGGCTGATGTTTTCTACTCTAATCCTTTACCACATGATCTTTCAAGCCTGCTCCCTCCCGTTGCTTGTAACTTCCCACTCCAACAGCAAGAGACCTGGCACTACCATTTGCCATCCATTTACTTAATTGTTCAATTCTAGTATACATGTATAGTGGACTCAGAATTGTTAACCTGGATTTCCATAGGAAATAATTTTATCAACTAGAGTACAGTGTTTATATACTATTCCTTTTGCCTTTAATCTTACCATCTCCACTCATTTCCAAAATTACTTTGGTCAGTCTTCCTCCCCCCACTTTCTTCAGTGAGACTGTTGCACCCATTTGTAATAGAGTTATATACTTTTATCACAGTCTGCATTCCATCCTAAATTATTTACTTTAAATTTATAGACATTAAGGTTCACTCCTTCTGCTGTAAAGTTCTGTGGGTTTTGCAAATGCATAGTGTCGTATATCTACAGATACAGCTATTTTGCATTTGGTCATATTAACACACAAGAGGCCAGGATACAGTGTTTGTAGAGGAGATTTTCCAAAACTGGTGCCTTCAGTGAACACAGGACTTTAAAACATTTTTGAAAGAATTTATTTTCCTGTTATTTCAAATCCTTTATTCTCACAAGATAGTTTTCTTCTTAAAGGTGAGTTAGTTAATTCTTAATCTTTTCATCAAATGGTGCCTTATGAGACTGTAAACATTTTATCTTTTTATCTCAAGTGTGTTCTTTCCATTTTAATATCCCTCTGTGGTACATTGCTATATGGAACATAGCAATCTACTCTGCAATATCACATCTTATCAAGTGAGGTTTTGTTTGTTTGCTCTGTCCTTGTTTTCATTCTCCTTTTTCTGCAGCAATAGAAATATGTAGTAGTAGGTTCAGAAAGGAATTGCAAGGCAGCCTAATATCAGCAGCTATTTAATGGACTGAAAGTCAGTATTTTACAAAGCCAATCAAGATCTGGGGGGTTTCCTTTGCCTCATGTATGAGTGGCTACCTGATTCCAGCACAGCAGAATCTAAGTTATAAGAAAAACTGAAAGCCAGTTTGCACTCAGCCAAACATCATGGCAACACTGCTGACACAGGGATATCACTGATACAGTATATCACATATATTGGTATGTGGCCCCAGGAAACTTCTTGAAAATACACATTCTTGTACCCTCCCCTTTACTTGTTAAATCAGAAATGGGGAATTGCTGGGTTCAGTAATCTGTGTTTTAACAATTTCTCCAGGTTATGCTCAATGTTCAGAATCACTGAGCTAGTGGTAATGATCGCATTACCAGTAGGACATTGTCTCTATTTCAGTTTATTTCACCTTATACCTTTTCCTTAATTTTCAGTGGAATTACTTGTCAATGAAACCACTTGAATACCTACCTCTAGATATCATTATCTGTTCATAGGTGGATAAAAGACTTTATTAAAATAGTATAGGTTGGGACTTTATGTATCCTTTTGGAATGGGGGAACTATAGGAGAATGCATGTGGTCCCAATAGTAGGTCACTGCATGACTAGATGCCATGGATCACTCTCTTCTCTCTACAATCTCCATTCTTCACTGGTCATTATGCCTTAATAGCAAATCTATTTGGCCTAACGTGATTTTAGTCTCCTTGAGGAACATAAAGATGACTGGAGAGTTGTGGGATAACCATCTTATGCCAGATGGAGAGAGAAGCTATGAAAGAAAAATGAAAACAACAAATAGAAGCAACAAGGAAAGGCCATGCGTTCACAAGAAAAGACAAAGACAAACACACAGGATGAATAGTTTTCAGATGACTTTCCAATTCATGTTGCTACTGTCTCCTGAGGCCTGACTGTATTTCTGCCCTTAGAGTCTGGGAGAAAGAAGGGCCTTTTTATAATAAACCCTCCCCATTGCTTATGCTGGTGTGAGTTTCCATTGCACACCAACCAACCTCTCTGACTCCCAGCACTTACATTCTTTTTGTATCTAAATCTGCCCCCACCTTCTTACACTGCTACGGCTTTTGCTTATTTTGAAGATGCTATAATAACAGCTGGGAAATGTCTTGGAGTTAACAGTGACTACTACATTGCAATAAAAATTAGGAAGTAATTTCTTGTAATTGTGACATTATGTGTCTATCAAAGCTAATAAAGAAGAAATGCATTTTCTCCCCTAAATATTAATAGGTTTAAAGATGATATTCTTATATAACTTGAAAGGTTCTCAGAAAATAAAAGAATCTTTCACAACTGAAGTGACATTGCTATTAATCATTCAAAATCCCAAATTAAAGTTCTTACTTCTGATCAAATGCTTTCTCTAAAATACAAAATGAAGTCCTTGGTTGTTTCATGAGAAACACTCATCATTAGAGTTTTGTGTCAATGTTCCATGAGATGAAAAATATATAATTACAGTCATACTTAGCCTTATGTTATAATTTCATTTAGGAAATTGAATTTTAAATTAAAGATGAAGAAAACAATGTTCCAAATTACTTAATAAAGAGTAAGAAGTAAGTTGTGGTGAAATATCAGAGGCCACCCTGCATTACTTTGCTTCTTCCACCCCTGGGGCTAAAATGAGCCCCAAGTCTCCTCTCTTAATAGCCTTACAAACACAGCCTCGCCCCGCCCCATGCCATGACTGTCTGTTACATGTCCTCGTCAGTACTAAGTCAACAGCAATAGTTAAGAGTATAAGAAATTAATCTCACAGAGTGAGTCATATTGGGCTATAAGTAGATACATTTCCAGGTCAGTTAATTTACTGTACCTAAGATCCTTTTGGGTGCAGCTTACCTTCACTTCAGGATTTTACATCTTTTTTAAAAAATTGAAGTATAGTTGGTATACAATGTTGTATTAGTTCTGGTGTACAGCACAATGATTCAGTTATACATTTATATATATATATATAATTTTTTTCTGTTCTCTTCTGCCTCACTTTTTTAGAAATTGAAGTATATTCAGTTTACAATGTGTCAATTTCAGTGTGTACAGCATAATGTTTTAGTCATACATATACATACATGTATTCATTTGCATATTCTTTTTCATTATAGGTTACAAAGTATTGAATATAGCTCCCTGTGCTATATACAGTAGAAACTTGTTGCTTATCTATTTTATCTATAGTAATTAGTATGTACAGATCTCAAATTCCCAATTTATCCCTTCCCACCTTCTTTCCCCTCGGTAACCATTAAGTTTGTTTTCTATGTCTATGAGTCTGTTTCTGTTTTATAAATAAGTTCATTTGCATCATTTTTTTAGATGCCACATATAAGTGATATCATATGGTATTTTTCTTTCCCTTTATGGCTGGCTTAGTAGAATGACGATCTCCAGGTCCATCCATGTTGCAGCAAATGGCATTATTTTATTTATTTTTTATGACTGAGCAGTATTCCATTGTATAAATGTACCACAACTTCTTTATCCAGTTATCTGTAGATGGTATTCTTTTCCATTACAGGTTACTACAAGGTACTGAATATAGTTCCGTGTGCTATACAGTAGGACCTTGTTGTACATGGTACAATTCTGTAGATAGTAGTTTGTATCTGCCCATCCCAAACTGCCAATTTATTCCTCCCTCCCCCCCAGGATTTTGTATCTTTAGTAAGAGAAAACTTCACACACACAAAAAGAGAAACATGAGTGAGAATGGGATTTTATATCTTAATTCTATCTGTTTCTTTACCCCTAGGCCAGGTAGATCTCATTCAGTATCTCTAAAAAATTAAGGTTCTTTCTATCTCATCATCTAGTCAATCTGAATTTGTAGTAGATTGCAGAGATCAGGTCATATTCAGCACCATATTTTTAGGGCCTCCATTAGCTCCTATTTCACTACTGTGTAAACTGAAAAAAGGACTTCTTCTGTGGCAAATTTATGCCCTTAGGTTCCAGGATTGGCAAGAGGATCATGGGCTGGATTTTAACCCCTTTTCCCCTCGGTTGGGTGTAACTTTGCCTAGCAACTGTGTGTAACTTGTACAGAAGCTTGCACCAGGCAGGCAGTGGATACACGTGCACAGACGAAATGAAAGGAACACCTAAATTTAACTAAATTGCAGGCCATGCCTACACAATTCAGAATAATATCCCCCGTCCTTTGGTCTTTAAACCCAGAGGTCTCTCATGGTGAAAGAGAACGAGTCAGATGTGCTTTGATTTGAACACCCACTGATACCTAATAGCTGTGCTACCTCTGTAACTTGGCAGCATTTGAACCTTGGATAAGTTCCTCCATGAAAGCGTCCTCATTTGTAAAGCAGGGTTGCTATTTACTTAGCCTGCTGTGAAGGTTAAAGAAAATTATGTACGTCAAGCACCTAAGAGGGTTTGGCATTGTAGAAGAGCAGTACGTGCTACTTTCACTGGCTCTCCCCTCCAGCCTACTTTGTCCACTTACTTGGATAGCTGTTTTCCTCTGGGAAGTATAGAGCCTAAAACTCCGTTAAATTCTGTTCTCCTCTGTCAGGTATTAATTATCATTATAATAGTTAAGATTCATTAAGTGCTTACTGCATCTAGGTACTATTCCAAACCCTTCCACATATTATCTCATTTAATGCTTATCACAGCTTTATGATATGGTCATCAGTTTACATTTGATGAAGCAAGTGTAAGGGAGGATATGTCCCTTAACCCAAGTTACACAAATTAACTATTGGTGGAGTGGGATTAGAATTTAGGCTCTTTTACTCTAGAGTCCTCATTCTTAACTACTCAAATTACACATCTCCCAGGGAGTCTCTCATTCATTACAAGTTAGTGTTTGTCCTTGTTAACATTTACATCTGTCATCTGAAATTTTTGTTCTGTGATCAAAGAAAACGTAACACTCCATACGAAGAATGCAGTCCCAGAGTTGAACGTGGGTTCTTAGTGCTAGTGTTCTGGTGTGGTTGAGACAGTACATTCTGGATTCCAAGTGCCTGAGTTTGAATATTCTTGCTGTGCGACTTTGGGCACGTTGATTCACCTCTACTGCCTTCCACGCCTGTTTCTTCATGTGTTAAATGGGAGTAAAAAAAAAAAAAAAAAAAAACTTAATTTGCTTTTTTGGGGTGAGGATTAAATACTGTAATACATGTAAAAAGAAAAGCCCTTTGAATAGTGCCTGACATACATTAATAACTCAGCAGAGTTTACATATTTGCATATTTTCATTTATGACCTAGCTACCCTATTTCAGGTTATAGTATGCACCCTTAAGGGGATCTATATAAGGACATTTATATAAAGGATATTTATATATATAAATTATATACATACATAAGAAAATTAAATTGAACAAAACTAAAAACTGGAGGTGATTACATTTTACTAAATTACCCTTTATTTTCAGAAGAATATAACACCTCTGAATATTTTTAAATAGAGATCTTACTCCTCTCATACATGTAAAATGGAATGCTTTATAAAACCTAAACATAACTTTTCAGAAAAAAATATTTATTGCTACATAGCCAAGTTCCCCCCAAACTTAGTGTTTTAAAAGAGCAAACATTTATTATCTGCCAGGTTCTGTGGGTCAGGAGTCTGGAGGAGACTCTGCTGGAAGATCTCTGACAGAGCTTAAAACAGGGAGGACTTGCCTTCAAGCTCACTCGTGGCATTTGGCAGACTTTAATAAAACATTCACTTCCCAGCTCACTGGCTCAGTGTTAAGCTGGCTGAAGTTTCTCTCTGGCTATGGTTAGTGATACCGGTTCCTGACTACCTGGGCAAAGAATTACTCAGAATATGATAGTTGGATTCCTCCAGAGCAATGGCCAAGAGAGAGAATATGAATGGGACAGGGTGAGAGATGGCAAGTAAAATGGAAGCCAGAGTCTTTTGGTAAACTAAGCTTGAGAGGTGACTTTTTTTTTTTCCATGAACTGATATTTAAAAAAAATTATTTTAATTGAAATATAGTCAGTTTACAATGTGTCAATTTCTGGTGCACAGCATAATAGTTAAGTCATACATATACATGTATTTGTTTTCATAGTCTTTTTCATTATAGGTTACTACAAGATTTTGAATATACTTCCCTGTGCTCTACAGAAGAAATTTGTTTTTTTAATCTATTCTATATATAGTAGTTAGTATTTGCAAATCTCAAACCCCTAATTTATCCCTTCCCACCCCCATAGGTTTGCTTTCTATGTCTCTGAGTCTGTGTGTGTTTTGTAGATAAGTTCATTAGTGTCTTTTTTATTTTTTTATTTTCAAATTCCACATATGAGTGGTATCATATGGTATTTTTCTTTCTCTTTCTGGCTTACTTCACTTAGAATTATGATCTCCAGATCCATCCACATTACTACAAATGGCATTATTTTATTTTTTGATGGCTGAGTAGTAGTCCACTATGTATATAAAATTATAATGGAATTTTATATACATAAAAATGGAATTATAATTTTATGTATGTGTATCTTTATCCAGTCGTCTGTTGATGGACATTTAGGTTGTTTCCATGTCTTGGCTATTGTATATAGTGCTTCTATGAACAATGGGGTGCATGTATCTTTTTGAATTTGAGTTCCCTCCAAATATATGCCCAGGAGAAGTGACTTTGTATTACATCACTTACGCCGTATGTGGTTTGAAGCAAGTCACTAGTTCTACTCCACATTCGAGGGGGAATTACACTAGGGCATTCATCTCAGAAGGTGGGGACCTTTGGGGCCATTTTAGGGACGGACTGCTTACCTTAACTGAAATGGAGTAAAGCAAGAGATACCCATTCATCCATTTTGCTAAACCCAAATTATTAGCTACAGATCAGTTTTGGAAACGTGAATGATTTAGAAGCCTCTTAGAGGATTTTTCTTCTCCCTGCTTAAGTGTAATTTGCACAACTATGCCTTCTTTAAAGTCATTCTGCTTTCAATATGTAGTATAACTACCCTGGATACCCACCTTTTCCTCCTCTTCTATCAGGTTTCCACCTATGCTTCCCACCGAAAATGTTCAGGAAAAAGACAGACTGCATTAAATCAAGAGCATAGTTATTTCTATTGCCCCAGATGTGATGCATATGGTTGGGGAACTGAGTCCTTTCTTTGAGCTGGATTTAATTAAAAGACCATGAAATCAGAATTAAGATGGGGTTACGTTTTAACAGTACTATGAGACTGTAGGTTAGAACAAGAGAAATCACAACCAGAAATGACTTTCTGGATGTCAGCTGAGTAGCCCCCAGGATTCTTGAAGCTCTTCTAGGATGCTATTTCTTGGCCTGCTTATATGCATTGAAAAAATGGTCAAAACGTGTCAAAAACATTTATACCTGCTCTCCGTTTTGCACACGAACAGTGGTAAAGTTGGAAGCTGGCAGAGTTTGAACATTAATATACAGTTCTGTGAGTTTCAGGTGCTATATATGAGTTTTCCTCACCTTTGTACATGACTCTGTGGCAAATAATTGTCAGTCCATCATGGAAAGGGGAAGATTTACTGGCCTTATAATTTGTTGTATCGTCTACGTTTCTGTTCCAGTGTTCAAACAGAGCTCTTATCACTGGTATCTGGTCTGGGAATGTCAAGAACATTCTGGGCCCTGTTATATATGTATTTAACTAACCTGGCTTTGTGTCTTTTTTTAATTCTTATTTTTTATTGAAGTGTAGTCAATTTACAATGTTAGTTTCAGGTGTATAGCAAAGTGGTTCAGCTATACATATACATACATATACGTATATTTTCAGATTCTTTTCCATTATAGCTCATTACAAGAAACTGAATATACCTATAGAGTAGGTCCTTGCTGCTGATCTATTTTATGCAGTGGTGTGTATCTATTAATCCCAAACTCCTAATCTATCCCTCCCCGCTTACCCCACCCTGCCCCTCACCCCCGGTAACCAGTTAGTTTTCTCTGTCCATGAGTCTATTTCTGGTTTGTAAATGAAATTTGTACCTTTTTTTAGATTCCACATATAAGTGACATCATATATTTGTCCTTCTCTGTCTGACTTACTTCACTTAGTATAATGTTCTCTAGGTTCATCCATGTTGCTGCAAATGGTATTATTTTATTTTTTATGGCTGAGTAGTATTCTATTGTATCTAGATACCACAACTTCTCTAGTCCTTTGTCAATGGACATTTAGGTTGTTCCCATGTCTTGGCTATTATAAATAGGGTTGCTATGAACGTTGAGGGTGCATGGGTCATCAAATTAAGAGTTTCCTCGGAATTTGGCTTTGTGTCTTAATCTGGCTCTGCAGATAGAGTAACTCAGGGATGGCCTCATCCTTAGCTTATGTACCAACCCCATTAAAATTATTAACAACTGACTCTACTCCTTTGATTCTGGAAGTGGCAAAAATATAATGCTGAGGCTAGTATTTTCTTTAAACAAATATAGGCCCATTTTGTAGTCCACCCCTTTTTCAGAAGCCCTCACTTTAGCATATGTATATGCTTTCAGGATGGTTCTACACATTCACAAACAGCTATGTCTAACCAACTGTCTAACCAACCCATTGGGTCTCATGTATCTTATTTATGTGGCCACCTGGCATCATAATATGCATTTTGTATTATAAATTATTTTATTTGCTTAGTAATATCTGAAGTAACTTTTTATGGCAGTGTATATAGCTATTATGTTATAACCCACTTTACTAGCTGTGTGGCATTCTATTTAATAGCTGTATAGTGTAACTGAACTGTGCTTAATCCAACCCATCTGATACTGATGAACACTTATATTGTCACCAACTTTTCCTTACTAAACAATGCTACTGAAAATTCTATCTATCTATCTTTGCCTGCTTATGAAGTTTTAGTATGACAAATTCCTTTGGAGTCAAATGATACATGTGTTATAAATTTTTATAGGGATTGTCAAATTGTCAGTGAGCTACAAGAGGACAAAAGATAGATAATGATATCAAGAAAACAATGAATGAATGAAGCAAGAATTTTAACAATGAGATAGAAATCAAAAAAGAACCAAACAAATTGTGGGCCTGAAGAATACAATAGAAATTAAAAATTAAATAGAAAGCTTCAGCAGCAGACTTAATTAATGAATTTTAAGACAAGTCACTTGAGCTAGAGGAGGATGGTGGTCCATGAGGCTCATTGCAGACAACATGGTGGTCACGTTGGCAATCCAGAAGAGTGCCCCAGCACATCTTTCGCCTCCCCTTCAGCCTGAAATGGGGGTGTCCAGGTCACCCAGTTGGCTGCAGAGAGGGGTCAGCTGCCCAAGAATGGGAATTCTCTTCAACAGGATATAGAGACTGTCACCAGGAGCACAAAGTTATTGGGGCAGATGACGCAGGGAAAACGGTACCATCTTTTACCAATTTTCTGTGCCTAAAATTGTACATACATCCCCTACCCCCTACAATAGGGAGTAATGTAGAAATGATAGTGATTAATAATACATGTTTCCTAATGTGGGATACTGGTGGTCAAGAATCCTTTCATTCTTCTGGGAACATTTACTATTCTAACACAGAGTTGCTAATAGTTGTTGTGGACAGTACAGACCAAGAATTTCTGTAATTAGAGAACCCTGTAATGTGTTAGCACATGGAAAGCTGGAGTGCTAATTTTTGCTAATAAGATGTATGACTGTAGAAGAAATCTGCCAGTTTGGGGAATTAACTTTTATTAGAGATCACCAGTGACATAAACAGGCATGTTGCACTCTTACTGGTGAGAGACTATGCTAAGGACCTGACTGGGTGATTTCACAATTGAAGATCAGATGATCTCTACTGACCTCTTCTCATAGACTGTGTAAATGAAGTGTTTGACTTTACCTGAAAGATGTAAAAATTAATGGTTTAGATATAGATATAATAAACTAATTTTTCTTCTTATACAAAAAAGTTATAGACCACCTATTTGAAAACAAACATGAACTCTCACCTTCCAATCTGCTTTCTCATCAGCTCCTTCCAAAGCAAGGTCCTAAAGCTGATTGATCTTTTTCTCATCATCAGTCCTCTCAGGACATTATGTAGCCTATGCTTGGAAGAGAGAGGAAGACATTTTTAACTTTAACTTTAAGAGCTTAATTATCAGTATAACCCTCCCTAGTTCAATGTTGCCCTCATCCTGTTCCATTTAATCAAAAGACAAATCAGCACAGATATTCAGTTTCTGATATTTTAAAATGATATTACTTAGAAAAAGTATATTGTGTAAGGTTGTGTATGTAGTGTGTATATACCTCAAGTTCAAGTTAATGGCTTTGATTTATGTTCTAAAGAAAAGCAAATTATACAAGTTAACACTATTCTTAGTGATAACCATAATTAGATGAGTATGGGTATTGATTTTAAGTGCCATTTTGTACTTTTCCCCTCTGAGCTTCTATTAAAATAATAAAGAAAAAAAAATCTTGACATTGTATACCTATTGCTTTGTTGATTAAATCACATGCAAATATGTAATCCGCCTACTTGGACTATCTATCAAGTTCTTAGCTTAGTATTACTAATGGGCAGAACTGCACTTTGAGCAATTATCAAACTGTTACCTTTATTGGACTTTATGCCATCTAAATTACTAAATAGGCTGACTGACTAATGGATTAAGTTTATCGTTAATTGTATTAAAATTATCATTTTTTTAGCATTAATTAAAAGCTATTGTGTGAAACATGTCTACCCAGAGAAGTATTACCCTATAAATACCATCCAATAATTTAGCTAGAGTCTTCTTAGGTATTAAATTACATGTCAACCGTTTAAAGTGACTTTGAGATTAAAAGTAAAACATTTGCTAAGCAACAGATACTTTAATTTGAAAACTTCTTATTTCCTAGGAGTTGGAAGAGTTTGGCAATTATAAAATACAATTTTTAATGCTTTTAAGAATTTGGCTTAAAAGCTGATCAACATGATGTATCATTTTTAGTTAGAAGTAATGTGTCCCAAAATACCTTTCATGTTTGCTTAGGGTATTTTCTGTCCAAGTTGAAGGTGTTTCTATTGCAACTGTAAACAAACATCCTAAATGTGTTAAACAGAGTACCCAAGAATATCTTTTCTCTCTCATTCCCCGAAAATCTGAAAGTTAATCAAACTGGCATGTTGTAGAATATTGAGGAAAAAAACTACTTTAAATACCAGTGTTTTTAGATTTCATGAAGATTTTGATGAGGAATAATAGTACATACTATAAGCATTGACAGACCTTTGAAAGTTCCTTTCTATGAAATATAAACTACCAATATCAAAATCCAAGGCAACCATGGGAGATCAATGTTTAACACTGAATGTTTTGTGTTTTATACTTATGATTGTCAAAATGCAAGTATAACAATTTAATACTTGTCAACACTTTTACAGAAGTAAATCTTAAATTACTAAGCTTTAAAGAGAAGTCATTTGAAATTACACAGTCAGAAGAACAAAAAGGAAAAATAATGAAAAAGAGGAAAAGTACTGACAAGATTTATGGGACACTATCAAAAGAAAGAAAAAAAAAACCCATGAATTATGGGAGTCCCAGCAGAGGAGAGAGAAAAAGACAGAAAACTTATTTAAAGAAATAATGACTAAAAACTTCCCAAGACTTGGGAGGGAAATGGACATCAAGTAACATGAAGCTCTAAGGATTACAAAGAGGGTCAGTCCAAAGAAGAGTACACTCAGATGCAATGTTCAAGGACTAACAATTATTAAAGCAGCAAAGTAAAGTGGGGTTGCATCTAACTAAAAGCTTTTGCTCAGCAAAAGAAACAATCAATGTAGTGAAAAGGCAACTTAGAGAATGGGAGAAAATGTCTGTATACCATATATCAATCAGATAAGGGATTACTATCCAAAATATATAAGGAACTTATACAACTCAGCAGCAAAAATCCAAATAACCTGATTTTTAAAATGAACAAATGACCTGCATGGACATTTCTCCAAAGCAGACTTACAAATGGCCAAGAGGTAAATGAAAAGATGCTCAGCATCACTAACCAGGGAAATGCAAATCAAAACTGCCATGTGATATCACCTCACACCTGTGAGTACATCTTTTATCAAAAAGCCAAAAGATGACAAGTGTTGGCAAGAATATGGAGAAAAGGGTAGGATATGGAGAAAAGGGTACTTTCGTACACTCTTGGTGGGGCTATAAATTGGTACAGCCATTATAGAAAACAGAATAGAGATTCCTCAAAAAATTAAAAACAACTATAGTACGATCTAGCAATTCTACTACTGAGTATATGTCCAAACTAAATGAAGTCAGTATGTCAAAGAGATTTGCACTCTCATGTTCATTGCAGCAGTATTCACAGGAGCCAGGATATGGAAACAACCTTAAGTGTCCACTTATGGATGAATGGGTAAAGAAAATGTGAGATAGATACACACGAAACACAATCTTACTTAAAACTCCTAAACAGAGTAGAATGTTGGTCACCTGGGGTTGGGTGAAGAAGGAAATGGAGAGATATTGGTCCAGGGTTACAAAGTTTCAGTTATACAACATAAGTTCTGGAGATCTAGCATACAGCAGTGTGTGACCGGTTAACAAGACTGTATTTTATACTTGAAATTTGCTGAGAGTAGATCTGTGTTCTTGCCACAAATTAAGAGAAGAAAATGGTGACTGTGAAGTTGCAGATGTGTTAATTAGCTTGACTGTGATCATTTCACAATTAAAACATCAACTTGTGCACTTTAAATACATTCAACTTTTGTTAATTATACCTCAAAGCTGGAAAAAGATTAAAGAGAGGCAGTGGTGTATAGTGGTTAGGGGCACCAGCAGTTTTACAACTGGTGTCAGGCAGCACCTTGTTCACATGCTAGCCCCTCTACTAACTAGCTCTGTAAATTTGTGCAAGTTAATAAATTTCCGTGAGCCTCACTTTCCTCTGCTTATGTAATGGCGGCAGTAATAATACCACCTATATTGCATAAGGATTCTTAAAATATTTAGCAGTGTCTGGTCCACATTAAGTATTTATTACTTTTATTATAGAGCCTTAACTGAATGACAAATGAAATGAACTGCTTGAGTTTTTAATCATGGTCTGGTAGGAGTCTGCTTTATTGATCCAAGTATGTAAAGTCGGTGTTTTATGAACCTGACCCTAGCCATGCCCCTTACTGTATTGGATACCTCTCCAATATATATCTTATATCTATATTCTGACTCTTGACCCTATTGTCTTGTCTACGCTTTAAAGTCATTTCACATTCTCAAAGAGCAGTAATTTAACAAATGTAGATGGATTTTTTTTTTTACTTTGCTGATCTGTTTTATTATGGCTTATTGACACATAAATGTTTAATAACCAGCTACCTAGAAAAATGCATGCATCTATGTACATGATTATATATTTTACTAACAAAAAGTATGTATAGCAGACAATTTAAAAATACTAAAATATACCCTTTATCATGAATTCCATATAATGAATTGATTTGCACTGAATGCTATCATTGTTTTTGGTAAATTTCTGTATTCATAGCCAACCTGTGATGGTAACTAACAAAAATATCAGTCAACACTTGTGCCAGAACTATACTCATTTGCTTCTATTGATTAATAAGATGAAAGTGAAAGGGGTCAGAACATAGCATGTTTGTCAGTGATGTATGTGAGTGACTCTTCTGCTGAGGCACATAATAGTTTTCGAATACTGAAATAATAGTCCTTTGGGTTTTTTTGTGCTGTTCACAGGGTAATGATCTCAGATCTATTTTTAAAGTTTAATCAGCATTACGATTTTCTCATGTTTTTCCCTAGACAATCAATAACAACAAAAATGAATAAATCAAGCCCTTATTTGTAGCACTTACCAATTTCTGTCGTGTAAATACTCCCTTCATGTTCAATTTCTAGTGACCAACATGGTATCACTGAAAAGAGAATTGAGAAGAGATGTGTAGCAGTAAACATACCTGTGTGGTGGAAATATTAATTATAATGATCAATATAAATAATCTCATGTATAGAAAATAGTACACTATAGTTAAATAAGAAGTGGTGAGTTTTTTCCTTTGATTTGAATATAATTTACCTAAATTTACATAACTTATTTTCTTAATGGCTGGGTTTAACAGTAGTTTGCAGAATTTTTGAACATGTAACAATTGACTCTTAATAGCCATCTCAAGCATAACACTGTTACAAATGTTGTAATATTTCTCTTCAGTTTTTATAAAAGCCTTCCAACTCCTCTTCTCCCTCTGGCCACTTCCAACTATAGCTCTGTTTTCTATTTTTCTTAGCCAAAAATCTTTAAAAATGTCTTATTCACTGTCCCCATTGACCCATTACAATTGCGCTTTCTGCCCCATTCCTCTGTAAAGACAGATCTGGCTACAATTACCAGTGTCTCTAAATTAAATAGACTTTACTATTCTCATTTTGTTTGACCTCTTAGCAGCAATGGTTACTGTTGACAAACTACCTGATCCTTCTTGAAACTGTCTTTTCCCTTAGGTTCTGCAATACTTTTCTTTGTATTTCATCTTCGTCTACCCAACTGTTATATGTTGTAGTTAATAACATTGTTCCTATACCCACTGGCTTCTTATTCTATAAACCTTCCCATGATTTTAATTACCACACATACTCAGATGACTAAATACATACTGTTTTGTATATGTATACATCGCCCCAATCAAGATAATGAACATATCCGTTAACCCCTAAAGTTTCCTGGTATCCACTGGCAATCTCTCCTTCTAGTCCACCCCACCACTCTCCCCCAACCACTAATCTGCTTCCTGTCACTGGAGATTACTTTGCATTTTAATCAAGCTTTATATATAAATAGGATTCTACAGCATATAGTCTTTATTTTCTGGCTTTTTTCACTTAGCTTAATTATTTTAAGATTCATCTATGTTGTTGCTTATATTAAGAATTTATTTTCATTGCAGAGTAGTATTCCATTATATGGATACATTAAACTGGAAACAACCCAACTATCTTACTGATATAAGGGGATGAATGAACAAATTTAAGATCATTACCAGTAGAGCTGCTATGACATTTATGTACAAATCTTTGTGTGGACATATGTTTTCATTTCTGTTGAGTAAATACCTAGGAAAGCAAAGGCTGATTTATACAGCAGGCAGGTATATTTTGAACATTATAATAAATTGCTGTTTTCAAAGTGGTTGTATAACTTTGTATTCTACCAGCAGTGTATTTGATTTCTGCAGCCTTACTAATGCTTGGGTATTTTCTTTCTCTCTCTCTTTTTTTTTTTTACTTTTAGCCTTTCCAGTGGGTATGTAGCAGTATCTTATTATGGTTTTAATAGGTAGTTTATCAATGGCTAATGATACTGAGCATAATTATTTGTTATCTGAGTTTCTTTTGTTACCATTTCAAATATTTTGCCCATCTTAAACTCAGTGGTTTCCATTCTAACGATTAAGTTGTAGAAGTAAGTGTTTTTAGATATTTTAGATAGAAGTTCTTTGTTAGATATTTGCTTTACAAATATTTTCTCTCAGTCCATGGCTCATCTTTTCATATCTGTATCATTGCCTTTTTAAGACATGCTTTTGATGAACTGTAATTTACTGAGTATCTTCTTTATTAATTTGTTCTTCTCTGTTATTTTTAAGAAATCTTTGTTCAAACCAAGGTTGCTAAGATTATCTCCTGTTTACCTGTTTACTTATAAAAGTTGGATAATTTTCATTTCTCTAGTTGGGTTGTGATACATTTTCTGTTTATTCTTGTATATGGAGTGATTCAGGTTGAGATTGTTTTTCTTTTCTTGCATGTCTAATTTTTCCAGCACCATTTGCTCAAAAGATCATCTTTTTACCAGGAATTACCTTGGCAAACCTGTCAAAAATCAATTGACTATATATGAATGAATCTACACGTGGAATCTCTTCTATTCCACTGATCTATACATCCATAAACTCTATACTCCCCTGATTATTGTATCTTTATTTTTTTCAGCTTTACTGAGATAATTTTACAGATAACATTGTGTAAGTTTAGGGTGTTCAATGTGTCGGTTTGATACTTGCATATTGCAAAATGATTACTACTGTAGCATTAGCTAATGCCTCTATCACATCACAGAATTACTGTTTCTTTTTTGTGGTGAGAACATTTAAGCTCTAGAATGTCATAAAGTCAGGGAGTAAGTCCTCCAGCTTTCTTCTTTTTTTCCCAAATTGTGTATATATTATATATTAATATGTGAGTAAAGGGGCACACTCAAGCAATTATCAAAATAATTCTGATATCCTCAATGGATTTCATTTTCTACTTTATTTTCCAAATGTAGAGATGGAGAGTGAAAGTTATGTAAGCCCAAAAAATGGCACATAAAAGCCTCCTTCTGGAGGTACTCAATTTTAATTGCACTTGGCCAAGATTGATGAAGTTTAGCCAGGGCATTTATCTGCCAAGAAGATTTTGTGACATAAATTCATGGCTTGAAAGGGCTACCTAGAGGAAATCCCTCAGCTTCCCTGCCACTATATGATTCTATTTTATTAATTTGAGGAGATGAATATCTATGTTGCACAATACCCTTAACATTCAAGTTGCTTCCATATTGAGAATAGTTATGTCCATACAAACATAAAAGCAACCAGCTACAATTTGAATAATTCATTCAATCAAGTAACTGGATTTTTTTTTTTATGACATCAAATGACCAGTTTGACTTTCACTGAATGGACTGGTTGGTTGACACTTTGAGGAGCATTAACTTGTCATCATCATCATTACCATGAAATAGCATTTATTAAGCATCCACAGTTCCAAAGGATATAAAGTTAGCCAAATAATCGTAGACTCTGCCCTTTAGGAGTTTATGATCTGGAAACTCAACACATCCAGATGAGCTGCATGCCATTTAGCAGAGTGCTGCTGTAGGACGTTGAGAAATGCTACTAAGTGGCTATGAAAGATCAGTTTTCTTCACAAAGTGCCACATTGTGGACTACAAAGTAGAGTAGTGCACATGTTAGGTGGGTGTAAGTGATCTTCTCACTTGAGATGGTGTTATTTGGGCCAAATTTGAACTAGAGATATCCTCTCCCTTCAAAAGATTGAAGCAGCACTTTAGAGAGACAAAATGCCATGTCTGAGCTTATCAAAAGCACATTAGTCCTTCAGGACTCTGGAAGCGAGTAATGATGGTGGGGGATGCAGCAGGGAAAATGGTATTTTTGGCATCAGAATAACTTTACTCTATTCCAGCTTAGTGCCTCATGGGTGGCCACTGGGCAATTTATTTAACTTTTCTGCATCATAGTTTAGTTACTCACCTGTAAAATAAGAAAGCTGTAATCATGTTTATGCCTTCATGATATTTGAAAATTGTGCAGAGATGCTGCAATGAAAAGTGAACCCAAAATGAATTTATACAAGAACAGTCACAATAATGTTTTTTTCTAACTAGGCTGAGAGGTCTGTACTTCTGAAGAAAATTAAGTATTTGTATGAAATGCAGTTCTAATTGCTGCAGAGTGTTTATGGGTTGCAATCATTGTACCTCTTAAAAATTACTTTTTTATAATCCAGTTATTTTGTAACATGGTTCGTTTAGAGCTTATTTTTTTTCTGTTACAAATATAGCTAATCAACAGTTCATCTATTAGAATTCCCCCTTTTTGGAAGAATCACAGAATGTATGATTCAGGAAGCCTATTAGAAAATATGTTTTCATATAAAGAATAGGATCGCATTATGAACCTTTGAGTGTGAACTACTTGCCCAAGGCTGGTAGGAAAGCCAGTGCTAGGATCCAGGTTTCCCGACTCTTTATTTCAGTACTTTTGTTAAGTATTCCTGTCTTACCATCTTTCATTTCTAGAAAGTGTGGCAAAATGGACGCCCACGATAGTAAGCAAATTTTATGAACTCAGAAAGGACAGCTAATATTTGTAGGTGGGCACTAACGTGTGCCAAGCATAGTGATAAGGTTGGGCACATGCTATTTCATACAGTCCTCACAATCCTTGAGGAGGGTGTTAGCCACAGATGAGGAAACAGCATGAGAAAATGTAAGTAACTTAACTTAAAGTCACACTACGAGAAGTAGCTGAGGGAAAGTTCACACTCTAGTCTGTCCAACACAGAAGCCCATCATCTTTCCTCTACATCGAACACTCGCTGGGAAAAGTACCATTACCCTCTTGAAAATTCTTCAGAGCCCAACTATTTGAGTCAGCAGCACTAATCAGAGATGACATTGGGAAGTTCATCTCAGGGTTCTCTATTTCCTCTTCCCATGCTCTTCTTCCATATTTCAGTGATCATGTCAGTTCCTAGACATTAAGCTCTCCTCAAGCTGTTCTTAGTATCCTTTTGGGGCCTGGCATCCTTCGACAATATTTAAAATTACCTTTTTTCATGCTTATTCCCTGTGTCTCTATTGCATTATCTTTGCTCATATTTTTCTCCATTTAAACTCGTCATTGCCTAATTAACTTCAATATTTATTTGAAATAATAATGATTTTACACTATGCGGAAGTGATAGGGGCTTACTGTATGTTTTTCTTCCAGGCATTATTCCATTTGATGTGTCACCTTTTCCATATCTATAAGAAAGAACTGGGCCCTCTTAGTCTAGTTTCAGTGCTTCAAATTCAAACTATGACTAAAAAGGAAAAAAAAAAAACCAACACAAGCTGAATGAATTTAGGAACAAACAGCCTAAGAGCAATCTATTTATTTGATGTTCACAAGGGAAAATTATGGGTAGTTTGCAATGCCTATTATTTAAACTCTTGGTAATGTTGTTTACATTAAATAATGAATATAAAATGCTTAGCACTTATATAAATGGTCAAAAAGGGTTAGTTATTATCATATATTGCCTTGGATACTACAGAAAGGTGCAGAAACTAAAGAGCATATGATTTAGTTTGGAGTGAGGAAAGGTCCACTTAGGTTTTAGAGTTGTTTTCTAAGTTAATAGCTATTTAGAGATTGACTCTGTGTGTGAGGGAGGGGAGGAGACCACCTAATTATGCAGATACACTATAGAAGTTCTAGATTGACTTATATAATAAACTGGTATGATCTCAATTTTTCCTTTCTATTTGGGAGAAGTTGGTAAAAAGTATTCTTACTAATGATATAATAACTAAATCCTGAGGTCCTTAATTGTCAAAGATCAATTTTTTTTCCAGGTAGATATGTATGAAAAAAAAAAATCATTGCTTGTCTCCAATGAAACATGTTTAAATGTAAGGAGGAAACCTGCACATTTGCATGCTCTGATTACTCATAATAGGAGAGAATCCTGTATATTTTAATATATAATTATTTTCAGTAAATAACACAGCAAATAAAAATGGATTGTTCATTCTCATTCTGATGAAAAACATATCCAGGATTGAATCTACCTTGAGACATGTAATGAAAGCTTTTATTTGGCCTTAAAATCATTGATATGATTTGGCTGTCAGGCAGGTATGTGAATATAGGCTATGTTTCTGGCCAGGGCAGTGTCTGCTTTGCCTGAACAGACTCCTCTGCTGTCACTGTGTATTTATAGAAATAATAATGCAGAACAGAGTAGGCATATCTGCAGGGCAAAACGTTGTTTTATCTCAATTGTAGGGTTGGATGTGAACCTGGGAGTAGCAAGCTACCTTTTCCCATCATCTACTTTTGAAAAATTACTCTTTGCATTTGTTTTAACTGTTATAAATCTATCGCTTCTATTCCTTTCTTGAAAGGTACTACCATGTTATCTCATATTTAGCTGAGTAAGTTACTTGTTCCACCCCTTGAGGGAGTTTCACTACTTACAAAGCTCAGAATTTAATGAAATTAGACTTCAGAGAAGGGATAATACAAAATGTTAGCTTTCTTTTTGTAAATACTTGATGTATTACCCGAGAGAAAACTAGAAAAACATAGGAGGTCTCTGAGAAAATTTGGCATTGTATGTAGCCATTTTTATACAGTGACTCTGACAAATAGGCATGTCCCACTCTTAAATGCTAAATATATATTACTAAACATAGCGATCAGACAAAACAGTGATTTGGGAAAGCTCCTGATTAAATTTTCAGAGAGTTATGTTATTCAGTGATTCAAATTAGTGGTGTACTCTGAAAATCTTTTGGGGGGAATAAAATTGCAGATAATCTAACTATCTTCAGCTAATCAGATCCTTTAGCATGATTTTGAGACATGTTTGATGATGTGTTAATCTATATGAAAATGATGAGCTAGTAACTTGAAACAGGGTCTGGGGAGTCCATAGAATTCAAAATATGGGCTTGATCACAAGCTGGCCTCAGTCAGTCTAACCAATAAGCATTTACCAAAGTACTCGGGTTTGGGAAAGGGCATTGTATAAGACACAGTGGGGTCTGTATGACTGTGTCTTTAAATGTGTGTGTCTCGTGGGATGATGGAGGAATGGATATTATTTTCAGTATAAAAGAAACTAAACACTATCATTTCTATAAGAAATATCTCCCATTCAGCCTTTCCCTCGTCCCTTACTTCCAGGATCATGCTGCTTTTAACACAACAAATAGAGAAGTAGGAGACAGACTGGCTAGTCATGGTTAAAAAGCTTTCTATTGATGCTAATAAGTTAATGAACAGACAAAAGGGCTTTCTGGGCCATCCCCTTCATGCAAGGCAAACAAAAAAGACATTATAAAAAAACAATGAAAAATAACCCATGATTTCAATCATTTTTTTTTCTTCTGACTGGTCTTTTTGTCTCAAAGAACTGTGTCAAATCTCGCCTCCTTTTTCCCACAATGTGCCTACTGTGTGGAGTCCACACTGTGTAGCCAAAAAATACAGAGTTTAGAAATACACAAATGTGAGCTCCACCACTGTATGATCCTAGGCAAGTTGCTTCACTTTTTCTGATACTTAGGTTTTTTGGTTTTTTTTTTTTTTTAAAGTGGGAGGATATAATGATTTCAGCAGAATTAGTTTACCATGTGTGAAATTCTGCTGCACAGGAACATCTGTTGACCTCTTCCTCAGCCATAAGAGTTTTGGTTCAAGTACTTATCTGAATTTCAAATCATATCTGATTAGGCTAATTATAAGTAAGAGGGGGAACTATGGATTCCACATGAAAATGGAAAGTAAAGCACATGAAAGGGTAAAGATGGAGGGATTTAGAACTGAAAGTTTAGGAAAGATAAAAGAAATAAGGAAAAGTAAATCAGCCTTAGGAATCTCTTCCTCAGTTAGACATGAGAAAGCTGAAGTACTGGCCGTGTCAAGGAGAAGGATTGGTTCCTTCAGAATCTCCACTGGATCCTCACATATATTGTCACCCCCAAATAAGAATAGTTTTAAAACCAAAACAATGTGCTGGCTATGTAAATGCAACCTCAAGATGAGTGTCCTACAGTAGCCTTACAACTAGACAAACACAAACAGAACAAAAAACACTGGAACCCCATCTTGCAGAAATCACAAAAATTAGCTCAAAATGGATCAAACACATAACCATAAGAGTCAGAGATACCATAAAACACCTTGAAGAAGCTCCTTAACATTGTTCTTGGCAATGACTACTCGGATATGACACCAAAAGCAAAAATCAACAAATGGGACTACATCAAGCATAAAAGCCTCTACACGGCAAAAGAAACCACTAACAGAATGAAAAGTCACCATAAAGAATGGGAGAAAATTTTTATAAACCATGTACCACACATAAGGGGTTAATATCCAAAATATATAAATAGCTCATACAACTCAATATCAAAACAACAACAAAAAACAAGCAACCCAATTTAAAAAATGAGCAGATGACCTGAATAGACATTTTTTTCCAAAGAAGACATCCAAATGGCAAATAGATACATGAAAAGATGCTCAATATCATTAATCATCAGGAAAATGCAAGTCAAAACCACAATGAGCTATCACTCCACACCTATTAGAATTGCCATTATCATCAAGAAGACAAGAAGGTTCTGGTTCAACATGACATAGGAAGAGCCTGAAATCACCTCCCACTAAAGCCAATGTACAGCTACAAATGGAACAACTTCCTCTGAAAAAAACCTTAAAGTAGCTGAATGAATGAATCCTAAATAGTGGGCAAAGAAGAAAACAACATATCAAGGTGGGTAAGAGAGGCAGAGACACAATCTCATCATAATTCCACCCATAATTGGGAGGATCTCAAAACCCAGATTGTCTCCCTGGGGAGTGAATGGTTTGAACCCTACATGAGGCATTCCATCTTTTAAGATCTTCACCTGAAAGATGAGCCCCCAAAATATCTAGCTTTGAAAACCAACAGGGCTTGTGCCCACAAGACTATCGTGAACTGAGAAACAGCTCTTGGAAGGGCTCATGTGCTCAGACTCACTACCCCAGGGCCCAGTGCAGAAGAAACCAATCAATCCCAAAGAAACTGGCACCAAGACATATAAATTTTAAAATGTTAAAGACAGGGAAAGAATCTTAAAATCACAAGAGGAAAAACAACTTGTCATGTACAAGGGAACCCACATAAGGCTCTAAGCAGATTTGTTCAACAGAAACTTTGCAGGCTAGAAGGGAGTGGCACAGTATAGTCAAAGTGCTTAAAGAAAAATGTAACTGCCAACCAAGAATATGCTACCTGGCATAGCTATCATTCAGAATTAAAGAGGAGAGTTTTCTAGACGAAAGCTAAAGGATTTCATCGTGAAGAAACCAGCCTTACAAGGAATTTTAAATGAAATTCTTTAAGCTGAAAAGAATGAGTACTAGTTAAGAACATAAACATATATGAAAGTGTAAGTCTCACTGGTAAAGGAAAATATATATAGTAAAGGTAATGGATTAATCACTTAGCTAGCATGAAGATTAAAAGACAAAAGTAGTATAAATATAAGAATTAAGAGATACACAAAGTAAAAAGATGTAAAATATGAAATCAAAAAATGGTATAGAGGGGTAAGGGAGAGAAAAGATGTATAACTTTAGAATGCCTTCAGACTTAAGATTATATCAACTTAAAATACGTTATAAATATAAGTTGTTATATGTAAGCATCACGGTAATCACAAAGCAAAAACCTATAGTAGATACACAAAAGAGAAAGGAATCTAGGCATACCGGAACATAAAATCATATCACAAAGGAAGAGAGCAAGTGTAGAAAAAAGGAACAGAGGAATCAGCCTACAAATACACATCCAATAATTACTTTAAATGTAAATGGATTGAATTCTCTAATCAAAAGACAGTGTGGCTGAATGGATTAAAAAAAACAATACTGAAGAAATCAAAGAGGAAATCATAAAATACTTGGAGACAAATGAAAATGAAAAAACAACAATCCAAAATCTTTGGGACACAGCAAAAGCAGTTCTGAGATGGAAGTTTATAGCAATCAAGCTTGCCTCAGGAAACAAAAATCTCAAATAAACAACCTAACTTTACACCTAAAGGAACTTGAAAAAGAACAACAAACAAAATCCAACAATAGTAGGAAAGAAATCATGAAGATCAGAGCAGAAATAAGTAAGAGACTGAAAAAGCAATAGAAAAAAATCAATGAAGCTGGTTCTTAAAAAGATAAACAAAATTGATAAACCTTTATTTAGCCAGACTGATCAGGGAAAAAAGGAGGGACCAAATCAATAAAGTCAGAAATGAAAAAAGTTACAGCTGACACCACTGAAATACAAAGGATTATAAGAGACTACTATTAGCAACTATATAGCAATAAAATGGACAACCTAGAAGAAATGGACAAATTCCTAGATATGTACAATCTCCCAAGACTGAACCAGGAAGAAATAGAAAATCTGAACAAACCAATTACCAATACTGAAATTAAACCAGTAATAAAAACAAAATTCCAACAAACAGAAGTCCAGGACCAGATGGCTTCAAGGTGAATTCTACCAAACATTTAGAGAAGAGTTAACACCTATCCTTCTCAAACTATTCCAAAAAATTGCAGAGGAAGGAACACTTCTGAACTCATTCTATGAGGCCAATAACACCTTGATACCAAAACCAAAGATATCACACACAAAAAAAAGAAAAAATTATAGGCCAATATCACTGATGAATATAGATGCAAAAATCCTCAACAAAATACTAGCAAACAGAGTCCAACAATACATTCAAAGGATCATACACCATGATCAAGTGGGATTTATTGCAGGGATGCAAGGATTTAGTATCCACAAATTGATCAGTATGATACACCACATTACCAAATTGAGGAATAAAAACCCTATGATCACCTCATTAGATGCAGAAAAAGCTTTTAACAAAATTCAACATCCAATTTATAATAAAGCATAGCAGGAACATACCTCAACATAATAAAGGCCATGTATGACAATCTACAACAAAGGAGGCAAGAATAGAAAATGGAGGAAAGACAGTCTCCAATAAGTGGTGCTGGGAAGACTGGAGAGCTACATGTGAAAGAATGAAATTAGAACAATCTCTAACACTATATACAAGAATAAACTCAAAATGGATTCAAGACCTAAAAGTAAGACCAAAAACTGTAAAACTCCTAGATGAAAAACATAGGTGAAACACCCTTTGACATAAATCAGACCAATTTTTTTTTTTGGATCTGTCTCCTAAAGCAAAGGAAATAATAGCAAAAATAAACAAATGGGACCTAAACCATCGACAAAATGAAAAGACAACCTAATGAATGGCAGAAAATATCTGCAAATGATATCACCAATAAGGGGTTAATATCTAAAATATATAAACAGCTCATACCACTCAACATCAAAAAACAAAACAAAACAAAACTCAAACAACTCAATAAAAAAAAAAATGGGCAGAAGACCTGAATAGACATTTCCCAAAGAAGTCATACAGATGGCCAATAAGCACACGAAAAGATGCTCAACATCATTAATCATCAGAGAAATGCAAATGAAAACCATAATGACATAGCCCTTCATGACTGTCAGAATGGCTACTATAGGGAAAAAAACAAATAACAAATGTTGGCAAGAATGTGGAGAAAAGGAAACCCTCATACACCGTTGGAGGGAATGTAAATTGGTGCAGCCACTGTGGAAAACAGTACAGTGGTTTCTCAAAAAAAAAAAAAAACAAAAAAACAAACACCTAAAAACAGAACTACCATAAGACCCAGCAATTCCACACAAGGGCATATATTCAACAAAAGATAAAACCACTAATTTGAAAAGATACATGCACCCCAGTGTTCACAGCAGCATTATTTACAGAGCCAAGATATGGAAGCAACCTAAGTGTCCATCAACAGAAGAATGGATAAAGAAGATATATGTATGTGTGTGTGGGGGTGTCTGTGTGTGCACACAATGGAATACAACTCAGCTATAAAAAAGAATGAAATCTTGCCATTTGCAAAAATGTGGATAGACTTGGAGGGTGGGTATTATGCTAAGTGAAATAAGTCAGAGAAAGATGAATATTGTATAATATCACTTTTATGTGGAATCTGAAAAATAAAACTAGTGAATATAACAACAAAAAAAGTAGACACAGATACAGTGAACAAACTAGTGGTGACCAGTGGGGAGAGGGAAGGGGGGAGCAGCAAGATATGGGGTAGGGAATTAAGAGGTACAAAGTATTACATATAAAATAAGATACAAGGATATATTGTGCAACACAGAGAATATAGCCAATAGTTTATAAATGGGGTATAGCCTTTAAAAATTGTGAATAACTATTTTGTACACCTGAAACATATAATATTGTGTACCAGGAATTTAAAATTTTTTTAAAATACATAGACAGCCTGAATGGATAAAAATAAGATACAAGCAACAAATGCCTAACATCAAGAAACAAAACAACCCAAAAAACTTCATACAACCTAACACTACATTGCAATGAACCAGAGCAGAAGTAAACTAAATAGAAACTAAAAAGACAATAGAAAATGTCAATGAAGTAAAAGCTGGCTCTTTGAATAGGTAGACAAAATTGACATTTCTACATTTCTAAAATCAGAAAGAGGAGAGATTACAACTGATACCCCAGAAACCTGAAACTTACCAAGACTAAATCATGAAGAAATAGAAAATCTGAACAGACCAATTACTAATAAGGAGATTGAATCAGTATTCAGAAACCTCCCAACAAACAAAAGTCTAGGCCCAGATGACTCCACTGATGAATTATATCAAACATTCAGAGAAGAATTAATACCAATTCTTCTCAAACTCTTCCAAAAAATAGATGAAGGAATACTTCCAAATTCATTTTATAGGGCCCTGATAACAAAACTAGAGAAAGATACTACAAGAAAATTACAGACCAATACCCTGATGAACACAGATACAAAAGTCCCCAGCAGAATATTAGCAAACTAAATTCAACAATACATTAAAATGATTACACAGCATCATCAAGTAGGAGTTATTCCAGGGATGCAAGGATGGCTCTATTTCTGCAAATTGATCATCTGAGTAGATGCATAAAAAGCTTTGACAAAACTCAATATTCATTTATGATTAAAAGCTCTCAACAAAATGGGTTTACAGGACATACCTCAACATAATGAAGGCCACATATGACAAGCCTTTGGCCAATATCATACGTAATGGTGAAATGCTGAAAGTTTTTCCTCTAGGTTTTGTAACAAGCAAGGATACCCAAAAACTTTTATTCAACATAGTATTGGAATACCTAGCCAGAGCAATTAGGCAAGAAAAATAAAAGTCATCCAAATTGGAAAGGAAGATATAAAACTGTCACTATTTGTGAATGACATATTATAAGTATATATATATATGGAATCCTAAAGACTACAGCAAAAAACTGTTAGAACTAATAAATTTCAGTTAAGTTCCAGGATACAGAATCACTACACTACAAGTCAGTTGTGCTTTTGTACACTAATACCAAACTATCAGAAGGAGAAATTAAGGAAACATTCCCATTTACAAATGCACTAAATTGAATAAAATACCTCAGAATAAATTTAACCAAGGAGATGAAAGACTTGTGCATTGAAAACTGAGAAATTAACAAAGGAAACTGAATCTATAAATACTTGAAAAGATATTTCATGCTCATGAATTGGAAAAATTAATGTTAATGTCCAATGTACAGATTCAATGCAATCCCTAACAAAATTTCAATGGCATTTTTCATAGAACTAGAATAAAGAATTCTAAATTTTGTATGGAACCACAAATGACCCCAAAGAGTCACAGCAATCTAGAGAATACTGGAAGCATCACACTCCCTCATTTCATAGTAATGAAAACAGTATGGTATTGACACAAAAACAGACACAGATCAATGAAACAGAGAGGCCAGAAATAGACCTATGTATAGATGGTCAATTAATTTATGACAAAGTAGCCAATGTTATAGAAGAAGGAAAGGACAGTCTCTTCAAATAAATGGTTTTGGGAAAACTGGACCTCTATCTTACACCATACACAAAAATTAACTCAAAATGTATTGATGACTTGAAACCATAAAACTCCTAGAAGAAAACATAGGCAGTAAGCACCTTAACATAAATCTTAATGATGACATTTTGGATCTGACAACAAAAGCAAAAAAAAAAAAAAAACAAAAAAAACAAATGGGACTACATCAAATGGTAACCTACTGAATAGAAGAAAATATATATAAATCACAGATCTGATAAGGTATTAATATCCAAGATAAAGAACTCAAACAATAGCAAAAAAAATTGATTAAAAATGGGCACAGAATCTCAATATTTTTCTAAAGACGACATATAGATGATGAACAGACACATGAAAAAATGCTCAACATCACTAATCATCAGGGAAATGAAAATCAAAACTAGAATGAACTATTATCACACACATGTTAGAATTGCTATTAAAAAGACAAGAAATAACAAGTGTTAGTGAGGATGTGGAGAAAAGGAAGCCCTTGTGTACTGTTGATGGGGATGTAAACTGGCAGGGTAGTACCAGAAAATGTGGATTAGATTAACACAATTGAATTTTGGAGAACAGATTTTTAAGGTTTAGGAAACCTTTTTCTGGTCCAGAATCCAATCCACAGTACATTTAGTCATCATATCTCCTTGGTGTTTTCTGGTCTGTGAAAATTTCTCAGCCTTCCTTTGATTTTCATGACCTTAACAGTTTTGCAGAGTACTGGTCAGATATTTTCTAGAATGTCCCTCAGTAGGGGGTTATCTAATATATTTCTTATGATTAGACTGAGATTATGGGTTTTTGGTAAGGATACCAGAGGTGAAGTGCCCTTCTTTCACATCACATCAGGGAGTAAAGTAGCACATGATGTCTGCATGACTGATCATTGGTGGTGTTCATCTCAATCACTTGGTTAAAGTAGACCTGTAGGAGTTTTCTATGGCCGACATAACAAATTGTCATAACTCAGTGAGTTACAACAACTGTATTCTCTTACAGTTCTAGAGTTCAGAAATCTGACATAGAACTGAGCTAAAGTCAAAGTGTTGGCAGTGCTGCATTCCCTTCTAGAAAATCTAGGGGCAAATCCATTTCCTTGCCTCTTCCAACTCCTAGAGATCACTTGGATTCCTTGGCTCATTGCCCCCTTTGGCTATCTTCAGTCAGCTACTGTGGGCTGAGTCCTGCTCATACCACATCATTCTGACTCTGCTTTCATAGTCGTATCTGCCTCTAAGAGATTATCTCTTCTTTTGCTTTCCTCTTCCCTATTTAAAGAATCTTGTGCTTATATTGGACCCAGCTAGTTAATCCAGGATAATTTTCCTATATTAAGATCAGCTGATTAGCAACTGTAATTTCCCCTTTGCCATATACCATAATATATTCTAAGATTCCAGGGACTAAAACTAGGGCCTCTTGGGGTGGAGGGTGGTAATTCTCTGCCTACCACAGGTAGTAGTTGCCAAATTTCTCCACTGTCAAGGTGTTATTTTTATCTTTCCATACTCTTTTCTTTGGCAGTAAATCATTAAATCCACTCTCAAGGTGGGAGGGTGATAAACACACATGCATGTGTGCATGCACGTACACACACCATTTATAATTCTCCATAAGGAAATTTTCTCTCCTCCATTTACTTATTAAAACATTGTGTCTATCAGTTTTGACTAACAGATAAATTTATTTTATACTTGGATTATAATCCAAAACTTCTTAATTTTGTTGCTTAAATGGTCATTTCTTTTTTTTTTTTTTAATGGAGGTACTGGAGATTGAACTCAGGACCTCACACATGCTAAGCACACACTCTTATCACTGAGCTATACCCACCTTCCCCCATTTTTCTTGTTTAAATTACCAAAATCATGCACAATTCTTAGCTTTAAAATGATCAATATAAAAATGTGTATAGTAAAAGTTAAAAAGTCTCTTTACCCTTTCTCAATCTTATTCCCTAGAGATAATCATTATTATCCATTTATACATATATTTTAGACTTTTTTCTATAAATGTATAACTATTTGGATACAATATATAAAGATGTTTTTCATTTTACATAGGATTGTACTTCATATTAATGTTACACAATTTTCTTATCTCATACACCAGTATGTCTTAGAGATCATAGCCTGTCAGTGCATTTATAAATGACTACACGGTATTTCCCTAGTACTATGTACCTTATTTACGTAGTCTCCTCTTGATGTATTCATAGGTTGCTTCCAGTTTTTCACTATTGCAAGAAATACTATAGTGAACTTTCTTGTATATTTTGTACAAGGTGCTAGTATTTCTATGTAATTAAAAGCTTTCAGGTCCTTCTAGCTCTGATTCTATTTTTCATCAGTATTTCTAGAAAAAGAAAACCAGAACTGGCATTGGCATTAAAGCCCCATTTTCAAATAGTTAAATAAAACATGACTCATAAATACAAAGATGAAAATGTATCTAAGATTTTATATAATTAATTAATGAAGGAAGTAGTATAATTTTGAGACTAGTTCAAGGAAGAATTTCATAGATAAGTAATCAGAAATGCTTCAATGAAATTATTTGTAATTGTAACACTGGTTAATAATCCATAAGGCAATAAAAAGCAGTGTTTGAGATTCTCTTTTCTACAGGGCAGAGTCACTACCAGACAAGATTCATTTGCATATCTGTGGTGAGGAATCATCTTCATTGCTATCAGTTTTCTACAATTAACAGATACCCCTACAATGTTATAAAAGAACAAGTTAATTGGAGGCGCCTACACTGAAATCAAACGCTAGAGGATTTATCCCCACACTCTTCTGAAATGACACTCAGTAATCTCTTTTGCCCATCTTCAAGTCTTGGGCAATTATTTCTAACAGTGGAATTGCCAAACCACAGAGATTCCACAATTATACCTAGAAGCATGAACCACTGTTCATTCACTCTCACCTACACTTACCTACATGAAGATAAATTTCCCCCCAATTAGCCTCCATGAAATTAGTAATACAATCTTTGGTTTGAATACTGCTATCACTTTATATATTTAAGTTCACAGGTATAGGGGAAGAGTAGTTTTTTCTTTGGTTGCAAATTCAAGTATGCTACCACTAAACACGGAATGGTACCTCGATTAAAGCCTATCATAATGTGGTTAAGAGAGAGGTTAGATGCTAGTTTTCTTCCATCTTACCCAGTGCTCTTTTATCAACAGAATAAGTGGGTGAACTATGACATATACCAAATGAGATACAAGCTTGCTTATAGTATATCACCACGTTAGATAACGGCCCCGGCACACATAACATTTTAACACACATTTTAAAATAACAAGACTTTGAAAACAGATACAAAGTATAAAACACCTATGTTGAATCCACAAGTGCAAAAGCATTGAACCTACATTATTTCATTTCATTACCCTATTAACTCAATGAGGTAGGTAAAACAAGTACCTGTATACAGATGAGGATGCTAAAGAGTTGCAAAGTTGTGTCACTTGTCCATTGTCACACAAAGAGTCAGTATCAGAATTGAGATTAAAGGCTCAACTTCGAGTACTAGTTGACTCAGTGCTCTACTACATATTGGAAGTCATTCTTTTACAAAGTGTATCCTTGGGGAAGAGGGTGATAACTCAGTGGTAAAGCACATGCTTAGCATGCACGAGTTCTTGGATTCTATCCCCAGTACCTCCATTAAAAAAATGAAAAAGAGAGTGGGAAGGGATAAGTTTGGGAGTTTGAGATTTGCAAATATTAACCACTAAAAATATATAAAAAACAAATTTCTGTATAGCACAGGGAACTATATTCAATATCTTGTAATAACTTTTAATGAAAAAGAATATGAAAACGAATATATGTATATATACGCATGACTGGGACATTGTGCACTACACCAGAAATTGACACGTTGTAACTGACTGTACTTCAATAAAAGAAAAACAAATTACTTCCTATAGAAAGATCATTCAGCATTCTATATAAAATCATATGACTAAGCATCTTCACTATATCAAAAATATTTTTTGGTACCTAATAGGGCACTCTATTAATGCTGTGGGTGATGCTGAAAGATATAGTAGTTTTTCCTTTAAAGAACGAGCAAATTTAGTTATGAACATAATATTCATTAACTTAACAAATGCTTTTTGAGCACCAACAATGTGTTAGGCATTGTTCTAGGCACTGGAAGTATATTAAAGATCTTGCCAAAAGGTCTGTAGGTGCTAGCAGGTAATGTACATATGTGAAACAAACCTGGGAGCCATATTAAGGACAATGACAAATAAAAGAACACATGCACAATCTAAACGGGACAGAAGCTATAGTTCCAACTGCTTGTTGTCATGTGGGAAGGCAGACTCAGAGTTGCCAGTTCTTCAGATTTCTCAGAAAGAATGAAATCTGGATTTTTATGGGAAACAGTGGAAACTAAGTTTATTTTTCATCAACTGCTGAGCAGGGCAAACAAAACACATCTGCATGCCAAATCTGGTTCCTCTGATGACAACTTGTGACCACTGCATTAAAGGATAACAGCCAAATGAGGGACAGGGACAGTCAGCACTATCTTAGTACTAAGCAGAAGAGAGAAACTCAGCTCGGGGTAACCTGGGGTCGATATCATAAAGGAGGTGGGCATTGAGCACGACTTGGGAGGCTGAGCACAGAAGAGGGGAGCCCTGCCTCCAAAGCACATCACTTTCCTATGTCCTTGTTTGTTAAATCATCATGAGTCAGTGGCATTCTGTAGCTGCAGTGACATTTGTATAGTAAAAGAACACAAGAACCGGTCATCCCACTGTCCTCTGCCAGGGACACAGGCTAAAATTGTGAGATATGGTTTGCAATTAGAGGCCTCCTGCAAGAGGACCACTGAAAAACATGGGGCAAACCCAGATTCAGGTAACCAAAGTAATAAGAGAACCAGAAGTCCTAAGGGACAGATATCTATAGCCCGAATGTGCCATTAAGTATGTGTGTGTGTGTGTGTGTGTGTGTGTGTGTGTGTGTGTGTGTGTGGGTGGGTGGGTGGGTGGGTGGTTCATCCCTGCCCCTTACTTGAAATTTTTCCAGGAGATGTTGAGGGCAGTATACTTAACATAAAATTCAAATGTTTTATCATGACCTACACGGCCCTAAAACTCTGACTCCCAGCTGCTTCTTTGCACTCATCTTATACCATCCTCTCCATGACTTTCTATACTCCAGCTGCAATGGTGTTCTCTCCATTCTTCGTAATTTCCAAACACTTGCATATGCTGTTCCCTCAGCCAGGGATCCTCTTCACCATGCTTTGTTTGTTTTAATAATATACTGACTTTCATGCTTCAAGTCTTTGCTTAAATGTCACTTTTTCAGAAGAGATCGTACCGGACCACCATATCTCAAGTAGCTCCCTCACCTTATTCTCGGCCATGCCCCAGCTTTTCCTTCACAGCTCCAGGAAGCTAAGTACTATGTCTACAGTCTGTGACTGTTAAATTACCAGCATGTAATACGATGCTTCGTACCAATGAGATGCTCATCGTTGTTAAATAGATGACTGTGAATAAATGAGGAATGAGTACTTCTTGATACATCTGAAGGGATATTATGAGGAAAGGATGTTAATCATACACATTCATACAATATATTTTCTCTCATCAAGGGAAATAGATTGTTCCAAATGCAGATATGAGAAGGGGAAGAATGTAGCTCAGTGGTAGAATGAGGGCTTAGTATGCACAAGGTCCTTGGTTCAATCCGAGTACCTCCATTAAATAAATAGATAAATAAACCTAATTACCTCTCTCCCCCCAAAAAATAATTTTTTCAGGAAAGGAGAAAGATCCCCTCTCTCAGGCCTTGTGAGACTTGTCATTAATTACCCTAGCATGGTAGCAATATTTCCTAAAAGCAGCATTTTATTAGTCATGTCATAATAGGGTTCAGTTAGGTCTGGCAAACATTTTACCAGTCCCCATCCTCAAGGAAATGCAATGACAGCCTCCCACCCGACATAGTCCCCGGAATCTTTAGTCCCTGCTTCGTCCAGCAACCAGAGTGAGCGAGCCCCAGCTGAAATGTCAACACTGCAGTCAGCCCAGGGAATAAAGACAGTGGCACAACCTTTTTATACAAATAGCTGAAGAAAGAAAATTTCCGAAGGTCACATAGCAGGTTGCTGAAGAAAGTGGAAAATGTCAGAGGGGATGCAAAAAGACATGGAAAGTGTCAACCGTAGGTAGACAACAGGTACAGATTATTCTACTAAAATCAGCGCCAGTGACTGAGAGTGAAAATTCAAATGCAGCATCTGCATGCCCAGAATGGCTAACAATCAGCAAGCATGCAAACAGATTAAATTTACCAACTACAACTGCACCAGGATGAAAGAGAGACTAAGAGGGCATGATGTATTGAGGAGGGGCTTGAATAATTTAATGATCCTAATTTTGTCTTCAATGCCGTCTCATCTGAGGTACTTCCACGGGCAGACAGCTAAATAAATGATAGAGTTTGCAGTATATAACCCAGATGCTACACCCTTTAATAAAATAGCTCATTTTGCCCCTATTCATATACTTTATTCATTTTATTAGAGCTAGAGGCCTAATACATACAGGAAAGTCTTAATTATCCTGATGACGAAAAAGTATAAGCTAGAGGAATTCAATAGACCAAAAGTAGGTGTGAGTTTTGAACTTTAACTCTTTCAAATGCTAAGCCTTTCACAAAAACTATTGCTGTATAGTGTCACTTGCTTAATAGTATATGTCTCCATTGTGACTGTCTAAGATGGCCCAATGGTGCTTAAGAGGAGGGGAATAAAACAAAGGTAAGTAAGGAGAAGGAAAAAGAGGACTCGGAGAGGGTATTGCTCAATGGTAGAGCACATGCTTAGTATGCACGAGGTCCTGGGTTCAATCCCCAGTTACAAATAAATAAATACTTAATTACCTGCCACCACAAAAAAAAAAAAAAAAAAAAAAAAAGAAGAAGAAGAATCAGATCAGGGTGATCTATAAAATCAATCAAGAATAAATGACTAATAAAAAGTTCATTTCCATATACATTGTCCACAAAGAAGCCCAGAGATGAAACGGAGTTTCTGTTTCTCATTTCACAGAGAACAAACACGCTGGGTGCGTTTATTTGTGATGACTCAATGCTGATCCAGCAGACGAGATTAGCTCGCTATAGAACCGGACTCAGAGTTGAGATCATGGGCTTGATTCTTTATTCACCCATACAACCCATGTATTCCTACACAAAGCTTTCAATGAGCATCTGAGTATAGTGGAAAGAGTATGGGACCTAGAATTACAAGACTTGGATTCTAGTTGAAGCTCTGACACTTCCTCATTTTAAGTCACTTGACGCTGGACGAGCAACTTAAACTTGCTGAGCCTCGTAAAATTGGTATGGCCACAGCTCTTCTGCCTGCCTTTCAGGGCTGCTTTGAGATAATGGGTGTGAAAGGCTTTGTGAACTGTCAAATGCCACCACTATGTATCAAATACTTATAGAGGACAATTCTGGCCGGTTTGCACAGTCTGTCACGTTGGACGTTAGGCAAGGGTGCAATTTGGAGAGTGGGCTGGAAGAGCTAAGACAGGCAGGAAACAAAAGAGAAGGCGGAGGGCATGTCTTTTACCCATGGAGTACAGAAGAGTTCAATTTTAAGTAGATTTATGAAGAAGCACAAAGTCCAGAAGACAGTATTTCCTGCAAAGGCGACCCTTCCATTTGTGCTGTTCCTTCTCGTTCCTTTCCATCTTCATCATCATATTCTATCATTGACTCCCTTCCCCTGCATCTTCAATCCTTCCCTCTGCTAGATATTTCTCTTCAGCCTTACAAACATGCTTTGCTACTCCCCATCACCCCCCAAACAAAGCTCAAAAAAAAAGCCCTCCATGAGCGGGCTTCTGTCTTCCTGTCTTGTGTTTCATTCTTTGTCCCTTTTGGTACCTGTGAATTGCTTGTAGGTTTCATCACACACAATGTTCTTTCCCAGCTCTGTTACCTCGTACAATCTATTCTGCTTAATATGACCTTCACATTCACTTCACTTGGCTAAATCCTACTTCTCAGATGCAGTTCACATCTCTTACAAGTCACTTTCCTTGATACCTCAAGATTGAGCTAGGTCCCTTCAAATAACATACTCGGTCCTCAATCATTGCAAATACCACATTGTATTAATAATTTCTTCCTTATATGTCTTTCTCACCCTCAAGACCATAGATTCCTCAAGAAAACTGGGACTTAATCAGACCCCTAGCAAAGGGTCTGGGACATAGCAAACACTTCGACTAGATAGATGAGGTTACCTAAAGCCAGCAGAGCTACATGACAGGGTAAGATACTCTCAGTCACTGAAATATCAGGGAGAATAAATTTCAAATGATGCCTTTCTCTTGATTCATAATTAAAATAAACTATACAAAGGAGATGAGAATTTTGACTGGCACAAGGATTCATAAGGAGGTAATTTGAGGACATGGGACATTTGGCATCTGAGACAAAGCCTCAGCAAAGGGCTACAATGGAAGGCACTGATCAGATCCAGGGGGAACAGGAAAGGGCTGGTAACTCTGGATACAAGCATATCCAAGAACCAGTTTAGTCCCAGGGAGCACACAGATGCAAGGTTATCAAAGCCAGGCAAGCAGTCTGTGGAATAGAAGCAGACACAGTACCCTATAAGATGGGACACTGAAAACTCTCTCACCCATTCTCTTCTTGCTAAAGAATGGCTAGCCTAGGTCTGGAAGTGTCAGTGCTGGTGTGAACATCCAAAAAAGGACATCAGGGCATTGATGACAGTGAATAACCTAATTCTCCAATGAGAACCTTCTACCTACTCCCAGTGCATTCTAAGGAGTGTTGTATGCCTCATAACAGCTTGTGATCACCACTGGGAAAAATCCCAGGTACTTTAAAAGGGTCAGTGGTATCATTTTCATATACTGAGTATATTTTATTTTAGTATGACAAGAGGCGGGGAACAAATGTGTTTAGTTGGCTATTAGTTAGCCAGATATTCAGTTCGGCTGATTGACGTACAGCTGCTGTAGCCCCAGGACACACACCCCAAGCTAAAGTATAGAGTAGGTCATTCAGTGCTGTCATTAACAAATGTAACAAATTACAGTATGACCTATACCCTTCTAATAAAAACATGGCTGATAATTAGACTCTGTACTTATTTATCTCAATCTCTGGCCACCACTCTGGATTGTTTATTGCAACCTATTGCAGCCCATAGGTTGAATAGAATGTTTTACATTTTATTTGGAAATGGCCAGATCATCTCAAACCAACTCAATCATCAGTGCACACTTTCAAAGGTGATTAGCAGTAACAGGAATATTATGTGCCCAGTGACTCTGAATCTGTTAGAGAATGCTTTCATTACAAATGAATTTCTGGATGAATAATATAGATAATAAAAATAGTAGTAAGTAGCTACCATTCATCAAGTATTCCTATATACCAGGAGTTTTAGGTACAAAATTTCATCAATTCCTCACAACAATGCTGGGAGGTATGATTATAACCTCCATGTCATCGATGGAGAACCTAGGAATCACAGTGACTAGGAGGCATGGCCATGGCCACGGCCACATGGAGATAGTAATAAGCACATAGTACATCCAGGATTTGAAGCTAAGTCAGCAGAATTGCAAAGCCTTTGCTGTCAACTATGATGCTGTACTGTCTTACTATACTTTTCTCTGTTTTCCCAAATTTTCTAGAGTAGTTGAATGTTATCTAGTAATAATATTTAAATGTCATTTAAAATGTGTGAAATATGGAGGATTTCAATTCAACTCCCCCCCCCAAAAAAAAGATTGTTGAGCCCTTTCCACAATATAAGGAGCTGTGCATGATGCTGGAGAAACAAATTCTAGTCTCCACCCTCCAGGGAGTGGAACTGGTGCAATCTGTATGAACAGCCCTATAATATACTACAAGATGATGAAAGTCCAATAGAAACGTGCTGACTAAATGTTAGGGAAGTACTAAACAAGGAGAGGTTACTTCTGGGTTGGGGAGGGAATAAGAAAAGACTTCATCAAGGACATAAGCTAGAAGCAGAATTTTAAAAGATAATTCCTTTCTTCTGTGACTCTGGCCTGTTCTCGGGTTCCTGTTTAAGGAATATAAGCACTAAGAAAATTTCCTTGGGTTTTCAATCAGGTCACTGCCAACCTTCCAAGACAGGGACTGGCAAACTACAGCCTACAGACCAAATCCACTCCACTGCCCATTTTTGTCAATGAAGTCTGAACACAGCCAAGCCTACTCATTGTCTATGGCTGTTTTCATACTAGAAAGGTAGAGTTGAGTAGATGCAACAGAGACCAAATGGCCCACAAAATCTAAAATATTTACTACTTAGCCTTACTGACTTAAGTTCCAGGGCATTGGTTTCTAAACCTTTTATGCCTCATTTTGTTCTCCTATGGGAAGCCACTCCTACTCAACTTAAGGTAGTTCCAGTTATCCTCACCCCTGGCAGGTAGGAGTTGATGCCCTTGGCTTGGCCAGCCAGAACATTTCATGTCTCTAGCCACAATGGTTGGTTCTGGGACAGGCATGTAAACAAAGTTGGTTCAATAAGACTGAATAGATTAGAGTTCTCATCTTCCTGACACAGATTTTCCTTCTCCTTTCTAAAGCTAACTGCTTACCTATGCTTTTGAGCATTTTCCCTCTTACTTTTTCCATCAATCAACACTGTCTCTCAACAGCTCTTTCTCCTTTAAAAAAAAAAAAAGTTTAAGCTGTTTTTATTTCCTAAAAATGAGTTTTTGAGGGCTATAATCAAGAATGGTTATTTTCAATTTGGTTGCTAGAGTCAGAGGTGCTTCAGGGGTCACCATAAGAGGACTCAATAGGTTGCAAGTGACAAAAACCTTATTCAACCTAGCTTCAGTGAAAATCTGAAAATGTAATTTATAAGCTTATAGAGCAGTCTCGGAATATATGTAGCTTCAGGCTGGGCACAATCCAAGGAGACAGACAGTGTCTGTCTGTCTCTTTCTGTGTCTCTCTGTCTCTATGGGTGTGTCTCTGCCTCTCTCTCCCATCTTCATTCCTTTGTGCTCATTTCTCTTTCAGGAGATCCTTCTTCATTTGGTGGCCCCTGACAGATCTAGGCTAACACACTCATTATAATAATAAGCAATCTCAATGGAAAATGAACTCTGAAAATACTAGGAAGAGAGAAAAAGATAATTCAATTTTCTACCATCTCTTCCATTAATCAACAGTATAAGTGGGATATTAACCTAGAAAAAGAACAGGGAAACTCCTTTAAGACAGGAGGGAAGCAGAAGAGGTCCTAAAAATGGGAGAAAATTCACATCAAATGACTTTAAAATGCTCCACAAAGTAAAATACAGTTGGTCCTCTGTATCCGAGGGCTCCACATCCATAGGGCTTACAATGGGAATGAGCACTGGGGCTTTTGGTATCTGCGGCAGGTCCTGGAACCGATTCCCTGCAGTTACTGAGGGATGACTATATATATACAGTTACTATATACAGGGAATTGGAGGGGCAAACGGTGGAGGGTGGCTTGAGAAGAGTGGAAGAGTTTGTAATACCTCCCATGCAGAATTTAATAGTTAAGTAAATATATTGCTGGTAACAATGAGAACTCAGATGAGTTAAAAGAGGATGAATATACAGTGGTTAATCCAATCAGCAGAGAGAAAGGATTCTTCACTAGTGTTACTATCCAAGGAGCAGACATCCAGAAAATGGATAACAGGCTTAACAGAGGTTTGGAGGTTGGGATTGAGAGCAGAAAAAACCCAACACCATCTCACATCTTCCTCAGACGAGGAAGCAGCACCATCATTCACCTAGTTGCTTAAACAAAATATTTAGGGGGCCATCTTTGATTTTGCTCTTTCCATCACGCCACCACCTACATAAACCATACCACGAAACCCTAACAGCTCCATCTTCAAAATAAATACTAAATTTTACCTTTTATCACCTCCTCTACCAGTGTCACTCTAGTCCTAGCCACTGTCATTTCAAACCTTTCACCAAGGGTGAGTCCTCAATTATCCATTAAACATCCTAAGTCATTTTTTAACATATAAATTTGATCATATAACACTCCTTGGCTCAAAACTATCCAGAAGTTTAAAACACACTTGTAATAAAACACAAATGCCTCACTATGGTCTAAAAGGCACCATGTGGACCTGCTGAAGACCTTAGTAGCTTTGAATGATTTGAATACCTAACATCTGTACAAAAATCATCTAATAAGTAGTTATTTTAATATATCTGAATAATTATCTTTATATTTTTATTTCCTTTCAGATATGTGGCATTATTGAAACACAGATTGGTGTCCTTTATTGAACTTGCCAAATTAGGTTCCCTTCCCTTTTGTTTTACTCAAATTAACTCCTATTCTTCTACTACCAAAAACCCAGCCAGTGATTTCTAATTCTTTCTGGAGCTATAATACCCCATGAAATTGATAAATTTACCTTTGATTGTTAAGATTTCCAGCATTTTCTCCTTCCCTAAGCAAATATAGTTTTATAGTTGAAATTAATTTGTCCCAGAGAATCTGGCCAATGTCCCTAAATATCTGGAGTTACCATGGGACGTCAAACCAGGCTTGGACATCACTATATTTAAATTAAGCTACATGTATAGGCCAGGCCTAAAATGTTTTGGAAGTAAAATTAATTGAGTTGATAATGTGGTAGCATAGATACACACACGTTTCACTTCAATCTTGACCAGTCTACTGCCTCTGCTATTATTACTGAAAGGAGTGAAGAAAGCTTGGACATCTTCACATTAGTTTCCCACTAAGGAACATACTCATGCCATACCAAAGACTATACCTAATACCAAAGACTTAAATGCATGGAAAACTGGAACAGAAACCTCATACCATCTTCAAGGATTTTAGTCAAGAATACTACACCACAATAAATGTTAGATTTACCCATGCTCAAATCTTCTTTGACCCAATCATACTGCCAACTTTGGCCTTTCAAACACCCATGAAGTTTCACCCCACCTTCAGCCATATGTCAAAGGCAGGTTACTGGTCAGTCAGTATACAGGGGTAGGGTATTAATGGATTGTTAGGGCTAGTGCCCATTCTTATCAGCCAGTTGAATGTTCTGAATTGTCAGTGCTCACATGGTATTAGGTTTTAAGTATTTTAATATCCCTTCTGCCTAAGTGCCAAATACACTAACGTAGCCAAGGTATAAAGATTAATATGCAAGATAGAGTTATGTCATAAATAATCACATAAAATATCACATTTGAACAGAAAGAATACATGTGATATCTTTCATCAAAATGAGGATTTTAAAAGATTGTTTTATGATGTTCAAATGACTAACAATAGCAGTATTGCTGGTAGAAAAAATTCACATTTATTTAGCAACTTACTGTGCTAAATGCTTTGTATGACTCATTTCATTTAATTTAAGCCCCACTGACAACACTTTGATGTAGACATTATTTTTAAGTTACAATACATGACTTGCCTGAGGATTCCACAACACTGGAATCAAGATTTAAACTAATCTGCCCGACTACAAAAAAATCCATGCATTTAATACCTACCCTATTCCATTGCCTTCTATTACATGCTACTTCCCTATGAAATATTAATTCTTTTAAATTAGTAAAATAAATTCCAAGTCAGAGTTACTATAAATTATAAATAATAAAACCTAGGGGTAGTCATATGTCATGATTTATAGTTTTATAGCATCTTATTTAAGTTCAATGAGTTGGGTTTATTTCATTAATATGATTTAGTGTTATATCCCAAATGACTGAAAGAGATTTGCTCTAATCTATACTTGTATAAGGGAGAATGTCATGCAAAGCAATTAGAAATGCAGTGCAAACTTTATTTAGTGAAAACTTAAATTATGGACAAGAGAAAAGGTTACTATTGTTGAGGTCAGGTCAGAAAACAATTATAAGGAGAATTGAAATGTTCGCACCAAGCATCAATAATATGGCAATGTTTACTATGAGATATTCACCAGTTGAAAAAATTAGTTTCACAATTTCTTACCAAAAAGGAAACAACAAAATTTTCTATCAAGAAAGACTAGATGTAGGAAAATGTATTTTAAGACTTCATAATAACAATAGCTCCCATTTACTGAGCAACTATTATGTGCCAGGCATTCTGCTAAATGATTCATTTTCTTTAATTCTCACATTAATCTCATGAAGTTTGGTTTATTATCCCTAGTTTAGAAATGAAGAGATAGTCAAAGATTACTAATACAAGCATGTTATCTATTTCTTAAACAGAATCTGAATTTTCAAAGATTATTAAAACTGAATGGGGATATAAGGTCATTTAATCCAACCTTCCATGAACTGCAGATTTTAAAATTCCTGACTGTCCTATACCTTTAGTTTGTAAGATCTCCTCCTATACCATAGACCTACCACCACACAAAAATAGGCTGCAAATACCCTCTTGTTGCTTACTACTCACTCTGATCCACCTTGTACTCTGCTTCCTATCCTGTTCTTCATTATCCCAACCTGCCAAACTTGCAGTTCATTGACCTCCAATTGCCCTTCAGACCTGATGCTTCAGAAGCTTTATTCCTTTGCCTCCATATTTAACCACGCTTTAAACTCTCTCTGGGGTCAATACTGTGTTGAATCCTGTCTGATTTCCAGGTCATTGTATCTCATATTAGGCACTCAGTGTAGCACCTGGATCTGAAAATCTTTTCTTATTTCTGGCTAAAATTTGCTTTCCTACAACATCTGCCTTTTGATTTTAGCCAGTTATAAAATTGCTTTTAACAATACAATGCAACATTTCTACCAACTCCCACCTTTATTCTGTTCCACATCCAAAGCAAAGTGATGCAAGAGAAACATTAGCATTAAAGACTAAGATGATCAAGTTGTCCTGGTTTTCTCAGACTGTCCTGATTTTGAAACTGGAAGTTCCCCTTTTCATGAACCTCCTCAGTCCTAGGAAAACTGGGATGGTCGGTCATCCTGTGATATATTTTAAACTCCAGTGTTCCTGTGCTATACAGTGGCTTTCAAAAACCACCCTTTGATGAGCTCAGTCTAAGTAAATCTCTCTCACACACACACATAATTCCTCAAGTGTAGAAAGGGTCCTAAAATCATGTCTGTACTTAGGTTAGAGCTGCAAATATCACAGTGTAAACCTCACATGCCTTCCTTCCTCTCCAGATAAGTGGAATAGGTTGAAAACATCAAGAGGACTTCCCTGGAGATTTATGTAATTTATTATTAATAGCCAGGGATGGATCCTTTCCAGAAATTTATTTTGAAAGACAAAGGATTTAAACTTGTGACACTGATTTAATCCGCAATCCTTCCTAATTTTTTGTTTGCTTGTTTGTTTTTATTCCTAAAATTAATAATATACCTAGGCTGGGGTTCTTAGAGCTAAATTATCTATTCCAGTATTCCAAGTTTCATGGTTTAATTGGTTACTCAGGATATTGAGGGGTGGGTTGAGGAGTGTCACTAAGATACGAGGGGTATTTCAAAACTATTTAACCCTTGTAGGGTAGAGAAAATTGAGGGTTAGCCCAAGGATGTGTTTTCTTTGAACCACAGGGTATATTGAAAAAAACAACAAACAAAAACTAATTGAATTACTTACCAATCTTTAAAAGCCAAGAGATGTTCCAAATTAGCTGAGCACAGATATTCTACTGCATAGCACAGTTTAAACATGTTCAATAAAACAAAGCCAGATTCCTGGCTTTTCTTGAAAGATCAGGTCTGATCACACTGGGCCTGTGATACTATAGGCAGTGGTTTGAAAACGTTATATTGCATCAGAAGCCCCTGAAGGGCTTGTTGGACCACAGACTGCTGTCCCTCCCCCCACCAGATTCAGATTCAATGAGCGGATCTGGGGTCAGGGCTTGAAAGTTTGCATCTCAAACAAGTTTTCTGCTGATGCTCCTAGACCAAGTCCAAGGACAACATTCTGAGTCTAAGGGAACAACTGGCTGGATTACAGTCATAGCTGCTCTCCCCTCCCCCACCACCATCCTCACTTCAGATAGGGGTCTAGTCTCCATCTGGCTTGCCTCACTCCTTTGTATTACCAGCCTGAACTCTACCACCATTTGAGGTTTTGACTATTGAATTACCCAGATCTTCACTTCACTTGCTAAAAGTGTGGATATGTTTCTTATGAGCAGAAAGTCAGACACTTAAAAGGGCTGGGGGTGACCACAAGGACCAAGGGAAAGGAAGCAGGTAGGTTGGACCTAAAGCCAAATTTCTGGTTAGTTTCTCCTTTTATTGCATTCCTTCATTAGCTGAAAGCTTGGACAGGAAAAGATGCTATCGACCAGTGGCTAAGCAAGCCTAGCTGGACAATGAGCACCACTTGGGCAGCTGTGACAATCACCATCCCAAACCAGCTACATTGGAATCTTAGTAGTAAAACCCAGGTAATTAACACAACATTGTAAACCGACTGTACTTCAATTAAAAACAAGAAAAGAAAAGAAAAGAAACAAACAAACAAATAAATGAAATCCAGGTGAGCTCCTTTGAGTAATTTTGATACATATAATATCACTACTCTTAAACCTCTGAACGCCAGGTAAATACGTATTCTTAGTGGATGAAACAACTTTTATCCCAGTCTTTCTGCTCTGGGCTTTTCAAAGTAGTGTTTCCAAATGTAAGTCACAAAGCTTGATCCAGACAAAGAATACTCTGAACACATGAGATGCTCCGTAAGCATGCAGAGGACAGAGTTAAGGTGCTTAATAAATGTTTGTTAAAAGAACTGAATACTGGAGAACAGTCGCCAATGTTCTGAAGTTCTGGCATCACTCTGAATTGTCAAACAGGTGCAGTTACTTAAAAGAGGTATGCCGTTAGGAAGCTGCACTTATGAGCTTTGCCTATTGCTTTGAAAAGGAAGACATGTCACCAATTAGCTTATATTACATTGAAGCTTTTGCCATTTGGAAAAGCCCATTTTAGACTTAGGCTTTGTCTACATGCTGCCAAGCATCTGGATAAACAGCGATAGGCCCAGTTAATCATCTGGGTAATAATAAGCCCTTCCATTTTGATAGTAGTCTAGGTTTTGAAAGCACTACCACAATTATGGGCTCATTTGAATCTCACAGCAATTGAGGTTCATTTAAAAGAACTTAGTGGTGAGACTCAGGCTAGAGAGTCAAACAGATTTGGGCTCAAATCCCCATTCCTACACTTACTAGTTATGTGACCTTTGGCGAGCTAATCTCTCTGAGCCTTAGTGGGTTGGACTTACCAGGAGAATCATAATAGTAACCGTCTCATCAGACTGTTGTGATGACTAAGTGATTATTGCAGGTCAAGGACTGAGCACAGAGCCTGGAACATAGTAAATGCTCATAAATTTTAGCTGTCACTATTATAATTATTATTACTAAAATTAATTTGAATATTGTATTAGGGTTCTTCAGAGAAAGAGAAACGATAGGAGGGAGATACAGATAGATCCATCAGTCAATTGATCGACCTATATAGAGATATACATAAGAGGAGATTTATTACAGGAATTGGCTCATGTGGTTATGGAGGCTAAAAAGTCCCACAATCTGCCATCTTCAAGCAAAGGAAAACTGACAGTGTAATTCAATCCGAGTCCAGAGTCTGAGAACTAGAAGCTCCGATGTCCGAGGGCAGGAAAAATGGAAATCCTAGCTCAAGAAGAGAGTGAGAATTCACCTTTCAGTTGCCCTTTTGTTCTATTTGGGCCCTCAAAAGACTGGACGACGCCCAGGCACATCAGTGAGGGCGGATCTGTTTATACTCAGTCTACTGATTCAAATGCGAATCTCTTTGAGAAACGCCTTACCAGACACATGGAGAAATCATGTTTTAACAGCTATCTGGGCATCCCTTGGCCCTGCTGAGTTGACACATAAAATTAACCATCACAGATATTCTCCATTCCATAGTGAAATATTCACATGCTTAACTGTGTCTTTCTTTTTACTGCGCAGGCCAACCATAGTAAGATGGGAGGAGAGGCGGGATTTATTACATTTTTGTCTAACCCACAGCGGGGCATATAGCAGAAGGTTAAGAGCTGCAAACACCTACTCTTAACACTGACAACTCTAGGCTAAGGGCCAGAATTAGTCAAGAAATCGGTGGTACACAAGACGATTCTTAGTACCGCTACACACAGAACAAACAAAACTGTGTAGGCAACCCTGTCTTTCTGACCTACCCTTTGACTTTCTTATAGTGATAGTTTTAGCATAATAAGAATCATTGCTGAATACCTACCCTCATAGGCAACATAATTATTCTTACTTAACATATGAGGAAACTGAGGCTAATAGAAATCAAATAACTTACATAAGGTCACATCGATAGAAAATGGTAGAGGTAGGAATCAACCCCCTATCTATAGGCCTCCAAAACCCATGCTCCTTCCTCCCTATCATGTAGCTTTTCCTTGTACCTCAGGATGGCATCCACCACGCTGGATATGGAGTCAGCTGTGTTGGCTCCCAGTGGCCATATGCTGACTACCTGTCCTCCCCCTTGTGAAGGAGGCTCACCATGACCCACTCATTCACAAGCTCGTGAGATAATAAATAATCAAGAGTTGACATGCTGTTCCAGAAATATTGTGAGACATTTACCCCCAGTTGGCGTGGTTTTATGTTTCCATCCTTTTGGTGACATGACTAGGGAACAGCATTAGAGTGGGAGGTCCCAAGGATGAGAGAGTGAGATGTTTCTTTTCCAGATATCTTCCATAAGGAAGGAACCTTAGAAATTGAATACAGCCCCCTATTTTTATAGGTGGAAACCCTGTCATACTAATAACAGATGAGGTCTCCTTCATTCATTTATCCATTCTTCCTGCTTCCCTACCCAGTCCTTACCAAAACCAGAAACGGCATCTCTGGCTGAACTTCCTGTCCTAGGAGGCCTACATTTCGAACACTGAGTAGGCTTAAAAGGCACGCTTGTACGTAGTGGACTTCTACATCAGGTGGCGTCTGTTAAAGTGTGCCTCTGAGGGAGCTTTCTATACAAACGTGTTTGGACTAGTCAACTGGCAAGGCTTTCATTACAGAGCAAAACGTCCCTGCAAATCAGGACATAAAAGGCTACATACCATATGACTTGTTTACAGGTCAGAAAGTAGGATCAGACTATTTGAGATTTCAGATGGTGAATAGGGCAGGCCCGTCTCCGGAGGAGCTGGAGCAGGCAGAGGCAGAACAAGTGAGGAGAAGTGCTAACCCCACTATACTGCCTGGGTAAGTCTAATTAGATGATGCTATGGCCCAGAGTTTCTAGTGATCTAGATACTTTGTTTAATTAGTACAAGTAAACTTACCTCTACAGACTTGTATGAAACCTTAGATCTCCTTAACTAAAACAAACATAGCCCTAATACATCTTTTCCATTTAGGACAAATGAGAGTTAATAATAGAAGACATCTAGTGACATTCAGAACAATTACATCCTGCCATAAGACCACATTACACTACAGAAGGCACTAGAAATAATTCAAAATGGAAACCTCCTGATGCAGGGGATGTGTTTCATTCCAAATTCAGTCGGTAACTGGCAACAAAGAAATAAATCAACAATTCATCAACTTCTGAAACAGATTTTCTTCAAATAGTGTTGCTGGGCAAACAGTCATCATTTAAATGGATATTTTTTTTCCTAAAGGGATTTTTTAATTGAACAGCATTCTGGGATCTGTTCCTAGAGCGATGTCAAACATCATAAAATAGTTATTATTTCCGTATTGGGTAGGTAATTCACTTTATTTTTTAATGGAGGTACTGGAGATTGAACCCAGGACCTCGTGCACGCTAAGCATGCGCTCTACCACTAAGCTATACCCTCCCCTCTATTCATATGTTGAATTTGCTACCAAGTGCACCTCTAATGTGCTAATTGTCTAACCCAAGAACGCCCATGTAGTTTTATGTTTTCTCTTCCTTCATCCCTAAATATTCCCCAGAGCTCCTGGCTATAGGACTCAGTCAAGAGAACTTCTCAACAGGTCTGTCTTTGTCAGTCATCCCCACTGGACTTTTATGGAGACCTCCAACTAGAGTCCAGCCTCTCTTCTGGTAGTGCCATACACAACACCGCAACTTTTGGTCATCTGCTCAGGAACACTCTTCTTCTTGTTTGTTAGTATTTCAGCTGCACCTGCTCTTGATGCACGTTGAGCACTCAACCAATTTTCATTTGCCAGTTGACTTTATTTTCCAATTCTTTAGCTTATTTTTCTCTTTCATTTTCAAACTTAATGAGATAAATAGCAAATTTAGTAGGCCATTTCAAATGATTTATTCATAGGGTTTCAAAACCTGAGCAAACCATTTTACACAACTCTTCCAACAACAAGTTAAAAATAAAATTTCTACCTATGCCAAAGTAAACATAGAAACAAAGTTTCTTTTTCAATCAAAAATGGCTCCTTTTAGAAATACACAGCATTTTCAAAATGCATGTTTTAAATTTCCTAGTCCATGATATAAAGATGACATTCAGAATAACCAGGAGGCATATTAATATAAATAGAACTACAGTGACCCCTCTCATCTCTCTCCCTCCTCTATCCCATCCAATTCATTAGCAAGTCCTGTTGATTTGGTGTCCTAAATCATTCTCCACTCTGAATATTTCCCTGCATCGCTACCTCGTCTGAGTTACCAGCATCTCCTGCTTAGACTGCTACAAAAGCTTTGTGACTGGCTTTTTGCTTTCATCCTTTACTCCTGTGGTGGACTGAGTAACACCTCTTTTCACACCCCTCCCCACAACGCACAAGGAAGATGCCTACAAAGTAATTCCTGGAGCCTGTGTGTGTTTTCCCTTACATGGTAACAGGGAGTTTGCAGCTGTGGTTAAGTTGAGAATCTTGAGATGGGGAGATTATCCTGGATTGTATGGTTTGCTCCAATGTAGTCACAAGGGTCCTTATAAGAGAGAGGCAGTGTCATAAAGAGAAAATGTAATGATCAGAGGTGACGTCAGAGAGAAGATGCTGTATTTCTGGCTTTGAAAACGGAGGAAGGAGCCATGAGGCAAGGAATGCAGGTGGCCTCTGGCAGCTGGAAAAGGCAAGGAAACTGATTCTCTCCTAGAGCCTTTGTTAGAGCAGACAGAGATAGCTAGATAAGAGCAGAGCAAGGGGGACCCTGGCCAAATGGCAGGAATTGGGCAAAAAGGAGGGGCATGGGCCAAATGCAGGAAGCCATACATCATGTAAACAACAGAGTCCCTGGGCAGAGAAAGAAAAGCAGGAACCTCTGGGCTGATAAGAAATCACACATTTTGGGGTGATGAGTGGCCTGGAGGACGACAAAAAAGGTCGGAAAAGGCAGGAATCTCCAATGTCTGAATGTAACCTTTTGCTCATTATGCCCTTATTTCAATAAAATTAGCCTTGCAGATTAGAAGTACCCATCATGCACCGACACCATGACACTTCTGATCCTGACTAAATGAGGACAAAAATCCCTTCTCCCCTCGGGAAGGTGGACCTAAGATGAAAACCAGGGAGTACGACCCCAAGCCCCTCCCTCCTTGATGAATATTCTGCCCATTCATTTTTACACTCTATGTAACTAACTGGCCAAAGAAACTCAGGGCAGCCGCTCACTGAGCCAGCCTGCTCTCCCCCTGAGAGTGGACTATCTACCCCTTAATAGTTTTCCTTCTTAACCTCCCTGTCTCGTCTCTGAATTCTTTCTGTGATGGGACAAGAACCTAGTCACCAGCAACACCTTCAGAAGGAAACCTTCTGCCTTCCTAAAGGCCTAGTGAACTGATTTGGGCTTTTCACTTGCAGTCTTGTAAGATAGTAAATTCATGTGTGTTTTTTTAAGCCACTAAATTTGTCTTAATTTGTTACAGCGGCCATAGAAAACTAATATAACCCCTGACAAGAGATTCCCCACACAACAAAAGGATCTTTTTAAAAATTAAAATCCTTCCACGGCAGCTCTAAGCCCTCAGAGGAGAGTCCAAAATATTAACACATCCTCCAGGGCTCTGTGTTCTGGGTTGAACTGTGTCCCTCCAAAATCCATATGTTGAAGTCCTGACCCTCAGGACCTCAGAATGCGACCTTATTTGGAGAGAGGGTCTTTACGGGGGTGATCAATTTAAGTTATATTATTAGAGTAGTCCCTAAGCTAATATTCGGTCCATTCGGTTCATTAAGGGGAAAAAAAAAGGAAATTTGAACACAGAAACATACAGATAAAGAGAAGACAATGTGAAAAGACACAGGGAGAAGATGGCCAAGTTGAAAGCAAGTGGAGACGCCTGGAACAGATCCTTCCCTCACAGCTGTCTGAAGGAACCAACCCCGCCAACAACTTGATTTTGCACTTTTAGCCTCCAGAACTATGAGACAGTAAATTCTGGTGGTTTAAGCCACCCAGTCAGTGGTACTTGTTACAGCAGCACTAGGCTACTAATTCACCCTGCATGACTCGGCCTCCACCTACCTTTCCAGGTATGTGGTGAGCTAGTCTCCCTGTCTCTCTGCCCCCAGCCACATGGGCCTCTCTCTTCCAAGCCTTCACATATGCTTCAGGCCATTTTTCCCCCTACCTCTTTACCTGATTAAGACCCTACTTACCTTTCAGGTGTCCTCTTAAATGCTACTCTTCAGAGACTTTCCCTCATCAACTATCTAAAGGCACCATCAATCTCCATTATTCATTCATAACACTGGCCTTTTCTATAACAGCTCATATAAAATTTTTAAATTACAAATATATTTTGGAGATTATTCTGTTAATGGCTGTCAGTGACTATGCCTATATTATTAACCACTGCATACACTGCCCCGGCACATTGCCAAGCATATCATAAGTGCTCAGTAAATATTTGTTGAATGAATGGGTAAATTCAGGACCAGAGACGAAGATCTCTGACAAAATCTGCTTCAAATTCACATTCTCTCATCTAGGCCTTACATCTCAAGAACAGAAATCTGATAGGCCATGCCTCTGTCTTGGTCAAAGGCTCCAGAAACAAAGGCTCCTCTCTCTACTCTTACCTTGTATATTGAGGACCCAGACTCCCAGATAAACGGGCATCACCATTGATAGCTGATCAGATGCAGTCCTGTTTCAAATCTAGGAAAACTTCTGGTGTACTGTGCCCTCAGGATGGTAACATTTCGGATATGGACAGGCAGAGAAAGAGCTCAGTGAAAGAAAGAAAACTACCAAATAGTCACCATTGGGGAAAAAAAGCAATTTAAAAGAAAAGCAAGTTTTAAGGAAAACTGATACTCAAAGTTTGAGGATTTCATGCTCCCCCAATAATTTTCCTTGTTAAGAAATATTGTAACCAGAGTCATCTTGATAATTGCTTCAAACCTCTGTTTCACCTTGCATGTGTAGACACTGCCATCACAGTCACAAATGGAGCCAAAAATCATAGAACTAGATGGACTAGATGGATACCTAAGCCTTAATGTACGTATGCAAATCTTTGCCTCATAAAACTGCCTTTTCTTTTTAAGTGTTAATGTTAACTCATTATCATACAGTTTCCTAGTACTTGGTAAAATCTCACTTCAGGATGGAATTGAGCAGGGAACATAGGTATCAATTTGCAAAGACTCCTTTTTAAAATTGCTCTTGTGTGACAAGCTTATGAGTCACGATGTTTGTGCTATAAATTCATTATAGATTCTCTTATCATGGTCCATCATTATTTTAGCTTGGCATGTTTTCAAGGCTTCTCAATAGCACTAGCAATTTGTTGTTTTTCTTTCTGGCTGCTTTAATATCTTACCCTTTAGAATGTTGATTTGCATTATGGAAAATTTGAAAATATTCTCAATTAAAGTTGTCTCCTGCAATACTAATTTCGAGCTAGCCATCAAGACGAAGGGCCCCAGCTGAATGTGAAAATCAGGCTTTGAAGTTCCTACATTAGCTCTTTCTTTGAGATGCTGGATGGTGTTAACATATCACCATTGATTCAACTGTTTTCACAGTTGAATTTGTTGTTCTAGTCATCATTCCAATCAAGCCACCTGGCCCTTTTGGCCATTAAGAAGACCAAATCAAATCAACTGTTCAATCTCTTGGCAATCGACCCATAAAATGGTCAATATAATCAATCCTGTCAAGCTAGCCTCAATCCTGCAGGGGAAAGCTGCTAAAACACCACCCTTCCAGGGAAGGCAGATTGTTTTGCTTTCCCTGTCAGCTAGTGCAGAATAATGTTTTACTGCTTCTATGGTAAAGGCATCTTTAATAAATAATGACAGCTTAGTACTCACATTGCTTGAGTTTCAGGTTTTTAAATATTAATGTTCACAATACACCTATGCAAATGATAAGTCAGTTTGTGTGTGTGTGTGTGTGTGTGTACACAGCCATCAGTTTCCTTTGGTCATCCATAAAATTCACTGTGCATTTCTTTATGTGACTAGAATCTTAAAAGTTAAATAGCCGAGAAATGAATGAAGAGATAGAAATCACATTGAATTACCATAAAAGCAGTTATGGAACTAGTGAACACAAAAGAAAAACAAAACACTTTGCTGAAAATCAATTTTTTGGACATATGCATACATGGGGACATCAAGAGATGAAGAATTTTGAGAAAGTATGGGTTTCTTTAAAGGTACAAATAAATCATAAAATGTTGAACTGAACTATTTTTTCAAGCTAGAAACCATAATTCTTTGTAATTTTTGTTACAACTTGACTTCAGTAAACAACATTTATAATATTTGCAAATGAGATTAGGAGACAATAATCATGATGTTTCGATCCTGTGATTTTATATATTAGGAGCTGTATAAAGTCTTAATGTTTGCTACTCCTTATGGGGAGGCAGGCTGGCTGTATTATTTCCATATAAATTTAGAGTATTCTATTTTACATCTTAAAATTGGGTCATTGCAGCCAGAAAATTCACACCAAATTGCAGTTCCTGGACACACAGGCAGAGTTGTCAAAATATTCTCATCAGCTGAGTAAATTTTTGCTCAGAGCAAAAACATCAGACTGGAAAACACAAGTACCCTGTAAGCTATCAATTAGTACACACATGAGAATAAACTCGTATCAAATAGAAATTATGTCTGTGACATAAAACACACACACACACACACACACACACACACACACACACACACACACACGCATACAGAGCTACACATTTGATGGTATTCATCTGAAATAAACAGTCTTTTAGAGAATGTCTCCTTGGCAGAAACCCTCGTCTCTGATTAGAAAATGGAAGGTATTATCATCATTTATTTTTAGTTACAGAAACAAATTTCAGTGTCAAATGCCAACACAGCAACAGACTCAAATCATATGTTAGCCTTTGATAATGGAACCTATAAAGAAATCTAGGACTGAAGAAAACAGTAACAACCCAACATCCTGATGCATCTCAAGGGACTGAGATACTAGGCTGAAATCAGAGATCAGAAAGGAGGGGCCCTGCATGGGTTCTCTAGTAGGAGGATGGTTTCTAGAAAAGATTTTGGGAGAGATTTTCACCAGCCACTTTCAAAGAAGAGTTTGAATGAATGAGATCCTAGAGAAGGAGATGAATTATAAATTACTCAGGTAAAAGGCAATGAGGTCCTGGATTAGCGTTGATTATAGTGAAAGCTATGTCTGAATGGTTTTGTGATGAAGAAAGATTCCACATGATTGAATGTAAAATGGGTTAGAGTATTGTCAAGTTTCCCCCATTTATGATTAAGCCAGCTACTTGGGCTCTTTATCTGCTGCAGAAACATGCTCCATTAATTATTTGCTTTCTCTCTTGTAACTTCAATCACTTCCTAGATATTGGGTCTTTCTTCTCTGCCTACAATTAACCACAAATCTATCTGGCTTGAAAACAACAAAAAAGAAGAACAAAACCCTTCATTCAGCTCTGAATCCTCCTCACCTATCAGATGATCATTCCCCTTTTCTCTCGTTCTAACCCCCTTGAGAAAATAGTTTATAAATTGTCTTCCTCCCTTCAGCTTATCTCAACAATTCAATGAACATTTAATGAGCATCTACTATGTATCAAGGGATATGTAAGGAAAGAGAACACAAAGGCAAATAAATACATAATCCCAACTGTCAAGAACTATGCAGCTAGTAGGGAGAGAAAAGTATAAACAAATCCAAGTATCCTATCTGAACTCTTGTTACATAAACATAGAAACCAAACCTTTTGGACATATTTTTTGAGTTAAAACAGATAGTTCTCATTATCTGACTCTTACTACTTATGACTCAAAATTCAGGAACAAAATATATTCAGGTCACATGGTGTTCTTTCTTATCTGAACCATCACAGTCCAAACTTGGGAACCAAAAAGACTTGGACCACAAGGGAGGCTTGGTTTTATACTATAATGTGATACTTCAAATAGCACAAGTATGTGCAAGAAATATTAGTACAACTTCCTCTATAAAACCAACACTTATTTCATGTTTGATAACACTAATACTGAAGCTTTTAAAACTGTTGGTTACTCCCTTATTTTTGATTCTCTCCTTCACTGGCCTCCATGACAAAATTTGTTCTCTACATTTCTAATTGCAACTCTTACTGTCTTAGCATCCTTCAGTAATGTCTTCCTTTCAAACAATAGAAGTATACCCTAGGTCTATGCTATTCAAAATGTGGCCTATGACCAAAACGTCAACATAATCTCAGAGTTTATGAGAAATGCAGAATCTCAGGCCCTCCCAAACTGAATGAATCAGAACCTATAATTTAATAAGATACCTCAGTGATTCATATACACATTAAATCTCAATAGATGCAGTAAAAGCATTTGGCAAAATTGAACATCCATTCCTAATAAAAACTCTCAGCAAAGTAGGATTATAGGGGAACTTCCTCAACCTGAGGAAACTACAAAACTACAGCTTTCATATTTAAGGGTAAGAGATGGAATGCCTTCCCTTGAAGACTGGAAACAAGGCAAGAATGTTAACTCTCACCACTCCTATTCAGCATTGTTCTGGAGGTACTAGCCACTGCAGAAGGCAAAAAAAAAGAACTATAAGGCACACAGATTGAAAAGGAAGAAATAAAACCATCTCTATCTGCAGATTACATGATTGTCTATATAGAAAACCTCAAGGAAAGTATGAAAGAGCTGATAGAACTAATAAGTGAGTTTAGCAAGGTCTCAGGATACAAAGTTAATATGTAAAAATAAATTGTATGTCTATATATTAGCAATGAACAATTGGAAATTGAAATGTACCATTTACAGTAGCATCAAAAAACATAAAATATTTTTATATAGATCTAGGAAAATACATGCAAGATCTATATGTGGAGGGAAAAAAAAATCCTGTAAAACATTATTGAGAAACATCAAAGGAGACCTAAATAAATGGAAAGACATACCACATTTATGGATGGGAGGACTCAATATTGTTAAGAGGTCAAATCTCCCTAAACCAATGTACAAATTCAACTACAATTGCAATCAAAATTCTAGCAGGAATTTTTTTTTGTAGAAGTAGACAAGTTGGTTCAAAAAAAATTCATATAGAAAAGGAAAGGAACTAGTATAGTCAAAACAATTTTGAAAAAGAACAAAGTTAGAAGAATCATTCTACCTGATATTAAGACTTACTATATTGCTACAGTAATCAGAGAATATGATATTGGCAAAAGGATAAATATATAAATCAATAGGACAGAACAGAGAGTCTAGAAATAGACCCACACAAATATGACAAACTGATTTTTCACAAAGGATAAAGCCAATGGTGTTTGTACAACTGGATATCCACATGCAAAAATAAAAAACAACTTAATCCATACATCACATCATACCCCAAAATTAACTCAAAATGAATCACAGACCTAAATGTAAAAGCTAAAACTATAAAACTTCTAGAAGAAAACAGATCAAAATCTTTGTATCCTTGGTTTAGGCAAAGATTTCTTAGCCATGACATCAAAACATGATCCATGAAGAAACTGACAAATTAAGAACTTCAAAAAAACACTATTAAGATAATGGAAAAAGATGTCATGACCGTGTAAGAAATATGTGCAAATCATATGCCTCATAAATGAGTTGTAGCCAGCATATAAAAGAACTTTCAAAACTCAGTATTTCTCAAAAAGTTAGGTACAGAGTTACCATATGACCCAGCAGTTCCACTTCTACATATATATCCAAAAGAACTGAAAACATATGTCCTACACAGAATTTGCACATGAATGTTTATAGCAGCATTATTCATAATAGCTAACAAGCAGAAATAACCCACATGTCTATTAACTGATGAATGGATAAACAAATTGTGGTATATCCATACAGTGGAATACTATTCAGCCATAAAAGAAATGAAGTACTAGTACTTGCTACAACATGGATAATCCTTGAATAAATTTATGCTAAAATTTAAAAAATAGACACAAAAGGCCATATATTATATGATTCCATTTATATTAAATGTCCAGAATATACAAATCTGTAAAGATAAAAAGTACATCAGTATTTGCCAGGGGCTGGAGCCAGGGGAAGTGGAAAGTGACTGATAAAGAGTACAGGGTTTCCTTTTGGGGTGATGAAAATTAGATAGTGGTAATGGTTGTAAAATTTTATGAATATACTAAAAATCAGTGAATTGTTTAAAAGGGTGAATTTTATGGGATGTGAGTTATATCTCAACTGAAAATAACCCTCAATAAAAATGGGAGGAAAATACCTTAATAGTAACAACTTAATTAAAAATGGGCAAAATATTTGAACAGAAAGTTCACCCAACATATATAGATGGCAAATAAGGATATGGAAAGGTGTTCATATTTAATCATAGAGAAATTCAAATTAAAACCACATTTAGATATCACTACGCGTTGTTCAGGATACTATAAAATAAAAAAAAGAACTGATATTATTAAGTACCAGCAGGATGCAAAACAACCAGAACATTCATACAATGCTGGTAGGTACAGCCACTTTGGAAAACAGTTTGGTAGTTTCTTATAAACTTAGACATAAACTTACCAGACAACAGAGCAATCACATTCCTGATTATCTACCAAACTGAAATTAGAAATAATATTCACACAAAAGCCTGTATATCACCAAGTGGAAACAACCCAAATGTGTGGATGGATATACAAACTGTGATGCATCCATAAGATGGAATATTACTTGGAAATAGAAAGTTATGAACTACTGATACACTGAACAATATGAGTAGATCTCAGATGCATTATACTATATAAAAGAAGCCAGTGTAAAAATGCTTTATTATGCATGATTTTTTTTTATGACATCCTGGAAAAGGCAAAACTATGAAGACAGCTCAAAGATCGATGGTTGTCAGGGGTAGGTGGAAGGTTTGATTACAAAAGAGCAAGGGGAATTATGGGGTGACTCCTACTGCACAAAATGTATACATTTAAAGAAAAGAGAAAACATGTAGCTCAAAGATCCCTTTCTCTGTGAAACCTTTTTTGCATTTTTGGTGTCAATTAAATTTGTCCTTTTCTTGCAACTTCATCATAGCACGTATCAGCTTCCATACCATTATGAGTTAATGTAGGCATCCTTACTTTACATTTGACTATGAGCTCCTTGATGACAAGAGCTCCTTTGAATATTTAGCACTGCTGGTCTTTGTACAGAGTGGATGCTCCAGAAAATATTTTAAGTGAAGGAGAGGAAGACTTTGAATGTTTCTAAGCCTGAATGAGTGAGGCAACGATGGCGCCCCTAACAAAGACAAGGAGCAGAGAAAGGAAGGCAAAGAGTTAGGTAGACAGAGCATGAAATGGCATGATGCACATGACCCATTGCCTTTTCCTTGCCCTACTACATGCCACAAGCCTTCAGACTGAGTGAAAATCAGGGCCCAGTAGGTTGACACTGCTATCACCACATATAGAGAAGAACCAAGAGACCAGGCAAGGCTGAGACAAGTAGGATAAGCAACTAAAATCAGCAAAATAGAATACATACCAGAACAGGGAAGACAGTGACCAAAGGAAAAACCCCAAATCCTAAGGTCACAAATGGAGTTTTTGCCACAGAAGACAATAAGGCAGCATCCTTGAATAGCCTGATGTAAAGAGAATAATCTGGAATCTAAAGCACAAACTTATTGACAACAGCAACTACATTTGCATAGCACTTTCTATTTTTCATACTGCTTTTCCAGTCATTATCTTGTTTGGTCCTTGTAGGTTTTTAATTAGCAAAATTATTTACATATTATACATATTTATCATCTTTTCCCACCACCAAATAAAGCAATAACATTTCCACAGGCACTTATGATTCATTTCTTATTAGCTCAACACTCAAATTTTCCATATTTTCCCTTCATATACAGTTTGCTCCATAGACCAATATTCCTCCTGGAGCTCTTGTTTACAGTGTGTCTGCTATCACCATGAGTCTTTTTTTCATATATATTTCTCTATATATGATTATATATTACATATGTATTTTATTGAGATATAATTGATATATAAATTACATTAGTTTCAGGTGTAAAAAATAATGATCCCGGGGGGAGGGTACAGCTCAGTGGTAGAGTGCATGCTTAGCATGCATGAGGTCCTGGGTTCAATTCCCAGTACCCCCATTAGGAAATAATAAATGAATGAATAAATGAATAAATAAACCTAATTATCTCCCTCCCCTCAAAAAATAATGATCCCACATTTGCATATATTGCAAAATGACCACCACAATAATGCTAGTTAATATCCATAGTTCACATGTTTGTTTTCTCGTGCTGAGAACATTTACAATGTACTCTCTTAGTAACTTTCAAATATACAATACAGTATCATTAACTATAGTCACCATGCTGTCCATCACATCCCCAGGACTTATTTATAACTGGAAGTTTGTATCAAAATTTTGACCACTTTCACCCATTTTGTCCCCACACAACCACAGTGAATTTCTAGCTCCCAAATCATGATGCTAGATCTTTCTTCTTGCCTGCTTTCCTTTAAGAGGACCTGATGACTTTTTCTGGAGATCGAACAGTCCTACTAATGCTACCCCTAATGTCATCCATAATCCAACTAACTCAAAAAGCTTTTCAGTGAGACACCTCCAAAGATGAAGAACAAAGGCATCTCTTTCTCCTATTATCTTCTTGTTTCCTTAAATTGAAGTATAATCAGTTTACAATGTTGTGTCAATTTCTGGTGTACAGCACAATGTTTCAGTCATACATATACATACATATATTTGTTTTCATATTCTTTTTCATTATAGCTTACTACAAGATAGTGAATATAGTTCCCTGTGTTATACAGTAGGACCTTGTTGTTCCCCTATTTTATATATAGTGGTTATTATCTGCAAATCTTGAGCTCCCAATTGATCCCTTCCCAACCCCTTTTCTCCTCTGGAAACTGTAAGTTTGTTTTCTATGTCTATGAGTCTGTTTCTGATTTGTAAATAAGTTCATTTGTGTCTCTCCTATTATCTTCTATTAAGCAAGTATGGTGTCTCCTCTGAAACTTTACATTAATTTTAAACAGTTGTATATTATATATAGCACATTAGAGTTTTGTCCTGATTCTTCTTGTCCCTACAACCACTTAAAGATATTTAAAATTCTTCTCTTCACTGAATTTATCAGTTCTTTTCTTATATTACATTTTCATTTCTCACTTGTTCTAAATCCGCAGTCTTTCGTGTCCATTCTGAAACACTCCTTTTGGTTTTTGAAAATGTTTTTCCTTTTGAGCAGAGAGGTTTCTCGTTAGTCATTTATGTTTTTCTCTTTCAATGCTACAAAGATGGTCTATGCAACGAAGTACTGATACGTGCTACAACATGAATGAAACTTGAAAACCTTACGCTAAGTGAAAGAAGCCAACCCCAAAAGAACACATACTATATGATTCCATTTATATGAAATGTCCAGAATGGGCAAATCCCTAGAGATAAAAAAGAAGATTAGTAGTTGCCCAGAGCTGAGGGGATGGGAGAATGGGGTATTATTGCTAATGTAATGGGGTCTCCTTGGGGGGAGATGAAAACTTAAATCTGGATTGTGAGAATGGCTACACAACTCTAAATTTACTAAAAATAAATCACTGAATTGTACATTTTAAATGGATGCATTTCTGGTATGTAAATTACACCTCAACAGAGCTATTTTTAAAAAGAGCCAATGACAACTGTGGTCTAAAGAGCAAGCTTCATGACTGTCCTTCTGTGACACAAAGCTGACTTCCTCCTGACTCTGCTCTATCATTTTAAAAGGCCTCAGTCATTAAATTCATGCAGGATATCAGGAGGAAGTATATATCATTAAAATACAGGAAAATCGGCACCACAAAATGTTTAAATAGTCTTACCCTGTGTTCCAGTGATTCCAAACCTTCTGCAATTGCCCAGGTACTGACCACCAAATCTACCTAACTCTCCATACATTGCCAATGCTATTTTTCTTGGCTAGACCTCCAGTTCTTGCTGAGGTGTAATTTACACCACTGACGAGCTCTAACACATAATTTGTAAGTAGAAAAAAGTTTACATGTTTCAGATCATAAAAGTGATGCTACTTACCGTAAAATGTTCAGATGGAAAAAACAGAAAAAAAAGAAAAGAAAAGAAAAAGCACATAGAAAGATACCCACTGCCCAGATGTAATTAGCTAACATTTTCTAATTGTATCCTAGACAAAGATGAAATGATTACTATACAACCTGGATCTCTTTTTGTATCAGTAAACACAGTCATATATCATTTTAAGGGCTGCATATTATTCTATCACAGGATTAATAAAATTTATTAGTAGTATCATTTAAATTGGTTATAAAGCTTGCCAAATATGAACAGCATGGATGTGAACATCTTTCTACATAGATATCTGCATATTTGTCTGATAAATTTCTAGAAGTAGAATTGCTAAATGAAGGGCTATTCACTTTTCAATTGAGGTTGATTTGATAAATTTCCTCCTTCCAGTATTACCATCTTATGTTCCTATCAGCCATGTACGTGAATACCCAGTTTGCCCAACACTGTCATCAATTTCTCCATCACTGCAAACCTGAAAGAGTTTAAAAAGGTATAGAAATTGTTTGTTTGCATCGCATTTATCTAATTACCATGGATGTTGGCTTTTCCTTTTTATTTAAAATTTATATTTCTACCTTTGAATTATTTTATACTGAGGTGTTAGCCTTTAGAATGATTTCTAAACGCTTTACGTTCAATATGTATGCTACTGAGTTAGATGCCACTGTGGCACTGGTGGACCTATTTTGTGGCTGGTTACTTATGTGGAACTCTTTCTGGCCAGGAGTCTTTGTCTCTAGTATCTGTGATTCTTTCATTTATTTACCTCTCTGATTCTCTGTAGATGTTGCCAAAGTTCTTTATGTATTTTCCACACTCAGGTGAGTTACTGAGCCTACTCCTCTGACCTTAGGAAGCCATTCTCTTGTGATTTCTGGAACTATATGCAATGAAATATGAGACGTCATTTAGAGTAGTCATTAATAATATGGGTACTGAAATGAGATCTGGAGTTGAATCCCAGTTCTGCAACTTAGTTGTTCAGTCCTCAAAAGTTGACTTGATTTCTCTAAGTCTCAATATCCTCATTTATAAAATGGAATAAATGATAATAACCCCCTGAGAGTGCTATTTGGGGGATCTGATGGGATGGTACATGTTATATACTTTTCAGTGACTGCCAAAAAATTCTTGATAAAAATAGCACTTTTAGTATTACTATTACAATAGAGATGAAGGACAGATGGAAATAAATGGATTTTTTGGAATTGGAACTGTGTCTCATTGATACACTAGAAAATAAGTGATCATACAGTAATCCATCTGAGTTCCAGGATCTACCGGAGCATCAACTGAACCTAGAAACCATCAAAGCGAAATGAAGCTGAACACAAACCAAATATTTATAGTCTTACCTAATTCCGCCTCTTTATTCCCAGTGTCATATGGCTTCACAACCCACCGTGCTTTCAACCAAATCCAAAGTCCAGAACATCGATCACCAAGCATATCAAGCTGAACACGGTGGGTGCTGGGAGGTGTCACAGTAAAGTACTGACTCTGTTACTACTAATAAACAGACTGGCACCGAACCATCAGGCTCACAGGCTTCTGTTTCCTCTGAAGAGTAGCCCACTTTTAGCCTAGGGCCCTAGATGTGAGCCATCCCAAACTTCCTACCTGGCTGCTGGAATTTAGGAGAACCTCATTACCAAACACGTGGGCAACAAAGCAGGAAAATAGATGCCCTGGATAAACACAGCTCCAGAGTTTCCATCTCTCAACTCAAAGACCTATTCCAGGCTCTAATTTCGAGTTCTATCTTCCTTATAGCTCTCCCGGCATTTGCAGAATAAACAGAATAAAAAGAGACAGGCGATTTGCCAGTCTTCATTCTCCAAGATGGACAGAGTGCCAAGAGGCACGTTTAGGGGAAGGGAGGGTCAGCTTCTGGCATGCCTTTAGCCCAAGCAACGCCACACATACCTCAACAGTACAGCATTCGTCCTGGGATTCCTTGTGTTGCTCAGCTGTGAGCAGTCTCTCCAGTATTATAGCAAATGCTGATGAGGACTGTGTTTTTTGCAAATATTTATGTTGCATAGGCAACTTCGAAGCTCCCATAGCAACCCAGCTGGTTCCAAGAAATAATGAAATATTAGTCTAGCCTTATGGAAGGCACCACACTGGCTCTCTGCGCAGAAGCCAAAAGTCATGGATACGGTGGGATTCAATCTGGGATTACAAACCAAGTCTCCTGACCTCCTTTCAGAGGCGTGTTCTACTATGTCACCCACTATTTCAGGAGTTGGTAACCTTTTAAATATTTTATACCAAAGATTTGTATTCTGAAACATTGCTATTGTCATGGAGGGAGCATGGGAGTGTCTGTCAACTGCTTCTTCTCCTGGTCCAAGATGGTGCCCTCAAGCAGCAGGAAGGGTGGGGTAAAAATTTGCTCAGCTTTCTATATATGCCCTTATAAATCTCAGCTCTTCAGGCTGTGGGTGGGAGATAGTAGGTGAACACTATGTTCCTTGTGGGTTGTAGACCTATAGATTCATTCATCAGATTATTTAAGTTTTAAAGAATAAGTGGACCTAAAGACATGAACTATGGTCAGGGAAGTTTTATTTATGGTCAAGAGGAACTGTCATGGCAGTAACAAGGCTTGACCAGTCTGGGGCATCATAAAATAAGAAAAGGTATTCCTTGAAGAGGTAGACCAGTGGTGAGCTAGTCTGAGCCTCACATAAGAAGAAAATAAGTATAACCTATAAAGAAATATATGCCCCTTGATATGGGCAAAAGTCACAGTCATTTATACCTTTTGGGCTATCTTCTCAGGCCACAACCTTGTCTATATAAAGTGTACCAATACTCACTCCCAGAGGTAGACACCCAACTCAAGAGTAGGCAACCCAATGGACGATCAGTAGCCAATGACATTTTCTCTCTCAGAAATCTGAACTAATTAATCACAGAAAGTGAGAATGTGGCGCTTAAGCTGATTTGAGATTAGTTTTCTTCTTTGCAAACAAAAGAGACCTACGTAAGACAATGAGAAAAATATATACATGTCTGTCCCCAACTGAAAAAACTCAACAGAACTCTTCATCAAAGGTAAGTAGACAAAGTAAAGTTGTCTTAGATTTAAGAGCTGGGTGTGGTTGACAGCTATTGTGATCAGAAGACACAAAATTTTTAATTTCAGGAGAGCAAAGAAGGAAGTCAATGTCCCAAAGCTGGAAAAGGCTGGAATACGTGGAAAGCCAGAACTCTGGGTTGACCAAGTAACTTGGCAGGCAGGAGGATCACCAGTGATTATATTGGAAAAGTTTCTTCCACTTTCTACCCTTTCTTTCTTTTGGAAAGAATACACGAATGTTCTTGATTGATGGAAAGTCCATACTCCTTCTAATCACAGATAGGAGGGTCTGAGGGCAGAATTCCTGAACTACCTTAGAATTCATTTCACCCCAGAATGGTCCACCTGGCAGCCCCCGGGAACCACCTTGGAGAGATACCATGTCTTACCGGTCAGAAGAGTAAATAAAACCAGGAGACTAATGATACTTATTATAGGAAATTAATAATAGCCATCACTGATATAACATCTACTATATGTTTCTACACTAAGAGGTTTATACATATTAACACATTTAATCCTGACAAGGCACTATTAGTTTTATTATCCCCCATTTTATAGGCACAGAGAGATTGAGTGGCTTTCCCAAGGTTGCAGACCTGTTAAAAAGTAGAGCTGAGATTGGAACACAGGTTTTCTGGCCCCCAAGTCCATGCTTTTAACCAGTGTACTTTACTGCCTCTATTAAGACTGGTGCTTAGCTGACTAAATTGGAGAGAACTTGGCAAACCAATCCCTGATTACCAGTTTAGAAGACAGCATCTTATACGTGGACCTTTCACAGAGGAGTTTGCATGAGGAAGCTCTGGAAAATCATAAAAAATGAAACAGGAATATTATCAGTAGCAAAATCTTAGACATAATGGCAGGTTCTGGAGGAAATAGATGAAGAGACAACTTGTAAGCATCCTCTCTAGTATATAAACCATTCCTGGGTGTGGCGGGCACTGCAGTCTTTGTTGCTGTTTAACACTTTGGGTACCTTTTTCTGAGGCTCAACTCTTCACTTTCATCTTTCCATGCTTCCTACCCTGCCAATGTCTCATCATTTTGATGGTTCTTGCTTGAATTCTCCTCGTTAGCCACGTGTCATTTGCATTAGGCAGTCCATAATTCGGTCGAGTACTCCAGGAAAAGTCCAACCACCGCTGAGTCTACTGCAGTTTTGAGGTCCTGTATCTCTTTTTGAGGTCCTGTATCTCTTTTTGTTCATTAAAACATTATACGATAAATTGCTGACACAGTCCTACCTTGTTGTATCCTTTTACTACTTTAGCAAGGATTCTTAACGTATACTCCAGCTATAAGACCCGTGAGTGGGTTTCAGGGCAATCTGAACCTCCTGAAATTTTATATAAACCATGTGCATGTGTCTGGCCATGTTTTTGGGGGGAGACTTTCTAATGCACTCATTAATTCTCAAATTGATTTGTGAAAAAGCCAAACCAAACTAACAGACACCTCTCCCAATTCTCTTCCTTCCACTTTCAAATTAAGCCAGAACAAGCACAGGACTTTTTCTCCAGTTGTTTCACAATGTACATGTTCCAACTGAATTCTAATCACAAAACTATGGCGTTTGACAGGACCACAAATGCCATCTATTCAAGACCTCTGCAGGCTACCTCCTTCCACAACTGGGGCCATTCCTTCCACCAGCCCCCACACACAGACACACACACACACAGCACCCCAGTCTAGTTGTCAGGACAGGTCCTTACCTTAGGAAGAAAAAGAGTTAAGGTATTTCAGATCAACTTTCATAGTACATCAAATCATCTTGGCTTTATATCTACCCATAATCTTTTATTTTTTATATGTTTAACAGTTTTATTGAGGTATAATTTATATAACATGAAATCAACCATCAGCCATAATCTTTCACTCCAGTTCTAATGGCTAGATTTCTGCCTTATTCCTTGCTCCACGATTCAGATACATGGACTCTGTGCTGTATTCTCTGCACCCAAGTCCCCGTCTTATAATGATGCCTGGACCATAGTCCCTCTAAATTTCCCAAATGTCCCTCAATGGACTGGAGTCCCGTTCCTTTTCCTTTTCCAAGGAAATTAGCACTTTGTAGGCCCCCTACTATATTTTGGGTACTGCTTGGTGCTTTACATACGTTCCCTTAGTTAATTCTCACAGTGTTTTGAATACATCATGTGTCCTTATTTTTCAGAGGGGAAACTGAGACTTAAAGCAGTGAAATAATTCACCCGCGGCCATCTAGCTACTACCTGACAGAATCAAGACAAACCTAACAGAGAGACGACTAGTGGCAAAGTCTATGCTTTGGTCATGGTCTACATTCTCCATATCAAATATCTACTGAGATCTTAATATTATTTGATCTCTGATTCCATTTTCCACCTTTTGTTCCTGTTTCCAGATTTTATTCCATTCTCCACTTCTCTGGATACCAGCTACTTTGTTTTCTATCTAGAAAACCCATATTCTTTTTATGTTTCTACTCTACAGTCTCTTTCAGTCCCTGCCCCCTGCCCAGCCCTGTGCCCTTCCACCCCAGGCCACCTCCTTGAGTCAGTCGTAAAGTTGTTTACTCTTCCTCTTCGTCCCTCAGATCCATTCATTCCTGACTCTCCATCCTCACTGTCAAGCTCCTGTTCAGACTCCACCATCTCTCAGTGATTGCTTCCTTTCTCACGGCTCTGTCTTCAGTCCTGCTTCCCTTCCCCCTCCATTCGTTCTCCACCCAGCATCACAGATGCATCATGACATCCCCCTATTTAAAACCTTCAGTGGTTTACCATTGCATGCAGAATAAAGTCCAAACTCTTCAACACATAACAAGGTCCTCTGTGATCTGGCCCCTGTCTTCTTCTCCAGCCCCATCTTCTGCCAACACAAGAGTTCATGCACCGTCACCCCATCAGAGTTTTAGCCACACTCAGCAACTAGTTAATCCCTGGACAAGCCATGATCTTTCAGAACTTCAGGACTTTGTACAAGCTGTTCTCTCTGATTCTGATTGTTCTGCCTTTCTTATTCACATTGTGTGACCTTCTAATCATCTTTAAAAATCTAGCTTGTAAGCTAATATTCGATGTGAAACCTTCAACTTCCCCAAGAGAAATAAAGATTTTCCCTTCGGGGGCTCCCACTGTGCTTTCCGTGTGCCTCCAGCATAGTTCCTCCTGCACTCTGGCGAATGGCATGTCTCTCTTCGCCATGAGAGTGCAAACTCAGTATTGACAAAGACTGCCTTGTTCCTTATTGACTTTCTATTCCCTGCATTTGGCACTGTGACGGGCATGCATCAGTGCCTACTGAATGGAGGAATAAATTACCTTTGCCTGTCACAGGCAAAATAATGTCCCCGCAAGGGACATTATTCCTAATCCCTAGAATCTGTGGACGTGTCACTTCACATGGCAAAAGGGGTATTTAGTTTGCAGATAAAATTGAGGCTACTCATCAGCTGACTTTACAAGATGATGATCATCTTGGATTATCCTGGGGGACCCAATGTAATCACAAAGGTCCCTATAAGTGGAAGAGGGAGGTAGGGGAAAGAGTCAGGGGAGACGGGACTGAGGCAGAGTGAGCCAGAGAGCACAGCATGAGAAGTCAGCCCAGTGTCGCTGGCTTTGAAGGACATGAGCCAAGGAAAGTGGGTGGCCTCTAGAAGCTGGAAAAAGCAAGAAAACATTCTCCTCTAGAGCCTCCAGAAGTGAACACAGCCCCGCTGATCACCTTGTCTTGACGCTAGTGAAACCTATGTCAGAATTCTGAGCTACACAACTGTAAGACAGTAAAAGTGTATGAATAAATCAGTATGTAGATAAATTTATGTTGTTTTAAGCCCCAAGTTTGTGGTAATCTGTCATAGCAGCCATAAACAATTCATACAATGCCCAAAGTACGTGTTGCTATCATAAGGGAGGACTACCAATCACCTTGGGAGAGTTGTCTTAGCTGCAGGTCTAAGCTTTCAGGTCCACTGGGATCCCTTGGATATCCTCAAATTACAGACTTCTCGACTCCCCAACCCCAGATGCTCTGACTGACTGGCCTGGCAGGTTGAGACTTAGAAACCTGCATTTGGACACATACCTACAGGTGATTATAATGCAGGTCGTATAAGAACTACATTTTTGAGAAACACTAACACTGCTAATATTCATGGGCTTCAGAGTTAAAGGGACCTTGATCCAACCTATGTACTAGTTGCACACACAGCCCCCACCCCTCTCATACACCAACTGCCACCTCTCTGCTGAGAGCGTCCCTTGTCCTGACCACTATCGACCTGTGTTGGATTCAATCAACTCTCAAAACTAGAGGCTCAGACAGGTGCCTCTGTCCCTGACTATGAAAACTCTCTCGGTGAGTATTGTTGCCTTCCCTTCATCCTCTCCACCTCTCCCCTCCTCTTACACGTACTGTGCATATACAGCTGACCAGAAAGTGACCAGCTATTTTATCTCATTTTTTCCCAAGAGCCAAACTGCTAAATCGTCTCCTAAACCGGGGTTGCTATGCAGATGGTTGTTATTACTTGCTGTAACCACTCAAACCTCCAGTTGTGGTACCTTTAGTACTGATTTGACAAGCTTACAACCCTTGAATGAATGTGTTTCCTTGGCTATCTTGAGCCAAAAGCTTTGACTAGATTTCCTATTAACATATCCTGCTGCCCTTTAGAACGGGGCTCTGAAACTATCTGTGCAAGAGAATCGCCCGAAGAGCCAGTTAAAAATGAAAGTTCCTACCTGTACTTTCAGACATTCTGATTCAGTAAGTTTGAGGGAGTGCTCAAGACTGCCCATTTTCAATAAGGACCCCAGGTGATGCTGAGGAAGGTGGTCCCTGCACCTGACTTTGAGAAGCACTGCTCTAGGGGGAGTTAGTTAACTTTCAGGAGATGGACACTGAACCCCTTATATTAATGATGGAAATATTGCAACCTTTCTGAGCATCCTAAAAATTTTTGCTCAAGACCCTTCCTTTCCCTTCACGCTGATTTAAATTTATTCATTATCTAAAGAACCCAAATTATTTCATTGTGAATCCTGTCTGTCTCTAGACTTTAAATATCATGATAAGATCTCCCTTGTTAAATGTCACCGAGACACTTTTTCTTGGCATACAAGGTTTAATGAAGGGTAAAAATATCACTTTTAAAAATACATGATGCTTCTGAGGCTATTGAGTGGAATAAGCCCAGGATGCAATTCTAGAACAGATAGGTCTAAAAGATATTTTCTGATGTAAAACATAGGCAAACCACCATTGTGAATGTCTTCCATTAGTTCTGCATCTATGGAGAATAGTGGCATAATGGGATTACAATATAACTCGGGCAATGCGGTGTGTTTATAAACCTCCATTTAGCCGACTTTAGGATAAGGAGTGTCTCCTAATTTAATCAGTCTGAACATTTGCCATTTCCAACACTTTGTATTTTGATGGATTGCCCATTCTGCCTCTTCCTTGATTGTTACGGAGCCATCTAACTGAGGAAAACAGCATTAGCCTGCAAAACAAATCACTCCGTGAAAAGGTCAAAGGAACACAATTTTCATTCTATTTCCAAAGAAGAGATGGAAATTCTAAATTGCAGAGCCCTCAATCCCACCCCTGCAAAGCACAAATGCTGTTCTGAAAGTTGGTCTTTGATGCTCATCAAAGCCCATTAAAACACATCAGACTGTACTTATTCAGTCAAATCCTTTCAGTGTATAAATTACTCTCAAGGGCTTTCTGAGGTGCAGGAACTCTTGGAGGCCTTGATAGGTGAGTAAGTGCATCGCCGCAGTGATTTACTAATGGACCCTGTGGCCTAAATGCGTTAATGCCCTCCCCAGGGGGCAGGCAGGCGTAATAGCCTAGTCATCTATTCCTAAAGGCCTTCCAAAAATGGATGTTATTATGGTGACACTCTCCTTTCAAGACAAATCTGAAGCCTGCCATACCACATTACATCTAAAATATTCTAATTCTCGGAATGAAACTTCTTAGGGCTAAGATTCACGTGCTCTTGCCAGCTCAGGCTCTCACCTCCATCGGTGTAAAAGAAACGCTCCAACAATGAAACAACAGACAATTCAAACTTTCTTCATTTCATCCGAATGAACTATCCAGGGGAAATCATTCGGGGGGTTTAAGTGTTAAAAGAATATGGAGTTGAAGGGCAAGTTTTGGGGTAGGCCTGAATCTTCCAAGACCTTGAAAAATCTGCTATGGGGTAAAGCCTTTCTAGGGTGGCAAGGAGGAAATTAAAGTTATTGGGGACATAGGGATTGGACACAAGAAAAGATACTCTGGTCAGACTCTTCCCCAGACCTTTATATAAAAACACGGCGTTGGTTCTTCAAACAACGGCACACACACTAGTTAAGCAACTTTAACTTCTAAACTGCAAAATATGTACCGTAAAGCACAAGTTGAAAAGGAAAGGAAAATGCCAGAACTTATTACTAACCTAATGTTAACTCTTAGCCCTTCCTAACTCTTAGCTCTTCAAATGCTGGCTGATCTTTCTCCCACCTACAGGTTGTCTCAAGCCCTTTTCAGATTTTCTGGTCCCGCGGTACCATTTTTTTCTCAGCTACTATTTTGAGGACAGGTATTCGTTTTCCGTATATTTATTTGTACTCCTACGTTGTTCTTAAATGGAGATACAGCAGGACAGGTATTAATTACCTATTTTAAATCTTTTCCAGTTACCTTGAGCATAAAGGACCAGAAGAGAGTAGTGTTATGTTAACCCACACAGCTTTGTCTCTCTGGGGCGCCCACGTTGCAGAGACTTGCCTGTTACTTCTTTCTCAAGGAGCTTTGAATCGCCTTTTGAAGAGCATACAAGCCCACCCTTCTGTTTCTGTCTTCCCCTCCCCCGATTTTCATTGTGTTTCTAATTCACTCATGACAGCTACTCCCTGTGGACACAGATCCGGTTTACTAAAGGTGCTATCCACAAAGAATCCCAAACAACGTGCCTAAAAACACTTGAAGACTATTCATTTTCATGATTTTCACATAACCTTGGGTTTTTACTTTTCTGCACAGGCACTCTCTGAACACTGAATCTTTATTTGTGTACATTGCCTCTCTGGTGAAGCTGCTCACACAAAATAAACTGGCAAAAATAAAATAAAATTTATTACAGGCAATCATCAAGATGGTCAAATATACCTATCAGCTACAGCCTGGCTGAGTTTGCATCATTTAGACGTGGTATTAACGTTAAGAGAGTCCAGGAGATTACTAACAGCATATATTTGCATGTTATTTTACAATTCATAAGCTCTTTCGCACATTGGGTCCACATTTAAGCAATGAAGGATTAAGGCTCAGAGAAGAGAATTGATTTGCCAAAGATCACAAAGCTGGTAAGTATCAGAATATATAATTTTCGCCTGGCATTTGGTAATCTGCAAATACACAGCTTAGAAGAATACACAGGCTAGAGTCCATGAGAACATTGTAACCAAGGGCCCAATTTTCAAAAAATATTAATTCAGTGGGTCCAAAGTCATTTTGAGAATACTCAGGGTAATAAAGAGCAGTTCATGAAGCTTTAACTCCCTGCCAGGATGATAGCCCCATTCTGAGTAAAGCAAACTAAGAGAGTTCTTTTTGCATAAAGTTGCCATGGGGAGACAGAAGGTGTGGGCAGGGCACAGCCATTAAAAGAATGACACAGCAATTGAGAATAGGACATCAGCTGGTTAAAACCCAGCTAGGCCCAAGATGGCAGAAAATTCAACTCCCAGTAGGCCCTGAGGTCCAAGATGGTGGGAGATTTGACTGACAGTACACCTTGAGCTTCATTATACACTCATTATAATATATTAACACGGTAAATGGCACTCCCACAGGTCAAAGGAACTCCCAGGCTAATCATAAAAGGTCAAAAGTGGGTGATGGCCCCCCATTCCTGGAAATCCCTGCCCCTTCCCCAAAGTAGTTGGAATAATCCTCCCACTTGTTAGCATATGAGGTTACTGAGCCCATAAAAACTAACCATCCCCCACACTCCATGGTCTCTGGCCTCTCTCTGTCCTCTTCAGACAGCCCCCACTCTGCCTATGAAGTATGTATGTACTTTTACTTTAAACTAAACACCGCCACACCTCGTGGCCTCTCTGGCCTTCTGAGATGGCCTATACTCCATGCAGTGTACCTTTCTGAATAAATCTACGTTCACTTTACTTCAGCTCACTCTTGAATTCTTTCCTGCGTGAAGCCAAGGACCCTCACTTGTTCGGGCATGTCCCAGGGACTCACCCAAGACCTGGGACATGGCCATCCTCTTGTGCCTCATCTTCCTGCAACAATGGCTCATGTTGGAGAGGAAGAAATTTTCCTCTGCCTTTCTAGGTTCTTCTGGCTGGTCTAGGAATTAAGTTGACATGAGACAGATTAACAGGAGAAAATGAAACCAAAGTTTGATAACTTGTACACATGGTAGAGACCCAAGAAAACTGAGTAACTTACCAATATGGCTGAAACCCTCACCTTAAACACCATCTTCAACTAAAGATAAAAAAGGGTGTTGAGGGTAGGGGTTTGGGACTTCGAAGGGGAGGAAGACAATTGATATGGAGATGGGAAAGCTAAATATTTGGTATATAAATGTTTGCTGGGCCAGGCAGAGACAATGGGACCCAGAGAGGAATTTTAACAAACAAACTGTGCTGGGTTCCTCCCTGTCTACACACCTAGTTCATACTATGGTATTTATGGTGATAGCCCCCTTCCTGGAACAGGTCCTCTGTCTACATTCTTTAGGCAGCTAGGGGGAAGGTCAAAGGTTCTTCCTGAGTTTGGGGGGGCCTTGATTATGTTCAGCTCAACATAATCCACATGCCAAAGATTTTGGGGTGGCAAGTTTTGCTGCCATACACTCACATAATGAAAACTAGATCCTGTCACTCTAGTCATTAGTAGCTTGTTTAAAACTCTGCTCAGTAGGGATGACCCAAATTGGATGACAATGAACTGACTAGATTATGTATACCCTTTGGTAGGTACCAAGTCAGGTACATACTGATTTCAGGGTGTATGCCAAAGGGTTGCATCCTCAAGTCTCAGACTTCAAACAGTCCTAATGCACAGACCAGCTATGGAAACACTGACACTCAGTGACTGTACTGTCAAAGAGTATCTGTCCAAACCCTCACACTCAGGTATCCTGCCCATAGGCCCTTATAGAGATGGTAAAATGAGTTTCTCTCTCGTGTTCACTCTTAATGGGCCAGAATAAAACACCTAGGCTCTTATTTCTCCTTTTCTTACATTGAAAAAGTGACTTGATCACACGGCTGTTGTATCACCACGAAGACTATGCCTCTTGCCATTGAGTGGTAGAGGCTCCCTCTGGGAGGAAAACCTTTTCCCCTATTGTCTTGTGTTCAGTAGTTGGGAGGTCTGCAAATTAAACTGGCAAAAGATAGATTAGCAAGACAGAAAAAGATTTGATTATGTACGTATGCATGTTGAGATCACAAAGAAATGTGACTCAAGGAGGCAGTTAGAATTGGGGGCTTATATACCATCTTACTAGGGGATGAGGAAGGGCACAGGGGTACTTCAGGGAGAACAGATGACTTTTAGGAAAAATAAATGGGCCCTTAGGAGAATAGATGGGAAATATGATAGGTTTATGACAACGTCTATTTAAGCGATTTCTCATCCAGGTGCTGGCTGGTGCTGACTTCTCCTCTGCAGTGATGAGTCAATCTTCTGTGGCTGTGAGGGGATTGATGACAGTCAAATTCTTTGGGGAGGCTTTGCTTTTAGGAAGATAAAGGGAGTTCTGAAAAAGCCTCTTCCTGCAGCTGTTGATTCTCAAATGCCTTCGGCTCAAAATAATGCTGATGCCGCTGTGGCATATTCTAGACCCCTTCAGCACCAAAGCTTTTGCCAAATGACACTGCAGACTCCCTTGTTAACTAACGAGACTCTGCTTTAATGTTTTCTTCCCTGACAGATCCTCCTGGCAATCAGTTCTTCACTAGGATTCATCAACATTTATTGGTAGCTGGTCAAATATACTGGATGCGAAAATAACATCGTCACTGTCTTGGACAACTGAGGGTCTGTTTACCTTGTCATTACAAGTATCCTGATATGATTTAGAGTTCCTCTGAATACCTGAAATGTTTAGCATCACCAAGTTTCATTGGGCTATATGACTGGGGGATAGATTGTACTATGAGTGTGCTTTTTGAAAGAAGGGTAAAAGATCATGGCTAGACTGTTTGACCAACGGCCAGTAGGATTTAAATGGAAACATCAAATGCACATGCACTGTAGTGACAAGGGAAGGATGTCTGTAGAAGAAATATTAAGATTCCTAAGAATTCCTTCTATGTCTTCTATAACTTCTATATAGTTTCTTATAAATATATATAGTTTTATAGATACATTTTTCCTTATGAGGACATGTTTCTGGCTTTCCAATGAAAATAAACAGCAGTATATAGTTCAGTTTTCAAATATCTGCTTGATAAAGCACTTTTTAGAGTGCGCCTGTGGTGACAGGAAAAAGCGATGAGTAAATTTCCTTGTGGTACACAGAATAATGACCATCCCCAAGATCTCCATTTCCTAACAACCAGAACCTGTGAATGTTACATGATATTGCATAAGGGACACGGAAAATGTGACTAAGTTTAGGATCTTGAATTATCTGAATGGGTCCAATGTAAGCACAGGAGCCCTTAGAAGAGAATGAGGGAGGCAGGAAAGTCAGAGAAGGAGGTGTGACAAGAGCAGAGATTGGAGTGCTGTGACTGCCGGAAGAGGGCAAGGAGCCAAGGAATGCTGGCAGGGTCTAGAAGCTGGAAAAAGCAAGGCATCAGTTCGCCCCTAATCCTCCGGAAGGAAAGCAGCCTTGACGACACCTTAATTTCCACCCAGTGAGACAAGTCGGTCTCCTGACCTCCAGAAATGTAAAATAATAAATTTGTGTTGTTTTTAGCCACTAAGCGTGTGGGAATTTGTTACAGCAGTCCTAGGAAACTAACAGAGTACTATTTATCATTCTGTTTATACTTTCATTTCCTTAAATCAGGGCTTGCTTATGCTTTGACTGAGTTTAGTCCCTGGCAATAAATACAAGAATGTGACATTCTGATATTTTTGCAATGAAAAATACCATTTTTATGCATGAAGTTTCTCCGTAAGACTTCAGTCAAGCCATAATTAATTAAAGGAAAAAACACAGCTTATTCATTTGATGTATGACAAAAGCATAATCCAGTAACTGTTGTTCTTCCCTGCTGCACCCAAAGGCACAAATTTGTGAAGACCAGAGTAAGAAATATACTCATAAGAACTCATATCCTAACCACAGAAAAAGCAGTCAAAGTCCACAAGAAAATGTGGCACTGGCCTTAGATGATCACACGGACGGATGCCAGGTAGATGAGGACGTAGCCTCCGACCTTTCAGAAGATCTGCTTCTGTGTCTGACCTGGTGGACCATCTAGACCAGCTTTCAAAGGAAAAGCCTCATTCCCCCTGGTCCCTGATTGGAATGATCAGCTTCCGTCAAAGCCTGCCTCCCCGTAATCTTGCCCTGCTTCTTGATCCTGATCATAACCCAATTTCTGATCTAAGGATCTGCCAACATAAAATGCTCCTCCACAACTTATTCTGACTACATCCCAGAGGTAGGTACCCACAACCAATTTAAATAAAGCCTGTTCCCACAATGTATTGACTCAGAATTCGTGTCCCTTTACAACCCTGCTTGTACCCCATCCCATGTGTTCCCAATTTCCATCCTTCACTGGCCTAGAACCACAATTTCACCCTAGGTTGGACAATTTGAAATAGGTTAAGCATTAAATATTAAATCTACTGCAGTTGATGCAGTGATATTAAGATGGCGTGTGAGCACTGTCACAGCTCAGAGCAGCTGCACCTAACACATGGAAATGCAGGAACTCAAATCAGGCCCGCCCGATTCCAAAGCTCATCTCTTAAACACTATCATAAATTAACTTCAACACTTTCACTCAGAAAATCCCCAGCAATTTCCGAATCTACCGTCAATAGAGAATCATTCAATCCTCGTGCCTACACAGGTTGCCAGGATATGCCCCCCAGAGCTATTTCCTAACAAACAGTAGAACTCGAGTTATACTGCCTTCTGCCCCAACCTTGCCCTCCACTCACTTCCTAAATCATCTTAGTTAATATGATAAGCTTTTATATGCTAAATATTTAATGCTACCAGGTTGTGTTTCATCAGAGTTTACACTCAGAAACCAAAACAATGATGGATGTGAGAATTTCAAGACCTCAAAGAAGTATATATTTTAGTGATACCTTTCCATGTGCCTAAAAGTAACAGAATGAAGCCGCCTGTATCTAGGAAAAGTTAGGTTCATAAAACACTAGAATGAATATCCTTAAAATGAAAGAAAGCTTTTTTGGGTACTATCTGTTGCCTCCTAAAAACTAAAGATCAATGCCTGTTTCCCAAAAGGATGCTCAGTGCCTAAGCCAATGCACACTTACACTGCTGATGACGAAGAACTGTCCTTCCTGCTCTGCGGTAACACTTCAGTGGCCAATGAAACGTGGGAGAATCGCTGGGTATTGAAGGTTGATGGGCCCCAACTAAATTTTGTGATTACAGAATTTGAATTTTCTCTAATGATATTTATTCTCGTTTAGAATAGAGGCTGAAAAGAAGCTGTAGCCATATTCATCATAATAGAAGGAACAGAATGAGGAGATGGGTGGCGAGGAGGGTGGCATTCCTTTGCTTTCCTTTTTTTTTTTTTTTTAACATTTTTTATTGATTTATAATCATTTTACAATGTTGTGTCCAATTCCAGTGTAGAGCACAATTTGCTTTCCCGTCTTTTCTTCTTGTCACCATATTTTCCACCTTACACAGCAATTTTGGAACATGCTACATGGAAGCAGTTGATGGTGGTGGTTAAGAACTGAGGCTTGGGAGTCAAACCAACCCAGCTTCCGATTCCAGTTCTGCTATGCAAAAACCCTGAGTCTTTGGAAAAGCGTAACGTCTCTGAGCCTGAGTCTTGTTATGAAGATTAAGGAATATAACAGATGAGCTGACATTACAATTCTCAAGAAATGTTTGTCATTGCCATCAGAAAAAGAGCTTCCAGAGCTAGAGACTGTCTAGCAAGTTTGCAAACCAGTCCAAATTGAAGAGCTTCTCTTCCAGAACAAATGTAAGGAAATAATTGATAAAATGTATCAGAACTTTATTTAGTGTGGTGAGGACTTTTGCTTCCATTCATGACAGAGTCACCAGTACGGTACTTGTCCCACAGGTTTTACAAATGCTAGAAAACTGGACAAAAATGTGAAATGTCTGTTTTCATAGATGGCACAAAAGACTGTGCAGATTGGAAATCCTTGGGAAGAAGGAAACAAATCAGATGGGCCCCAGAGGTATGCATGTAGGTCCCATCAAGTCTTTGGCCGACTAGGAAGATGTTCCTGTGGAGGGTGACCCTCTGTGAGGCCAGGCGAAAAACCACCACAGGGGAGATGTAAGCGGAACAATTTCTGGAGCTCACACATGACTGTAGAATATTCTAGTTCACATCAGCTAGCAGGGGTCAGCAAACGCTTTCATTCAAGGGCCAAAGCATAAACATTTTAGGCTTTGTGGGTCATTTATGATGTTGGTCACACAATTCTTTGTTTATTTTAAACTATGCCTTAAAAATGGAAAATAATTCTTTGCTCCCAAACTATTCAAGAACAGTCCACAAGCCAGATTTGACCCACAGGTTATAGTCTGTAGAACTCTGAGCTAGAATGGAGACCTCTCCAAGCTCTAGGAGTATTCAGTAGAAACCCAAAAGGTCACACTGTAGGAATAGCACTAAACTAGATACAGAATAAAGGACAGTCTTTTGACTCACACCAGCAAAGCTTAAACACACACTTTAAATGAATCCACAACAAGAAAACAATTTTAATATAAGAAGACAGGATGTTACTAACATATTAGAGATACTAATAGGGCAATTAGGCAATATCAACAATAGTTTTATGCCAATAAACAACAATCAGATGAAATGGACAAATTTCATGAGTGACACCAATTATGAAAAGTGACATAAGAATAAATAGAAAATCTGAATAACCTCATAACTATCAAAGAAATTGAATTCCAAATCAAAAACCTTCAAACAAAGAAAACTTCAAGCCCACCTGGCTTCTCTGATGAGTTCTATGAAACATTTAAAAAATAAGTACTACCAACCTTACACAAATACTTCCAGAGGAGAGGAAGGAACACTCTCCACCTCACTCTCTGAGGTCCATATTACCCTTGTGCCAAAACTAGACTACTACAAAAAGAAATCTGTTCACCAGTATCCATCATGAACATAGAAAAAGTCTTTAGTAAACACTAGAAATCCAGCAATATAGAAAAAGAATAAGTGAGACTTACCTCAAGATTGCAAGGCTGGTTCAATGTTGTAAATCAATCAATATGAATCACCACACGAACAAACTAAAGAAGAAAAATCACATGATCATCTCCATAGATGCGAAAAAAGTGCTTGTGAGAAATTCAACAGCCATTCATGATGAAAATTCTCATTAAAAAGGGCGTCTACAAAAAACCTACTGCTAACACCATACTTAAGAGTGAAAGACTGAATGCCTTCCCCAAAGTCAGAACGGAAGGCTGTCCATTCTTACACTTCTGTTCAACATTGTACCTGATGTCCCAGCAAGTGCCATCATACCAAAAATAAAAGGAAATAAAAGGCATGTGTTTTGGAAAGTGACAGATACTTTCCAACAGCATGAATGAGTTTGGTCTGTTTTGTAAATTAATTTTTGTATATTAAGCTTAAAAGCTGTGAACTTACCAAACTCTATCAGTTCTAGTACTTTTTTGGGTAGATTTTGTAGGGTTTTCTAAAAGAATTTTAATTTTTCTTTTCCAATATGATTTCATTTTTAATAAAAAGTACAAAAACAGGCAAAACTCATCTCTGCTGTTAGAACAGTGTCTGATACTTGGCAAACACTGAGTAAATGTTAGTTACTATTTTATTTGACTTACAAGTATTTTAAATTAAATTGGAAACACTAGCATGATGCAACTTTATAGTATACGTGTACCTCATGGTAATGACTTTCTAAACTCTTGAAATACCCAAGATGATTCTAGAAATCATCTGTCAGGTCTGCTTTGTAAAAGAGATTTTTCTAAGAATAAAAAGTTGTTTTAGCCTTAGGTGATGTGTATGATTAAATTAATTCACTCTAAGTTTTAGTGTTGCCCTCTATGTGTCTTTAATATTTAATTAGGGTATAATTTACATATGGTGAAATACATTAATCTTAAACATAAAGTTCAGTCAGCTTTGACAGATGCATACAACTGTGTAACTAACACCCCTATCAAAACAGAGAACATTGCCATTATGCTAGAAAGTTCCACGTTGTCCCATCCTGGTCACCCCTCCCCTACAAGAGAACCATTAATCAGTTACCACCACTAGTTAGTTTTCAGTTAGTTTCAGAACTTCACATAAATGAAACTGTACAGTATGCTCTTTCCTGTGCCAGGCATCTTTCACTCAGCATAATGTTAATATTTTTATTTTCTTGTGGTAAGAACACTTTAACGTGAGATTTACCCTCTTAATAGATTTTTTTCTAACTTTTTTCAAACTACTGGGATCTGAGGGCATTATGGTTATATGTCATGCCATTCTCAAGGCAAAACTCATATATTTTAATTGGAGGTTAAGGACTGCATTACTATGTGACATGGATGTAGGGTCCCTATTTTCTTCAGGACTATTATATTACAATAGTCGGAGGCAATATGGTATAAGATAAGAATATAAGCTTTGCAGCAGACCCAGGTACTAATCCCAGTTCCACTATTCACAAGCTACGTCACTGGCCATGTTACTTAGAACTCTTATGAGCCTTGGTTTCCTCATCTGTAAGTGGGGCTAATATTATTTTCCTTGCCAGGGTGTAGTAAAAATTTGAGACACGAATCTGATACTTGGTACTATAACCACCTATTATTATGCCTGGCACACAAAAGGCATTTAGTAAGTGGAATTATTAATACAAAATCATTCTGTCAAAGTGCCACCATTAAAAATTGACTCCTTTGGGTTAATTGAGTTACTCACTTAAACAGAGTTATTCCTAGCCCAAGTTGTAAAATAACATAATTTGCCTCCAGCATCTACATTTAGACTCCCCTTTTTATGCCCTTCTGTCCTTAAATGGGTATTTGGTTAGAGAGAGAGAAAGATCAGAGAATGTTTGGGAGAATATGGAACAAAGAGAAATTCCTATTTCTAGTTTAGATTTGTGCCTTCGGAAGTCGGGTGATAGATGTGACATGTTTAAGAACTTCTTTTTCCAGGAAATGGAGCTGGACCAGACATACGATATAAATTTCCCTGATGTTATGATAGAGTTAGTGAATTATCATTTAAGGACTACTCTTCAAACATGACTAAAAATATATATGTATGTGTCTTCCCCCAACTTCATGTATTTCTGATTACCTTAATCATTCATTACTTTCTCAAACATTACGACATAAAAGTGAGGAATGGTTTTAAGTTAAAAAAATTTGCAAGAGAGAACATAATAGGGAACAGCTGCAGCCATGAATTTTATGAATGCTTTGTTGAAAGTAACATTAAATGGCAAAATCAGTTCACAGATTAACGCTGCAGTGTTTTATGCGATGCGGAAAATTCATCATTCTTGCTTATCTATGGTGAGAAGAATGTGAAATAACTTACCTTGATTTTTACTGGGTAAACACCATCATCCATTTTGCAAGGACCTAGTATATGTGCAAGACGCTGTGGAGATAAAGACAAAGTGCATACATTCAAAGAACTTAAATTAGGAAACAGACTGTATAGACAAATATGAAAGCCCCGTATCAAGATCAGGGCTGATGGGTAAGTGTCCCTGGTTATCAGGCACTATCTAGTTCCTGGGCTCTGGGTCCCTTCTCCCTTCTCTACATGAAGTAGACACCCCCCAAGCCTCAACCTATCCACATAGTTTCTGCCCTTGATAAATACAAATTTAAGGCTTTTCAGACCAAATTTTGCAACATTATGGCCTGCAAGCCAAATGAGGCCCAGGAACAGATTTGTTACACCGTACATATTTTGTTGTTGTGGTTTAGTTTCAAATCAATGATTTGTTTTGTTTTGTTTTTTAATTGAAGTATAGTCACTTACAATGTGTCCATTTCTTGTATACAGCATAATGTCCCAGTTGTATGTATGTGTGTGTGTGTGTGTACACATACATATATACATATATTCATTTTCACATTCTTTTTCATTAAAGGTTATTAAAAGATATTGAATATAGTTCCCTGTGCTATAAAGAAGAAATTTGTTTTTTATCTGTTTTTATATATAGTGGTTAACATTTGCAAATCTCAGACTCCCAAATTTATCCCTTTCCACCCCCTTTCCCCTGGTAACTGTAAGTTTGTTTACTATGTCTGCGAGTCTGTTTCTGTTTTGTAGATGAGTTCATTAGTGTCCTCTTTTTTTTTTAGATTCCACTTTGCTTGAATTAGTTGCTCCCATTTTTATAGTGTTTTGTTTCCCTTTATAATTCAGATCTCCAGCTTCTCTTGGGAGTATCAAAAGATCTGGCAACACTAGATCCATCTCCCACGTTAGGACAATCAGCTGTTGCTAAATCAAAGCCCTCTTTAGACAGGACAGAGGAGCTCCAGTTCTTCCAGAGGCCTCATCCCGCCTTTTTGTTCCTCACGCCTGGCTTGGTTCACTCCCTTTACCTCTCAGTCTCTAGAAGCACTTGAGTTTGTGACCCCTGGTCTAGCCACACTCACAGACTCAGCATGAAATCTCACTCAGGTCTAGTTCTGATCTCAATTTCAACAATTTCTCTGACCACATCCCTTGTGTCAGTAATCCTCTAGTGCTGGCAGCTCCTGACTTTGGACTTTCTGCTCTTACCTCCACCTCAACAATTCTTCTTACTGAAAACTCTACCCCCCAAGGGTGTGGCCCTTGAGAAAGGCCAGGTTGAACCCCACCCCCAGGAAGTATTTCACTTCACCAGGAGGCATTTCTGATTTGGAACCATCTTCCCCCCAGTCCCAAAGAAATTATAAAGCTACGCTGTGATCTACCTAGTGGCACTGATATTTCAAAGATGGGGAAACATTCTAAGATAAGAAACACAGAATACTCTCTTATAACCAGTTTTTGCTCTTTGCTGAAATGTACTCTGAATAAAAAATAAATATTAAAAACAAAACAAAATAACTATACCCCCAAAGAACTGGCTCAGACCTTATTTGAAATCACTTGATGACCATATACCTTCACCCACTGCCACTGGATTTAGTGTAACCAGTAGTGATGAGGAGATGTGCTTGGCTGATTAGTCAAATGGAACAACTATTTAATTGTATGCACGTATAATCTGATACAACAAGTTCACAAGCCTCTGAACCAACCCAAGATTTCTACAAAACCACTATCTCTCTTCAGAATATGTAAGAATAGGCAGTGATGAAATCCCCATTGAAGTAACTGATTTCGGCAAGGACCATCAGGGAAAATGAAAACTACTAGGTGATAGGTTGATGGGGAACTCCATATTTACATAGTGCCAAAGGATCACCCGCATGGATTACTTGCTAGCTGAAAGGGGGGAAAGGTTAATTTTTCAACAGAGCAAGCTGGCAGTCACCATCTCCACCCAGCCGTCACATTAACCCAGTGATCCCTTCACTAATACGGAGTCAACCATACATTATGTGGTTCTTCACGTGATGCAATCTGCAACACACAGCCTCATCTATGAAGCAGTCATATGAATAATGTTTAACCTGAATCCAATAAGCTTGAGATCTAAATTCCAGTTTTCAGAACCAGAAGGAATAGAGGAATGCATTCAGTGCTACCACAAAGGAAAACAGGTAAATCCAAAAGGTGATTTATTCTAAAGAACTATACCCCCAATCTGTTCAATCGTCAAAATCATGGAAAGAAGAGAAAAAAAATACATACATGTCTAAGTAGAGAGAGATTGATCTGATTTTAATTAAAAGCATGGGCAGGAAATTCATCAAAGAAATTTTCAGTATAAGCAAACAATGGTTTGCTCATTTGCAGAAAGAGAAATGGTTGGCATAACATCTGGGTAGAGGGAAAGCTGTGAGGACAGATTCAGGTGACCACTAGCTCAGGAAGGTTCAGCTTGTCACTGACACCCTGGGACTCATTAGATATTAAGCCAAGGTCCTCCAGGCTTCTGGATCTTCCTAACCCATCCTTTCCTTCATTAAATCCTCACTCATCAGGTATCAGCTTAGACACGCCTCCCCCAGTTTTGCTTTAGCTTCATTCTTGTGTGTTCCCATAGTGCTCTCTTCTTCTGTCATAGGACTTCACACACTAAGTTACTAATGTCTCTCCCTCTGAGGGGAGAGTCTCTTCTACAGGACAAAGCTAGTTATGTCTCCAGTGTCTAGTCCAGCGTCTGGCACGGCACAGGCATTCAGGAAATGTGGCATACCTCGTTACTTAAAATTGAATCATCTTTAGGTCCTCTCCTGAGATTTGGAGCCTAATTCTTATTTTTTTAAAAATTAAAATACACTCAGTTTACAATGTTTTGTTAATTTCTGTTGTACAGCATAGGGATTCAGTTACACACACACATATATATATTCCTTTTCATATTCTTTATCATTATAGGCTATTACAAGATACTCAAAATAGTTCCCTGTGCTATACAATAGGACCCTGTTGTATATCTATTTTATATACAGTAGTTTGTATCTGCAAATCCCAAACTCCCAATTTATCCTCCCACCTCCTCTTTTCCCCACTGGTAACCATAAGTTTGTTTTCTATGGCACCACATCTGTTTCTGTTTTGTAAATAAGTTCATCTGTGTGATTTTTTTTTTAGATGCCACATATAAGCGGCATCATATGGTATTTCCTTTCTCTTTCTGGCTTATCGGTTAGTGCACAGTACTTACATGGAGTCTAATTCTTAATTCCTCCTAATAACTGAGGCCCAGTTATGTAACAAGATAGGATTTCATTGCCCAGCTGCCTGCAAGTCTGTCTTAATATCGCCTCCCAGCGGAATGTTATTATGCTGCTCTGTTCTTCTGTCAAGGCAGTCCTGTTACTTAACTTTCTAAAATGTCAAACTCAATGTCACTATTCTTCCTTGTTCTATCAAAACGCTGAGATTTTCTGTGGGAATTTTTAAATACCTGAGATATGAGTAGGTTGAATGGCATCTTAGTGACACATTAGTCCTCAAAGTCCATTATCTGAATGGCAGTTAAGTTCGGTATGAAAGAGTCATCCAATTGAGTTGTTTCTATTGAACGTGATCCAGATATTCACTTATTGTCACTCTCCCCTAATTGTCAGCACTTTCCTCCTGTAAAATCCCAAAGAGGCTATCACATGTACGTCTAGTTTAAATTTTGAGTGTCTTACTATCTCTGGTCTTGCAGATATCTCTTTGACATAATAGGCAAGCCTACAATATTTTGCCAGGCAGAAGCCACCGACTCCATGTGAATCCAAAGTAGAATACATTTACTAGGAATGCTGCTTTCATGGGGTTGAACAGAGAATGCTTTGCTAGAATTAGGGGCCAGTTATCTTCAAATCTGCCACTCACTGGGCAGCGTTACAGCATAAGGATGTTTATTAGCTAGTAATTCCTTACATTTTTTGAAAGCACCATCAGCATGTTTCATGCATAGAATAAATGAGGTCCTATAAAGATCCACACATCACATGAAACCTCTAGGAAGCAATCTTGTCCTCATTCTGGAAGCTAATAAAGGGTAATAAATAGTTTTATGAGGTTTTGAAAAAAATGAGTATTTGGACCAGTTTGTCCAGGACAGGCAAAAGAATTCAACAGTTTAATACATCCTCAGAGTTTCACAGAGACAGTACATTATCTCTCATTTGCCTCACTGCTGACTTTGGTTAATTGTCAATGGGGCTTGCTGCCAAATGATGCTGCAGTTGGCCAAGTTGCAGTCAGCACCCGCCAGCCTTTTTGATTATCTGCCATTCTAAGCTTCAGATGCAGCAACCAGCACAAATGGTCAATGCTGTGATCGGCCAGACCAGTCCTTTCTTGGGCCCGTCATCAACAGGCTCCAATGTCATATCGATTTAAGAGCCTCAGAGGGTACTTCCCTAACCACCTTACCTTTCCCCATTTTTCTTCACAGCAATTACCACTCTCTCTCTCTTCCCTATTAGAATGTACCCTCTATGATGGCAGAGTTCACCACTGTTCCCAAGCACCTGCAATAGTACCAGGTATACAGAAAGTGCTCAGTAAATATTTGTTGACTAAAAGAATAATCATGGCAGCCAACATTTATTGAAAATTTACCATGCTACACACTGCTCAGTGCTTTCAGCATTTCACTGCACTTAATCCTCATGAACATCACTATGAAGGAGGTGCTATAATTATTCCCATTTTATAGTTGAGGACATTTAGGATTGGAAGACTTAGTTTTGCTTAGGACTTACGATTATTGTTACTACATCAGTAACCCATAAGAAACAGCAGGGAGGAAGGGATATTTAAGAATTTAACATACTTCGGATACCTATGGAAACTAATAATACCTAACACTTCTGGAAAACTTTCTATGGGCCAGGCTTTACATCTCTTTAAATCTTACAGCAACCCTACGTGGTAGTACGGTTATTATTCCAATTTTATAGATTAGGAAACTGAGGCACAGAATAGCCAAGCAACTTGCCTGAGGTCTCACAGCTAGCAAGTGATGGAGTTTAAATCCAAACTTGGTTAGTCTGGCTCCTGAGACAAATCCCTGAAGACTTGTATAAGTGGAGAGACTAAAGTGGGGTAGAGAGAAAGGAGAAGAAAGGAAATAATATTTTATAAATATTATAATATGCTAGGGATTTTTACATTGATTATACAAATGTTAGAGACTTGCACATATTTTATATAATCCTCAAAAAAAAAAAGGGATTATGTTCTATTATCTTCAGTGTATGGATGAGGCAAAGGTCACACAGCTTGGGAGTATTCTAATTTCCAGACCTAGCCCGTTTCCACTATCCTTACACTGCCTGGAGAATAAGTCAGCTTAGGGAGAGAAAAAGGTTAGAAGAGAAGAGAAACAGACAGTAACCAACTTCAGGAAAGCCTAACTTGAGAAGAGCAGAGTACGGGAATCACAGACACATAAAAAACCAACAGCAAGAAAAGATGAAGATTAGTTTCCACAATGACAGAGAAGGATTTTGTTGGAGGTATGGTGTATGAGTTGCATGCTGGAGTCATTAAGAACACTGTTCAACTTGGTTCTGCTCCTAACTGGGCTGCTTACTAGCTTTGTGAATTGGGGTAAGGCACTTTAACTCTCAAAGCCTCAGTTTCCCAACCTATGTAATGGGTACTATCATAGTGCCTTCCCTCAGAATGCCATTGAGAAGATCACCTGGTAGGTACCATGTGCTCATTAAATGCTAGTGACCTATTCCAGGAGAACCAGGGCAGAGACAAGTGCTTAATTTCATTACATCCTCTCAGCACCAAATCCTGGCCTGGTCCCTGCTTTTCACACAGTATTAGGCACTGAAGATAGAAAACATAATACCTTTTTTTTAGGGGGGTGGATTTTTTAAATTAATCTTTTTTAAATGGAGGTACTCAGGATTGAACCCAGGATCCCTGTGCATGCTAAGCATGTGCTCCACCACTAAGCTATACCGTCCCCTGAAAACGTAATTCTTAAGGACCCTTTATACATAATTGCTGAAATGCTTGAGCATTGTGAATTTGAGTAATGGCTAGATGAGCTTGATCATGTTTTTGAGTTATGGCTGACCCTTTCAAGCTTGTCCGTAAATTTCCTGGGTATCTGAAAGCTGCAGACAGGCCCCAGCATTCAGGCCCCAACGTCTGTGGAATTCACACTGGTCCTCTCATGTGTATCTTAACACTCTGAATAAGGGCTCCCTAAAAGATAACTTCCCACTCCAGTCCCAGTTGACCCACTTGCCATACGTGTTCTTTTCTGAAATACCCATAAATCAATTCTTCTCCAATTACTTTGTCTTTTCTACAGAATTTTCCAGTATCTTTGCCAGTTCTGTATTTCCAACCTTAGTTGTCTCCGCCTTGGTGCATCAGCCCACTGACTACCAGACCACAGACTCTTCAGCCTCTAAAAATAGTGAATTTTTCCTCGGCTTCTTGAGTAAAGTGGGAGTTGTAAGCTAGGCGGTGTCTGGGGAGCTTCCACAAGAATTATCACAGCAGTGCCCTATGAGGTTGGGGTCCTCTATCCTCATTTTATAGACAAGGAAACTAAGGATAAAAGAAAACAAGTGACTCAAAACTACATAGCTTTTGGGTGGCGTTACAGTCTAAATATTTGTGTCCTCCCCCATTCATATGCTGAAACCCAATGCCCACTGTGATGGTAGCTGGAGGTAGGGCATTTGGGAGGTGATGATGTCATGAGGGGGACTCCTCATGAAAGTGATTAGTATTCTTACAGGAGAGACCCCAGAGAGCTCCTATGCCCCTTCCTCTGTGTGAGGACAGAGAGAGAAAACAATAGTCTATGAACCAGCAAGCAGGCCCTCACCAATCACTGAGCCTGCCAGCACCTCGACTGTCAACTTCCCCACCCCCAGAACGGTGAGCAATGAATTTCTCTTGTTTATATGCTACTCAGTCTATGACAGTTTTGTTATAGTGGCCCTAAAGGACTAAGACAGATGGCAAAGCTGAAACAGGCTAATGGGGACCGTCAGACTCCAAGTCCAACATCCTGTCTACTTTGCTAAAGGGTGATATTCAGCTAAGCTTTAGGATAGCCTGTATTTTGGCTTAAACAACTTATTTCTGTTTGTACTGTAGGGACGCGAGGCACAGTGCATGCTCCTGAGGCCATAGTGAAGATGCCTTTTTGCTGAAGAGACGACAGTGACAAATGTCTGCTGATGGGTCAGAATGTGCTACGTCCTGCTCTGCCTCCATCCAGCACATTCTGCTCCTTCTGATCAGAATATACTTTCGCTTCTTCCTTTTACCAAAGGAACTCCTACTCTACCGTGGTAGGCAAAATAATGCCTCCTTGACAAAGATGTCCTAATCCCCAGAACCTGTGAATGTTCCCTGACATCACAAAAGGGACTTTTCAGGTATGATCCTCATCTTGAGATGGGGCAATCAGCCTGGATTCACCAACTGAGCCCAGTGCAACCACGTGGGTCATTATAAGGGAGACAAGCGAGTCAGAGTCAGAGAGAAAGATGTGAAGATGCTATGCTGCTGATTTCTACAATGGAGGAAGAGGGCTGTGGGCCAAGTAATGCAGGTCCCTGTAGAAGCTGGGAAAGGCTTGAAGGTGATCATCTCCTAGAAGCTCCAAAAGGAATGCAGTCAGGTCAACACGTTGATTTCAGCCCAGTGAGACACATAGTGTCCTTCTGACCTCCATAACGGTAAATTAATACGTTTTTGTTGTTTTGAGGCACAACATTTGCAGTAATTTGTTACAGCAACAATAGGAAACTAACAAGTCTACTTTCAGGACTTAGTTCCAATATTACCTCCTCCTGAAAGGCTTTTATACCTCCTGAGGCAGATCTGGGTGTCAGTGTTCCCACCGCTGGGAGTGTATCTCTTTCTCCATCACTGGATTCATCACCAAGAAGCTGAATTCCACTCCATTTTCAGCCTTTTCCTCCTCTATTCTAGGTGTCTATTTGTGCATGAAGTGAAGAAGACTTCCACACTTTTGCTCCAAACGACGTCTGGGAAATAAACTAAAATCGATGGGAGACAAACACTGACTTTTCAGCAATGGAATATTCTTTCTCTCCCTTTTTGGAGGTTCTTGTGGTGTAGCAAGCTTGCCTACCTGGGCAAGAAACAGAGTCACTCATCAGTCTGGGCCTAACCATCTTTCCAGCCTTGTCTTTTCTACTTTCTGTTACAGACGGCATCCAACAGGATCCAGCCAGGGAAGGAGAACCCACAGCAGCTAGCTCTACAGAGGGAATTTAATACAGGAAACAAGTCACAACAGTGTGAGAAGAACAGAAAGCTTAGTAACTGCAAGAAGCTGCTACCGCCCAGAGGGCCAAGGGAGGAAGGCAGGAGATACTATTACACCAGGGAGCAGTTGGAGGAAGAGCCACTCAGCAGAAGTTGGGACCCTGGAGCTTCCCAATGAGGTATGGAGCCACAGAGGAGACACTGCCAGAAACCCAAATGAAAGCAGAGGAAAGGGGGGAATTCCATGGCTCCTCCCCTTCTCAGGTCGGTCTGACTCACGTCTCCTATTGGTCAAACCCAACCAGAAGCCTCTTGGCAGGGAAGCCTAGGAAATACGGCTCACCAGGGTCAAAACCCTCACTGAGCAAGGGAAGGACAAAGGATGAATCTAAAAGCAAAGCTAACCCTGAGGTTTTCCAGATACACCATACCTTTTTCTTATTCTCTTTATATGAATTACATCTCCCTTCTCTTATCTCAAATATGACCTCCTCTGTGAAGCCTTCTCTAACTATTGCAGGCTTCTGAACTCTAGTTAAATCTCCGCAGACCACGCTATTAATTTGGCAACGAATCTAAACAATACGGAGCAGCAGTGCGTCTGGTTCTCTTTGCTTCCATGTGCCGCGTGACTACCGAAAACACCCTGTAAGCTCTTTGTGGGACCAGGCGATCTACACATCTGCCTCTCCCATGGACACCCAGCACATGGCAGGTTTCTTCTCAGCTGCCCGTAGGCTAATTCTAACCACAGAGTGGTATTCGCTAGTATCTTAAGATTTCCTGTGACCTTCAGGGGTAAAAATATTCAAACTTTTAGCAATCAGTACAGCATGGGCATTGTGCAATCAGAACGTGCCCCAACCTCAAAAGAACAGAAGAGACGCTGCTTATAAACAACTAGGACACCTATACTAGGGCATGCCCGCTGCATATCTGGCTGGGCTCTGCAGGAAGACCAGAATCTGCCTAGGTCCTAACTGCACAATAAGAAAATCACAGTATTATTAAATAAAACAGTACATTTTAAAATAACGTGTTCTCAAAAGAATGTATTAAGACATTACATTGTGTGTATTGCATTATAGTGTCTATTTTTGTTTTCTATATTTAATACATTATATAATATATTATTTATGATAGCTATATTTTTATACATAAATACATATGTGCATAAAAATAGAGTAGAATGCAATGGTTACCCCTGGGTACCCATTTAAGGTGATCGTTGTATTCCTTTTGTTTTGCTTACTTAAACCATCTAATTTTTCTATAGCACTTAAGTATCACCTGTGGGACAAGAAAGTTTATACAGTAAATGAACTTCTTTTCTTCATTAATCTCTAGCAGGTGGATGATGAATCAAAGGGAAAGGGTTATAATACATGCCCTAAAAGTGCATTTTTAAAATACCCAAGAGCATGGAGAGATTTTATATTCTATGCATGCCCTGCAGCCCTCAGAGAATCCAAGTGAAAACTTAAATTTCATCCAAAAGCACTGTGTTAAGCACTTGTTTTCTTCTGAAAGGAAAAAAAAAAAAAAAAAAAAAGAACCAAAAGAGAAAACAAGCTGATAATAAGGCATGGCTTAAAATTTGAATGGAGATCAGTATTTCATAAAACGTCGGGGAGACTGGTTTAGAAAAGCATCACTCTTCCTTCTTACCAAACTCACCTGCCACTCCATATGACACTTTGGCAGCCTTTGCATTTCACTCACTGCCAAAGCTGTAAACATCCCGTGGCTTGACCACTGAGGTCAACAGTAATCGTCATCTCCTCCATGATCAAGCCAAACTGAGAGTTCATGGCCAGCTTTTGGATTCACAGCAGGGAAACACAGGGGTCAGGCAGACAGGCCAATCAAAGATGTGGTAACACAACCTATTTCTGTCCTGACCCGTTAGATAAGGTGAGCCGCCCATTGTGGGTGCCACAGACTAAAACTCAATGTTTCCAGTGTGACCTATTTGGTGATCTCCATATAACTATGATTGATTTTCTTTACCGAGATTCTTTATTGCTATTTTAGTTCTATAATTACTTCTCAAAAATCTCCTGTCATGGTGACGCCTCCATTCTCTCATTCTCATCTCCGGCTATTACCAAGACAGTGACAAACCCCGTGTTTTTCCAATTCGGGTTGCTTTTCATTAACTTTCACTTTGACGTGGACCTCTAAACTAGGTCAGCTCAAAGGGTGAGCATTTAATTTCTTCTTTTCCAGCAATTAACATCACTTATTAATAAGCCTTATATTTTTTAAAAAAAGGTTTCACAAAATGTCAACCACATCACTAGTCTATAAAGATAAGAGCTATATTTAGTGAGTTCTAATTAAAAATAGCTAAAATGCAGCTTGGTATGGGGAGGAGGGGGGACTGTTCGATTCATGTCTCATTTTAGAAACATTGACATTTGAGTTGCTTTAGTGCTGTTTATGGTTTGAATTAATATTGTTCCATTTAGTTTGAAATACAGCAAGCATCAAAATTGTATTATTGATCCTCGTAAAACATGTCAAGTTCCCCAGTCTCACATGCCGTAAATCCTGAGCATGGAAAAGGAGTTTTGTGACTCTCATTGTTAGTTAAAGGGATCCTAACCAGAGAATTGGCTCCGAGGTGAATTGTCCCCTGATAGTCACACAGCTAGGGATATCAGGCTGTCAGTGAGTTTGATATACAATCATTGGCACTTGACAAAACCTATAAAGCAAAAACTCAAAATCCAGTGAGACATCTGAAGCTCAGTTCTCTGTGGAACATAAAAAGAACAGAGCTCTGCACGTACACACACCAGTGTCAGTGTGCCTTGTCTTCCTTAGAGATACTTCCCCGTGATTAAAAAAAAAATCCTCTCCATGAAAGGGAACTCATTCAGTATTAAAGAGGTGAAGGGAATAAGGTGTTGTGTCTGGCCCTCCTTGGGATGGCTGTTCAGACCCCAGGAAGGAGATTCCTAGAGAGAACTGAAATTTCTAAATCTTGAAGCAAAATGCCAGTGGGGGAAGTGGGGAAGGGGAAGTGAGCCATTGCATTCAACCTCATGTAATAACCTTATCACCGAACTCCATAGAAGACAAAGCAGCAGGAGTCAATGGCTAGTTTCAAGACTTTCCAGTGTGCAAACGTGTGAATATGTGCGTGTGCACACGAGTCTTTGTCAATGTGTGTATCTGTGCCTGGGTGAGTGGGTCATAGTATATGTGAACGTGGAGGAGGGGTGTGCATGTGAAGCCCTGGGGTCCAGGTTGTGTGTGTGTATAGATCAATGGAAGCTTTCAAAGCCAAGAATACAAATAGGCTCTAGATATCATTCCCTTTGGCCTTTTCTATTTTTTGAGCATATTAGCCGTTTTCTTGACATTACACCCTGCGTAGGGAGAGGTACCATAGCAGGGGAAAAAAATGTGACTTTTCTGACAAGAAAGCCAATCTGTGTATCACCCTACGATAGCAGGTTGACGTTTCCTGCCCGGCTTTAGTATCAAAAGCATTGATACTAAATTATCAATGGGAATTATCAAAAGCAACTGAGAACCTGCAACAGGAAGGTAGGGAAATTGGCCTTCAAGAATCTGCTCTCCTGTTAGCTGTCCCCAAGGTCTAACTGGTATCGGTAATCTAGGATGGCTTTTCCTACTGTTTCTTACTAGATACTTCTTATCTCCCCTAATTCCTCATTAGTGGACTAGGAGCATCTGAAATATGGGAATTCAGGGGAAGAGGGGAGATACAGTTGAAGGGGATTAAGAGAAACAAACCTCCAGTTAGAAGATAAATAAGCCACTGGGATGTAATTTACAGCATAAGGAATATTGTCAATATACTGTAATAAGTTTGCATGGGGACAGATGGTTAGATTTATCATGGTTATCATTTCATAATGTATGCAAATGTCAAATTATGTAATATACTTGAAACTAACATAAAATTGTTCATCAATTACATTTCAATAAAAGATTGAAATTCTGTATTATTGATCTCTCTATTCCCAATGCTAGCACAGTACCTGACATGAAAGTTGAACTTAATAAATGTTGACTGAATTGTATCAACTTTTTCTACCCCAAAGTCAGGTTTCCCTTACTCTTCCAAAGCAAGACTGACCCTTCAGTTCACCTGCATAGCCTCAAACTCATTCATGGTAGAACCCAATACAGAAGCCCTGAGCTGATTAACAAAATGGTCTTTCCAAGCAATGCCTTTGCCTAACACCCTGAAGATTTCATTTCCCTCCTTAGAAATCTATAGTTAAATACATATCATGCATAAAATTATTTAATTAATCTTTTCTGGGGGCCTGCTATGTGCTCGGCATTGTGTTAGTTCTTGGGGAAATATAAAGATATATGAGACATAGTCTCTGTCCTTTGGGAATTTATCCTGTGAGACAGATAAAACATAACTAAACACCTCTGGTCCAGGCTACCTGTGATACGTGACATAGGAGTGTTTGCTAACAAAGTTCCAGTTTAGAGGAAGATGATGTCTCTTCCCTTTGGCTTAGTGAGTAAAAGCTTCCCAAAGAAGGGAGTATCCAAGCTGGCCCTGATATGATGGGTGGGAATTGCGTAGGCAAAGAGGAAGAGCTTAGATGCTTGAAGTAGAAGGCACAAGGTGATAATAGTCACAAAATTAGGAGATTTCTAAGAACCCCCATCTAGGGCTTCTTTTTTGTGTATGTTTTTTAGAGAGGTCAAAACTTCTTGTGAATAGAATGTGGATAATCTGTTAACTTCTGCAGTCCAGCCCCAAATGCCATGCTTTACAAATCAGACAGGGAGAGAGTCGGTTCTTTCCTCGAGTGGTACAAATCTAGTGAGCCGACCACAAGATTGGTTGTTCTTCGGCAAGCGGGTGCTTTTCCTTTTGAATAATATGTCATTACTTGTTTAATAGACAGCTGCATTGGAAAGAGAATGGGATGGAATGAGAGTGGGCAAAAATGAATTCTTAGCAGTTTCTTCACAGTGGTATATTTCTACCCAGATTCAAAGTTCACCCTCCAAAAAAAAAAAAAAAATCCACAAGAAATTTATCAATAGAAAGTTTTCTCATTGTGAATAGAATTGTCTACATGATGTCAAGCATCTAACTAAAACAAAGAAAAACATTCAGCAAGAATGTTGCTTACTTGGTTATTAAAATTTTGGAAGTAGCCAGAAATACCTGGATATTGGGTCAAAGTTCTGTTTTCCCCAGCAGAAAACAGACACATCCGCAGTGTGAGAGACAGCCTCACTCCACTTATGGCGAAATCACTGAGCGGGCTCCCAATCAAAACACCGAGCATTTCTGCTCAAGTCCCTAATGCCTCACTGATCTTGAAGAGGAAGTGTGTGCTGCTGTATGGATAGACTGCATTTTTTATAATAGCGATTCACCTAATTTGCCCTCAATTTGGTACTAGTCATCCTGCTACGACAATTTAAAGGCACCATTCCCTCTTAACTGACCCATTTAAAAAGGATTCCTATCTTGTCGGAAAATTTGATACCAAGTACACAATAGTCCTAACTTTTCATTAGAATCCTTTACATAGTGGAGTTAATGCTAAAAATATTTAAAGTGGATTAAGAATAGAACAAAGAGATGAAGTGCTACTGTGACTGTGACAGGGTATGAATATTAATGATGCTTTTTTTCATTCCTTTTTTCATGTAGTACCACCCCCTCTGCTTTTTGATTCAAGATCTTAGTTAACTTATACTGCAAGGCTGAATACCAGCCCTTGGGGCTCTGTGATATGATACATATATAAAGATACCATTAATCTGTACTCTAATATCTGTCTGAGGGAAAAGGTGCTAAAAACCATGGTATTAAGACTCCACACTGCTCTAGGGATAAAGTCCAATCTCCTTAGCCTGACATAGAAGGCCCTCCAAAGGCTGGCCCCAATCAGCTTTTTCAAAATCATCTCTCTCTCTTCCTTTACACAAAGCCCCTGCAACAGTCTTTTCACTGCACCCGGAAGAAACACCAATTCGTCTTCCCTGTGCATTTTTTCTTCTCCTGGGCCCCTTGTTTTTATTCTCACATCTTCCAACTTCTACCCGTTACTCAAATCGCAGTGCAAAGTTTTTCTTCTGCGAAGCATCCACCAGCCACTCCGAGTCACAACATCTCCCTCTCTGAACTATACCTGTCTTATGACATACAGTCTTCTTTTTTTTTATTTTTATCATTTCTGCTTTCATTTTATTTTCATTGAAGTACAGTCAGTTTATAATGCTGTGTCAATTTCTGGTGTACAGCACAATGCTTCAGTCATACATATACCTACACATACAGTCTTATTTAAAGTAATGTGTGTATCTCCAACTATCAACTCATTGAGAACGGGGAAAATGTGTTTATTTTGCAGCCTCTTATGGCTCCTGAAAATGTAGCACAGAAATGGACTCAATAAATCGCTTGTAATGTAAATTACATGAAGAGATGAATGGATCGAAATAACATGAAAAGGCCTACACGTAACTGTATCATCCCTGCATAGTTTTCTTTCTGTTGAATACCTCCATGATTTTTGTCCTCCCAAGTCTAAATATTCTTTGTAAAAAACATATCAACATAGAGACAGCAAAGCCCAAAACATTCCAGATGCTTAGCTCTCTGTCCTGTGATCCCTACGTAATAATTCCAATTGATTTCAAAAGATATTGTGTTGATTGGTGCTTGGAGAACTTGAAAAACAGCCTTTCTTTTAATAATAATACAGTTCTGAGTCTAGATATTGTTCAGTCAGAAAGCCTCTGTCATATTTCAGGGGCTAAAGAAAAATAAAGGCATCAGGAAGTAAAGGTACTTGATCAATGAAGGTTCAATGAAATTATATAAACACATTCTCAGTGGATATACCACTAAAATGTGCCAGTGACACACATTTTACATGCAGCATAGCATCTATAACCCAATTGTGCGCCCCAAAAACGAATCCTATCTATGCAAATCCTAACTAGACCCACATTAAGTCCTATTTTCTTTGCAAAGTCCTCCCCTAGAAAATCCAGCCAACAATTCTCTCTTCTCCAACTACCCATAGAATTCATCTACCACTAACTGCGCTACTTGATTTTATCAACAGCTGGATAGCTTTCCATTGTTCTCTGTTGGTTCAGGCAGAGTGTGGACAGAATCACATTTTCCCACCTGAAAAATGTTTCGTTGGTATTAGAGAGTCAGTGAACAAAGTCCAAAATTCTTAACATAATAATCAGCACCTTCATCAAGGGGTTCTAGCCAAACTTGCCAGTTGCTAGCAAAACCCTAAGATTCTGTCTTGGTCAACTTAGGCTACCATTAAAAAATATCATCAAATGAGTGGCTTAAACAACAGAAATTTATTTCCTCACAGTTCTGGAGGCAAGAAGTTCAAGATCAAGGAATCATCACGTTCAGTTTATTGTGGGTGTTCTCTTCATAGCTTCTAGATGGCTGCAGTCCCCTGCGCCCTCCTCATGGTGTGGGGTTGCATGGGTGAAGGGGAGAAGCTCTCTGGTATCTCTTATGACAGGGGCACTAATCCATCATGAGATCTTGAGGGCTCTATCTTCATGGCCTAATCTAAACCCAATTATCTCCCAAAGGTGCCCATGTCCAAATACCATTACATGAGGGGTTAGTACCTCAACACTCAGTTTGGATGAGACACAATCAGTCCACAGCAAACTCCTGCTATAACAGATAAAATCACCCAAGTGAATGGAGAAGTGTGTAGACTAAGTTTGTAGGCTCTAGATTCTACCACTCATTAGCTATGTAGACTTGGATAAATAACCTTTTGAGTCCTACTTTCCTTAACTATAGAGTGAGAATAATGGTACTCACTTCAAAGGATTACTGTAAAGAATAAATGAGATTAATTATATAAAACACATAGCCAGTACCTAACACAGAGTTAAGTGCTCAATAAAAGGGCACTATGCTTATGTGCCATTTAATTATTTATTTATATCATTATATATTATTGGTATATATGATTAAATTATATAATATAGTTATTATATAATATGTAATAACATTATAACTATTATATATTATATTACAATGATATAGTATATATAATTATATATAATGATTAAATATTATTATTTATTTCTCTCTATATATATTATGCTTATGCTTAAGTGCTTAATAAAAGGGCACCAGCTCCTTTTCCTGGACTATCTTCTCTCCAGGTCTGCTTATCTATCACTTGCTATCAATCGTTCAAGGCCCAGCTTCAGATACTACCACGATTATCCATCACAAGCCTCCTCAGATCCCTTGAATCAGAATTATAGTCTCCATCTTCCTCTAATGTATGGTGTTGATGCTTCTATTCTGGTACTTACTATAGGCTGCCTTAGTGTACTTGGATGGGACATTTGAATGCAAAAGCATTAAACAGTAACCTCACAACACAAAGGGACGAGTATTACCCATTATGCCCAAGGTTATTATCTTGCCCACAGTAGGTACTCCATGCAACGAACTTCAGTGGACTGACAGGCAGGAGACCATGGTTTTATTCTGGTGATGCTATCTCTACATACTGGCAGCATTTTGAAAGAATCACTCTTATATAGCTTTTGCCTCAAACATCATAGAATCTGCATATGATTCCCAGCTCTGCTACTTACTAGCTGTGTGACCCTGGGCAATTCTTTTATTTGCTTTGCAGTTTCCTCCCCTGGTAACAGGAATAATAAGACATTCTTTTTAAGAATTAAAAAAAGATGTAAGATGCTTGAGGCATGCTAAAACTCAAGGGCTAATTCCTTCCCTCATTCCCTAGTCCCACCCTGGGCAAGGACACACTTTCCCAGCTATGCTTTTACTCCGGCCTCCACTGCGGGGAGGGGTGGGGGAGGGTACCACCATTCTTCTCTAACATCATTGGTCACTTCCTTGTCTCTCTCTTCTTCCCCATACCCTTTTGCTTACTGCTGAATTGCTTATCTCCATCCCTCTCTCCCAGTTTCCATAAGACACTGGTAATAACTCAGAGCTGAGAAAATTTCTGGGCCCATTGGTTTACCACCTGGAGGGATGGCAAAGCAAGAGTTTCTTCACACACTTTTAAAGCTTCAGTGGGAAAGAGAGTGCTTCTGGAACCCACGGTTGAAACATGGAATGGATTTTCCCACAGAAGCACAGAGTTACATGGTCATTAACATCTATGGTATTATTGATACAGCATCATCTTTCAGATTTTTTTTGTGGGTTACATAGGCTTTTATGGGCTGGCCTGGGAACCTAATTACCATGGAGACCATTGTTTTCTGTGGGAAAAATGCATTCTACATTCCAAGCAGCTGACTCATAAACATAACTTTGGAACACAGGACATGCATGAGTTACAAACTTTCTGTGCTTTTCTAATCCACCCAAGATCAAGCACAGAGGTAGGTGCTCCAAAGTGCTACTTACAGAAATGGGAAAACTTAAAAAAAATCACTTACAGGTGCTGGTACACACGTTTTCTCTTGCAACAAATCTTTGAGCTGCATTTTCTACCTGGAATACTCTGCCTTCTCCACCTCACCTTCTCTTCCAAATTTACCTCTGACCAACCCCTTCGTCTCCCATGGGGCTATATACTCCTCTCTATCCCCAGGAGCCCCACATTCATACATTCCCAGAACACGTATCACAATGCATTACCACTGCCTACCTACCTGCTTGTTTGTTCCACTCTTCCACTGGAAGATAGGGACTTTTATCTCTGTTTCCCTAATGTGTAGGACAGTACCTGACCCTCAGTAGGTAGTCAAAGAGAAATTACTAGATGACTAAAGTCAGAAGCTACAGATGCTATGGAAAACACACAGGTAGTCATGTTCACAGACCAGAGAGGTGGGGGCTGGGAGAAGGGTACATGCCTGGGCTGAAGAACAAGAACTGGAAACACAAGCACAGTCAGCACACGGGACAACATGGCTTAGATGCTAGAGCTTTCACAGATTCTGTATGACCACCAAGTGTTCAACATTAGTTGAGTAAATTAAAGAGTCAGATAATCATATAACATCAGAATTGCTAGGTGTTAGCGCAGGCCGACAGCTAGTTATGAGCAGAGCAAGGGGGACACAGGCCAAATGGCAGGAATTGGGCAGAAAGGAGGGGCACAGGCCAAATGCAGGAAACCATACGTCATGTAAGCACCAGGGGTCCCTGGGCAGAGAAAGAAAAGCTGGAACCTCTGGGCTGATAAGTGGTCACACATTTTGGGATGACAAGCAGTCTGGAGGCCAGCAAAGAAAGGTGGGAAAAGGCAGGAATCGCCAGTGTCTCACTGTAACCTTTTGCTCATTATGCCCTCATTACCATAAAATTAGCCTTGCAGATTAAAAGAACCCATTATGCACCAACACCCTGACACTTCTGATCCAGACTAAATAAGGACAAAATCCCTCCTCCTTTTGGGAAGGTGGAGTTGGGATGAAAATCAGGGAATATGACCCCAAACCCTTCCCTCCCCAATGAATATTCCGCCCATTCATTTTTACACTCTATGTAGCTAACTTGCCAAAGAAACTGAGGGCAGCCATTCACCTGAGCCTGCCCACTCTCCCCTTGAGAGTGGACTATCTATCCCTTGATAAATCCCCATTTTACTTTCTTAACCTTCGCATCTTCTGTCTGAATTCTTTCTGGGACAGGACAAGAACCCAGCAACATAGAGACCTAAGAGACAATCTTATTCTTCTCGTCTTCCAGAGGCAGACATGGAGCCCCAAAGAGGAGCCAAGACTTGCCATTCACCCAAACCAAACATCCAAGAGCTCATCTAACAGCTCCCTTTTTGACTTATGGCCAGGCAGGGTAACATAACCATTGCGCTCAATGGGAACTCCAAACTCTTCCTCAGAACCTTCTACCTGTCTTCTACTGTTAGCCCTACCTAGACATCATGCCCAGCTCAAGTTACAGGACCTAAGGAAAAATAACATCTCTCAGATACAGAAGGAGTACTCTAAAACCATCCAGCTCAAACTGTTCCCATGCAACAATAAAAATACCCTCTGACCATACTCCCAACAACCACTCCCTGCACAAATAATTGCATTCATGCTATATTCGAATTCCCAGGATTTCTGGCAAGGGTATTCTATATTTATACTGATAATATTCTATATATATTCTATGTCTCTGTTGATAATATTTAACATGCATTTTTTAAAGCATGAATGGGGTTGCAAATAAATGGCATTGGAGTAGGCTGTTTGAATAACAAAAATGGTCAGAAAGTATACAGAGGCACTGGTGGAAATTTCCAACAGCAAAAATGATCCCTCCCATGGTCATTTTTTTCCCATCAACAGAGTGTTTGAAGATTTTGATGGGGATTTTCTAGTCAGAACTGTCAATGAGGACCTTGCAGAGATCATTCAATACAGGGACCAGTTTGCTTTTCCATCCCGGTCTTTTTACATGTTCATGAATCGTAAGTGATGGAGTGAAAATATCATGAGCCTAGGAGTCAGGAGATTAGTTTCTAGTCCTGGGTCTGCCACCAACCAGCTGAGTTATCCTGGGCCCATCACTCCCCTCTCTCTGAGCATCAGTTCCCCCATCGTTATAATGAGCAAGTGAGAACAGATCAGTGTTCCCTCAGGACCATGCTTTAATATTTTTACATGTATTCTGGGTATAATTTCATTTGTCAAAAAGAATGCTAGTACCTTCAAAATGTTCACAAATTATTGAACTAGAACTCCTGATTTTTTTCCCTGCTTAACGATCTATGATTCTTAATTGGCTAAGTTAGCACAAGAATCTAGGGATGCAACAGGTTCAAAACGGGGACTATTCCCCATAGCTGCCTATCAAACTAAAAATTCATACTTTCTGAAAGCGAAACAAACTAATGGATACAGCAGGCACCTACAGAAATTCTTTCAATCCTAAGAGATGGTGTGCAAATGTACTGATGAGTTTCTAATGTCATTTCACAGTTTCCATCCAGACCAAACATCTGGATGATTAATGTAAGCTTGTCTGTGACAAGCAATGTCATAACAAGTGGGGATGGGAGAGTGTTGGCATGCATGCTAGGGAGAGCCAAAGTGTGAGAATATGTCAGTGTGCTCTGTCCAGGAGAATCAGTGCTCTGATTCTAAATATAAATATCCATTCTCTAGAGAGGACTATTTCTGGAATGGAGAAGGACAATCTGTCACGTCACCAGAGCTTGAGGGAAACATCCCCTGAGAACATCAGATTCCCTGTGTTCTAAGTCTATCCTCACAAAGTAATATTCTGATATATTTCACCTTTAGAGTGAACGTGCCAATCAGAAGGGTGTGCCCTGTGCAAAACATTGATACCAGCTACGTTGCTGGATACAATGCTTATCATAAACTAAGAAAATAGATGTCTGGAAGATCAGAGTTGTCTGATTTTGATTAGTATGGGCAAACTGATCAAAAGGTCTATTCTGAAAATCTGAGATCCAAACCCAGATCTGGAGTGGCCTCACCAAGAAGGGCACTCACTCATGCAGCCTAACCTGAAATGGTCCATACGTCCCTCGCATCACTCCATCCCTCAACAGAAACTTCAACAGGCAGATTGTCTATTTCTTAGGGCCTATCACTAATTGACACAAAGGACATTTTCCAATCCAGACTCATTAATCTCACTATCTTCTAGGGCCATAGTTTCAATCAACCTGGCCCACCAGGAAGTTCACAGTCCATGAAACTTTAATAAGTAACTACTATGTAAAAGGTAACAATAACAGGGTGAAAAAGTGGTGCCTAGATCACCGAAAACCTACAGAGAAACACGTCTGGAGATAAAATCAATCTGTGACTTTATTTCAAACTCCCAAGAATAGCACATTTGACATTGCATGATGTAACTAACCCCTATCTACCTCTCTGACTTCATTTCTACCCATCGTCTCAAGGCATCCTCTACCCTCCAATCATATAATGTATTCGCAGTTTCATGTATAAGTCCATGCCTTTACATATGTAGTTTCTTCTGCCTAGACTATCGTGCTCACTCTGAACTTTGATTTACCTTGAAGGGGAGCAGGATATACCACCCCAAAATATGCCTCTTTCACATAAGGATTATCTTAAGCTAATTAATTTTAAGAAACAGCAGACACAGGAGAAGCTCTAAAAACCAAGTAGGAGGCACCCCTTTGTAAGGGACACTACATTTATAAGGGAAATCTCCATTTGTAAGGGTGTCTCCCTCTCTGTACCTGGAAGAGGAGGATTAAATCTCTAGAAACTCTCATCAATGGAGAAAGCATCTTAATCTGCAGACTTAAATTTGCATTATAACAACCATATCTTACTTTAAGGTTAACCTCCCAATGTCCTTACAGATTCTGTAATTTGGCTTCAGGGAGAATTATTGAATCAACTTTTTGGTGCCATTTTAAATTTTTGACATGTATTGATTTCAGTTTTAGGTACTTAATTCCATGAAATTATAGATAAATTCTGGGGTTTTTACTTCAAAGTCAAAGATATATGTTCTGGCTCTGGTGTAGATTATTCATTATTTGCTTTATATTTCATTTTTATTACCTTAAAGCACAATTTTGTACTGAGAGTAAACCAAAATGATTGATGGCTGAATACCCTGGGTCTCTAGCCCTAGTGGGACTTTGCTCTACAAAACAGTAAGAGCTTCTAATGTTTGAAAGTCTTTCTGAATTATAGAACAACGCAGGGTAGACTCTTGAATTAGGTACTAGAGGAGAATTAGGAGACCAAGGCTCAGGTAAGTTATTTAACTCAGTTCAAAGTCAAATCAAGCCCCACTCAGAATTGTGCCTCGGTTTGGCTGGGTCTGTGCACCATGTACATCTCTATATGAAGACCATCTCCTTTACTTGGTTACTTGGTTATCACACATTTGTCTCCTTCACTGAAAGGAGCTCTTTTGCCCCTTTCCTGTTGGCCCATTTCTGTTCCCCTTTAACCCTGAAAGAACCTAATTATAGGAATGAGATCACTAGGAAATTTAACCTAACTCCTGACTTATGCTCTCCTGAATGCACACCATGCCTTGCCTAACTGGTTGATTAAGAGACGTAAGAATGAAGAATTAAGTAGTTAAAGAATGACAAGCTCTCTACCCCCAACACCCCCTTGAGTAATCACCGGGAGAGAGCCAGCCAGCCTGCACACAATGGAAAACGATGCGGAAGCCAACCTCCTGCCTTGATGATTCAGTGAGATTCTCTCCCCTGCCCCTTTTCCCTTTAAAACCGGCATGGCTGGACATGACTCCAACTTCTCCCCAGATTGCCAGCTTTTCTGATAAAACTATCTTTCAGATAGTTTTAATGTGTCAAGTGTCAATAAAACTATTGACACTTGCCTCTCAATTATTGGCTTTTGAGAGGCAAGCAGCCGAATTAGGTAACACAATGACAACACATCATTTTTCATTAATCTAAGCAACTTTGTGCCTGTAGGGGAGAAAAATCTGCCACCCCAAAATATATCTCTTTGGCATATTAATTATTTTGAGCTGGTTATTTTCCAAGAAATAGCAGATATGGGAAGAACTCTGCAAACCAAGCAAGAGTTCCCTTTTGTAAGGAATATTTCCATTGTAAGGGAAATTTCCATTTGTAAGGCTGTCTCCGTGACTGTACTAGGGAAGAGAAGGAAGACCATTATCTCTAGGAGCTGTTACCAATGGAGAAGGCAATTACTTAATTAAATCTGCCTAACAGCCTTATCCTCGTTTACTGTGCTTTTCCTGGTAACCACCACCCACTCCCATAACTGACTCTCCACACCCTCACCATCCTCTTTTGTCTTTAGTGGAAGACGGTATGTTTGCATGAGGGCTTCAGCCATTTTGGTAAGTCACTCGGCTTTCCTGGGTCTCTCCCATGTGTACATTTTCTTTTTATTTGCACTTGTTAATCTGTCATGTCAATTTAATTTCTTAGACCACCCAGAGGAACCTAGAGAAGTAGGGAAAAATTTCTTCCTCCCTGACATGCCCCATTGTGATTTCCCAAGTGAGAGCTCAAAAAATGTATTTCAATCCTTTTGGAGGAAGCATTTATCGTTGTTAATTAACAAAATGGTTTTTAAACATTTCTCTGTACTTTGGGGTATAAACTGCATTTCCCAGAGCTAAATCAACCTGGGATAAACACCACCTAGTCAACCCACAGAACTAAAACCAGATAGAAATAGGGACATAAATCTTGAGTATCCCCAGTATTTATAATGTACAAGCACCTTAGCATAGCATTCCACATCCTTCATAATCTGGCCTCCAGCTCCTAGCTTAACTTCTGCACCTGCCCTCCATTCCACTACACTTTAGCGACTCGAATGTCTTTGCATTTGCTCATGGTCCATCCCCATCACACCCTATACTCTCATTGTGTCTAGTGAGTCCAAGGCCCAATGCAAATATCAACCATTCCATAAAGCCTTCTTCCAACTCCTTGGGCACAAATGGTATTTCCTTGATGTCATAGTAGTTGATTTCTATCTCAAATACAACATACAGTACATTATATTCTCTCTTCCCCACTTGATCATGAGTGCCTTGAGGGTAAAGGACCAGGTCTCAGTTATCTTGATGCTCAACCCCCCAGAATCAGACTTAATTACACCCCCCACTGTACTCCCATGACCCTCGGGGCATATCGCTATTTTCACACATAGTGCACTGTATCAAAACCATTTCTTTGCAAGTCTGTCTCTTAGACTGTGAGCTCCTCTAGATCAATGACTGTGTTCATCCTGGTATCTCCAGCAATTAGCACATGAACAGAAACATAGTAAATGATCAATAAATATTTGGTAAAATGAAATAGAACACAGACCTTAATATCATTTGCACCATTTTCTGACCACCTGAGCTACTATCAAATGCGATAGATTAATCAGTCACAATTTAAAAGTGATCACAGTGTGAAAATACTGATCAAATGTTAAAAGGATGGTCCAATCACAAACATAACTATAGCTCCACTACCACCCAGAAGAGAAAACATGGAAAAATCAAAGTAATTCAACAGATTTTTATTGTGCACCAACTCTATGCAAGGAACTTTCTAAGTGCTGGTGATTCAACAGAGGATGGGACAAATTCCTTGAGTTCATGTAGTTTACATTTTAGTGGGAAGAGAAAGACAACCAAAAAAATCTTATAACAGCATCTGACTAGAGGTTGCAAATGCCATGAAAAATAAGGCAGAATAATTATTCCGATAATTTAATTATTCCAGGAGAAAATACATTTGTTTTCATTATGCGACAGTTTAAAGCCTAAAGGTTTATTTAAGCCTAATTTATGAGCCTTTGGATTCTGCAAGTTACTTAGTACCTATGGAAACACAGGTTGATGTCCTTAGCATTATCAATGGTCGATGTCTCACACAAACAGTGATGCTAATGCAAGTATTATCAAGCCGTGGGAAAAAAGAGAGGACAATGAGAAAGGAAAAGATACAAGGAAGCAAAATGAAGCAAGGGAGTAGAGTGCTCTAAATTTGCATTTTTCCAAATATTAATTTGTCCTTAAAATCCCCATCATGGGGCTACTATAAAGGCAAATCACCTTATAATGAAATCCACTGGGCTCTCTAGTACTTAAGTCCGGACAGACTGGCTTCTACAGAAGAGATAATATTAGAGTAGGATTCCAGTTGTCTCATTCCCTTCTACTTCCATTTCCCCTCACTACAGGTGTCTTCCAGTTCCTCCCTTATCACAAACCATCTCCCCTCAGGCAGCGGCAATTATATTTCTTTGAAACTCTCACTTCTTAAGAACTAATGCAGATCAGCTTTAAAGCAGATGCCAAAGCTAAAACATTGTTATTCTGTGGTATTTCTGGAAAATGAAATAGTCTAGTTTTATCTTTTAATAAAGAAATGTGGCACTGTTATTACAGGCTTAGCAATAGTCCTCAAATCTTTACAAAGCCATCAGCAGACTAAATCATTCAGCAAACAAAGGATGTGTGTATATGTTTTGAGGAGGCCGTAGTCAAATGGCCATGCTGATGGTTTCTACATAAATATTCTGATATTAAAACCAGACTTTCATATCTTAAGAGGAAAAAAAAAAAAAAGGAGAGACATTCACTGTAGAAAAAAGACAATTTGGCTACCTGAGGATATTTTTCTTTTTAAAATCACTGTGCATTTTCAAATAAGAGAAATAATTTCTTATGACTGCAGAGTCTGTTTAGTGACTTTTGTGCCACATATTTACTTATGTCCTTGCAAAGTTTTATTTACCCAAAATGAAAAACAGGGTCCTATTTCCATGTCAGTTCTCTTTAAGATGGAAAAAAAATGGGATGACCTCTATCACCTCTTTTTAAAATTCGTATCTTCATTTCCACTTCAGCGTCTTGGGGCTAAGCCCTCAGGGATGGAATCAGCGTGAAACCGTTAATAAGTATTTTGTAATTATTCATTTGCTCAAGCCCTTCCCCTACCTTCCTTGTGTTCATTTAGAAACAAATCTAACACAAGTCCTGCACATTCACTTCAGAAAAATTAGAGAAGACTAATCAGCAGAATAAAAGAAAATGAAAAACACACGTAATTATACCACCCAATAATAAACACTAGAGCTAGCCCTCAGTAGCCGTGGTCGCAGAACCCAACTGTACTATATCATTTTCTATCAGGGACTTGAGCATCCAGGCGATGGGGGTCCTGGAACCAATCCCTAGTGGATACTCAAGGGATGACTGTACAGTTGACCCTTGAACAACACAGGTTGGAACTGTGCAGGTCCACTTATACATGTATTTTTTGGCAATAAATACATACAGTACTACATGATCCAGGCTTGGTTGAATCTGCGGATGCGAAACCACTGATACGGAAGGCCAACTATGGGACTTGAGTATCTGTGGATTTTGGCATCCACAGCAGGTCCTTGAACCAATCCCCCCCACAGGTACTCACTGTATTAACATTTTCATTTATGGGCATTCAACATGTATATATAGATAGGTATAGACATATGTAAAGATATAGAGATGTATAATGAAAATGGAATTGTAAACTGTTTTCCTCACTTAAGTCTATGGAGAACATATTTCTATCTTAATAAATGTGGTTCTATATCATTGGGGTTTTTTGTTTGTTTTCTAAAATTTTTTATTGAAGTGTAGTTGATTTACAGGTTTAGTTTCAGGTGTACAGCAAAGTGATTCAAAGTTATACATATACATACATATATACACACCATTGTTTTTAGTAGCTGCAGAATGTATTTCATTGTATGGATGTTATATAGTTTATATAACTACTTTCACTTTATTAGATATTTAAGTTATTTAGATTAATTTCCTATTATATTCAACACTGTTATGAACATCCTTGCACTTAAATTGTAATAATTATTTATTTTGCAAGGAAAAAATGCTATTAGTGAAGGGTCAAAAGGCATACAAATATTTAAGACCTTTAAACATATTGTCAAAATGCCATTCCAGGAACACTGTCCAATTTATACTCAGCTGACATTAAAAATAATAATAACAGTGACAATAATACTACAGCCACCCAGTTCCCCTGCTCTCTCACCAATACCCTGTATTATCATTCTCCTTAATGTCTGTTAATTTGACAGGCAAAAATATATGATGGTATCTCTTTAATAGGAGGGTCTTTATAAATTAGTCAATCAACAAACTTTGGTTGAGTACCTACTATGTGTAAGGTACTGTGTTAAGCTTAAGCTACAAAGGTCACAAAACCAAACAAAAGAGCAACGTTGCCTCCAAAGAACTTACAAACTAGTGGAGAATTCAGACACAAATGATAAAGACACTAGGCATGCTCCCTTAAGAGCTGCAACATAAGTAAAAATAAAGTATTATGAGAGAACTGCACTGCCTAACTGTTTTTCCTGAATTCACTTCAACATACAGAAGTATTTCCATTTTCCATAGTCTGACAGATCCTGTATACAGTCAGCCCCTCAGTATCTGCAGGAAAGTGGTTCCAAGACTTCATGTGGACGCCAAAATGGTCAGCCCCCGAATCTGTTATTCCCCGTCCAAGGATTCAAACAACCGAGGACTGTGTAGGACTCTATGTATGCACAGAAACAAATCTGTGAATAAGTAGACCCCCCCACACACAATTCATACCCATGTTCGCTGCAAAACCAACAGTGAATCCTACTTTTGCTTTTTACCTTCTTTTGTAAAAGCAAAAATCGTCTTCAGATCCTTTTCAGTTAGAGAGAATAGAGACTAATGTAGGTCACTCGTAAAAGAGAAGCGGCATAAAGCAAACTTTCAAAAAGGCGGGGAAGGTAGAGGGAGGAGGGTGGGCTACTTCTATTTAAATAAGAGAGAACTGAAAAGTGCACAGACTGGAGGAGACAGCAGATAAACTGCCACATTAGATATGGCAGCAAAGAAGGGCTGGAGAGAGGAGGAAATGTACCTGCATTCCTTACAGAGGAAAACAATGAATTTTCAAGCTACGTGCTCTGCTACAGAGGAGGTAAGGGACAGAGTTTCTAAGGGCAAGCTTCATCGTTGGTCAACTCTGATCTATACCCAACCACCATTTACGTTTTCAGCACATAGACGAATGAAAGCAGTCAGGGCCAAACATAGTAGTATTGCTAAAGCTTGCTCTATTTTCCCTTCTGCCCGACCTTACCGTTACGTAAGAGCAGTATCATCTACTGAACACTACTAAGCGCCAGGGGTTTTCACATATGACATCATTTAATCCTCCACCTTTGCTGTAACATCATCCCTACGTATACAGATTCAGAATATTTAATTCAGAGAGGTTAAGACACTTTGTTGTACAAGCTGGAACTGCACATTTTTCTCATGATTTAGGGACGGATCCTCTTTGAGGCCCTATTTTACTATATTTGTGGAACAATTTCTATAGATGGTCTCTAACTCAGAAATCAGAGATCCTTCAATTGCTTTAATTATTTGTCCAAAATAAAATGAGAACAAATGATATTTTTCCTCTTTGGAATGGAAATTTTTCTTAACACTTTAATACTAAATCAGATGACATTTTTAAGTAAAATATACCAATGTATATTCTCAGACCACTGTTGTTTCCAGAAATGCATTTTGTACAGATCTCTTGTCTTAGGCTGTTTATACACACGTGGTGAAAGGAAGAACTGACAATTATTAATATCACTCCAATCAAAACCTTTTTTTTGGCCTCAATTCTTGCAGACTTCATAAAAACTGCTTCAGGGCCTGAATAACCCAGACATTTTCTCAATTTTCTAAGTGCAGGGAGATACAGATAATGATAGATCATTAATTACACACCCAAAAAGCCACTAGGTTAATGGAAAATTGATGGTCCTTGCTATTTGTCTGCGGTGAGAACAGTATACATGTTCTATAACATTGCTACAAACACTTTCAAATAAAACTAGGTCATCTTTACAGCCATTTTTTTGGTCTTTGCTTATAGTAAGGTCTTTTAGTTCTGCTTCCTTTTAAAAAAAAATTTCTCAGTGATTCATTTTATTTACGATAAAATCCTCTTATGTAAGATTTTTTTTTCCTCCAGCTGAACTGCTCCACGAGTGGAAAGTCATTAGATCCAGATTTTCCACTTGTATTTTGAGAGAAAATAAAACACTTCAAGAAGCTTCCAGGTTCCTTTACTGAAACAGGAGGATTTAGGGTCATTGTGAGAGTATGTGGGTACCACTCTGCTTTTCCTACCTCATGCTGCCTTGCAGAGTTTTATATTTACATTTTAAAAATTAAAATGGAAGTAACCACCCTCTTGGCTATTTCATCTTGTGAATCAGAATGAACCTGTGTAAATGGCCAGGTTGTTTGCAAAGTGAAAGAATTAAATTGACCTGACAACTTGGGCAAATGTCACTGGTTACCCCACTGACTGGGAGAGAGGAGCATCGTTGTCTGTACCACTGAGTAAATCTTATATAAAATGATGGCTGAAATAGTACTGTCATCTTAATTTTTTTTTTAAATGAGGTTGGATGAGAAGGAAAGGAAATTAAGAAGTTTGGGACAGACAGAACATAGGCAATTTATGCTCTGCATGCTGGAGTGAGACCAGCCTGTGTAAAGACAGGTAGAGTTGGTAACATTAAGTGAATTAGAAATACTGAGAAAGACAAAAGTAAAATGAAGATTTAAAAAAGTGTCCCCCTAGTGAGTGAGTATACCTCAGTGGTAGAGCACATACCTGGCATACCCAAGGTCCTGGGTTCAATCTCCAGTACCTCCACTGAAAAAAATAAAGTGTCACCCAGAAGCACCCAGGGTATCCTTAAGACATGTATTTGTTTATGTGGGGAAAAAAGTCCCTACAAACCAATGGTTTATACTAGATAGCGTATTTCACTCACTATTCCTACTGACAACACAGATGTGACTTGATCCTTTTGACAAAGTAAACATAACATTCAATGAATAGAGAAAGAGAAAAGCTAAGGAAAGGATAAAGACCCAAAGGAAATTCCAGACACCTAGGGGCAGAAAAGAACACGTGGTTTTAAAAGCAGAACAGACGAAAGACGTTGCACGACCAATAGAATGTTCAGAAGAAGAGCAAGAACAAAGGCAGAGTAAGTAGAACAGAGGGAGATGCACCACCCACCTCAACGCCCACCCCCTCCTTCTGCAGGAATCAAGCAAGTGAAAAACAAACCCTACGCTAGAACAGCAGATCCAACAATGACATGGCAATACAAGCAAGGAGCTGTGTGGTAAATAAAGAAAAACAAAGTTATGCAGAGGAAGACGTACTGAATAAGAAGCCAAGAGATCTTTTGTAGCTTCTTGTATAACATGGATGGGCCTTGAGGGCATTATGCTATGTGGAATAAGGCAGACAGAGAATGACAAATACCATATAATTTCTTGTATGTGGAATCTAAAAAACAACAAAAACACTCTGAACTCAGATAGAGAACATACTGGTAGTTGCCAGAGGTAAGGAATTAAGGTGGGCAAAATGAGTGAAGGGTCATGGGGATATAATGTACCATATGGTGACTATAGGTAATAATACTGTATTGCATATTTAAAAGTTGCGAAGAGAGTAGATCTTAAAAGTTCTCACCACAAACTAAAAGTAGATTTGCCATATGATCTAGCAACCCCACTCCTGGGGATATATACAGAGGGAACTCTAATTCAAAAAGACACATGTACCCTAATGTTTACAGCCGCAATATTTACAATAGCCAAGACATGGAAGGAACCTAAATGTCCATCGACAGATGACTGGATAAAGAAGCTGTGGTATATTTATACAATGGAATACTATTCAGCCATAAAAAAAATAAAATAATGTCATTTGCAGCAACATGGATGGACCTGGAGATTATAATTCAAAGAGAAGTAAGCCAGAAAGAAGAAGACAAATACCACATGATATCACTTTTACGTGGAATCTAAAGAGAGGGGGAAAAGAAAAGACAAATATGAACTTATTTACCAAACAGAGACAGACTCACAGACATAGAAAACAAACTTATAGTTACCAGGGGGGAAAAGGGGTGGAAAGAGATAAATCGAGAGTTTGAGATTTGTAGATATTAACTAATATATATATAAAATAGATAAACAACAAGTTTCTACTGTATAGCACAGGGAACTATATTCAATTTCTTATAGTAACCTATAATGAAAAAGAATATGAAAACGAATACATGTATGTATATGTATGAGTGAAGCATTATGCTGTATGTACACCAGAAATTGACACATTGTAAACTGACTATACTTCAACTAAAAAAAAACTCTGAAATTAAAATATAAAAATTGAAAATTAAATTGCATTTACTGAAGAAAAAAAAAAAGTTCTCATCACAAAAGAAAGGAAAAAACCTTTCCTAAGTATTAACTACACATAAGATGGTGTGGAAAACAGGGTAAAGGATATTGGGACAAATGAAAAGAATGCCTATCCTTCACTCTGGTGAAAATGCTTGTTTCTTTCCCTGGAATTCTTGTTCTTAATCTTGGAGGAAATTCACTCTTTCATTTAAAGTATGGTGTTAGCTGTGTAGATGGTCTTTATCAAGTTCAAGAAGTTCCCCTTTATACCTAGTTTGCTGATAGTTTTTGTCAGGAATGGATGTTACATTTTGTCAAATATTTTTATGCATAAATTGATAAGATCATATGGCTTTTCTCATTTAATCTGTTAAGGTGGTGAATTACACTGATTGATTTTCAAATACTAAACTAACCCTGAATGCCTAGGATAAACTCCATCTGGTCATGACGTATTATCATTCTTGTGAACAGTCGTCCCTTGGTAAGCCACAGGGGATTGGTTCCAGGACTCCACTCTGATCCGCAAATCCAGGGATCCTCAAGTCCCAAGTCAATCCTCTGTATCTAAGGGTTCCACATTGGCAGAGTCAACCAACTGCAGATCAAAAATCACTACTATTAGACCTGATTTGCTAACATTTTGTTTAGAAATTTTGCATCTATGTTCATGAAGGATACAGGTTTGCAGTATTCTTTTCCTGCAATGTCTTGTCTACTTTTGAAATCACAACAGTGCTGACCTCATACAATTTGTAAAGTATTCCCTATTTTCCAATTTTCTGGAAGAGTTTCTATACACTTGATATTATCTCTTCTTCAAATATCCAACAAAATTCCACAGGGGAGCCGTCGAGATCTGGAAAGGTTTATAAGTACAAATTCAATTTTTTAAAACTAGATATATTTGTAGTCAAGTTATCTGTTTTATCTTACCTGAGCTTAGTATTTTGTGTCTAAAATTTATCTATTTCTTCTAAGTCATAAGATTTATTCGCATAAAGTTGTTGATAATTTATTATCCTTCTAGTACCTATATAATACACACAGATATTGCCTTTCTCATTCCTGATACTCTAATCTGCTTATTTTCTTTTTTTTAAAAAACTCCTGATCAGCATGGCTAGAAGTTTATGTAGCTTATGGATCTATTTAAAGAACAAGGCTTTGGTTCCACTGATTTTCTTCTCTATTGTCATTTTTACTTTGATCTTCATCATTTCCGTTCTTTTATATATTTTGGTTTAATTTACTTTGTTTCTTATGGTTTCCTAAGGTGGAGGCTGAGATCTTTGACTGAAGAAAGATCTTCTTTTCTACTATGGCCATTAAGTGCTATAAATTTCCCTTCAATTGTTTATTAATCTTATCCTACCAATTAGAATTTATTTTTTTTAATTTTCATCCAGTTAAAAATACTTTCTAATTTCTTTTTTGATTTATTCTTTCATCCATGTGTAATTTTGTTTCCAAATATTTAAGAAGTTTTCAGAGCTCTTTCTGTTATTGACTTCTACTTTGATTCCAGCGTGGGTAATGAATATACTTTGCATGGCATGAATCCTTTTAAATTTGTTGAAAGTAGTTTTATAGCTCAGAATGTGTTCCATCTTAGGAAATGTTCTATATGCACTTGAAAAAAATGTGAACTCTGCTATTGTTAGGTAGAATATTCTATAAATGTCAATTAGGTCAACTTTGTTGATAGTACTGTTCAAGCTGACTATATCCTATTGATTTTCCATTTACTTGCTCTATTAATTACTGAGTGAAATCTCCAACCATATTTGTGGATTTGTCTATTTCTCTTTGCAGTCCTGTCAGTTTTTGTTCACATGTTTTGAAGCTCTATTATTGGATACATTAAACATTTACGATTTTTATGTCCTCTTGATGAATTGACCCCATTGTCATCATGAAAGGGCCTTCCATATTCCTGGTACTATTCTTTGCTCTGAAATCAACTTTGTCTGCTATTAATAGAGCCACTCAGCTAGTGATTGGCATGTTACAGGCAAAATATTATTTGTTAGCAAGGTATTTTTTTGTATCACTTACTTATAGCCTATTTCTGTCTATATTTAAAGTGTATTTCTTGTAGGCAGCCTATAGTCGTGTCGTGCTTTTTCATCCAATCTGATGTCTGTCTTAATTGGAATGCTTAAACATCACCATTTAATGTGGTATCATTAGGTTTGAGTCTATTATCTTGATATTTGTTCTCTAGTTGTCAATCTGTTCTTTGTTCTCTTTTGGATTCCTTGAGTATTTATTAGTGATTCCATTTTACCTCTTTTTGGTTTTTTTTGTTTTTTTTTTTTTGCTTAGATGTAACTCTTATGTTATTTTAGTGACTGATTTAGGGTTGGGAGCATACATCTTTAAACATGACACAGCCTACTGTCAAGTAATGTTATTATCACTATGTGCATATGGTACAAAAATACTATAATTACATATCCTCATTTCTCCCCTCCAGACCTTTGTACTATTGTTGTCACACATTTTACTTTTCTATATATTATACAACCCATAGTACATTTTAAAAATTATTTTTGTTTAATCAATTGTATCTTAAAGATGTTTCTAATTACCCATGTAGTTGCCATTTTTGGTGTTCTTCATTCCTTTGTGTAGATACAGATTCGCATCCGATATCATTTTCTTTCTGCTTGAAGTGATTCTTTTAACGTTTCTTATAGTAACAGTTTGCTGGGAATGAATTCTTCGCGTTTTTGTGTATCTGACAAAATCTTTATTTTACTTTCATTTTTGAAAGGCATTTTCATTGGGTATAGAGATAGAAAATTGTCTCCTCCCCCCATTGGTACTTCAAAGGTGTTTTTCTCCTATCTTCTTGCTTTCACACTTTCTGGTGAAAAATCTACTGCCACCCTTATTTTTGTGTCTCTGTACATAATGTGACTTTTTCTCTGCTTGAAATCAGTGATAAAGAATCAAAGCAATCTGACTCTGCTATGTGTTGGTGTTGTTTTCTTCCCATTCATTGCAACTGGGATTCATTGCTTCTTAGATCTGAGGGCTTACAGTTTTCATTAGATTTAAAACACTTCTGGCTGTTACTTCTTCAAATATTCTTTCAGTGTCCCCTTCTCTCTGCTAATTCAGAGATTCAAATTATGTGCACACTGGGCTCCTGAGGTGGTCATACAGCTCACTGGTACTCTGTTCTTTTCATGTTGTTCTCTTTTCTCCCCGTGTTTCATTGTGGATAGTTGATTTTGCTGTGTCTCCAAATTTACTAATAATTTTCTTCTGCATTGTTGGAGAATCTGCCGTCGATCCCATCCAGTGTATTTTTAAACAAACATGGTAGTTTTCATCTCTAAAGTTCAGTTTGGTTCCATGTTTTCACCTTTCACGTCTGTAAGTTTCTAACATACGGAATATAGTCAAAATTGTTTAAGTTCATCTGTCACTGATTTTCATATCTGTGTTGATTTTGGTTCAGTTTTGATTGATTGCTTTTATCATTTTGAATTGAATTTTCCTATTTCTTTGTATGGCTTTTGACTGAATGCCAGGTATTGTGATTTTTTTTCCCCCTGTGGGGTCCTTGATATTTTTGTATTTCTATAAATCATCTTGAGCTTTGCTCTGGGATGCAGTTAAGTTACTTGAAAACAGTTGATCTGTTGGGGTCTTCCTGTTAAGATTTGTTACGTGGGATCAGAGCAGTGCTCAGTCTAGGGATAATTATTTCCACTGCTCAGTTGAAATCCTCATGTTTACTTTACCCAATACCTTATAAATCTTGAGGTTTTTCCAGCCAAGCCAGTAGAAACAGGCGCTATTTCCACTCCTGTATGAATGCCAAGCACCGTTAACTTTAATCCTTTCAAATGTTTCCTTTCCCTTGCCACAGGTAATTTCATACTCAAGTGGTGATCTGAATTCATCTAAATACTCAAAGGGAACCCTCTACACATCTCTAGAGTTCTCTTTATATGTACCTCTCTCCTCCCCATTACTCTGTCCTTTGAATTCTAGCTCCCTTGGTCTTCCTGGACTCCCAGGAGTTCCATCTCAACACAGAGTTCACTGGGCTCTGCCTAGGGTGCCCCTCCCTACAACATGACATGGAAGCTCCCTCCAGGTGGGAACATAGGGCAACCATAGGGGCTGCTTTGGTTGTCTTGGTGGTTACTGCCTTTGTTGCCTGATGTCCAAGTGACTTGCAAACCATTATTTTATATATTTTGTCCATTGTTTTGTTCTTTCAAGTGGGAGAAGGGTCCCTATTTCTCCATCTTGTCCAGAAACAGAAGAAGTGCTCGTCCCTCTCCTTTCTAAAATTTTAAGAACACACTGTTCCTGGGGAAATGGTATTTGCTGAGAAGAGCTACACTTACATAGTCATCATTTAAAATTTAGGACTCTGATTCTACCCACACAAGGCACCGGAACAAGCCTGTGAAAACAATGGAAGGAGATAGCCATTGCTGCTGGGCATGGTGATAATTTATAGGGGCTGACAACACTGCCTCGTTCCTGGGCTTCTGCATGTAGGTCATTTAGGCGTGATACTCTTCACTTATTTGGAAGGTCCTTTGTGTTCTGGGGCTGAAACAGACCTAGTCCAGATGGAGAGGCCTTATCAACAATAACCATCACACCCTGCACGTGCACAGGCTTATGTATATATTATTAAAGAGCATTCATACTCATCCACATCCCATTTGATCCTTGATGTGTCTGTAAGGCACGAGAAGATTACGTATCTACACCCATTCACAGGGAGGTTAAATGACCTGCCTGATCACATCGTTAGCTGGTGTCAGAACAATGCCTGGCACGACTCCCTGTCCGGGACTCTGCCCCCATATCCTACGGCTTACTAATGGCCTGTAAAGATAAGATTGGTGTATCTGGGCTACATCCGCCTAGTAAGTAGGAAGGCAGACAAAGCCAACACCGGGAGAGCCACTGTGGCAGCAGCCCCATAGACGTGTCAGAAAGCCATCTTCTCATAATATATTTTAATATAATGCAAAATTTCAGGCCCCAGCTGGAGGTGAAAGCTTCTTGTCCTCTGTCTTAACCACCATGCATTATTCATGTGAAGTGACCTCACTTGCGTGTCACAGGCAGATTATGATGACAGAAGCTCCTTTAGTGCTGGCATACAGCAGGCCTGCGTTCCTGTGGCTCTCACTCGGTCTACTTCCCCTGCTTCATCTGCTGCCACTGGGGCTGTCACTGTCCTGCGGTAATGAGCTAAAGCGAGTGTTTCATCACTGCAGTGATCCCTCATCTTCAGCAAAGCCCATACGTATTTAGCCTTGTCTTCTTCCCAAGAAATCCTATTTAACTCCTCGAACCCAAAGGTCTCATTCTTCATTGCTCTGCCCCTAAGGCTATTCCAACTGCCCTGTTGAGGATCTGGACGTGGCCAGAGGCAGCCCGACTGAGCCATTTCTGCACTGATGGGTAACTGCTCCTCCACCTGGCGGACCCAAGTCTCGTGCTCGGGACCAGAACCCCACAGAACTCTGACAGGATTATTTTAGAGCCATTCCTTGCCTTTTAACTTTGTTGTCATCCTTCCTGCTGCACTTCCTTCTTTCCCTCACTTAAAAGAGATTATGCAATAAAAAGGTCTAAATATCTTTGTGGTATCCCGAAAATGTCCAGCTGCCAAAGAAGTCTAAATGTGAAAAAAACTTCTTAAGAGGAAGTAAGAAATGATTGACAGAAACAGGTTCTAAAATGAGACCATCTCTAGAGGAAAAAAACTGTACTAGGGGATTGTCCTGAGAAACATTTAACATTAACAACTACCCAAGGTTACCAAGTCCATGGAATAAAAGATAATCGAGAAAAGGACTTCACAGAACTCTATGCTGGCTAATGGTTCTTTGAAGAATGATCTCGGAATGCTTTCAGTGGAGTTCCAAGTCTGAAAATATGTACAAATGACTCACCCATGGGTTTGTTTTTTTAATATGTCCTGACCTAGAAAATACTGTAAAGAAAGACAGTATAATTTGCTTTTTGCAAAGACAAGGAGAAAAGGATTTTTAAAATAATTACATACAACCAAAAACTTTCTGCAGCAAGAAGTTTGTTGTTTAATAAGCACAACAGGTAGTCAGAGCCTACTCCAGGGATTCTCTTGCAGATTTCTAAAACATGAAAATGAAAAACTAGGTTAGGACTTTAAGGCTTCCCAGCCCCTCTGTCACGCTCATTGATTTCCACAGCTCTAACTGCATGACTCTATAGTTTGGCTCTTTCTTCTTATCTGAACAGACATGCAGGGAGAGATTACAGTAATTTTCAAAAGGAGGATTATATTAGAATCACCTGTGGAAGCTTTACGACATAAGGCAGCAGGTCCCTACCTCGACTCTACAGTATCCAGCTTTCTGGGAATGGGGCCCAGATGTCATTTTTACAGCAATACATGATTAAGATGTCATCCTTTTTAAGAACTTTTAGGATAAGGGATATTTGAAGAAATTAAGCCATTAAGTTTACAACAGAGTCCTATGGCTGCTGTAATAAATTGCTGTAAGCTTAGTGAGTTGAAACAACACAAACTTATGCTATTACAGTTCTGGACATCAGAAGTCTGAAAGAAGTCTCATAGGACTAACATCAAGGTGTGGTCAGGGCTGCATTCCTTCCTGGAGGTTCTATGGGAAAAGGCTTTCTCTTGCCTTTTTCAGCTTCTAGAGGCCGACTGCATTCCTTTGCTTGTGGCCTCTTTCCATATTCAAAGCCAGCAATGGTTGCTCAAGTCTTTCTCATGATGCCATGTCTCTAATTCCGCCTCTTCTGTTTACCTCTTCCCCCATTTAGGGACTCTTGTAAATACATTGAGTCCAATCAGATCCAAGATAATCTCTTCCAGGCAAGGTATAGCTCAGTGGTAGAGTACATGCCTAGCATGCATGAGGTCCTGGGTTCAATCCCGGTACCTCCATTAAATCAATCAATCAATCAACCCAATTACCTCCCCTCCCAGCCCAAAAAAGATAATAGTCTCTTCAAGGTCAACTGATTAGCAACCTTAATCCTGCCTTTGCCACATAATGTAACATATTTACAGGTTCTAGAATTTAGAACACGGACAACTTTAGGGCACCATTATTCTCCCTACCAGAGTTGATCTATTTCAACCATTTCATTTGGCAGATGAGACAAAAGAGACATAAGTAAGTGGAGAGACATATCCAGCTAATGGTATGAACATCCTCAAAGTTCTCCTTCTCTTTACATCAACCCCGAAATCTAATAACCAAATTCTGGCAATTTAGGACCCATGAATCTAAGCCAATTAACACTGTCCTCCTCTTTAATTCAGACCAATTTTGTCAGCTTCACCCTAGACCTCCACCTGATATTCCACAGGTACCTGCAGATGTTCCAGTTATGCTGCCCTTTCCAGCAGCCAATTAAAGGGAGCTAGAATGAATAAGTGACCTAAGACAAGTGACTCCCAAAGTCCCACTGGGATTTAAAATGAATCGCATTTGCCCTCTTCATAAGGATGCATCTTATGCTTTCTAAGGACATGGAGTCTGAAAGGAAGCTGTACCCATTACTCCCAAACCAGTGCCTAGTCCCATGCTTTGCTCTGGCAGAGGCCATCAACATCCCAAAGGGAGAAACCCACTCCTATTCCTGCACCTCAAACTTTCAGCCTGGTAACAAAATGGAAATCCAGAATTGGCCCGATTCCTATTTTTGTAACATTGAGATTGTATTCCTGTCCTTGATTTCTCTCTTCAGTTTTCTTACCCTTTTGAGCTAAGTCTTCCTTTAACCTGCCATTTCTCCTCCAAGCCAAAACACTGCTTTGCCCAAAGAGATGTTCATTTAATACTTGTTGAATGAATTAATGAATGGGTGCATGGATGAATGAATGGGATATTGAAATGGCCTTATTCAGGTTCTTTTGGTTGCCAGTCTCCCTTCAAACACATCCTTCACACTTCTGCTAGAGGGATCCTCTTAAACCAAGGATCTAACTGAGTTCTTTCCCAGGTTCTAGTTGCCTATAGAATAAAGTCCACATTTTGCAGCTTGGTATTCGACGCCATCCAAAATTAATCCCCTAACACTCTTTCCAGCTTTGTCTCCTACTGCCCTGTTTCCTCCATGAATCCCTCGCAAAGAGCTCTGCAGGCTCCTACTCATTTTGTATCCCCCTTGGGGCATTGCACTAAGTACCAACTAGTGGCTATTTCCTAAATGCTGATTTTATAATACAGTAGTATTTATGATGGTGATGGCTCCTGAATCGTACAAAGGTGTATTTTTCTGCTTTATATTGCACTGACAGAAAATAGTATTTAGGATCTTTTAGAGAGGATTTTTTTTCCAAAAGAAGAAAACTTTCCAGTCAACCACTAGTTAACCAGAAAAGCCCATTAACCAGAAGATCCCTTCCTTGCTCTCAATTATACACACCAATGGAAGGAAGCAGTGAGGCAGATGATCTACAACAGTAGATAATCAAAAATTCTGCCCACTGGCTTGCAGGCTCTCTCCACACATCCTCCCCCTTTCTCTGCCCACTGCACTCCACCCGTGGCCTCTGGCAGACTCATTACCCTGACTATGCTCAGCTTAGGCTAGACAAAAATGAGTTTGAATTCTCTGCACACACGTTCATTGGCCCGACTTGTACCAGCCGCCTCCTGTCTGCCAGCCACTTGGTGAGGCCCTGGATGGAAAATGAAAGATGGAGGCAAACTATACATAGTCTCAGCCTGGAAATAATCTGGAATTTTTAAATAAGAGGAGTCTTCAATCTAGTCCCATATTGAATCGTTTTCAGCCTGAACACACCAAGGGAGGTGCCACATCCTCGTCAATGGCAATGACATACACAACCACAGAGACATGAAGTACCATGATGGACTAAGGGAAAGTCAAGATCACAAAGTCAACTTTGCTCTGTCATCCGGAGAGTGTCCTTAGGGGAAGCTGACTGTGAAACACACAGGGGTGAGAGTTCAGGTGTAGAAAAGACAAGACTAAAAGGTGGGCCGAGGCCAGTTTTATGAAGAGCCAGGTAAGCCAAGTCAAGGCATTCGGACTTGATCCTACAGACAGCAGTGAACTGGCAAAGGGAATGACACTGCATCATGGCAGGGTGACTTCGGAGTCAGGAGAAGGATCTAGCAATCCTGGGTTAATCACTTGAACCCAAAATAAATAATCCACAGAGAGAAAAGCCAATCTGAGCATTTAAAGATCTAAATCCCTATTCAAGGTAACTTCTTCAGAACTGTTGTTGTCTAAGGATTTAGGCCTGAGATTTCTACTAAACAACAGGAGGGAGGGTATCACTCAAGTGGTAGAGCACGTGCTTAGCATGCACGAGTTCAATCCCCAGTACCTCCATTAAAATAAATAAATAAACAGTCCTAATTATCTACCCCCCTCCACCCTCCCCCCAAAAAACTGAAAGAAAAAAATCAACAACAAACAAGTGCCTAGCATAGTACCTTACACATGACAGGCACTCAGTAAATGACCATTGAATTCGATAGAGTGAGAGGTGAGGCTGGATAAGAAAGAAAATATATCAAGCAGCCAGCACGGCTGAGCTGCAAAAGGCCCACTGAGGGACTTTATCTCCCTGGTGCTTTTTGGAAGTAAAGTGAAATCCTATACTCAGGGAGCTGAAAGAGAATCACATTCAAAATCCCCTGCTTAAAATTTCAAGTGGCTCCCTGTTGCGATCAGGATTAAGTCCAAACTCACCAGTTAGGGCTAAAAAGCTCTCCATGCTTTGGCCCTCACTCTGCGTGGCCTGCCTCCTCTTCTAACATTCCCTAACACAAAGCCTCGACTAGAACTCTGTGGTCCCTCAAATACCCACTAAAGCAGTGTCAAGCCTAGTCTGACCATAGACATGGTATATAATCTGGAGAGTCTTGATTTTTCTCCCAGGAATGCTGTGTGGTTTTCCATGATAACCAGTTATTACGGTGGTCTTTTAAAATGAGAACCACAGTGTCTAGTGTGGTAGTGATTAGCTTCCAGGACTAAACCAACACTTGGATCTATTCTTATATAAAAACGTGGTTTGCCCGGTCCTAATGAATGGGTAACATCTCAATGCCAGAGGCAAAGCTTGCATTGCTCTTTAAATACCAAAGGACAGAATTACAGATATGGGCAGAGCCCCTGGTACACCTGCTACAACATGCACACGTGATCAGAATCAGTTGTAATGTTTATGTGTATATATGTGCTTATCCCTCAGAAGACAAGCCCGCAGGAGGGTGTCTGGGCTGGAAATGAGCTCGCAGTTATTATAACGATTTGGAACATATCCATTAATTTGAAATATTTCAAGTCATGGTTTTAGGTTTTATTTATGGTCTTTCAATGTACCCTGTAACAACCAACTATTCCCCCTCTAACTTAAATGTAAAAAGACAGCTATAAAACACTTTGGAATTGAGCACCCACTGTGTGCCAAGTGCTTTCATTACAGGCCATTTCCTTAGCACCTAATTATCTCACAGTTATTATCATCAACTATCATTTTAATTATGTGCTTATTTCTTTTCATAAAATCAACTTTTATTTAAGCAGAAGTAATGGTTTATCAAATCACAGAATTGAGTTGGAATAACTCTCAACGCCATCTACTTCTATCTCGATTGCCACCACACTAGCAATCTTTCTCCTTCTCTCTCGCCTTCCAAATTCTTCACTACTCTTCACCCATTTCAGAGGGCAGTATTACCAGATATACACAGCAGCCAATCCACAATCTAGAGGTCATCCCCAATCAGCCCTTTCCTTCATCACCCCCAAGCATCCAGCCCATGAACAAGTCCTGCTGATTTGACTTCTCTGACATCATTCATACCACCCTCCTCCCATTCGTCCACTGCGCTTCACTCAATCTGCCTTTCTCTCTTGAAAAACACCAACTTGTAACTGTCTTAGCACCTTGACAACAGTTGTTCTCTTTTTCAGGAAGGTTCTCCCTCTTGATTGTCCCGTTCCAATCTTCTTTATGTCATTCAATTCAAAGCTTAAAAGTCATTTCCTAAGAAAAGCTATCTCTGACCAGCTAATCAAAAATGGGCTTCCAGTCACTCTCCCATTACTGTCCCATTTTGCTACATATCACTTACTAGAATCCGATGTGCTTTTACATCTGTACTCTTGAATGTGTCCATTATGAATCTCCCTTCAACTAAAACATAAGCTCCGTTACAGCAGGAGTGGGATGTTCCTTGTTGATCACATCTTCTTAGTGCCTGTCACAGTGCCCGGCACATAATACACACTGAAAAATTGTTTAATGGATGAACATACAAAATTTCTATAAGGGATTTTGACAGAAGCAAGATGTGACGGAACAAAACAGGGAGGAAGAACTTGGAAACAGGGTGAAAAAGTAGGGAAAGTAGAAGAAAGGGGCATAAATCAAGGCACCACAACAACAAGGTGCTTAGAATTAGGAAGAAGGGCTATAAGAACTCTTTTCCTTGATAACGTCCCCTCGTGGTTTCTCCATGATTAGAAGCAAAAGTTTACAATGAACTGGGCCTGTGGGCTTGTCTGGAAGTCAACAAGCAATGTGTGGGCAGAAAAAGACAGTTTCATTTCCTAGCCAGTCTGTGAGAGAGAGAGAGAGACGAAGCCCAAGAGATAATGGGTGGCGACTGCTACTGAGAGGCAAAGAAAAATTGCAAGTACCTGTGTGCTGAGGCATTTTAAAAAACAAGAGGGAAAAGCACGAGGATGCAAAGGACTCAAGATTTGAGAATTGCACTTGGGAGGGCTTCTTCTGACACAAAGCAGAAAGAATGGGACAGCCAGCTGAAGTTAGCAGGAGGTCAGCATGAGGACCATCCAGAAGTAGCAAGACAGTGATTAGTCTGGCAGATAAGAAGGGACACAGCTCTAGACATACAGGAACTTCTTGTCTGGTAACAATTAGCACAGAGTAAACACAATGGCCTAAAGTCTGGGGCAGAATCACAATTTCTAAGAGGGCTAGAGAAGGAACAAGGCTGGAACCTAGGCCTGAAAGATTCAAGGCCAGGTGTCTCTCACAGAAACCCACTTATAAAGACAGGTCCAAGACAATACTTCGTGACAATAACAGAAGATCATCAGAATTGTTAGATAGATGAAGTCAAATCATGATCAAATATAATGCCTATGATGACAAGTGATTGACAAGTGTTTTGACAAGCTATTGACAAGTGTTAGAGCAGGCAGGTAGCTAGACATGAGCAGAAAAGGGGGGACACAGGCCAAATGGCGGGAATTGGGCAGAAAGGAGGGGCACAGGCCAAATGCAGGAAACCATGCATCATGTAAACAACAGAGTCCCTGGGCAGACAAAGAAAAGCAAGAACCTCTGGGCTGATAAGAAATCACACATTTTGTGGTGACAAGTGGCCTGGAGGCCAACAAAGAAAGATGGGGAAAGGCAAGAATCTTCAGTGTCTGAATGTAACCTTTTGCTCATTATGCCCTCATTTCCATAAAATTAGCCTTGCAGATTAGAAGTGCCCATCATGCACCGATGCCATGACACTTCCGATCTAGACAAAATAAGGACAAAAATTCCTCCTCCCCTCGGGAAGGTGGAGTTGGGATGAAAATCAGGGAATATGACCCCAAACCCTTCCCTCCCCAATGAATACTCTGCCCACTCATTTTTACACCCTATGTAACCAACTTGCCAAAGAAACTGAGGGCAGCTGCTCACCTGAGCCTGCCCGCTCTCCCCATGAGAGTGGACTATCTATCCCTTAATAAATCCCCACTTGACTTTCTTAACTTCCCTGTCTCGTCTCCGAATCCTTTCTGCAATGAGACAAGAACCTAGTCACCGGCAACACTAGTGTACCTCAAAATCCCACTATCTCAGACAGGACTGGCCCCAGAGTCCAGAGCCAGGCTGAACTTGCAGGTAATTAAAAATGTTCTCCGTTGTGAGGACCAGAGAGCTCTGGGGACAGAGAACCCAGCAGGTCATTCCTGACTGTGATGCAAGACACATCTCTGCGGCCAAGGCTTTCTTGGATGATTTACATAGCCCAAGATGAGTGTGAGATTCATTAGTGGTTGAAGGCGCCTAATTACGTTGATGAGAGGCCACCAGGCATCAGACCTTAATTACTCCCCACCACCTGCTCTCCCATAAGTCCAGCCAAAACTGGAGATTCTCCTTGGATTCTCTTGATTATCCTGCTGCTTCTGGGAACCCAAGAGCCAATGTCAGACATCAACAGATGACGAACTGACCCCAGAGGACGAGGGGTGTTAGTCTCCAAAGGTTTGGAAGTGTGAACTCAGGCCTCCTGCCGTTGCAGCTCAACTCCCAAATGTTGCTTCTTTAGCAATGCTTTTCTAAGTATGCTTATTAGAAACGGAACAGTTTCTCCCCACATTAACATACCCTAAGTATTGAAATGTGTGCAGCCAAGAAAGAAGTAGAGAATTTGAGCTGAATGTGGCTCACGTCATATGCCACATTCAAAAGTCAGCTCAAGCCTGACTTGCTCTGTGACACCTTTCCTGACCGCACCCAGGTAGATTGAGGCCAGCCTTCCTGGACTGTCATGGCACCTCCATGGCATTGCTCCCTGAGAGCAGTTATCACCCAGGAATGTATTCATTTGCTAACTTCTATGTTGTACACCTAGAACATGAGATTCTTGAGGGCCATTTTTATTCATCTATGAATCACCAGCATCGATCATGGTACCTGGCACATAGAGGTGATCAATAACTGCTACTTGAATGCTGAATAAAATAAAATGTTCCAGAACCACAAGTTTAACCCAATTTGTTTGACTCAAACATCTCACACCCAATTCATCTATTCACATACAGCATTTAAAAGATGCTGCTCTAAATTACTCAACTTTGTTACTGATTTCTTGTTCTGTGCTTCGTAGTGTGAAGCATAAAAGACATGGAATCAGCTCTCCAAGGATTTATTGGGGAGTCTTATTGGGGAGAGGTCGCAGGGCATCCTGAAACAGCCTGTTGGCATTTGTTCTTAAACTGGGCTCAAGGATGGATGAGAGGATGGAGGGGCAAAGTAGCAATGAGGAGGTGGGATTGGAGCTCCACCTTGAAAAATCAGTTTGGCAACGATAAACAGAGGGTAACAGGCTGAAGTCAAAGGACAAGCAAAGGAAGGCCAAGAAACGGGAATCGGTGTAGGATGCATTGGTAGCATGTAAGCCAACGAGGCGCTGATTTTGACAGGCCACAGAAGGGCCTTGGGTTTTAGAGCAAAGCATAAAAATGAATAAAGAGCACTAAAAGATAATGGCAAAAATAGCATCAAGAAACAGTATGGCTTTTTAAGGAAAAGCTGAGAGTGGAAAGTCCTAGAGGAACATACCCTGTATCTTAATAAACCTTCATGGATTCTACAAGAGAATGACCTTTCTTCCCCTTTGCAGGGCTCTGCATGAGAGGTGCTCACCAACGCCCTTTCATCAGGTAGGCTTCTTTTGCAAGACCTAACAGTAAAGTCTGCCTGAGGGTTCAGAGGGATTGAAAGGTTCTTGTGTTCTAGTTGTGGAGGAGGAAGTGTCTCACCACCCCTGCCCCTTGCAAAAGTCGCTAGACTGAAATCCCAGGAGAGGAGGGACACTTACCCAGTTCCCCACTGTATCAGTAGCATCCAGCACAGTGACTGACACAAACCAGCGCACTCCTTAAGTGTATTAGGTTACTGACTGAAACCGTAGAACTTAGCAGAGTCGAGCAAGCCAAATAAATATGGGCCACACCTATTCATTATGATATCCGATGCATTGATTTAACACACATAGAGGCAAACACGAGCGCTGGGTACAGGCAATGAAGGCAGAATGCGATACAGCCTCTAACAACCTGAAGGGGCAGAATGTAATGAGATGGATGGGGCACGAGTGCACATGCACTGACTATGGCGAAATCCCCCTTTCCACAGTTGCCTCATGCAAGCCCTATAGCACCATCATCTGAATGCCTCAGAGCATATTCTAATTATTTCTTACTATATGTGCAAAGGGGGAGGTAAGGGATAGACGTCATCTTCATTTTACAGACAAGGAACACAGAATTATTACAAATTGTTCGGAAATCAGCAGTCATCTAGATCTTCTGACACCTTGCATGCGAGGAGGAGAGTGGAGGAAGACTGTCAGAGATGTGGACAGTCCAAGAAGCTAGACACAGGAAATGCAAGTGCACTGGCCTGTGATGAAATGTTAATCTCTGATGGTGGCACCTTCAAAAGCCTGCACAATTAGCTCCAAAAGGTCTCCTTCAAGCAACAGATATACAGAAACACTGCCCTGGACTCAAGGTTCAGAGGACCCCTGCATAAGGACTACTCTGACAATAGTGTTACCAAGGCAAGTCCGTGTGCCCGCCACACCACGAGGCCAAACAAACTGAAACACTCAAGTCTGGAGCAGAGAAAGGTTTATTGCAGGGCTGAGGAAGGAGGACAGGGTGGCTCATACTCTACGAAAACCCCAAACTCCTCAAAGGATTTCAGCAAAGCATATCTAAAGGCCAGGTAAGGGACAGGGAGTCCCAGGGTACGTGACCATCTCGTGCACAATCCCCTCATTGGCTCATGTGGAGATAACAGGGCGGTCAACACAATCAACCCCTAGATGCCAGGTCTGGGGGCAATGCGCACTCGATCATCAAGTAGTTAATTTCTTCCCTTTGGTGGTGGTTTTTAGCATCTGAAAAACTGAGGAAATATACATGAGACACTATTATCCGGGTGCTTCAGAGAGGAGCTGCAGCAGAGGATGGGGTTGGGGTGGGGGTCTGACCCCCAGGGTCCTGCTTGGTTACAAACTGACTGAGGCCACAATAAAAAAGACAGGTAAGGAAGCCTTTTGTTTAATGAGAGCAGTCAGGCATATTCATTTGACAAGTACTTTTTAAGCACATATTAGACGCCAGGCTCTCTTTAAGTCTAAGGATTCACAAATCATAAGATACAGTCATTATGCTTGAGGACCTGGTGGACCAGAGAGAGAAGGAGAGACAAACAAGTAAATGGATAATGTCCATGATGGGAACCAATAGTCAGTGTCGCTGGAACACTATCAACTGGTAGCTCCCATAGACAAATATCTGCACGTGTTCACAACAGGGCATTTTTACAAAGATAGTCCCTGTCGCAATGTTTGAAAAAACAAAAATCAGGAGACAACGTCGATGTCTTTCAATACCGGAATGCCCACCACATGGCCCTGCTATGGGACACTGACTAGTAAAAAAGAATAAGATGTTCTGATATAGACAGATCTCCAAGACATACAGCTGAGTCCGAAAGCAAGGTGCAGAGCAATATACATAGTGGGAGTGGGTAGTCACAGAGCTTTATCTGCAGAAATTAAAATTTTTAAACCATTTTTAACAAGACTATGTATGAAGGTATTAATCAAGTAATGAAAAGTAATTTTAAAATATGTATATAGTTAAAGTGGTTAAGTTAAAAAGTCTCTGCCTATGTTTTAACCTTGTATCATATTTCTCCTTCCTAGTATTTTAGTGTCTTTTTTTAATTGTTTTTTTTTTTTCTGAGGGGGAGAGGTAATTTGGTTTATGTATGGATTTATTTTAGAGGAGGTACTGGGGATTGAACCCAGGACCTCGTGCATGCTAAGTGTGTGCTCTACCACTTGAGCTGTACCCTCCCACCATTTGTGTCTTTTTTATTCTTAAATGGGTAAGGACGGGGAAGTCGAAGGAAGAATGTTCTCAGAAAGGAGAGGAAGAAGTGCAAAGTCATGAAAGGCTGAGAAAACAAAATCATGCTAGGTCACAGGGCATGAGGGGTGAAAGGTGCAGGGGTGAGTGGTGGGGAGGGGGCAGGGTGATTTAAACAAGGAAGGCTAAGATGAGGCCAGACCGTAAAGGTGTATTATATATATGCCAAGCTAAGGAGCTTGGATTTTATTCTGAAGGTGCAGGCAAACCATGGAATGGACTTTAAAAAGATAAGCTTTGAACCGGTCCTTCCAACTACGATCTGGAGAAAAGATGGAGAGGACTGCAGGGCAGCAAGGTCTTTGTAGGAAACTTGAGAGAGAAATGTTGAGGTCAGGAACCAAATAACGGCTATAGATACGGAACAGAAAGCAGCCCTCAGAGAAAGGAGTATCCATAGTTGCTGATCAGAGGCAGTTGGTGCTACCCTGGGAAAGAATGTTGCCAAGAATGTTGTAAAATGTTATGGCCTGGGCAATGAGGTAGATACTGTTACCACTGACTGAAATAAATCAGGAAGCAGCTAACATAGAGAGATATGGGAGGAGATTAGTACTCATCATTGCTTTTGAATCCTTTTGAACATGCTGCATTTGTGGTACCTGTGAGACAACCGTATCATGATTTGACTGTGGTTCATCCATATTACCCCAGATGGCAGAATTTTCTTCCTTTTAAAGGCTAATATTCCACTGCGTGTGTGTGTGTCTGTCCCTCATTTTGTTTATCCACTTGTCCATCAAAGGACACTTAGGCTGTTTCCGTATCTTGGCTATTGTGAATAATGCTGCAATGAACATGGGAGTGCAGAAATCTCTTCAGGATCAGATTTCATTTCCTTTGGACACATACCCAGATGTGATATTGCTGGATCATGTGGTAGTTCTAATTTTTTTTAAATAAACTTCCCTAGTGTTTTCCATAATTGCTGTACTAACTTCCATTCACAAAAACAGTATACCAGGATTGTCTTTTAATGCCATTTGTAGCAACATAGGTATGCCTAGAGATTATCATGCTAAGTGATGTAAGTCAGCCAGAGAAGGACACGTATCATAAGATATCACTTATATGTGGAATCTAAAATATAATACAAATGAACTTATTTACAAAACAGAAACAGACTCACAGATATAGAAAACAAACTTCTGGTTACCAAAGGGAGAAGGGGGAGAGAGGGATAAATTAGTAATTTGAGATTAGCAGATACAAACCATTATATATAAAATAGATAAAAAAGGTCCTGGTGTATAGCACAGGGAACGATATTCAATACTTTGTAATAACCTATAATGGAAAAGAATCTGAAAAAAAGAGTGTGTGTGTGTGTGTGTGTGTGTGTGTATAAGTGAATCACTTTGCTATATACCAGAAACTAACAAAACATTGTAAATGCAAAAACATGCTTCAATTAAAAAAAAATTGTTATGGTTACCAGGGAAAGGGGGTGGGAAGGGATAAATTTGGGAGTTTCAGATTTACAAATGTTAGCCACTATATATAAAAATAGATTTTTAAAAAAAGGTTCTGCTGTATAGCACAGGGAACTATGTCCAATATCTTGTAATAATCTTTAATGAAAAAAATACAAAAATGAATATGTGTATGTATTTGCATGACTGGGACATCGTGCTGTACACCAGAAATTGATACATTATAACTGATGGTAAAGGAAGGAAGGAAGGAAGAAAAAAAGGAAGAAAGGAAGAAAGGAAGAAAGGAAGGAAGGAAGGAAGGAAGGAAGGAAGGAAGGAAGGAAGGAAGGAAGAAAGAAAGAAAGAAAGAAAGAAAGAAAGAAAGAAAGAAAGAAAGAAAGAAAGAAAGAAAAGAAGGAAGGAAAGCAAGTAAGATTGGATTCTGGAGAATAGCAATGTTTAATGGGCAAAGTAGAGGAAGATCAGAATGACAGAAAAGAACTGTTCATAAAAGAAGAGAAATTAAGAGAGAGTTTCAAGAAAGAAGAGTTTGTCAACACTCAATATGCAGACAAGAAGTACAGTAAGACAAGTATTAAAAGTACCAGTTGCAGGGGTAGGGGAGGGTACAGCTCAGTGGTAGAGCGCATGCTCAAGCAAGTATGAGGTACTGGGTTCAATCCCCAGTGCCTCCTTTAAGGAGAGAGAGAGAAAAAAAAAGAGGACCTGTTGGAGTTCTCAACAAGGAGGTCTTTGGTGATTTCAATGAGAACAGGGGGGTAGGGAATTAGAATAATCTCCCCCATGACCCTATATCTGAGACCTATGAATATGATCAGATACATGACAAGGGGAATTTCGCAGCTGTGATTAAATTAAGTACACTGAGATGGAGAGATTATCCTGGATTATTCAAGCGAGCCCAATCTGATCACAGGAGTCCTTCAAAGCGAAAAATCTTTCCTATGGTCAGAGAGAGATGTGACTATGGAAGAGAGAACCAGAGAAATACAACCAACATTGCTTTGAAGATGGAGGAAAGGGAGCTATGAACCAAGGAATGTGGGCAGCTATCAGAAGTTAGAAAAGGTAAGGAAATGAATTCTCTCCTAAAGCTTCCAGAAGGGAATGCTGCCCTGTCCCACACCTTAATTTTAACCCAGTGAGACTGTCAGACTCCCGTGGAACTGTGAGCTAATAAATGGGTGTTATTTTAAGCCACTAAATTTGTGGTAATTTGTTACAGCAGCTGTAGGAAACTAATATGCAGAGAGAGGACAGTAGTCAGAACAGAAGCCAGATCACAGCGGGATGAACCATAAAAGGAGGTAAGAAAACCAAGATGATGAGCGAAGACAATTCATTAAAAGAATTTTTTTTTTTTTTATTTTTACACAGAAACAGCATTCACAGGAAGAACACAGCTTTGAGAGAAGAGTTTTGGGATCGTTTTTAAGGTGGGGGAATATATAAGTATATTCAAGTGCCGATCAGAAAGAAGAGGAGACATAGACGAGAGAGAGGAAAGGAGCAGAGAAGTTCTTGGGAAGGCAGCAGGTGCAGAAATGCCGGTGCAACTAGCAATGTCAAATTACATGGAGCTGCAGAAGTCAAAAAGGAACCGGGTGATGGAGGGGGGGCTTGTGGACCTCGGATGGCAGGATCTCAGAATTATCATCACATGTACCACATGACAGTCCTTTTGTGGGCAATTAAGAGTTAGAAAGCCTGGGAAAAGAGGAGCCATCGAGGTCCAGAGAAATGACTTGCTGAGACTTAGAGATCTCCTGAAGTTTCAGTGTCCTCAGCTGTGACATATTAAATGTGGTAACGCGCGTAAACTGCAGTGTCTAGCACGTGGTGAAAGCTCAACAGAATATGGTGGTTATTATTAGAGGATAAGTTATTATACCTGAAAGCCGGCGTAGCTAAAGTTTAGAAGTATAGGATATCTAGTCAGACAAACCTAAGTCTAAGTTTCAGTTTTGCCACCTACTTGCTATGTGGTATTGGGCGTAGTGCTTAATTCATACCTACCAGACAGGTCTTCTGACGGCCCATTCAATACCCTTTCCCCCACACCATACCACCTAACTTTCAATAATTATACAGATGCATTCTCTGGGGCTGAGAATTGAACCATGTGTTCTGCCAAGCCCTAATACCATTTGTTACAAGCTTTACTACTGAAGGCGAGCAGAATTTGCCACCCTAAAGTATGCCTCTTTGGCATAGCGAGTATCTTACATTGGTTATTTTTAAGAAACAGCAGACACAGAAGACGCTCAGAAAACTGATTAGAGATTACCCTTTCACAAGAGACATTTACAGTTATAAGGGAAATCTCCATTTGTAAGGATGTCTCTTTCTCTGTACCAGGAAGAGGAGGGTGACTAAATCTCTAGAAATTCTTATTAATGGAGAAGGCAAGGACTTAGATCTGTGGAACATCCCTACCCTCATTTGCTGTGCTTTTCCTGAAAAGCTGCCCCGTGTCCTGGCACCTTCTTTTGTCTGTAGCTGGAGATGGTCTCTGAGGTGGTGGCTTGCACCATTTTGGAGAACAACTTAGTTTCCCTGGGTCTCTCCCATGTATACAAGGAGAGACGTGTTATTAAACATTTGTTTTTCTCCTGTTAATCTGTCTTTTATTACAGGTGGCCTTAGCCAAGAACCAACAAGGGTATAAGAAAATTTATTTTTCCTCCTCTACACTATTCACGAATGACAAATGCCGTAGGACCTACAGTATGTGTACATTACGTTCTGCCAAAGAGTTTAACCACTTGCCTACCGTCACCATTCTGTGATTATGCCAGAAAGTAAGACATAGTCAACAGCTCTGTTTCCATTATCAAAGGACTCAAACAAAACCCAGCAGAAAAATCTGAAAAGCCCCTCTTTATCTTGATGAGTATGTAAATATTCATGATAACATTTGATGATGGTACTATATTTGAATAAAAAAAACACCACTACATATTTTAATCAAGTCAGCCACCATGCGCTACAGCAGTAATCTTCCCTTTCAGAGGTTCCTGAGTGGATGATGGCATGTTGTCTGATGTCTCAGTGATTGGCTATTTACTTGTACCATTAAAATTCCTCTCTTCCTTTCATCATTTTGAAGGGACATTGATTTCAATAAAAACCCTCTAAATGAGAAGAACAAGAAATGTAAATCCACAAAGTGAAAGTGAATGGAGGAAGGCACGTCAAGTTCAAGGGGATGTCAAGAGAGGAAATGGGGCAGAGATTTGAACTGCAGTGATTGCCTGCCAGCTCTGTGTGGGTTGTGGAGATTGTGCCTGATTTAAGAGCACAAAAGTGCCCCCATGGAAGGGTGAGGGCAGGGTGGGGTGAAGTGTCCTACGTAAGCTGGCCCAGTAATGGGAAGAGAGCTGCACGAGGCCACCTCCCCACTGATCCCAAACCACCTTCACTATGACCACCCCTCCAGAAACACACACTCTGCCACAGAATGAAGTAGAGAAAAAACCAGATTTTTATAAACTATTGCCATCGGGGCCAGGAAGAGCCTCATAGTCCTTGTGGAATCCTTCAATCCCCACTTAGTATCTCTTCCTGCCTAGTGCGTGTGGGTGGCAGAAGCTTTCCGAGAATATGTAATCGCTCTAGGCTCCATGTCACCCTCCAATCTCAGTTTGGTTCAGATACATGACTTAACAAATAGCTTTTGACCTCATTATTTTTTTTTAAATAAAATGGATGGCTAGAGTTGTGTGTTCCCTTCCATTGTGAAAAAGAAAAGAAACAGCATACTCTTCTTGTCACCCTCTCAGGACTCTATTGCCCTTATGACATCTTTCTAAAGTCATTCGTGACTTGCAGTCATGGTGTGTATGAATTTTTTAGCCTGAGAGATAGTTGCTGTCTCTCCCTGAATTACTTTTACAAAGTAATGTGCTCCAATAATCAATTATTTTAATGATCCTACTTACAGGGAGATCCCATTTCTTACTAAAATTAGTATCAGCATATGCCTGCAAACTCTTAATGGCTTTAGAGAGATCTGTCACAGCCTCTGAAAATCTGTACAAACACTATAAAATACCCTGGGTAAACTGAAGTGGAGATAATCAAACTAAATAATTTATATGTGTTTCTAAGTCATCCTTTCTCAATATCACTGCCTTGAATTAACAGTGTGTCATTTTCCCCAAGGGTCCAAAGGACTCCTCAAGCAGATCTCATCCATCCTTCCGCTACCCCTTTGGGCAAGGAAGGCACAAGAATGATTAGCCCCATTTTACAGTCTGAGAAAATGAGAAACTAGGACGTAAATGATATGCTAAACAGAAGGTTTGAGGCAGAGATGTGAGACTTACTGAAAGGAGGAGAGGACAAAAAAAGTGCAGGAGACGAATGACCCTGACAGACCTGTGACTCTGGAGTTAATTTGGAGACACAGTGAGTCAAAACCTGTCAGCAACCCTGTAGGTACTATCCAGACTACTATCAGAAAGTGCCAACGGTATCAAAACCAGACATCTGCATGGGCCCAGGCACCAAGTGAAAAAGAAACAACTGATTCTTCAGCCAAAGTAGAGGTGTTTGTGCTCGAGAAGATTAGCTTTATAGGATCGAGTGTTCCTATAGAGCTAAGGGGCATGGCAGCATCCCCTCAGGGCCCCTGAAGCAATTGGACCAACAATTGGACAAGGAGGGCTTATCTGAAACAAGGCAACAAAGATTCTGTCTAGAAGAGATAAGTTAATAGGGCCTGGAAGGCAGCATCTCTGGAGTATCATTTTTAATCATACTTGTAATCAGCCAAGGACTAAGAGTCAAAAGATAATAGTCCAATGATGGAAGAATTAATTACATTACGCAATCATACCGCAGAGTTGGGTATAATCTCAAGAAGTTAAATATTACTATTCTGAACTGTTTTCCTTTTAATGAGAACTTGGGAGAAAGACAACCCCAGGCAGCCCAGTCTAGTCCTAGGCAGGGAGTAGGTCCCCAGAAGATGTCTGCTGAGTTGACCAACTGAATCTACTGAAAGGCTGTTTATCAGGCAGGTTTCAAGAGAACAGATCAGAAAAGAGAGTCAGTAGCAGTAGTTAAGTCACCTATTTCACCATGCTTTCCCTACCAAGTAGTTCCCGTTCATGACGACCTTCCTATGCTTCTCTTGTGGGCATAGGTGATGCTATAAGGGTAATGCTGACGTATATAGTTACAATCAAAGAGAAGCAGAGTATGCAATCTGTCTTTGCAATTTACCAGCATATTGACCTTGGGAAAATTACTAAAGTTTCCTGAGCCTGAGTTTTTCCATTTGTAAAGATGGGTATATTAATAGTAACTACATAGAGGTTGCCGTAAAGATGAAATGAGACAAAGCATGTCAACATTCAATACTTAATAAATATTTGCTGCTACTAGATCATCACCATAACCCAGCATTCCCTGGGCTTGTGATTCTCTATGGTTCTTAGCTCTCCTGGCCCTTCCCTGGCTGGGTAAGATATATTTTTATTTACACGCCTACTCAAGGGCTACCTCAGTCATAAGTTCTAACCTCAGTATGAACTACAAAAAAACCCCAGAAGTTAAACAATCCTGACTTAGCATAGGACTTAGCTCTGTGCTTCTATAGCTGGTTCTTGATCTGAAGCTACCTACAGTTCTGGATTTCTGACTTGCCTTGACCTCAGAGATGTGATTTCTTCTCTGCACCATGCCCAAATGCCTGGATTCCAGACTTTTAGCTTACTTCTGACCACGTATAACCCTAGAGTCTTCCTTGCCATAGTTTCTTGGTTTCCAAGTCTTGGCTTCCTTCTGGAAATCACTAACATAGGAAAATTTCCTTGTCAATCCAATAGACATATGAAAAAATGCTAAATATCACTAATTATCAGAAAAATGCAAATCAAAACCACAATGAAGTATCACCTCACAGCAGTCAGAATGGCCATCATTAAAAAGTCCACAAACGATAAATGCTAGAGTGTGGAAAAAAGAACCCTCCTACACTGTTGGTGAGAATGTAGTTGGGTACAGCCATTATGGAAAACAGTATGGACATTAGTCAAAAAACTAAAAATAAACTTACCATACGATCCAGCAATCCCACTCCTGGGCATCCAGAGGGAACTTTTATTCAAAAAGATACATGCACCCCAATGTTCATAGCAGCACTATTTACAATAGCCAAGACATGGAAACAACCTAAATGTCCATCAACAGATGACTTGATAAAGAAGTTGTGGTATATTTATACAGTGGAATACTAGTCAGCCATAAAAATAATAAATAAATGCCATTTGCAGCAACATGGATGGACCTGGAGATCATCATTCTAGGTGAAGTAAGCCAGAGAGAGAAAGAAAAATACCAAATGATATCACTTATATGTGGAATCGAAAAAAAAGAACTTATTTACAAACCAGAAATAGACTCACAGACATAGAAAACAAACTTATGGTTACCAGCGGCGAAGGAGGTGGGAAGAGATAAATTGGGAGTTTGGGATTTGCAGATACTAACTACTATATGTAAAATAGATAAACAACAAGTTTATACTGCATAGCACAGGGAACTATATTTAATATCTTACAGTAACCTATGATGAAAAAGAATATGAAAATGAGTATATATGTATGACAGAAACATTATGCTGTACACCAGAAATTGACACAACATTGTAAACTGACTACATACTTCAATTTTGAAAAATAGTTCAAAAAATACATATATATGAAGCAAATTAAAGATTACTGAATCTAGGGAAAAGAAAAGAATCAAGTTTTTATTTCAAGTTGCCAATCTGATCATTCCTATTTCAGTCCTGTGTCAAGGCAGCCTTCCGTCTCTGGCTCATGATACTGAAAGGAAATTTGTTCTGTCCACCCTAAAGGAGCCAGGTGGTAGCAGCAATGGGAATCACCACTTTCGGTTTCTGCTTGTGCCAGTCCAGTCTAGTAAACAGTGTCAAATACACGAGCAAAGAACACACGTGGCTGCACTAGCCCCACCATCTGTGTGTGACTCCAAAGCTGTCCATTTGAGTAACCCACTAGATACCGGTAAGAAAGCAGCCTTGTAAATACTTCTACCACAAAAACATACTTTAAGCTAAATAAATATCATGCCAGATAGAAGATTTTCAGAGTTGGAAATTGCAGTCTCAGATATACAAACCAATGCTAAATGTAAGCCCAGACTAGATCGAAATGTTCTTGTAAGGAGCTTATCATGAATAATAAATAAATACAGGGGTACCGGGAAGTATCATGACTTTGTGACAGTTTATGAGAAGAAAACCTGAGGCCAGAGTTTACAACCCCCCAAAAAATTTAATCTTTCAAAAGTCAGCACCAGACAATTTTTCATAAGATGACTGGGAAATGGAACTCAAAATGAACCTCCCATTGCAGATGTATGATCTCCTGGAATTCTTAGGTTTCTGCCAAATCAGTTTCTGGAGAATTTGAGTTTCCCAAGCACAGTTACTTAAATGAGCAAAGATGAAGGTGTATAATAGACCCGTCAGCAGAAAAGGCAGGAAGAGTCTTCACGTGAAAAGCCTCTATGGCATGTGTGAATTAAAATGGCTCAAAAAAACAGTGACAGGATAGAGGGGAAGAAACCACTCCCTGCAGAGGGACTATAAGGAAGATTCATGCATAAATGCAGTCAGTTTGAGCCATGTCTGCATTTCTGTCTTTGATGTGAGTATCTCCCTTAATGGATAATCTTAAAAAAGAATTGGTGATGAGTTTCTACATTAAAAATATAATTTGATATTACAGACATGATCCATAATTTATACATATTGTTTTTCTTGCACAAGTTGATGATGTCTCAAACGCTAGACAAGAGAAGAGTTCAATGAGAGAAGCCAAGCAGGGAACAGAAAGCTCATCTCCCCTGCAGGATGGTGGAGAGTACCTCCCCAAAGAGACTCGGCCTACTAAATTAGGTTAGGGTGTATTCTAAGGGGTATCAGGAAGGAAACTGCAATAACCCCACTCAAAATATCTCCACGATTTGCTCCTACCTAAATATCCCATAATTCAAGATCCATTACCCATACTGCCCCACCCATAACAGTCATCACCACCATGATTATAATTCTTTGTTCATTGTCCATCACCTCTACTAGACTGTAAACTCCATGAGGATGGAGACCATGCCTGGTATGCCAAGTGATATTTATCTGTGAAACGCCCTTGCCTAAGGCACTATTAGAAGTCCAACATTCCCCCAGTATTGGTTATTTACACATTTACATGGCTGATACAACCTACAGTTCTATCTATTGTTCTCACAGCAGTGTGACTACATTTCTACTGAGAGCCTGTTATGATAGAAGGACAGGGGTTGGGTGCGGGCGATATGGAACATCATGATACTAGGCAGGTGAGTCAGGAAGCTGATACCTCAAGGGAGACGTAGAAGGACCTGGAAGAAAATCACCATTTTGCTGAGCCAACTCTGGCCAGGCATAGAAGTTACTGCAGGCACCTTAAATTCTGCCTCCCTACAGTCTGTTAGCTCACTGAATGGCCTAATCTTCACCTAAAGAGAGCGCTCTTCCCACCCCATTACCAGATATGGCACTTGCTATCTTATTTACCACACTCTGGAAACTTTACAACAGCACTCAGTTAAAAATCATATGCATGAAAGTAATTAGTCATCTTATATTCCCTTCTATCTAGATTGGGGGTTTGTTCCATGCTTTTTCCCCTAACTCTCTCCCCATGGGTTAACATTCTCCCAATGAGTTGAGTTATATTTATTAGAAATGCATTAAAAATCACAGCATCACAGAGAGGAAAACTAGAATGTAATGATGCTGCTTCCTATTTATCTGTAACTAGGGGCTGTTTTCACATTCTCTGTGTGAATGTGAATTCATCGTGTGTGTGTGTGTGTGTGTGTGTGTGTGTGTGTGTGTGTGTGTGTGTGTGTGTGTGTGTGTGTGTGTGTGTGTGTGTTTCTCCCACCAGCGTCAAAAATATGCCGGTGATTCTCAGATGTGTGTGTGTTTGAAGGGTGGTAGAGTGGAACATAGGAGAATTCCCAGGGGGCCTTTTCAAACTATACATGCTCCCTAGGAGAGTCTATAACTTTCCTCGTAACAACTTCCCTCCTCCAAGTTTAAAATCACCGCAGGGTAATGAGTGATGTTACTGATGGATGTCAATTTCACAGTATGGAGGCAGAAAACAAGTTCAGAACCACTAAATTAAGCTCAAGATTAACAACCAAATACTTCCCATCCTGTCCCACCAGTTTTACACATCCATTCCATTAGGAATCCCAGCAGAAACAGCATTATCAAACCTATTAAAAACTGCCTCAGGAAAAAACAATTAGTTGAAATTCACACCTTCGATATATACAGTTTAAATCTTTCCCAAATTGACTCCATTCTCTTTTCTTGCCCCAAAGTCAAGCCTTCATCACTTCTTTCAGTTGCCTTGTAAGTTGTCTCACTGACTTTAGTCTCATCCCCCTCTTAAGAGGGATATCTTGCTAAACTGTAAGTCTAATCAGTTACTTTCTGTTAAAAACCTTTCCAGGGTTTCAAGTTCCAAGATCCTTGGTAGGGCATACAAAGCCCTCCATCACATGGCCGCTGTTTGCCACTTCAGCCACATCTTCTATTATTCCTCATTATTGTTTAAAGTTGTCATACTTGGCTATTAATACTCACAAGTCTCTTTAAACACACCACTGTGCTCCAGACCTCCATGCCTCTGTAATGCTCTTCACACTTCTTGAAATACTCTTTCCCTCTTTTTTACTTGGCAAACTCCTGTTCATCCTTTAAAAAAACTTGCTCATATGTACCACCCTCTGTGATACTCTACCTGACCTCCCCAGGCAAAGTCTCCCCTCCCTCCTCTGTATCACTTCTGCGTCTTGTGCATACTTTCATTCTTGCACATGGCACACCTTAATGTCATACTTGGTGTACACATCTTGCTGTTTTCCCTACTACACTGTAAATTCCTCGAGGCCAGAGTCCCATGTGTATCACTCTACCTCCAGCTCTAAGTACAAGGGCTGACGTATAACAGCTCATAGTAAATGTTGGGTGAATAGAACTAAGCAGGAAAGAAAATGCTCTTACATTTCAAATCAAGAGAGAGTTCCCCCATTTAATTTATGGAGTCATAAAACTTCAAGTTCAGAATAATCAATAACTCTACTATCATCCAGGCAAGCCATGAAATTCTGTCAATGCTAACCTTGGACTATCTCTTAAAATCTTCCCAAGCCCATCACAACTGCCCTGAGAAATTTTTCCCAGTATGCTTGACTAATCGTGCAACAGCCTCCTAGCTGATTTTCCTGATTCTGTTCTTTCTTCCCTCTATCAGCTACTCTTCCATATTGTCAAGCTGTCTTCTTGAAACCCTACAATTCCCCTTTCCCTGCAGTGGTTCCTCATTGTCTGCATGAGAAAGTCAGATTACTTAGCCAGGCAGTAAAGCTACAGCCTACATTTCCTAACTCTTTTCTCTTTGATAGGAACCTGACATTCAAAGCCATGCCCCAAAAGGAGAATCTCTGTGGCAAAAAGATATCAGAGTCAGATAAAAAAAAAAAAAAACAAAAAACCTGGAAAATGTATATTAACAGATATAGAAGAAAACAGAAGAATTGTATATTTTGCATAATAATCTTTTATCAAATGTATCTTTTACAAATATTTTCTTCCAGTCTATAGCTTGCTCTCTAATTCTCTTTCAAATGGCAGAAGTTTTTCCTTTTAATCAAGTCCAGCTTTTCAACTATTTCATTCGTGGATTATGTCTTTGGTGTTTTATCTAAAGAGACATCCCCTTATCAAAGGCCATCTAGGTTTTCTCCTATGTTATTTTCTAGGAGTTTTATAGATTTGCATTTTACATTTAGGTCTGTGATCCATTTTGAGCTATTTTTCGTGAAGGTTTGTGTCTAGAATCATTTTTTTTCACATGTGGATGTCCAGTTGTTCCAGCATCATGTGAAGATACTGCCTTTGATCCATTTTATTACTTTTGCTCCTTTGTCAAGGATCAGTTGACTTTATTTGGGCAGGTCCATTTCTGAGCTCTCTATCTTATTCCATTGATCTATCTGTCTACTCCTGCCAATCCCACACTGTCTTGATTACTGTAATTTTACAGTATAATCTTGAAGTCAAAGAGTGCCAGTCCTCCAAGTTTTTTTCTTTTCTTTCTGTATTGTGTCGGCTATTTGGGGTCTTGTGCCTCATCAAATAATTTTTGGAATGAGTTTGTCAATATCCACAAAATAACTTGCGGGAATTTTGATTGGGATTGCATTAAATCTATAGATCAAGCTGTAAAGAAGGGTAATTTCACAGGGTACAGAAGGCTAAGTTGTTGGGGTTTCCTGTCCAAACACTTAAAATATTCTACTCCATTCTTTTCTTGCTTACATAGGTTCTGAAGAGAAACTGGATATAATTCTTCACATATTTATCTTCTCATTGCCCAATCTCCAGCCACTGAGATTGCGAAAACAGCATGGTTTCCCTAGGATAAAGCAGTGGTTCTTCACTGGAGGCTATTTGGATCCTCAGGTGACTGTTAGCAATTTGTGGAGACATTTGTCATTGTCACAACTGGGGGACTGCTGACAGCACTCAGTGGGGAGAAGTAGGGATGCTACTAAATGTCACACAATGCACCGGACAAGCCCCCACAACAAAGATTTAATTACCTGGCCTAAAACATCAATGGTGCTGAGGTTGAAAAACTCAGCGATTATAAAGTATTGCTACAGCAAAATAAATGTGTATGTAAGGAATCAACTAAGGAGCCAGTATGTGAACAAATCAACATCTGTTAAAACCAACCATTTCAGCTGGCTGTCCCTTTGGAAAACAGTGAACAGTGTCTGAAAGAAAGGGAACAGGATGATTGAATTATGATTGGTGTGGAGAGTACGGGCGGTACTGAAGTGCATCCTTACCATGGAGCTGGGGTGGGGGATCATGAAGGGCATCCAGAAGGCAGCTCAAGGGCCCCAAGAGGTGGGGCTGAGATATCAAAAAGAACAAAGGCTTCAAAAGCCAAAGTTCCACCACTTAACCATTTTGCCTCAGGCTATCCATGCAAAGTGCACAACCTGTCTCTTCTTAATCTAAATTATAGTCAAGAAAATTAGGTTGGAGTGAGGGGGCTTATTCTTTTGCCATAAGCCTGGAATTTTGTTCTTTTTAAAAAATAAATATCTACTTGCAAGAAGTCAAGCTGCAGAGAGGGAAGTCACGTTAAACAGAGACAAAAGGAGACGTTGCCCTAGCAACCAAAAGTACTTAAAAGATTTCATCAAACTCATTGTACACAATTTCATTTTTTATTCGACCACTTTTTTTTTTTTGTAACATTGAAAGGCTTGAAATAGACTGATAAATAGTTGCCCAAATAGGCCTAACACTTCCTAATATCCCATCATGAAATTTCTTTCAGCACCACCAAGGACAGGATTCTGAATTGTAAATGCAAAACAGCATAATAGCCTCCCTTCCCCCCTTCCTTCCATTAAAAAGGTCTACAGTGTAAAGCAACAAAGGAGCTCTCATACAGTACAAAAGAGGTTTCTCTCACATACCAGAGTTGCACACTCTACTAAGCATGTAAAAAGCATTTCTCAAACCATTCATTTTGAAAAGTAGCAAGACTATCTTAAGAACCAAGCATGTTCCTCGCTAATCCCCTCAGCTGTTACAGATGGGGTAGACCCAAGTAGGATGGAAAAATATCAATGATTTTTAAAAGAAAGTGACTTTTCATCTCATTCAAATGGCTCTACCATTGTTAAAACATTTGGGGTTGAAAAACAAATAGAGGAAATCAGCATAGTCCAGTAAAAAGCACACAGGCTGGAAGACAGCAGAATTGTTCTCGTTTTTGCTGCTAACTAGCTGTATGATCTTAGGCAAGTTATTGCACCCCTCCGCGTCTCAGTTGCTTTAAGTGTAAAGTCATAGGTAAGCCAAAGAATCTCAAGGTTCTCTCTCAAAATGAACTCTCAAGTTCTAATACAAGATAGCCCATGTCTAGCACCCACAAGGTCCTGGGTTCCATCCCCAGGTACCTCCAGTAAAAATTGAAAAATAAGCTCTTATTTTTAAAAAAAGAAGAAAAAAAAAGATTAACATAATGGAAAATGAACACAAGTTTCTAATTTTACTTGATTATTTTTCTCTTTTTTGGATTAAAAAAAGTTTCCTGGATCCTGCTTTGATTTGCTACTGTGCCCTTCTCTAAATCCATTTTCAAACCAGTGTTCTTAATACCCAGTAAGGGCGAGCAGTCTTTCACTTTCAGACTAGAGTTGTTTATGACACTGGTTATCCAGTAACCCCCTTCCATAATGTCAACAGTACGTTTCTCAGCTATGGGTGAATCATTCCAGAAATACTAGCTGATGAGGAACTTGAGAAAGACAGACTATGAGTTGTTAGAAGCCGCAGGAGCACCTGTGCTCACCAGAGGCCCCTGAGAATTTAACAGTAGAAACTTCTTGTGCATATATACAAAGAAGAAATTAATCCACAGGAAGAAAAGCATTCTAAATGAAGAACGTCTTTGGGAATTCACAGAGCAAGAGAAAGCCCATCATTCTTTTGTAGAACGTGAATAATTGAGTTAGCTGTATAACCTAATACGTGAGATTTAATTTCACTTTTAGATAGTAACACTACCCACATTCTTCCACAAAAAAAGATGCTGAAGTGACTCTTTATCTTTAAAGTATAACAGAAGCCACATTTATATGCTTGCTCTTAGAGGACCATATTCATACTATATAAGCATTTAATGTAAGTGAAATAAACAAGTTAAATGTCTTCTATCTGGGGATATGAAATTTTTTACCAAAGTGCATTAAGAAAAATAAAGGGTCCCAAATAACCACAGTTAAAATACTGAATCGATGGTGGTAAAAATTCCTCTGGACTCCCCATATATAGCAATGCCTTCAATTTGCTTCATGGTTTCTAGCAATGTTATACATTACACTCGAAGGCAAGGAATTTGCTGTTATATCTAGAGTAAACAGAAATCATTCAGATTCAGCTCTACTAGACATTACATCCAATTAGTTTTTTCAGATAGAAACAAATGAAAAGATAGAATCCTGACATGGTAAAGGGAATTAGAAAAAACCTAATTAGTGAGACAAGTATATTAGAGGCAGGCATACCACAAGCAAACAAACAAACAAACAAACAAACAAACCCAACACTCAAGGAGAATTAAAAACAAATTTCTATTGATTCTTCCCACAAAAGGTATTCCAGCTCATTGTTCCTCAATACAACTGGAATTACCAGATGGTAGAATGATGATCTGGGTGAAAGTTTTAACTATGAATAAAGACCAAAGAAAATGACAGAAGTATACGATCAGCTCTTTTAGCTTGTTTCCATCTCTTATAATAAATACTTGATCCATTCTAGGTTTAGGAAAAAGAATGAATACCATCTTGTGAAAAATCTTAAATTTCACAGGGCTAAAAATCATACTAGCTTTAGTAATTACAATCAAAACTTGAACTGAAGTCAGTTTTGAAGGTTTAGTTCAGCTGATTAATAGCCCCAGACAAGTCTGCCAGTATCTCAGTATCTTTTCATTGAGAATAAATCCAATGATTCAAACACACACTGAGTGCTTATTATGTGCAAACCTCCTTTTCCAAGGCAGGGGAAAGGAAAGCAAGCAGAGAATGGGTAAGACCTAGTCCACTATATCAGAGTGCTCATAGTCATAAACACAATGTGATTGGATGATGGGTAAGAGTTTTCAGTGGAAGGAGTAAATGACTTCACGGGAGGCAAACAAATGGACGGTACAGGGAATTCTTCACAAGGAGATCCTTGAACTGTGTCTTGAAGGATGAGTAGAAGACAAGAATAACCGGAGGTGGGGTGTATCAGGAAAACAAAAGAGCCATGCATGAGACATGGAAGCATGGCATGAACAGAGAACTACAGAATGACTAATTCAGTATAGTTGGAGGTGGGTTTCCTGTGTGGGAGCAGTGAGGGATAAGGCTACAAGATGGGTAGGGGTTGTCTCCAGGAGGCCCTTCTATGCCATAATAATAAGGTGTCAGGTGTTTTTGTCCTGAAAGCTATGGGAAGCCATTATGTGATCTGAAACACAGACTGACATGATCAGAATTGCATTTTAGAAAAATAGCTCTAGCAGCAGTGGAAGAGACGGGCTGGAGGGCATTAACTTTGGAGTTGAAGAACTACTGCCATCATCCCGACGGAAAGTGACAGCACGAAAAGCTATAACCATATTATCATGAATTCCCACTTTGCTCAGCAGCTTAGGGGTAGAAATGAGAAGGGTTGGAGTACTGACCCACAGTTAAGTTACCAGGATGGGTCAGTTGAACAATGGGGTGAGAAAATGAAAGATAATAGCAGAACGTGATTGAAGTGATGAACTATGAGGTCCAGACTGGTTATGAAATGACGTTAAGCAACATGAAGGATGAGGGACGGGGGATACAGTAGGCAGGATTTTGGTCCCCCTGATCTCCAATCCCTGGTGTCACTTCCCACAACGGTGTGCTACTCCCATGGCCTTCCAAGGCAAAAGGAGAATGACAGGGGTGTGACCAATCTAATCATAGGCATCTTTTAACAGTAGAGTTTTGTCAGGCTGGTGGCAGAAAGGGAGATTGGAGCACAAGGGGGATTTGTTACTGGTTTTGAAGACCAAAGAGGTCACAAGCTGAGGAACACGAGCAGACTTGAGAGTGGCCCCTGGCCGATAGCAAACTAGGAAATGGGACCTTAGTCTGACAACTGCCAAGGAATTGAAACCTATCAACAATCTAAAATGAATGTGCAGGGGACTGTATTCAATATATTTTAGTAACCTATAATGAAAAAGAATATGAAAAGGAATATATGTATGTATATATATGACTGAAACATGCTGTACATCAGAAACTGACACATTGTAACTGACTATACTTCGATAAAAAATAAATTAAAAATTTAAAAATAAAACAAAATGAATGTGAAAGCCAGTTCTTTCCCAGAATCTCCGTATAGGGCCCTAGCTTAGACAACACCTAATTTCAGCCTTGAGTCCCAGGACACAGAACCCAGTTTAGTCTCCTGACCTACAGAATTGTGAGCGAATAAATGGGTGGTATTTAAAACTGCTAAATTTGTGACAATTTGTTACATAGCAATAAAAAGTAATAAGAGATGAGAAGGACAGACATTAAAATGTGGTGGGTATGAGCAGTCGTATTGGGCCTGGTATAGAGAATGATAAAAATAGGAGGTTGCAGTCTAGGAGTAAGATATTGGAGTGCAATACTTTGGAGGTGCAGTCGTAGTTCCAGGTTACTGAAGTGAAGTGTGGATAAATAATGCTGAACTAGTGGGCCACCATATACAGTTGTGCCTGCTGTGCACTGTACAACTCCATATGGCACCACTAGAACAATATACATCATATGTTTACGTATTTATTACAATACTTTTTCAGTAGATGGAAGTAAAAGGCTATGAGGAAGGAGTCTATTTTCTAATTCACAAAAAAATACGAGCTAGCTAATATTGGTGATAAAGTCATTAAGACAGGTAGAATATGACATACTCAAATGGCATGAGTCTCAATTGCAGGGTGATGAATGAATGAGGACAGCCAGAGAATGTTCTGAAATTATCTCCATAGACCCAGAAGGATGACAAGAAACAGACCTTATAATAATAGTAGAATAGTGCAAGAACAGTAAGCCAGTTATTTCTTCTGCTCCCACAAGATTATAGCTCTTTTAAATCAGGTCACTCTCACATACAATTAAAAATAAAGTTTATGCCAGCCCGAGGCCAAAGAGCTAACACTAATATACTGATTATTTATTGACTAATTCCAAAAAACAAGTAGATGCAAACCTTCTAATTCTTATAACAACCTACAATTACATGGTAATTACTGATTACCTTTATTTCACGTGTGAGAAAACTAAAGCTGAGTTCAATGACTTGCTTAAGGTCACACAAATTAGTAAATGATGAGAGTAGCATTTAAAACTAGGTCTTTCTGTCTCTACTCTGCTAAGCTTCCTTCCAAGCAGAGAAAATGTAGAGTAGATGCTTCCCAATATGTTCCAGTTATCCAAATGCTTAGCGCCACGGTGTGTGGCACCCCTGGGTACCCAGTTAGTGCAACCCTCCTCCCTGATCTGTGTCTGACCCTTTGAGCTCGTCTTCAGGGGGGACAATCTCTCCACATGTCACCTCCTCCCTAAGGAAATCGTAGCTGAGGTTCAAGTGCATGCCTCCTTAGAGACTACACTAAGCATGGAGGAGGCAGACCAGCCTCTCATTGGCACATCACAGAGGGTTGTGTCTACTCATAATATTGGCTTTGGATACCTTGGCTCTGATACAGAACAGAGCATGCTGGTGCCAAATTATCTGTAATATCAAGGATAGAGACTTCTGCAAACACACATTCTCCCCTACACATTCATGTTCACACCCACATTAGGGAACAGCACTGGCCTTCGATAGTGCCAAGTTCTAGGCAACAGACTCTTCACGGAAGTAGTTTGAATTTGGGAACTGGCCAAGATGCCTGGGCTCTAGACTACACACACCTCCCTTTATCATACTTATTGCAGCATTGAAAACAAATATTGATGACAAGCTTGGTGTTCTGATATTACCTCACTTCCTTCTTCCTCTTTGTAAGACCTGGAATGTTCTCCTTTGAAGTTTTTCACCATTAAATACAGGCAGAAATAGCTTAATTGGATTCAGTAAAATACAGTATGTTTGTATCCTTATTACAAACATCTGGACTGAAAAAAAATCTACACCAAATACGAATGTTTTACTTTTCTACTTGTTTTATTAAATTCCTGTAGAGCATAGAGACTTAAGAGTCATAAACTTTGGCTACCAGAAAAATCATATTTTCGACCTTTGTTCTCTTTCTCCAGGTGATTAACTTCATGAAGTCATTTTAGAAAGCCTGGACATCATCACTGTTAACAAAGTATCTCCCTGTTATATGTAATTTGCATTGGTAATAATTAAATATTCATGTAGAATACCAAAAAAGAAGCATCTAGGGTGATATTTTCCTGGATGACTACTCAGATAATTTCAAATTACAAGACTGCTAGCTACCAGTTTCTGAATATGCTTAATCCAACAGAATATGTGATGCCAAAGCTTTAGCCAATTGCCACAACACACAACTTCATTTTTAGCTGAAAGAAAAGATCTTTCCAGTTTCTTTTACACAAGCAACAAATCATAGATGAGTTTCTTGACAAGGTGATCACATGTATGAATCAGAGGGATGGGTTGCTTTTATTAGCAAAATCATTGCTTGATACAGGAATAGCTATCCTAGACTGCTCCAGTTTTCTTTTTCCAACTAAAAGAGAAGTCTCTTTCTCATATGGGTGGGCCTTATATTTACTGGATAAACTCTTGGTGACAATAAAAGCTGAACTTTCCTGGATTCTACTTATTAGCTTATGGTAGAGTTATCTAATAGTGCGTTCTATGTAGAAGAACTGCTGGGTGCTTCAATGATTTTGAAAAGGTCTACAAATAAAACAAAAGTTATATATAGACATAGAAAATAAACTTATGGTTACCAAAGGGTAAAGGTGGGAGGAGGGATAAACTGGGAGTTTGGGAATAGCAGATACAAAGTACTAGATATAGAATAGATAAACAACAAAACCCTGATGTATAGCACAGGCAACTACATTCAATAGCTTGTAAAAACCTATAATGAAAAAGAATATATATATATACATGTATTTATGTGCATCACTATGCTATACACCAGAAACTAACATAACATTGTAAATCAACTAAACTTCAATTTTAAAGTAGATAAATAAAAATAAACCAAAAAAAAAAAAAAACCCAAGAATTATATTTGCAACCACCTATATGTGTATTTGGTGTCCAGAATAAATTACATCTCATGTCAACTCCCCGGTACCTGCACCTGTCAACATGTGTAGCTGCTTCACCTGCAGAACAGAAAGGTACAAGCCAAAGATGGCAAAGGGCTTATATTGCTGTCGATCACCCACATAGACAGTGTGTGTATTCATTTCATGTCTTCTTTAGCATCAAAGGGTAAAGTCCTTCTCCTCAACCCAATGTACGCCAGCAACAAAGTCTGATGAGGACAGACCATCAACCATTCTGGCATATACTAGCAGTGACTTGGACTGCATTTAAGCCACAATTATTTCTTTGTTCAGAGCTGAAGGAAAAGAGTATTTATACATAAGCTGTCCTTGGTCCTAAAAAACCTTATTTCCATTCCAATGAATGACCTGATTTATAGTTCCACAAAAGTGACTTCTCCTTGGAAAAAGGAGTATATGTCACCCAACAAAGAAGCTGATTCAAGAACACCCCACTCTCCACCACAACCTGGTTTAGAAGGCAAATGAGGAACAGACTCCTGGATTGGAACTAAAAAAGATGCCTGACATCCTCTGTCTCTCTCTTCCCTCTTTTCTCATCACTCACACCCACACACACACCAAAGACTTGTATCACATTTGCACACACTCACACCCACTCACACACTCACACCCACCCAGAGAGCATATTTTGTATTTTCTATCAAGTTCAGCATGATTTTTTTGGTACTTCCTTTTTCCTCTCTCATTTGATTCTTCCATTGCCTGTCTAGAATTTTCTTTGATTGCTTGCACTTACAGATGTACGTTATTACTGGTGACCCTCTCCACCCCTCTCTCTGGGGCCAAATTTATAAGGGACAGGCTGACCATCAGGGCTTCAGGTGAGTGGAAAAGAAGACAATGGAAGGGAAGTTGCTCTCCTTCTCCACTCCCTTTTCCAGATGAAAATTCACCATACACTAGGGGCAGTGAACTGTCTTCACTTATTCTTACTTTTGAATGTAGTCCATTTTTCAAATTGTACTGAGCTCTCATACTTTGTGGCCATCAAGTAGGTGCTGATACCAGCTGGCAGGGATGCAAGAACAAAGTGACCACCTTAACAGAAGATCTAGCACATGATGATTTGATAACGTATTTTCATAGTCTTTAAATTCAATCCTAATCATCTGAGAATAAGAATAGCTAATTTGGTGACAGGCACTATGAATGCCTATACGTGCATTATCTTATGTTATGCTCACACTACTATTTGATACAGTGACTATAAGACTCCTTATCTTAAAGATAAGGAAACGGAGGTTCAAAGAAGTAACGTAGGGGAAGAAGGTTTTGGCTTCTCTCCTAACTCTCTCCCTGCCACAGCCCTTCTTGATCACCCCCACCTTGAAAGAATTGCTATTTAGATTGGTCAGTATCCATGACACTATGTGAGGGACATTTCTTATAGGTGGGGTCACTTTGGACAAAAAGATCACATGCATATTATGATACTCTTTGGAAATGGTAAGTTAGCCAAGAGTGCCTCAAAACCCAGGCACAATGATCTCTTCTCTCTTCCTTACATGCAACATCATCTCAAATGCCCTTATCATGGCTAACCAGAGGCCAGGAGATGTCCAGAATTAGATCTGAGTTCATTGAAAGGTAGAGGCTTCAACCCAGCCATCTTTGGTACTATTAATGGATTATCAGGTACTAGCCCAATTGAAAATAATTGTGTACCTTCATTCTCACAGAGGAGGGTGACTAGATCAAAGCAACTTGTAGATATTCCTGTTTCCCCAGCATTAATACCAACACAACCTAGCCCTAATTCCTCCTTGCTCACTGAGCCCCAGGCACATTGGTCTTCCGATGTTGAAACACACTGAGCATCTTCCTGCCTCGGACCTATGGCATACCTCATCTTCTCTGCCTGGTACGCTCTTTAGCACATCCTCACCTTTACATTTCAGGATCAATGTCAGCCTTTGATTCTCAACCTAAATGTCTTTGTACATAAAGTTTGTTTGTTCACCAGCCCTGCCTATTCTTCACTTTCTCAATCCCTTGGTTGCGGCCTTCACAATACTCATTCCAATTCTGTTTAATTGGCTTTTTTACTTGTTTTCTTTTGTCTGTCTCTTCAAGTGGAATGTATCCTCCAAAGAAAATAGGAAGTAATCTTTTTTGCCATTTTATCCCAAGCTTCGAGGGTAGTACATGGTGCATAGTAGGCAGTCAACAAGTATCAAAAATCATGGATCAAATGAATTGAGTGTATGATCATGTAACTTGCTAAAGTCACATAGCCACAAAAGGACAGAGGTAAGGTTTAAACTCAGTTTTCTTCTGACTCCAAAGCCTTCAGAAAGGGTAAAGTCACAGGAACTAATACATGTTGAATCCCCGTCATTTGCCAGGCCTTCTGAAAGACCCCAATACAAAAAGATGACAAAGACTTGCCATTAAAGAGCTTTTTCTTTTTTTTAGTTGAAGTATAGCTGATTTACAATGTTGTTACCTTCAGGTGCACAACAAAGTCATTCAGACATACATATATATAGATAGATACATATATAAATTCTTTTTCAAATTCTTTTCCATTATAGGTTAATACAAGATATTGAATATAGTTCTCTGTGCTATACAGTAGGGCCTTGTTGAAGAGCTTTATCTACTGCAAAAGACAAACAAGTAAATCATTCATCCTTCAGTCCAATTAAATATTTATTCAGACAAGAGTCTGGGAAAAAGGAACAACCCTAGCACACACAGAGCTCATTTTCTCTCATGGAGGTTCTCATCAGAAATGCATATAATAAAACAGAGAAACAACAAGGACCTACTGTATAGCACTATATTCAACTTCTTGTAATAACCTGTAATGGAAAAGAAGATGAAAATATATGTAAATATATGTATGTGTATGTATAACTGAATCACTTTGCTGTACACCTGAAACTAACATTGCAAATCTACACTTCAATAAAAACAAAACTAAAAACAAACAAACAAAAAATGCATATCAAATTTAACCAGGGAATTTTTTTTTTTAAATGTTTATGCTTAGGCTGTATCCTCTCCTCCCTCACAGGTTGTGGTTCAGCAGGTCTGGACTGGCCATCTGTGTTTGTTTCAAAGCTGCATAGCTGATTTGAATTCAAAGCCACACTGGCAAATCACTGGTCTAGTGGCATGCCATGTGACAATTGGTTTAGAAGAACAAATGAAACATTATGGGAATCAAGAGGACAGAAGGTACTCACAAAGAAAGTGATGTCTGAGCTGCTTATTGGAAGAGAGATCAGCGTAAGGTGGGGAGGGAGACAAAGGTAACACGGAGACAGAAGAAAGATCAGCTCAAGCAATTATACTTCAAAGAGAGCAATAGGAATGAAAATATTTACAAAGTTCCTTAGAATCCTAAAGATTTGACCCCAAAGGACCTTAGAGGTCACCTTGAAAAGTCCTTCTTAAATTTCAATATGCATAGGTGTTGCTTGGGGACTGTGTTACATGCAGATTCTGACTCAGTAGGTCTGGAGTGGAGCCTGAGCTTCTCCATTTCTAACATGCTCGCTGGGGATGCTGAGGACGCCAGTCCACAGCCCACATTCTGAGTAGCCAGATTTTAGGGATTTATGGAAGAAAACTGACTTGCCAAAGGAATTACTTTAGTAGAGGCATACCAGCAGACAATAACTACCCAAAGGCAGATCAAAGATCCCATGAATCCATCCAGAGACCAAGACTCAAGCTCTCCCTGTGGGGACGGCTGATTCCAAATCAACACACGTGGTAGTTTATAGCTTGTCATGTTGCTGGAGAATAGGTTCTTGCCTCGTGCAGGAAAGAATTCAAGAGCAAGACATAAAGTGAAAGTAGTTTATTCAGGGAGAGACACACTCCATAGACAAGTGGGGTCTGTCTCACTCAGAAGGGAGAGCAGCTCAGGAGATACACACTCCACAGGCAGAATGTGGGCCATCTCAGAATGTGGGAGGGAGAGAGACCGAGAGGTGTGGGGGTGTTTAGTTTAAAGTAAAAGCAGATACTCACTCCATAGACAGAGTGCAGGCCGTCTCAGAAGGCAAGGCAGAGAGCAACCATAAGGTGTGGAGTTGTTAGTTTTTACGTGCTCAGTAATTTCATATGATAATGAATAGAAGGATTATTCCAACTACTTTGGAGAAAGGGCGGGGATTTCCAGGAGTTGGCCCCCACATAATTTTGGACCTTTCATGGTCAGCCTAAGATCTGTCATGGCACCTGCGGACGAGCCATGAGGCTCAAGGTCTACTGGAATTCGAACCTTCCGCCATCTTGGTTCTGACCAGTTCCTCCTGTCCTTAGATGCTGAGTCCTTCCTTCAGTGGCTGTGCCCTGCCCCCTTCCCTCCCATCTCAGTCAGACACAGTGATCGCTTTACCTAGCTGCTTGCCCTGGAACAAAAGCTAATCTTACACCTCAAATATTTAGGTCTTTGCAGGCTCCCGGGAACCTTTTTCTCTTTCAATTTATTCTTAACAAGGGCAGGAATAACAGAAAATAAAGAGCTACTCCTTTGACACTTGATGACTGTGACCTTCCTTGTACTTCAAAATTAGTCCCATTTGAAGGAGTCCAAGCCAAAGCGAAATTTCAGAAATACTCATTTCCTAGTCATAGACCCTGACTGGTAAACAGCCTTACTTTGCTATGACATCACAGAGGAAGCATGGAGCAACGTTCAGGGTAATGAATGAATATTCACACATAAGGAGGTAAAGCACAAGTGAAACCATCCACTTACACTTACACTGCAAAAAAACTACTTAAGTACCATTGTCTTCAATAAAGTGCACAGTTGTCAAGTATCAAATCTATCAAAGCAAACATCCAAGTTTAACCCAGATGGCTGCATTTAATTCTCCCAGAAATCTGAACGTAACTGTGTATTATTAAATCTGTTTTAGAGGTCAGGACACTGAAACTCAGAGGTTAAGTAATTTATAAAGCTATACATCTAGTAAAAAGCAGAGCTGGGACTGGAATTCATATGGTCTGACACCAAAGCCTGGTATTTTTCCGTCTTACCAAAATGCTTTCCATGAGAATGCATGATGTGATCTCCCTGCTACTAGTTCCTACCCATCAATTGACTGAACATAAGATATTTCAGTCAAAGCCCCCACTCACTTCTTCCTTAAATCAGCCAAGGGTTGACTTATTTATTTAACCTAATTGATTCTGAGATCCTGGTTTTTTGAGAAATTAGCCTAGGATGGCAGTTCTCAAAATTTGGTCCATGAAAAACAGCAACATCAATGTTACCTGGGAACTTGTTAGAAATGCCAGGTTTCAGGACCCACCCCAGACCGACTACATGGGAACCACTGCACTGGGGTCCAGGGGGATGTGTTAACAAACCTCCAGATGATTCTGACGTCTGCTCAAGTTTGAGAACCACTTCTCTCTTATACTCTCGCCAGCTCAAAACCTAGCTGCAAACAAATCATCCTGCCAGAGAGTGATAAATTAGATGAGGTTGACTCAATTGTTTTTCTTGATTAAAATCCAATAATGGAACAAAATTAGAGATGTATTTTCTCAAAAATAGATCAGCCTTTCTTAGAGAAAGTCTTCATTCAATGTAGTTGCTATTTGTCTCACAAAAGGGTCTGATCCTCCCCCAACTCAACCCACCACCCCCCCTGTCAAAATCCCTAAAGGGTAATATATCAACGTTCTTTCCATTTAAATGTGTAGAATCACTTAACGCTTCATGTAATTTATTTAACCAAAGAAAGACTTCTAATTCTCTTCACAGTGCCCTAAGCCACCTCTTAAGTCAGAGAACAAAAGATTCACTGTGGTTTCTGGCATCAAATTTCAACTATAGGGCTTAGTTTTCAAGGACCGACAGCCAACTTTTCCAACCTTTTATTCTTATCCTTAACCCAGACTCCCCATTCAGACCAGGAATCACATTGGCTTCATCACTAACCAGCAGAGTCATTGTCCTTCCCATCTCTGTGTCCTTCCTTCTTTTGCTCTCTCTTTGGGGAATTCCCTTTCTCCTCCGTCTTGCTCCTGAAACCCTGTCTGTCTTTCAAGGTCCATTTCAAACCTTATTACCACTCCCCCTTTCAGGCAAAGAGGACCGAGTAGTCAAAAATACATATACCCTGGCTTTAGAGTCAGAAAAGATTCAAATCTCAGTTCTAAATCTAATATTTACCATCTTTGTGATTACTGGAAAGTGTGTTACTTTTGATGAGCTTCAGAGTTCTCTTCCCTGAAATGGGCACAATGAGAATGTAGTAGGGAAGAACAAACCTGACTCCATATTTGATCTGTTCCTTTGGCTCTAACCCTGTGCTCTGCTTCCTGTGCTTAGTCATGCCGGTTCTGCTCCTTTTGTAAAAGAATGTTGCCTAGAGCCTGAAATATACAGGAGAGCCCATTCTCAAGGCTCTGACATTTAAGGGCTTAACACTTTACCAGTCATATAGAAATAACAAGTTGCAGAATAGAAAATACTTGTGTTTTGGGAGGTTTACAGGGACACCATAACCAACAGGGACAGCTGCAAGAACAAAGGATTCTGACACCAAGAAGTTTGTGACAACCAACCACATCACCCTCCTCTATTCAGGAGCCTGAATTCTGACTTGGGGAAGGTGGTTCTCCAGGACATCAGTCTGTCATCTTCTCCGTCCACTGTCTTTCCAAATAAAGTCATTATCCTTTGCCCCAACACCTCATCCCCTAATGTATTGGCCTGTGGTGCGGTGAGCAGAATGAATTGAGACTTGGTAACAGAAGCATTGACATAGAGGGCATGACACGATGCCCTCCTGTGAAAAGGAGTGCTTAAAATAAAAGGTCAGGCTGAGATGGCATGGCTCCCCCTGTTACATGCACACAAGCTCTTCCTTCACTGGTTGAGGTGGCACAGAAGGAAGAAACAGAAGACTCTATCATTAGCAAGCTGCTGAGCTGGTTCTCCCTGAAGACCACCTCAAAGAGGACTTAAGTTGTGCTTTAGTATAAAGGCTGTATGTTCTATGGTTAAAAAAAAAAAAAATGGGCATGGCATACCTGGGATGGTGTCAATTTTCTGTAGGGCTGATACTCTGAGCAGGCTATCGGAAGTCAGCCTTTCTCTCTAACCAAGGCAGACGCAGAATGGAGTTCCATTTAGGAGAAGTCTAACTCCCCAGGTGAGCAGAAAGTGAGGCCCTCGGGGTACTGATGCAGACTTCAGTAGCCACCGTTAGATTGGGGAATGGTGCAGATATCCAGGTATTTGCAAAATAGGGGCGTGAGCTGAGACCAGCAAAGTATACCCCCAAAGAGGTGGCAGAATGACTGAGAGGACCGACTATGTCTAACTAGTTCTGTGAGTTTGCTCCATTAAGGTGGTCTGAACTTCCCCACTCGCATCCATGTGATTCTGCCTCCTCCTTAGGGTCTTGATGTATGTTAGTTGCAAAAATGATGCCTCTGTGCTTCAGACCGCTGGATGTATGGGGAATAATTAATAATAAGGCATAAGAACAACATCATCTGCCAGTTGAAAACCTTGGCTTTAACTGAGATTCCTCCTTCTGACTCCCTTTAAGCTATTTTCACTCAGCATTGTCAAGTCTTCCGATCTAAATATTTCCTAGACCTTTCTCCTTTTCAATCCTCTATGACTATTAACATTGCCATAGTTTGAGCCCTTCAATTTCTCAACTGAACTTTTGCAAGTGCCTCCTTAATATTTATCTTCCTACCTCCAGCCTCACTAATATAGACAAAGATAAAATCTCACTAGACTATTTTTAAGCCATAAGACACCTATTACATGATGTCTTGATTTTTGTTTTCAAGTTTTCTTAACAAATATTTTCAAGTGAGCTCAAGAATGGTAAAGCCATTTAGAAATCTGCAGAGTTGTATGAAATTACATTGTTCTTTTGAAAGCCTGTGGGCTAAGTAGTGTTGAGTGGGTAAAGTTAGAGCCAACATTTAATCCATAAAAAGCTTTTCACATTATGATTTTAATTTTAGTAACTTTCAAATAGATCCATTAGATATGAACAGGAGTTCCCAAGTATGCTTTACCTAAAACACAAACAAAGCCAATACATTATTAGTTGCCAAGATCAGATTTTGACTTTTTATGTCAAGACTCCATGTCAAGTCCCTTAAGTTTTAACCTTCCAAGATTAACACAGCCTCCAAGTATAATCTGGGGTTGGCAGGATACCTCCTCTATGTCAATTCCGCATCTGCATTTGCATATGCTTATAGTTGCAAATCACCACATATAAATTCCCAGCAAATATACAATAGTTTAAAAGAGAAGAACACAACTGTGTAAAAAGGTAGGAGGTGGAAGACCTGATTTCCAGGAAGGAAGATGCTGAAGGAGTCAGACAGAGAAAGACAAATATCATGATATCACTTATATGTAGAATCTTAAAAAAATAACATAAATGAACTTTTTACAAAACAGAAACAGACTCACAGACATAGAAAACAAACTTACGGTTACCAGAGGGGAAAGGAGGTGGGGAGGGATAAATTGGGAGTTGGAGATTTGCAAATATTAACTATTATATATAAAATAGATAAACAACAAGTTTATACTGTAGAGCACAGGGAACTATATTCAATATCTTATAATGAAAGGAATACAAAAATAATATATCTATAACTGACACATTATGCTGTACACTAGAAATTGACACAACATTGTAAACAGACTATACTTCAATTAAAAAAATAAAATAAAAAGTTACCTATTACACTCCTGGAAAGTTGAGATTATTACAACATTCACTCTTAGGCTGAGTTGAAACTTGCCTCACATCGCTCCTCTTACTCCTTTAAAACAATAAGAAGGTAAGCCCTTCTCCATGTGACTGCTCTTTGAATCCTGAAGCACAGCTACATTGCCTCCCAATAAGCCTTCTGTCTTCCACACAGAACATTCGCCATTATATCACCCATTCTGTTTGTTGCATGGTTTACAAATTCTTTAACCACCCACATCACCCTCCTCCGGACACGCTATGATTTTGGACATTACTCTTTTAAAACAGGTGTACAGAAAACCAAACACAAACTCTACTAAACAAGCAGCAATATTTTGTTAGTGCCTTTGAGTCTTGGGCTTTTGAAAGACTGACGAAAGCTATAGACATTCTTCAGAGAAAGTAGTTCTTACATAATATATATATATATATATATATATATTCATATTATGCAAATGATCAGTTGTTTCACAAACCACTGACACTCATCTGGGTACCCCATGCAAAAAAAACCCTACTCTGGATCTATCTAGAGCCCGGTAGGGCTACTATTTCTGATAATCTTTACACTATCTTCTACTTAAATATATTTTCATCCTTTGAAAGGAAGCAAGGGGATAGAAATAATTAATTTTAAGGTGGGAGTACTAACAAAATTACGTGTTTTCAGGTATTTTTTAACAAGAGATTTGCTGGAATTCGACTGTGAAATAATCTAACCTACCCATCTATATAACTAAATTTAGTTAAAAGACATGTTGGCAAACATTATGACTACCCTCCAAGTGCCAATTCATGCTAATGCACCTACCAGTGCCAGGTAATATCTCTGATGATACATGTTCAACAGCAGGATAATGATTCATTCTTAGCATGAGGAGCTGTCAAGCAGAAAAGATCGTCATGCAAGCCAACACACTTCCGCCCATCAAAGAGGTGTTTTCTGGTGTTCTAATTTCCATTGAATAGAGCACATTAACCCCCTGTTGAACATTAATGTTAAATTAGACATAATCACAGGCTGAAGAGCAATCTGTTTAATGTCACTGGTTTTCTTAGGTACGATAACATCCTTGCCATGGCTATCTTGGTCATCTATTACTGCTCTACTAGAATCTTTGTCCAAAAAAAAAAAATAGAAGATCAAGAATTGGGAGGAAATATTTCAGTCCTATATGAATAGTTGGTTCTTGGGACCTGCCCCACATCTCAGTGCAATGTTTCTGTTTAAAGCAAAAAGACCCAATTATTGTCCCATCAGAGTAATCACCTTTTAACCTATTTTCAGTGATTTCTAAGTGTCTTAGATTGAATTATTGACCTTAATTCATCGGTCCTGCCTAGACCCACTCCTTTGCCATGCAACTTCATAGTTCCTCCCCCTACAGGCAGTTCACTATGGGCTTGACCATGTGACTTGCTTGGTCCAACAGACTGTTGGTAGAGGACACAGTGTTCCCCTTTTCCAGCCTCAGCCTTAAGAGGGACCTCACGTTTCTTATGTTTCTGCTTGCTCTCTTGCACCTCTGCCACCATGAGAAAAGCACCCGATTAATCAGCTCTTCCAAGACACACAGAGAAAACTCAGACCCAATCCGCAGCTACAAGCCACCCAGCTAAGCCCCGCCTAGATCAGCTGACCTCCACCCAACACATAAATGTGTGCAAAATTAATGCTTACTGTTGTATGCCACAGATACTCTGTTGTTGTTAGGTATACAGCAATAGCTAACTGTATACTCACTTTTAAAAAGGTACAACATACAAAAATCTTTGCTTTTACAACCTGCCCTTTTCTCCTATGAGATATTTACTTTATGTATCTATACGCACACACACTTAAGAAAAATTTCAAGTGCCAGAACTGTGTTAGACGTAAGGCATGCCATGGTGAATAAGCCATGCTCGTGGTTGCTTAATGTTGCTTATTCTCTACTGATTTCAGCTTCATAATACCTCTTACACCTTGGGACATAACTGGAAATATAGTGGGGTGTCCAAAATCAGGGCTAGGAGTCATTTAATTTCATTTATTTATAAGCAACTGATGGGATCCATCCTCTCTAAGAGCAATTCATAATTATATGCCCAGAGCAAGGCTTCATTTTTCTGACTGTCAGGAAATGCTTCACACTGGTACAGCTTCCAGATAACTGAGGTTTGCATCCCAACCTCAGAAATTTGAATGTATGGGTGGGGAATTGTATTACCCACTTCCCTAATATCTCAAAGGACATGGAATGTAATTTAAGTTTTCCACCACGACTCAAGCCCATCGTTATGAACTACAGTTACTGTGCTGTGCTGTAATCTCTGGCTGTCTCCTCGAGTCTCTGTCTCCTTCATACTGGAAGGCTGTCAACTGTATTCTTCTGCTGTCAGCCAACCTGTCTCTAATAGTCCTCCTCCCCTACCTGCCTTCCCCTAACTACTGCATGTCAAGCAGATAAGCAAGCTTGTTAAGAAGTATTAGAAGACTCACTGTGGCACACTGACCCTTTCCTGGTAACTGCGTGGTTTTCATGCATGGGATTCGTAACAGCAAGTCCTCGCCTTCACAATTTTTTCTTGCTAACTTTGTCAGTCAAGGCTAAACAGTCTAAAAAAGAGAATGCTACTGGATGAAAGTCTGACATTGCAGGGGGTTAATGTACCTTACATTTTATTGTGCTTTCAAGATCTTTAAAGTGTTTCTTTGTACATAATCTTCCTTAATAATCACAATACTGTTCAAATAGTCAGATGAAAAGGATCTGAGTCCGAGATGGATTCCCGCTCCGGTGTGCAAGTAGCAAGCTTTCGTTTCTCTCCAAACACTTAGTAAGATTACAGAAAGTCAACAGTTGGAGACCCTAAAAGCTCAAACTATAAGCAGTTTCTCTAAAGAATAAGCACCTGAAATGAAATATGACTATAGGTGCTCAGACATGCCAGCTCATAAATGAAGTCTAATGGGCAGAGTAACACTCTGGAGTAGAAAGAGGTTGGATGAAATCTCTGTCTGCATTGAGACTTAGAATTTCTGAATCAGTCCTAGAGAATTTTCTTTAACTTAAGCCAATCAGACAGAACTATCCTACACTTACTTTTTAAAAGCAGTATTTGTCTTAATTTTTATTTCTCAGACTCAAATAATCATTTGTTCAGAAAGCTAAACTACTGGGAAAGATGTCTATTTCCATTTTCTTGGCATCTTCAGTTACAGTCCCGAGGATTATTTCATTTCTGAGTGTTATGCCGACGTTCCCATGAGTTTTTCCTGTCACATCTAACACAGTGTCTGTGACCTAACAGGCACTCAATGAATGTTTGATGAATCAATGAGTTCGTAAATTCATCAGATTTGTCAATTATTTGCCTCGTTTCTCCCAGTTATGGCGATTTGGGAGCCAAAAAATAGAACTAGATTAAATAAACTGCTAGCCTATCATTTGCCAAGCTATTTGTATTAACCACGACTTCCATTATTAATTGCCTTCTACGTAGGAAATGTCCAACAATGGCATGGAGAGAAGGAAGCCAACACAGAAGAGAAAGCAAGTGGGGAAAGCAGCAATTACCCTGAAGTAGAACTAATTGTTCCAAACCCATTGCCTTCGGCTTCAGGTCACATAACAACTGACTGTACATGGCAAGTCAGCATCACTGATGGAATGCAATAAAGACCAAATTCCTTTCACCTCTCTCCATGTACAGTCAATGCACATAGCCAGTAAATGGGTTCAAATGCCATCACAAAGCACGTTCCAGCCGTGGGCCAGATTTGCCATATGTGGGGTTATGTAGAAACAGTTCTGAGAGAAGGTACAACATACAGCTATGGTGAGTGAGGGTGGGGGGTGCAGGGGGGAGGGGTCCCAGCTGTCTGTTAGCATCTAACTGTGTTTACAAATTTATGACATGAAAACATGAAGTAGTTTGGACAGTTTGCTGATATTCCCCACTTACATCTACAGAGCTCTCTGAGCAATTTAGTCACAACAGGTGGACATTTACATATACTGTGCATATGCAAATTCAGCAGCCCTATAGTCAGAGTCCTCCAACAGCTGTCTAAACATCAGTCATCCTAAATTCAGTTATTTCCTAAGATCTCAAAACTGTCTATTTTCTGTTTGTTGTAGTTATTATTTAAAGGGATCACATGGTGAATTCTTTAAGAAGGTTTTTCTTCATTTCTTTTTTTTATTTATTCTTTTGGTGGGGGGGGGGAGAATTAGATTTATTTATGCATTTATTTTTAATGGAGGTACCAGGGATTAAACCCAGGACCTCGTGTGTGCTAAGCACTCGCTCTACCACAGAGCTATACCCTCCCCTTTATCATTAGGGTGAATAAAGGTATAGCAGGAGAAAAAGAAAAGGTTGGTCCCCTATTTTTCCCACTCTTCTCCCAAACTACCCTTACCAACAAAGGTAGCACAGTTACAAGCTGAATATGTATCCTTTTAGTCATTTTCCACAAACATAATAACCCCCAGACAGACACTATTGGGCTAGTGCACCCAATTGCCCAGATACTCTCCCTACACAATCATTCATATCCTATTTTCTGACTTTCTATGATCCTGGACACTCATAGTTTTGCAATCCCATTTTCCATTCAGTTTCTTGCAACATTTTAAAGATAAATCTTCATACAGGTGTAAATCACAGTGACCAATGAAGAAATCAGGGATTGTCCCTATTGGGAACCAAGTGTGTGTGATGTGTATGATGTGTGCGTGTGTGTATGTGTGTCACCTCTCAGATCCAGACAAGACAGAGGTGAGAAAGTTACTTAAATCCACCTAGATGCTTCTTATTTATAAAGTTTGAGGGGGCTCTTAACTTGGGGTATCATTTAATTACAAAAATAAAACTGCATCAACACAGAGATGAATCAAAATACAAACAGTATCATAAACAATTAAATTAGAAACACTGATTTCTTCATTAAAAAAATATGTGAGTGCTTACCATGTGCTAGGCATAGTGCTAAGAATTGTGGATATATGGATAATACATAGTGTAATTACTAGAACTAATCACAAACTGTATTATAAGTGTACTATTCACTTTATTGCCGGTCCCTTTTCACTAACAGAAGGGTAATATCTGCAAACCATGCATATCTAAAGGCAAAGTTTTAACTCTAATTTTCATATAAAACAGAGTCAGTCTACAAATATCTGACCAGTATTCTTCCAAAATGTCAAGGTTAGGAGAAACAAACAAACAAAAAATCTAAGAAATTATCATACATCAAAAGAATCATGAGAACTCAATGTGATATGGTATCCTAGACTGGACCTTGGAATGTAAAGAGGATGTTAGTGGAAAAACTAAGGAACTCCAAGTAAAGTCTGGAATTTAGTTAATAGTATTGTACCAGTGGTTTGAGAAACACGCACAGTAACGTACATTGGGGAAGCTGGGTGAAGGGTACAGAGAAACTCTCAGGACCGTCCTCGCAACTTTTCTGTAACTTTAGAGTTATTCCAAAATAAATGCTTTGCTTAAAAAATAACTGGATGAATAGCAGTAAAGATGAGGAATAGAAATAGAAGAGTAGTTTAATATTTTCTATGTGCCAGACACCATGCTAAATATTTCTATGTACAATCCCAATTAAATCACCATAACAGTCCCGAAGACATAAGATACATCTTATTATCACCTCTATTTCACTGATGAGGAAAGTGAAGATCAGAGAAGTGAAATAACTTGTCCTAGGACACTGGTGTAGAAAGTGGCAGAGACAAGTTTGGAAGCCTGATATCAAGACAAAACCAAAGTCTAGAATCTTAGTTACTAGCTATACCACTCCCACTAAAGAGTTTTGCCTTTATTCACCGGGCTCCAGGCTGCTTGGCTCTCTGCAGTGGAAACAATGTTGAATGCATGCTATCTTTAGGAAAGCTTTTGTAGTTACTAAGTCTCCTTTCTCATTTCCAAGACTTACTATATCAACTGAAGCTGTTTTTGATTTTTTTTGTTGTTGTTTTGATTTGTACTGCTGTTTCTCCTCGCTATCAGCTACTTCCATCATTTTCCATTTGCACATTTATATACATCCCTTCCTCCAAAGAGTGGAAAGTCATCCGCCAGTCACATCAGAACATCTGGTCCACCTGTCATCCTCTGCACTCACAGCGCTGCATTAGTGTGCACTAGGAGCTGATTCCTATAGTAACTGAGTTGGGTTCTGCAAAACTGCCCCTGCTTTTTGTGTTCATCTATGCATGAGTGTCTCAAGGACTCATTTTATTCATTGGCTGTCTGTCCTAAGGTTAGATTTCAGACTTTGTAACTATCATAAGAATCTCCTCTGTGGTAGCTTGGTCAGTGACTTCATTGGCGATCTCATTGCAGCATAGCTCACCACATCGAACAGTCATAACTCATCTGCCTCATAGCCCTCTCTTGAAACTCTAGAGTCAAGGTTTCCCTGATTTGTGCTATCAGTGAGAGTTATCTTGTTTTATGGTTTCAAGAGGAAAGGATGATGTTCTGGGCAAAAGGCCTTAAGAAAATCCTATCCTTGGAAATGAACACCCCAATATCCAAAGTCTTTCACAGCTTCACTTTTAAAACTGCTTCTCTTTTGAAACGGGTTTCTTCCTCCTCTAGCTGCAGGTAACAGAAAAGCGGCCACATTACTGTAGATAAATTGCAAGTCAAAATCTAACCACTGCTTTTCTAAAATAAAGGAGCTGGTTCCTAATAATAAAGGCCCTTTTCAGTGTTTCAAAGTTGCTAAGTGACTGTTTCCTTTCCTCACTCAATATAGAAAGATGTAATCTGCTGGAGTGGGTGAGAGGGAAATGCTACCCAGCCAACAAATATGCTCACCATATCCCGCGGGAGTAGACAGGCAGCAGAACAGCTCTGACCCAACAAGAAGAAAGGAACACCTTTCCAGATGCAGGGGATTTTTATGAGAAAGGAAGTATAAAAAGGTACTCAGCCAATTGACACTTTCCTCTTTTTAGCATTTGGCAGGTTAATTTCACCATTAGGTCTCAATGATGTATTTGGATTCAAATGCCTGAGTCACGTTGTGAGCTAGAACGAGCTGTTTCTCTCTGGACGCCAGTTTCCGGATCTGTAAAGTGATGTAAAGATCTCTAAGGGCCCTGCCTCTCTGACATTATAACAGTTCAACAACTGGGTAGACAGATCCAAAGCACAGTTCAGATGATGGCCAACACCCAGATGATGGTCCCAATCTTGTCCTGCTAGCCTGGCAGGCCCAAAACACACGAATGAGCGTACAAAAGAAACCTCAGAAGCAAAATAATTTGTCCTACCCAACATATTCAGTCCTTTCTTCTCACAATAATTCATATCAGCCAGAATAATCTGTATCCTTTGAATTCCTTCACTCATTCCCCTATCGCTGTCCTTGATATTACCCTATCCAGGTAATTCTCCTTCCCTTCCTCTATCCAAATTCAATCCCTCCTTTCAAGGCATAGCCCAATATTTGCTGAGTTTTTTACCGATTTCTCCCAACCAGTGATCTTTCCCGCCTTTGAACTCCAATAGCACTGTGTGAAAAAGCTGGTAATTCTTTGGTTTAATTGTCTGTTCAAAATATGTTCTCTGTTTTGGTTCTATCTTTTAAAAAGGTCTTTCTGACCTAACCCAAGGCATCTCTGAAGCAAAACAAGCATTCTAATTAACTATCAAGTTCCTTCGTACGTTAAAAAGGAACAAAAAGGTTTGTCTTATTCGACTCCTAGGGAAAAAAAATATTAAAAGCAGTTTTAACTCAAAAGAAATCCCAATCTCTGACTACAGAGACTTCAAGGCAGGGCTTGGAAGCGCTCTGAAATAAAGGGACGCCGATGCTTCCTGGCATTTATTTTTGTGGTGGTGGTGGTGGTGGTAGCAGTAGTAGTAATGTTAATCTATTAGTGCCATTAGAGACTGTTGTTATTGTTCAGAAAAAAGAAGAACTAGATTGTCTGCTACAGAAGTGAGAGTTTTAGAAGAGGCCTTAGGGAAAAGGCTCTTTTAGACCATTTTGCCAGCGAAATCCAGTGATATAAGGTAACGCTTTTTCTGATCAACTCAGGAAGAAATAGGAAAAGAGCTTTCGCTTGAGTAAGATGAAGAATAAACTCAAACCAAGTGTTCAAGCAATCCACTGCAAGGGTTTAAAGCTTTTTAAAACAGTAACTTAGAATAGCACATTGATTTTCTTAACTCTGTTAACTACTCTTAAAGGGACAATCAAGTAGCTCAGATCAAATGCTCAACCAATATTTATTGGCAGTATCACACGCAAGGCATTGTGCTAGATGTTACAGGCAACACGAGACAAAATAACACATGTAAAAATCAGCTTATACTTTACTATATAGAGCTTTCGGCAGAAAGAAGGGAAAGGGGGAGGGAGGGGTTTACAGGACAAAATCTTAACTTTCCTTTGATTCCTTACATTCAGTTTTTCTTTTCTTTCTTTTTTTTTCCCTCCATCTGTCCTCTCCTTTTCCCAACTTTTTCCCTGGCAACATTTTGATGCTCCTCCAAGCTGTCCCATACACAACTGTCAGGGTGATCTCTGTACTACACACACCCTATGATTCAGCAACACCAAATTATTTGCGTTAGAATCACAAATAACCTCTGGACTTGCTCAGGCTATTCCCTCTGCCCATTATTACCCTTTAAGACTTAGCCAAAAATTACCTCCTAAGTCAAATTTTTCTGGACACTTATGGGGAAAAATATTTCTTCCTCTGTGACCCCATAGCACCCAGTAGATAACTGCATTAGTGCTTAGCAAAGTATGTGGGAATTATGGGTTTATATTCCTTCTCCCTGTCTAGATAGTTGTGTAAGACAGGATTCAGTTGCAGGAAACGGAAACCACTCCAGCATTTTAAACAGAAAGCAATGTAACACAAGGGATTACATACATATGAGATCACTGGAAGTGATGGCGGGGTGGGCTCTGGGCTGAGCCTCCAAGAATATATTCCAGAAAAACACACTTGGCCGGCCCACTCAGAGAACGTTTGCCACAATCAGGAAAATCGAGAATCATGAGGCCACTGTTGGAACCATTGAGATACAGAACACACTACTACACATGAAATCCAGACAAGATGCAGAGCCACCATCATACTGAAGACACCCACAAAGCTAGTGACTACACACCCCGGAAAGCAGCTTCAGAAATGCCCACTATTTCCATAGCGGTGCTTGAGAGCAAGATGGCTGTTGCTTCATTTCTGCCTCAAAATCTCTTGTGAGTGCATCTATTTGCTGGCTATAAGGAGAGTCCTAGCTACAGGAGACACTGTGATATAGGTGTTTAACGTTCAAAACTTGGCAATATAGAAAAGCACACCAGAAGGAATTAGCAGTAGATGTTGAGTAACAATCTACTATAAGTACCACGTATCTTTAGCACCTAAAACTCTACTTAATAAATGCATGTAACTATAAAGTTTGTTGGCTGTTTTTTAAGCTGTCCCTGTTTCCTGCTTTCCTGATAGTAAAAGTTACTTATTTTAGAAGAATATTCCCCTTAGCATAATTTATAAAGGGGAAAATCTGGAATAACCTAAATATAAAACAAGACATTCATTAAATGAACTATGACAGAATATTATGTAGTGATTAAAATGATGTAGATTTCTCTGTTGACATGGGAAGATACGATCTAAGTGGAAAAGCAGGTTACAATCTATCTCATACTGAAAAAATAAATTCCAAGTGAGCTCAAGATATGAATATGAGAAGCAAAACTTGAAAACATTGAGAAAAGAAAAACAACTTCAGGATAAGAAAACATTTCCAAAATAAGACAATAAACTAGCACACATCATACTGGAAACTGCTAAATCTGACTTCGTTGATAGGTGGCAATTTCTTTGGCCCTGAATCAAGGCCAGTAGTTTGCTGAAGCTGTTGGTTTCAAGCAGGAGCCTAAAGAAAGTGCCTTTCTATGGTCTGTTGGCCATTTCAGAACTGTGGAAGTGTAATGGTCAGTTCATTAGAAAGAAACATCTGAGTCATTGGTGATAGATGTGGGCTAATACTTGTTTGCAGTCGATTAATACTGGGATTCCAAAATTTAGAGATACTTGATTTAACTTGTTCATTAGAATTATAATACCCTTAAATCCAATTACTACAAAAAAAAAATTTTGCTGTGGGTTTTCCACAAAAACAGTAAGATGATTCTGAACTGTGAGCTTCCTTTGAGTATAATCCTTTTGTATGGTCATTGCCCTGACTTGTATATTTTAGACTCTATTCAAATTGGAAACTTACATTTTCTATTGGGCTGTAAAACTGAGTTGTTTACTGAATTGTGAAAGTGCATCTATTCATTGAGAAAGTTACCTCCACAGTAAAGCATTTGTTAAATATATTTTTTTTAAAAGGTGGCAATTTCTATATAATGAAGCAATGAAAAAAAAAATCAATACTCACTGATACGAGATTAGAATTAAGACCATATAAAGAAATAATTATGAAGAACAAACTTGGAGGTATCACACGTCCTGCTTTAAAGCTATAGTATTCAAAACAGTATGGTACTGGCACTGAAACAGACACATAGATCAATGGAACAGAAGAGAGAGCCCAGAAATAAGCCCACACACTTATGGTCAATTAATCTGTGACAAAGAAGGTAAGGATATACAATGGAGAAAAGACAGTCTCTTCAATAAGTTGTGCTGGTAAAACTGGACAGCTATATGTAAAAGAATCAAACTGGACTACTCTCTCACACCATGCACAAAAATTAACTCAAAGTGGATTAAAGACTTAAATGTGAGACTAGAAATCATAAAACTCTTTTAGAAGAAAATATAGGCAGTATGCTCCTTGACATCAGCTTAGCAATATTTTTCTAGATCTGTCTCCTCAGGCAAGAGCAACAAAAGCAAAATAAACAAGTGGGACTACATCAAACTAAAAAGCTTTAGCACATTGAAAGAAACCATCAATAAAATGAAAAGACAATCTACTGAAGGGGAGAAAACATTTGCAAATGATACACCTGATGAAAGGTTAATATCTAAGATATATAAAGAACTTATACAACTCAGTGTCCAAAAAAGTCAGATTTTATAATGGGCAGAGTACCTGAATAGACATTTTTACAAAGAAGATATACAGATTGCTAATAGGCACATGAAAAGATGCTCAACATCATTCATCATCAGGGAAATGGAAATCAAAATCACAATGAGATACTGCCTCACATCTGTTAGAAAGGCTATTATCAAAAAGACAAGAAATAACAAGTGTTGCCAAGGATATGGAGAAAAGGAAATCCTTGTACACCATTGGTAGGAATGTAAATTCATGCAGCCACTATGGAAAACAGTATGGAGGGTCCTCAAAAAATTAAAAATAGAACTATTATATGATGCAACAATTCTGCTTCTGGATTATTTATCCAGAGAAAATGAAAACACTAATTCAAGGAGATCTATGCACCCCAATCATCATTGCAGCATTATTTACAATAGCTAAGATATGGAAGCAATCTAAGTGTCCATTGATAGACAAATTGATAAGGAAAATGTGGGGAGAAATATATACAGACACACACACTCCACACTCATACACATACACACAATGAAATATTATTCAGCCATTAAAAAAAATGAAGTCTTACCATTTGTGACATGAATGGACCTAGGGGGTATTATGCTGAGTGAAGTGAGTCAGACAGAGAAAGACAAATACCATATGACTTCACTGTTATGTTGAATCTAAAGAAGGAAACAAATAAATGTAGCAAAACAGAAACAGACTCAGATACAGAGAACAAACATGTGGCTGCCAGAGGGGAAGGGAGGGGGAAGATATGGAAAATAAAGGAAGGGGATTAAGAAGTACAAACTTCCAGCTATAAAATAAGTCATAGGGATGTAATGTAGAGCCTAGAGAATATAGTCAGTAACACTGTAGTAACTTTATGGTGACACATGGTAACTAGACTTATCATGGTGATCATTTCACAATGTATAAAAATATAGAACTGCTATTATGGTGCACCTGAAACTAATATATTGGAAGTCAATTATACTTCAATAAAAAGAATCATAAGAAAACACAAGCAGCCTAACCAAAAAAAAAAAAAAAAAGGCAAAAGATATTAACAGGTAATTCACAGATTTAAATTCACAGATTTTTTTAACTTAAAAAATGGTTGATAAACACTTGAAGAGTTGCTCGATCTCACTAGTAATTAGGCAAATGCAAGTTTAAATTACAAAGAGAAAGCAGTATCAGCCAATAGACTGGCAAAAATGTGTTAAGTATGGCATTGCCAAATGTTGGCAAAAATTGGGGACCACGGTAAATCACAGATGCTGGTGAAAGAGCATCATTTTCACAACCACAGTGCGGAGTGATTTGGCTGTCTCTAGAGTTGCAGATGGGTACACTGTACCCAGCAATTTCACGCCTAGGTAATACCCCAGATTAGCAAACGTTTTCTGTAAAAAGCTAGATCGTCACTCTTTTGGTTTTGCAGTCCATATGCTCTCTGTTGCAGCTACTCAACTCTCTCATTGTGAGCTGAAAGCAGCCACTTGCAATACAGAAACAAATGGGTGCAGCAGTGTCCCCTAACATTTTATTTACAAAGACAGGCTACAAGCCAGATTTAGTTCAGGGTGTGTAGTTTCTTGATTACTTCCTAGAAAAACTATCACATATGTATACAAAGGAGGAGACCAGAAACAGGCACAAGGATATTCACTGCAGGAATATATATAAGGATGCAAGGTTAGAAATAACGTAAATGTTCACCAGCAAGAGAATCGGTAAATACCACAACTACGGTGTCCTTCATGGAGGATTCCTGAGGAGTACAAGTAGAATGTGATTCCAACTATGAAAAAATTGTACTTAAAGCCTGAAATTAAATAAACCAACATTTTACCTTACCCAAAAAAAAAAAAAAAAAAAAAAAAGAGAGAGAGAGAGAATCGGTAACTAAAGTGTGCTAAAATCATAAAATGGAATACAACACAGCAGGAGAAATGAATGAGCCAAATTATATTTAATGATATAGTCAATCTTTAAAAAAGTAACAGGGTTGGGTGAAAAATGCAAGTGTATATATAAAGTTTAATATGAAAAGCCATGGAGTTAGGGTTATAGATGATTTTCAGTTTGTTCATTGTAATTTCCTATATTGCCCAATTCTTAACAAGTAACATGTATTCATATTATTTTTAAATCACACATTCATTATGTAATACTTGGAAAGCACACAAAAATGAAAAAAATCACCCATAATCCCACCACGTTCCTAACGAAAACCACTGTTAACATTTTTGACATAATTCCTTTCATTATCTTTTTTTGCCCCTTGTCTGTCTCCTTGTAGCTGAGATGGTACTGAATATATACTTCTGTCTGCTTTTATTCATTTATTCTAAGCATTTCTCTATGCTGTTTTAAATTCTTGGTAAGCATCATTTCTATAGTTGTGTACTATTTGTATGCTTGGAAATCCGAAATGTTAATAGCCTCTTTTCTAGAAATTCTAGAATATATTTATGTACCACGTAACATGAGCCTCAAATTCCACAGTTTCTATACATTCTATACATTGAGGATCTATGAGGTATCTGTCAGTTCTGTTCTTGACAGCTTTCCACGATTACGAAAACACCCACTTGAATAAGCAAAAGTTAAGGGAATTTAACAGACTATATTTCAGAATCAATCAACTGGAGCTTGTCTCAAGAAATCAACAAAGCTTCTTCGGCTCCTCATAATCCTCTGGCAAAACAAGCCACTGCTTAAGATTCTTTTTTGTGCCTTTGGTCCACAAGTTAAAAGCTAAGAGTTGTCACTGTGTGGCCCCTGGTACATACCATGAGCTGGTGGCCTCCATCTGAGACATCGAACATGCTCTGCAAACCTCTCAACTACATGCAGAGAAAGATGACATTTTAAAATATGGTTTTATGGTATAATCACCCAGGAACTCATCAATGCCCACGGGCACCTTGACATTTTATTCCTGTGGAACTCATCATCTACCACCTTCAAGTGTGTCATTTGTTGGATCCAAATTCAGTAGAGCTCTGTCATTTCCCTAGGTGTTATTTTAAAAGATTATTGATGCCTTTCTGTGAAATAATAAGGTGATAAATATAAATAAGATGCTTTCAAACTGCTACTTTATTAATTCAGTTGTTATTGGTTTTCATATTACATATCCTGGGGTCATTTAAGCCACTACACTTTCTTAAGCAAAGTACGAACAAACTTTGCCTTTTAAGACTGTCGTATAGAAAGTAACAACAACAACAACAACAATGCAAGACCAGTTGGAGATCTTCCGAATGGATCAATCTCCAGCTCCCAGAGCTTGTGAAATAAGCCACTAGTCATCACTTGGCCTTTGTTATTCCAATCTCCCCACTAGCTCTCCCTGGCTTCCAACTGCTTTTGACCCACTACTTTCCCAGATATTTCTCTTGTTGGCATCAGAAAATCTGAGGGCACATCCTGGATTTTAGCCACTCTAGACACTTAACCCTACCAATTTGCCGGGTATATCTATAAGAGAAAGGACTGTGTCTTCTTATTCATACTTGTAAACCCTACCAGGATAGAATATAGAAAATATATTACTTTCTACTATAATTCTGATGACTAATTATATAATTGTGGTTATATCATTATTATAATTCTATTATAAATATTTTCTATATTATAGAAATAGAATAGAGCCTATGGCACATGGTAGGAAACAATAAAGACTTGTTGAATTGAATTGCAAATATCCAGTAACAAAATTCCCAATTAAATTTTGAGTTACAGGCCATGATAGCCGTTGAGCTAAGAAGCATGATTGGAAAGATGTGTGTGAAGGGATGGGTTAGATCACACCAATTAATGATTTAAAATAGTATCCTACTTCTATAAACTGAATGTTGGTGTCCTCTCAAAATCCCTATGTGGAAACCTCATCTGATAGTATTGGGAGGTAGGGCCTTTGGGAGGTGATTGTGCCATGAGGGTGGAACCCTCATGAATGGGATTAGCGCCCTATAAGAGATCCTTCTCCCCCTTCCACCACATAGCAAGAAGCCAGCCCTTACCAAACACTGAATCTGCCATTGCCTTATCTCAGACTCCTAGCATCCAGAACTATGAGAAAAATTTCTCTTGTTTAAGCTAACTGGTCTATGGTATTTTTGTTATAGCAGCCCAAATGAACTAAGACATCTATCACATAAAATATGTGCTTTGCTTATGAAGTATGAAACAGGAAGGGTTATTTCTAGATCTCAATTCAAAGAAATGTGAAGCCTTCCTGAAGAAAATATACCTTTCTCCTACATCACCAATGGTAAAACATAGTACATATTCTGGAGTACGTACAAGTTTGCCACAGTTACCACTGTCATCAACTTTAAAATAGAATGTGCTTACCCATGAAGTCTACTTCATAAGCCCTAACCTTCCTTAATTATCACTGGCTGGAATTTATCTTGTTAATCTGAGAAAACATTGTGGGCCTCTCTGTCCCTTCAGTTTAGTTGCCAACTGCAACCAACATTACCAAATTCCTTGAGAGCTTTGTCCATTCCTCTATCCAAAGCAATTATTACTTGCTGGTTTATAGTGGAAAAAAAGAATTTTGTTGATTGGCCTTTCCCCTCTTCTAATTCTTGGCCCAAAGAGTAAGAATGGGAGTGGCTGACAGAATTTGCAGTTCTTTTGAAGCCATTGTTTGACCTCCATGGTTTCAGTTATCAGCAGTACTAACCACACCTACTGCAGAGTCCAATGAATATGCAGTGGCCACTTGGAAAAGGAGCTTGTGACAACATTGCCCAAGGACTCAGAGAAATAACAGGAGCTCTCGACTACTGCAGCATCACAAATCCCCCAGTCTCCATAGCAAGTGAAAAATGTTGTCAATACAAATCCTTTGATGTCTTCACAGACACCATAAGCCATGGGGGCAGCAGTCAACACGGGTTACACCTACACCACAAATATGCTACATGCAATTTCTTTGCTACAGCTCAATGCAAGTGATGAAATTTTTCATTAGGCCGACCACATGCTTTTATTAAAGTAGCTCATTTAAAGGGAAAGTCATGCACTTCTAAATATTTAGAATACATTTCTCGCTCTGTACCCATATTACTATACGGGCTCCTGTGTCCTCGGAATGCTAATAGTGCCAATTAGGCTTACAAATAAGTTTAATGGCAGAGCTGTAGCAAACTGCTGGCATGGTTTATCACAACAAAGATGAATACAATCTAGTTAAAAGTCAAAGGTGATGTGAATGTTACAGTTTGGCGAGGTTCATTCATTGAAGCTGGAGAACTCCCTTGGATGACTTAGTCCATCCAATGTTCCTCCTTTGGGGCTTTAGTTCTCTTGTGGCAGTGGTGTTACTTGTGTGATCTCCCAGTTCTCAGATCCTAGGCAATGTTGCCAGCCAGTGCTAGAAGAGATGCCTTACATTCACACTGTGGTTAGCACCTTTTCAAAGCTCATGTGTATGCTGTGAATTATTTCTTTTGAATCTTAAGACCGGGAGACAGTCAGGGTAGGCAATTCTCATTTCAAAGAGGTTCTCAAAGTCCAAGGTCAGAGGGTTAGTAAAGTAATTGGAGCTTTAGGAGACTGTTGCAGGCGATGCAAATTTAAGGTTGGGTAGGAAGAAATGCAGAGATAGTAAGAAAGAATTTTGAATCATTATAAAAGCAATACATGCATATTTTTTAAGACATCCAAGCAATTTATAAGTGTATAAATTACAAAGTAAAAGCAGACCCCACCCACCCTCCCAATCTAATCTATGGGGAATTATTTTGAACAGGTTTGTGCCTCTCTGAGCAGTCTTTTTTTTCCTGCACATGTAATCTATGGCTGTATGTGTCTGTGTACAGAAGTGTACATACAACCCATCAAAAACTAATATTTTTATTTTATCAGTCTGCCTTGGACATCTTTCTCTGTCACTACATATAGACCCACCTAATCCTTATTAATAGCTGCATCCTATAGAATGGATGTTACCTTTAACCCATTCCCTGCCACCTCATATGAAGTTTCTGGGTTTTACAATTACAAAGAGTGCTACAAAATATATCCTGGTTCACAGATGTTGGCACACTTGAGTATTCCCATAGGATAATTTCACAGAACTGGAATTGCTAGGTCAAAGTATGTATGCATTTTAGCTTTTAATAGACAGTGTCTAAATGTCTTCCAAAGAAGTTGTACCAATTGACAGCGTATGAAAGTGCCTGAGGGCTATTTGGAAGAAATAACATACAGGATGTGAGGACTGGCTGGATTAGGAAGGGAAAGTAGAGTCAAAGATAACTTCAAACTCTTAGGTCTGAGTGATTTAAAGAATGATGTCACCTTTGACAGACACAGAGAAGTTTGAAGGGCACATGGTTTAAGGGGAAAACAAAAACGGAGAGTAAAGATAAAAGAACTAAAGGCCAAAGACTGAATCTCTAGGCTCCCTATGGTAAGAAAGCAGAAAAGAAAAGCCATCAAAGTGAACAGAGGATGCGCCATCAGAAATGTAGGCGGACAAATCTACAAGGAAAGAGTTCTAAGGCGAGACTAATCCTTGTGACACGGCATAGAGGCGAGGAATGAAAGATGGCTTTGGATCTAGTGATCAGAAAATCACTAGTAACCTTTGAGAATACAGTTTCAGATTGGGGAACTGGAAGAGAGAGGAAGCGATTTGAAAAAAAGAGGGGAAAAAAGGAAAACAGAAAGATCAGTCATTCTGAAAAGTTGGTAATGAAAGGAAAAGGCAAAAAAAACGTGCATGCTGAATAATAGGTCCTCCTGCCCGTCTGAGGGACATTGTTAGCAATTCCTATATTTGGATTTTGCTGCTTTTTCAGACTACACGAGGTCTCTGGTGAAATCCTGACAGTCCCAGTGGAGTATGTGCTGAAGCATTCGTTAGCTTAGAGGGACCTCAGCACTGCAGGAATGAAAGACAGAAACAACAAGGGGAGATGGGAGCAAATAGCAGAGAAGAGGAAGAGAGTAAAGACACGCTGGCTGCTTCAAAGGTCTGCCCTGTTCAAACCGCCAGTCCAATTAGATAAACGATGTTAGTATACTCAACGTACTGCTGCTACACATCCATTAAAATGACTGCACAACTCTCTCTATATAGACAGGGGAAAAGGTCTTCAATATTTTTAGGTGAAAAGATAGGCTATAAAAAGGCATGTTTGTGTCATCTTGTGCATAGAAACTTGCATTCATTTTCATCTCTAACATTAGACAGAAGAATATTCACCAGGTGTTAACAGTGATTGTCTCTGGGTGCTGGGATTATGGGTGATTTTAATTTTCTGACTTGTACTGTCCTTTATTATTTGAATTGTAAATATGTGTTTCTCATTTCACCTAATCAATAAAGGCATTTTTAAGTGACTTCCTGCCTGTGGGAAAGAGCCATTCCCACTGGACTGGACAAACAGATGGTGGAGAAGAGATGGGGGTAAAGGCCCGACAGTACATTTTTCCAGAAAGATCATCAGGACAAATAAGTCACAGCTAGAAGCAAGATAACACAGGACATTTTGACAAGGAGAATTTTTGATGTAGGGATCAGGGATAGGATAATGAATAAAGTGGAACACAGCAATGGGGTGGAATGGGACAGGATGAGCTGCAGACATAAACAGAGGCATGCTGTATTCTGTGCCTTTTGTTGTTAAGATGAACATGTCATGGTTTGATCTTACGTCAAAACGTTACATTCCTAATCAAAGAGACTCAGCCCAAGCCCGAAAATCAGATTTCCTGGATACTTTATTCTAATTCTACCAGCATGTTTTCAGAAAGTCACCAAACCTGAACCCCAGGTACACATCTCAAAAATTCGATGATCTCAGACACTCAACTGTAAGCAATCCCTGCTGTGTGCCTGTCTTCCATGATAATATTCATTTCTCAGGCTTGTGTGATAAAATGATCACTACCTTAAGAGAACAGATTCACAAGTTCTAGGAGTAACTCTTTGCAGGTATGAAACGCTGCCAAGGAAGGGGACTGTCTGTACTGAGAAAGAAAACAAAGTCACCTTAGTCAGGTGCTCCATCTGCCTCAATTCAAGAAGCCCTGTAAATGGTCAAACCTCCTCCTCCTCCTACATTCCAGATAGAAATTGTGGAAAAGTATCGAATGATCCTGGTGGATCTTTCTGTCCCTATTTGAAAAAGGAACAAAGGGAGAAATGAGTCACTTGATGATTTGTTGAAGACATGAGGGGTTAAAAAGATTAATCCATTCCATTAAAAAGGTTCCACTCACATATACAGATTTTCTTAAGATGCTCATTCACAAAGAATCATTTTCAAACTGCTTCCATCAATATTCAAAAGGTAACAGCCCTGGAGACAGAATCTCAGCCCACCGTCATCACCGAATACCTACAGTAGATTTGCGGGTATGTCAAAAACTGTTAATCATGTGGGTCTTTGATTAATCCACTTTAATTATCTCCATGGTCTACATGGCAAACCCAAGTGGATTTTCATTATGAGGGAAGAATCATGATATAATTGCCACTGATGGAAAATTAATGAGGATAACTCAAGTCTTATGGTAAACTAGCACAGAAAGCAAAAGCCGTAACAGGTGTTTAGTCAAAGTAATTTCCAAACTTCAGGACTGATCTTCCTTTTGCTTTTGCTAAAGCAGAACCACAGCCCTGGAAAGGGAAAGAAAAATACTACCCGCTGAAACGGATGCAGATCACATAATTGCCCCTGAAGTATATGTGTCTCTGCTGAAAGGATATATACAAACACCTCCCAGCAAAGTGATGACTTTCAGTTTTTAAGTGCTTGCCTCAGAAATGATTACTTATTCAACCGAAGGGGTGGGGGAACCAGTAATGAGCAATTGAGAATCCTTCTTGGGCCTCATTAATGCTGAAAAACAGCAAAAGCGCACACACGCTTCCATCACATGTGCGTATTTTGGAGCTGCTCTTCCTCATGTATTTCTTCCTCCACTCAGCTTCCTTGAAGCTATAGCAGAAAGGAAATGGCAGCCAAATATATACTCTTTTAATCCAAGCAGCCATCACTCATCTTGGTTATCTGTGTAGTTACAGAAAACAGAAGCTTGTGAGTCATCTTTGACATTTCCTGCTTCCTCATTCCCAGGATTTAATCCACTTAAGTTATGTTGATTTTACCTTCTAAATATCTTTTCAATTCATATCCCTTTTTCTCTAGTTTCCCTAGCAACATCCTAGTTGAAATTTTCAACATTTTTTATCCAAACTTGTATAACTACCTGCCTACACGATACCTCTTGGATCTTTGAAAGTCAGCATCTCTGAAAACTGAACCGATGGTAACAGCTCCCAACCCTACCCCTACGTGATCTGCTTCTAGTTTCCTCTTGGTGAATGGAACTACTAATCAGCCAGTTATTTAAGACAGAGAATTAGATGTCATCCTGGAATTTCTCATCTCCTCTCAAAGACAACTGAAATCAAATTTACCTCCTAAACATGCTGAAATCCTTCCACTTCTGTCTGGTTCTACCACTATTACACTCCTTAAATATGAACATCTGTATACTCTAGAGGGCTCTAATTTGTCCCCTCACATCACTCTCCAACCTGAAATTATTTTCCTATGCAGCAGAGAAATCTTTTGAAAGATGCCCTCCCATCCCTCTTGCTTAAGTCATCCCTGGCTACCCATGGCTCCTAGGATAAAAAATCCCTCTACAAAATCTGAGGCTATGCATCTTCTGGCTCACCCTGTGTCTCTCTTGGAGTTGATCTCGCACATTCGCCCTCTCACTCTCTCTGCACTCTGGCCTAACTAGCCTTTTTATAAACCTTCCTACTTATCATGCTTTACTCCTTCTGCAACAGGAACTCTGTATATGTTTTGCCTGGAAAGAAAGCCTCGTGATACTAACTCAAGTCACTCTTACTCGTCTCTCTGATTCCAGTTCAATCATCAGTTTTTTCAGTGCCGTCACACTGCACGACTCCTGGGGATGCTACTGGTGTCGTAGTCAATGAGGGTGGCATCCTCTGTAGCTGTCAGGCACGCAGCCTGGTAGAAGTTCTGATTTCCTCTCTTCCTCTGGGAAAGCTTCTTTGACCTCCATAACAAGGTTACAAGACTGACCATGTATCCTACTACTTAACATAGATGCAGTTTTGACATTCAGGGATGACTTGGTCAGGACCTCTCTTCCCCGCTAGACTCTAAGACCAGTAAGGGTGAGGGGGCCTTACCTGTCCTCCACACCCAGTATATAACGGAGTACTTGGTATACAGAAAGGTGCTCAAGATAATTGTGTTGATTGGAGATGGGAACAGAGGTGTTAAGAGAAGCAGAGAAAGTTGTCCTTATTCTTTCCAAAAGGTTTTCATGTCTTGTTGATTACATTGTAACTATCACTGTCTGTGTACAGCGCCGGTATAACACGTGGTCTCTACAGGGTTGGCCATTTCTCTGCAGGCCCCGCTGGAGAAGCAGCAGGGTTGTAGGTCTCCAGACCTCTCTAGACAGAGTGCATTACTTGGATGGGTGGAGTTCTCCAGGGTCTCTGGGTTCTGCTCTAGCCACTTCTGAGTTTTATTTAGAGTCACTCTCTTCATCAGCTGGTGGTAACAGACAGATATGGTTGGTCTGGTTTCTCTCGCACTTTCCTGAATGGGTGATAGCTGTTTCAGGGGATCTTTCAGTTGAACATACTTACAGGGGCATTTCTACCTACTTGGCTGTCTTCACACCTTGGCACTGTCTCTGCACTTACACTGAGAGGGAATCATGCCCTCCTTCCTTTCTTGAGTGCTCCCAGAGAGTTGTTCCGTGCTTAGCGTCAGCTGTTCCTACTAGGGGCCAGCTGTTCTGTGCTCCTCATTGGTTGCTCCACGTCAGTGCTAATCTCTGGTGGTTTGCTGGGAGCCTCAACTATGCTGAAGCCTCCCGAGTGGTCTGTCCCAGGGCTCCTGATCTCTCTATACAGACCTTCCTGAGGGCACTGAGGAGTCCCACTCTTACCCTTTGGTCATCAAGGCACTGCTCCAGCCAGTGGGAGCCTTGGGGCTTAGACATCATAAAGCACCACTCCTGACACCTCTCACTTCCCGTCCAGCATTTACCATCTTTGTCACTGCCACAACCATCATCGTTTCTTCTTCTTGTTCTCTCTTTCTTACAGAATTAGATCACCAGTTTTTATTATAAAAGGGTATAATTCAGGGACAGCCAGATGGGAGAGATGTATGGTACGCACTATGTGGGATGGGCTGCTAGCTTCCATCCCCTCTCAGAGTGAGCTACTGTCCTCAAGTCTCCACATATTCATCAATCCGGAAGCTCCATCCTTCCTCCTTGCTTTAGAATAGTGTTTTACCTACCTCAAATCTCTAGTTTCTAATGGATCTGTATTTCACCATGGCATGTTCTCCTTAACATATTTATAATTCCTTACACCCTTCCCAAAGGCTTTCCTTCAGTTAGTATCCTTGAAGCTTAGCAGGTTTGCTTTCCATAGAAGCAGAAGTGAGTCAGGTAGGATAAAGAACCAACGTTTCCCTAATAAAAAGTACTGAGCATGCGGTAAGCACACAATAAGTGAAGTAATTATTGTTGTCGTTATCATTAAAATTCATTCTTACATATTTTCACAAATCCAGTGGATTTAAAAATCAATATAACATACCATATCAGCAGATAGGAGTTTTGTCAAAATTCAATAGTCATTCATAATAAAACTCTCAACAAACTAGAAATGAAAGGGAATACCCTCAATCTGATAAATGGCATCTACTGGGAAAAAAAAAATTTCCTACACATCGTCTCGCACATAATGGTGAAAAATGGACTGTTTCCCTCCTAAGGATCCTCCAAGGATATTAACTCTCACCACTCCCAAACATCACACTGGAGGTCCTGATCAGTGCAAAAAGTCAATAAAGAGAAATGAAACACATATAGATTGGAAAGTAAGAAATAATATTCTCCCTATTCACCAATGTCATGATTTTCTACTTAGAAAATCTCAAAGAATCCACAAAAATAGCTCCTAGAACTAATGACTTTTGCAAGGTCACTAGAGACAAGGTCAACATACAAAAATCAATTATATTTCTATTTACAAGAAAGGAAAAATTAGAAAATTAAAACTTTAAAGTATCACTTATAATAACATCAGAAAAACATGAAATACTTATAAATCCAACAAAATGTATGCAATATGAATAGGATGAAAACCAGAAAATATTGATGAGATAAATCAAAGAGACCTAAATAAATGGAGATATGAAATGAGTCCAAGACCCAATACTGTTGAAATGTCAATTCTCCCCAAATTAATCTATACTTATAATTCCAATCAAAATGCCAGCAGGCTTTTAAGAAATAGAAATCAACAAGTTGATTCTAAAACTTATATGGAGAAGGACTTAAAATAGCCAAAATAGTCTTAAGGAAGAATAGCGTTGGAAGACACATGCTATTTGATTTAATGACTTACTATCAAGATATAGGAATTACTACAGTGTGGTATGTTGGTGAAAAGACCCATAAATGAATAGAACAGAATAGAATGCAGAGACAGACCCATAAATATATAATCAGTTGATTTTCTGCAAAGGTGCTAAAGCAATCCAATAGATACAGGAGAGTCTTTTCAATAAATAGTGCTGGAACAATTGAACATTCACATGCAAAAAGAAAAAAAAAAAAGAACTTTGATCCATACCATATAAAAATTTACTTGAAATCGATCATAGACCTATATAGAAAACCTGAAACTCTGAAACTACTAGGAGGAAACATCAAAGAAAATCTTTGCAACTTCAAAGATTTTTTAATAGGATCCAAAAAGCATGGACCATAAACAATTGCTAAATTAAATTTCATCAAAATTAAAAACTTCTTGTCAAAAGGCATCGTTAAAAAAATGAAATAGAACACTACAGACTGGGAGGAAACATTTGTAGACCACATACCTGATAATGCACTAGTATGCAAAGTACAGAAAAAACTAAAACCTCAAAAAGAAAACCATCCATCTAATTTTTTAAATGGGCGAAAGAGTTGAGGAAGACTTTTCATAGAGCAAAAGACAGCAAATAAAGCACATGAAAAGAAGCTCAACTTAATCAGATATTAAAGAAACACAAATTAAAATCACCATGACATACCACTATACAACATTAGAATTACTACAAATTCAAAAACTGACAATATCAAAGTACTGGTGAGGATGCAGAGCAACTGAGATTGTATACATTTTAATGGGAATACAAATGATACAGCTACTTTTGGAAGCAATTTTGTAGTTTCTTATACAACTAAATAGACACCATACGATTCAGCAATTCCACTCCAAGGTATTTAGCTTAGAGAAAAGAAAACTATGTCCACACAAAAATCTATACATGAATGTTCATAGCAGCTTTATTCATCATCACCCAAAACTGGACACAATCCAAATATCCATTGCTTGTATGGATAAACAATCTGCATTACATCTATACAGTGGAATCCTACACAGCAATGAAAATGAAATTACTCATACATGCAGAAACGTGGATGGATTTCAAAAGCATTATGCTGAACAAAAAAAGCCACACTCGAAGGAATACAGACTATATGATTCCATTTATGTGACACTGTGGAAAAGGTACCACTATAGGTAAGGAAAACAGATTGGTACTTTCCGGAGGCCAGAGTTTGCAGGGGATCAGTTACAAAGAGGCGTATATGAGGGGACTGTCTACATCATGATTGTGGTGGTTACCATAATCACCTGACTGTATGTGTGTCAAAACTCATAGGACTGTACACTAACAGGAATGAATTTTTCTGTAAATAAACTGTACCTTAATAAACCTGACTATTAACAAAAAGACAGTCCTGAGGTCATCCAGTTTACAGGATCCTGTCACTCTTGAGATCAATGATGTTTAAGATATTCTACATGAAACAAGTATTCCAATTTTCTTCTTGAGACCCACCAGAATTAGGTGATTAGTTGAGACCCTCTGGGCATGTATGATGATTGTCTCTGGTCCCTTTACTCTTGCCTCAAGGAACAGCTGAAATGATTCAGAGCATCTCTTCAACAAGTGTAGTCCAAGGCCAATGCTAGTCAGTGGTTCCAATTATTTTTCAATACAGCAAAATATTTTTATGTGTTTCCATTCTTTTTCAATACAGCAAAATCTTTTTTCTTTCCTAAAGGAAATCTTTCCTAAAATGTCCCTGTATGAGATGAGTAAATTGTATTCCATTTTATGTCATAGAGTCAGTGAAATGCAATGAAAATTAGTTCAAGACTACAGATCTCAGAATCATACAGGCCAAAGTTTGAATGCAGGTTCTGAATCTTAGATATGCGGTTTTGGATAAATCATTTAATATTTTAGAGTCTCTGGTTCTTCTACAAACTACAAACAACAAGGTTATTGTGAAATTAGAAGTGATGTATGGAAGGTGCCCAGCAGAATATTTTTTTCCAGCTCTATAGAGATGTGATATATAACACTGTGTAAGTTTAAGGTGTACAACGTGTTGATCTGACACACTGATATATTGTGAAATGAACACCTCCATCACCTCACATAATTACCCTATCTCTTTTTCTGGTAAGAACATTTAAGATCTACTTAGCAACTTTCAAGTATATAATACAGTATTTTAAACTCTAATCACCATGCTGTCCATTAGATCTCCAGAACTTTTTTTATAATTGAAATTTTGTACTCTTTGACCAACATCTCCCCATTTCCCCCACTCCCTGGCAACCACACACATTCTACTCTCTGTTTCTATGAATTTGGCTTTTTTAGATTCCACAATAAGTGAGATTTTACAGTATTTGTCTTCCCTCTTCTGACTTATTTCACTCAGTCTAATACCCTCAAGATCCATCCATGTTACTGCAAATAGCAGGATGTCCTTTCCCATGGCTGAATAATAGTCTGTGTGTATCATATTTTCTTTATCCCTTCATCCATTGACAGAGTTAGGTTGTTTCCACCTCTTGGCTACCATAAATAATGCTGCAATGAACATGTTAAGTGTAGATATCTCCTCCAGGTCCTGTTTTCATTTCCTTTGATTATGTACCCAGAAGGGGAATTGCTGGATCATATGGTAGTCCTACTTTTAATTTTGGGGGGCAACTCCATACTGTTTTGCATAGGCTGAACTAATTTACATTCCAGCCAATAGTGTACAAGGGTTTCCTTCTCTCTGCATCCTTGCCAGCATTTGTTATCTCTTGTCTTTTTGATGGTAGGCACTCTAACAGGTGCTCCTCAGCAAAGGGCTTGCTGTGCAATGTGCAGAGAAGCCAATACTATGGTACTGGCTTTGGGGAAAAGACTTTATTATTAAGTTAACTAGCAAGAGACAGGAGGCAAGGCTCTCAAATCTGTCTCCTCGATCTGGGGTTCAGTAAAACTTTAATGAGTTAGGGGAGGAGGGTTGGCATGCAAAAGCGCTAGCGGGTAGGTTTTGATTAGAGGGCTTTGGAACTTGGTGATTTATGGTACAGCATGATGGTAAAGGGGCTTCAGCACGGGGTCCTCCTGGACAACAGACTCTTTACCTCTGAAAGGGTTCCAGCGTTCAGGTTCCAGTCACGTCCCGGGGAGAAACTTTGGTTCCGGATGTTATTTGAGATCAAAATTTTCTCCTCTGGGCATGCTTTGGCTGCATGACTTGTGGTTTTGTTCTGTTGTCTTTGAAAAACAACTCAGTATTTTGTCAGAAACAGGATAGGACCAGTTTGGGCTGGTACTGTGGTTACACGGGTGTGAGGTGGTATCTCACTGTGATTGTGATTTGCATTTCCCTGATGATTAGTGATGCTGAGAATTTTTCCATATACCTGTTGGCCAACTGTGTGTACCCTTAGGGAATATGTGTATTCAAATCCTCTGCCCATTTTTTAAATAGAATTGTTTGTTATTGAGTTGTATGAGTTCTTTATGTATTTTAGATATTAATCCCTTATCAGATATATGATTTTCAAATATTTTCTCCCATTCCATGGGTTGCCTCTTCATTTATTGATTGTTGCTTTTGCTGCAAGCAAATTAAATACATACAAGCCATTTTTCTTGTCTATGCCCTCCACCCCTCTCCAAATTCATCTGATGTTTATTCTTGTCAATCAGAGCCTGGATTTCTTCTTCAACAACTTCAATCCCAACAATATTCCATTGGAACTACTGGAGGGGGCGGTCTCTGTCCAAGAGAGGCTGTGGTCTCTGATTGGCCTGTCACTTTCATAGTTAAATTATTCCAACACTCAATTCCAACCTGAAGAACTGTCAACCTTCCATATATCCCATAGCTCTAGGGAGTCATTAGGGCATCTAGTGATATCATATTACCAATTTCTGATCCATAAAATGAGCACAAACTAATACGCACAAATACATATACACACCAACAAAAACCACATAATTCAATACTCAAGAATTAAAGGAGACCATTACTGTCAAAGAAGAATCTCAACCTCACTTAGGGTGGCAAGGAGTATGAAGAGTACAAAGGAGATGACGAAGCAAGGAGGCAGATGGCTTGCCATTGTTCTATAGGTGCCAAAACTAGACAACAAGACTCATAACAGAGTAAGACAGTTTACTACTCACAGCACAGAAACCAGCAAGAGTGTCAGCCTGGTAATGCTACTTCCCTTGCCTCCAAGTCTGACAGGGTGATAGGAACAGGCAGATGTACATCTGAGGAACCCGGGGCTGGGGATTAGCATGTTTTAGAGCAAGCAGTAAATGGACCAAACCTTCCCCCACCCCCATCCCCTCCCCTCAAAGAGCAAACAGTTATCATTTGCCATGTGGTCTTAATCTACTGAATTGCCTACATGACTGACTACAAAAACCATCCAGTATCAGAACAGTTAAGCTTTGCAGCAGTCAGCAATGATATTTAGTAATTCCTGGGGCCCATGGCAGACTGCCTGTCCTAACAATCACCATAGCTTACAATCCAGGTAACAGTTCCTTTTATACCATGTATTTTCATAAGAAAATTTATTTGCCTAGGAACCAGTACCTATCTCTACCCTTAAGTTAAAATCTAGTCCCACTCTGCCGCTGTCAGTAATAGACAAACTTCTCCCCAAATGGCCATAGTCTTGGCTCTGGATATTTATGGCTAATAAGTCAGAACTGAAACTGGGAGAGTGACACCAGCAAGACAACAGACTAGGAAACTACAGGCCTTCGTTCCCCCAAAGAAACATTAAATAACAACTAAATATTAGCTTAAGCAATTTTGTAGAAGCTCTCGAAGTCAAACAAAAGATCTATAGCAATCAAGAAAATGCCCCATCAAGAAAAAACCAAAAAATAAAAAATAAAAACAAAAATAAAATAAATCAACACCTTCTAAAAAAAAAAAAAAAAAAGAAAGAAAGAAAGAAAAAGAAAAAGCCACATTCCAAAAAGTAGTTAATAAATTGCAAAGAAGACAATGTGACTATGGTTGGGACATAAAGATGCATAGTCCCCAGAGATTTCTCTGGACTCAAAGGATGTTCTCAGAATGGGTAACCTCCAAACCCAGGAGCTGGCCACCAACCCTTGAGCACTGTTTGATCTGGGCAGTCATTGGGTCACCTAGACCCCAGGTTAGGCCAATTCACTTGGCAGTGATTTATTCACAACGCCCCCATCATTGGTTTTGCTCCCAGCATCCTTAGTGTTTTATCTGAGCACAAGGGTACACACTTGCCCTTCATCTATAGTCCAACATCTCTCCACAATGCCTCCGACCCCTACCACCAAAATACTATCATATCAATTTCCCCCAAGTTTCATTATTTGTGTCTTAAAGCATGGCTTCCTGATCCATATAAAACTGAAAGCCCACAGAAGATCACCACCAGTGCAGTTAAGCCCTGAGTAAGAGAACTAACTTGGGGAGTAAGATTAGGCTCTTTGTTTATTTAGGAAGGATATGAGTCCACTCCAAAGCCTCTCAATAAACAGACCTCACGTTGGGCAGGTTCTCAACAGCTTTGAAATCTCCCCATTCTCACTTTTGTTCCCCACACCTTGCACCCCATAAGGATGTAGTCATTTTCTGATTTTAGCTAACAGATGATGTCATTTCCAGAGAAGCAGTGACATCTGAACAGAGAGGTTTTTACTTACTTAATTTTTAAAACTAATTTAACGCTCTTGGTCCCCTAGCTGCAAAAGAAACAGAAGGCTAAGGGCAAGTATTTAGACCATCAAGAGGTTTCCTAATGAATTGATGCTATTTCTTCCAACCCCTCAGCTTTTATTTCTTGGCACAACATCTGAAAAAGACCACAAGATTATGGCCTTAGAAAGGAAATTGTACAGCTTTACTTTTTTAAACTGAGTTATATGCCCTTTAGATTCTTCTCCAAGATAAAGGGTCTCATTATTTAGAGCCATATGTTTTGTGAGTCATGTCAATGTCATCGACTCTTGTTTCTTTCATCTCTTCTTATACCCTGCAAGAGACACCAAATACCAAATGGTTCCCGTGACGGGCATCCCTGGGCAAAATTGTGAAGTAGAGAAAGTCTGTCTTCTCCTCTTTTTCTTTCCCTTCACTAAGGACCCTTACTTCTCATACCATATTCAAAACCCGAAAGGACTTGCTATTGATTGAATTTCAGTTCTTCAGGCGTGCTATGGGAAAGCTCAAATCATAGCATGCTCCTCTACTCTGCCTTCTGCTAATTAAGTCCTGGTCCTAAATGTATCTTTGGAAAAAATATCCCAGAGGCAAAATATGCACATTGTGAGGGTTTTATGTTGGAACACACCTGCCTCCCTGCACGGAGACCGTGAGGGTAAAACAACATCTGTGAGTTGATTCCATGAGCCTGGCCAGCGGCAGCCCTGCTACTATTCAACTTAAAGGGGTCCACAATGCTAGGAATTTTTATGAAGAGAAACACAATTATCTTGGAAGCAGGGTTTTAAAGTGAAAATGGTAGTAATGGAAACAGGAAATAACACAGCCCAGCTGTCAAGAGCACAAGCTCTGGAGCCAGAAAACTGGTTTCAACAGCCAACTCTGCCACTTCCCATGTGATCTTTAGTAAGTCATCCCAAATCTCTGAATTCACGTTGCCTCATCTGTAAAATGAAGGTAATACCTATCTACTACACGGGGCTATTATGAGAATTGAGAGAACAGAGGGATACCAAGTACCTGACAATAAATGGGAATCACACCAGTTCCCAATGGTATTATCTAGGTCAAGTCACTTAACCTCTTTGTGTCCATTTCTTTATTTATAAACAGGAACAAATAATAGATACTCAGCCTCACATGATTTTCATAAACCATAAACGAGGAAATCAGTGTGAAAAGGCTTTATAAAGCCAAAAGCAATAGACAAACTAAAGGATCGTTATCAATACTGTAAATTTATAATCTCAAAATGCCAACTATCTAAATAAAGGTCAGGACCTGATTGGTTTCATGCCCTTGTTCCTGGCTCCTTAAATTAGGGATAATCCGTCTCCAAATCCAGTCACAAAATCCATCCTAATTAAGTCCCTTGCTAGTCCTGCTCAGTCTCCCCGTCAGTCTAACATTAGGACAGTAGTTTCCCCCATTTGGTTTTGGCTTCTGCACAACTTCCTTATGAATTCAGGTGCCTATACCTCCTGATTTTGGCGTCTGGGTTTTTCACAATACTTGCCTAAATTAAATCAACAAAACTTAGGGCATCTGATTCTGTTTCTACTTAAGTTTTCAAACTTTTTCTTACTTTGTAGCATCCCTCCTAGTTCCTCGCTTCCTAAAATTCTATTTGTTGGTCTCTCTTGGGGAAAGTTGGGCTGCCCATGGGAACCTAATGTATGAAGAATAACATGTGATCTGGTAATCTTTTAAAATAAAGCTGCATTTATGAACAGTTATGAAATCTTCCCAGAGGCAGTACATTCTTATGGAAAATGATATAAGGCATTGTGTAGTAAGACTGCAGGTTCACTCAGTGCTGATAAGATACTAGAAGAAGTAGGATCTCAGCTAAAGGTATGTGCTTAAGATCTACAGACGACATACTTCTTTGGCCTAATGTCAGGGATAGAGGGAGCTGGAGAAGGCCCAGCTGTGTATCTTGCAGTGAAATGGAGAAACGAAAACTATTTTGAAAAGACTACAAAATAAACCCATTTAACTTTAAATGTAGTGGCCCATTTCAGGCAGTACAAATCCTGAAGTGGAGGCAACTAACATAATCTCTGGCACATAATGGATAATCAATTACATGTTTGATAAAGAAATTAATTACCTACTGAGTTTTTAAGGTCATATCTAGAAAAGAATTTCAAAAGGGCAATTTTTTGTTATGCCTAATAAATCACATTATCCTTCTGAGTTGTTGCAATAACAAGCATCTTGGAAAATTACTGAAATAACAAGAGATATTGGGATGCTCCAGCTTTATTAACAAATCAAAACTGGATTCAGAACATAGAAAAAGAGTGATAGTGATTGACAGACTGATGGATGGTTTTTTAGCCAGAAAATACAGCCCTATTTTCTTAGAGGGAGCTGCAAGTCATAAGAAACCCTAACCTGTCCTCAATTAAACATATTATTTTGTATGTGATACCACATCTAAGTGGAAAAGATTGAGAGCCCCAAAAAGTTGTCATATAAAGGGTCAAGTTTTCGTTATTTTTTAAAAGTTTAGTGGAAAAAAAAAAGCAGACACATCTCATTTGAGTTGTTCCCTGTCAGATGAAAACCCAAGACCCATTTGTATCCTTAGGCAGCATGAAAATATGATGCCATTATTTAGCGTAACACCTGGGCAATGGCAGCAGGAGATGAGCCCAGGGCAGGCTTCTCACCAGAGGCCAGAAACTGCCTTCTAGCCCCTTTCATGTTTATTCCCAAAACCTCGGTTATTTTTACACAAGTCCCTACCCTTCATTCATCTTTTTCTTTTTGTTCTACTCCTTGCACTGAACACTGTGCTGGTGTGGTTTAACAGGAATACTGAGCTATAAACTTCTCCTAGAACGAACCCAATAGAAATCAAAACTATTAATAGTGCCCGTTTCAATCACGGTTTATTAAACTTTTTTCCCTTTCTGTTTTCTTCTTTTTAGAAAATCTGTGCATTTTCTTCCATAAACCTGGGTTTATAATGACATCACTGGTTAGATGATTTTAAGAGAAAGAAAACACGCCTCTAGGAAAAGCTTTTTTTTGTCTTTTGGAGGAGGGGTAAGTAATTAGGTTCATTTATTTATTTTAATAGAGGTACTGGGAATTGAACCCAGGGCCCTGTGCATGCGCTCTACCATCCCCACTCTAGGAACAGTTTTAACAAAAGCCAGGATAACATATACAAAAGGATCTGAAGACAGAAGACTGTTAATTGACATAATGACTAGTAATCGGTTTCCAATTAACAAGTTCAAGTTTGAAACTGAATCTAACAAGTCTGCACATCTATGTACAGAGACAGTTAAATTCTAATACATGATCACCTACTAGTGCTTCTGAGAATCACAGAATTTAAGAGCTGTAAGCGATCCTAGAGATCGTCTTTTCCAACTCAATTGGGTTTCAAACGAGAAAAATAAGACCCAGAGAGACTTGCTCAAGTCATGTAGCTGATTAATGACTGAGCAAGGCCTAAGAATAGTTCTAATAACTGATTCAAGTTTTCATTGATTTTGTCATCCAACTTGACTTACACTAAAACTTATAGGTTCATAAATATACCCTCATCGAAAGAAACAATAAAAGTTTTAAATTTGTACTTGAAATTACTCTTTCTTTCAACAAGCCTTAAAGGAGTCAGAAATGGTATTATCAGTTAGGAATCCTTCCTATGGCAAAGCGAGATAATCTTGGTAATAAATATTTAGAATATATTTGCCTAAGACTGTGCAGATGACACAGTGAGAGGATGAGAGATGCTAGACAGAAAGACTTCGTATTCTTGTACCAGGTTGGTAGCTAGGCCTTAAGAAATGCTTTTCAGTTGGAATTTTTTGATGACCTACATTACCATGGGATTTCAATAGGAGATTTTCATGTACAAAAAGGGTATGAGGGAAGGAAAGCTATCCAACAATCTCCACTGTGGAAGGCAAAATAACAGCTCTGTTTCCATCATCAAATCAAATTCCCATTCTTAAAATGGCCATCACATTTCAACTCCAAAAACAGCAGAGGAGATGCTAGAAGCATAAAGCATTATTATTACATTCTAAAATTTTCCTTACATTGAAAATCCTTCAGGAGAAAGAACTGGGTCTCATATTTTACTACTATCCCCACACAGGGCAATTTATGAGACTGCAATTAGCTGACCAGCAAATTATCAATTCACCAGGGAACAATAAAACGAGACTGTTTTGTCAACCAACTATGGAAACTTCCATTTTGGATTGTATTCTTCTAATGGTCAGAATAACTGAGTTTCTTCAGAATAAAATTGAGCTACACATCATAAAGACAGCTCTTGCATGCTTCCTGAAAATGGCTTAACAACTTTGTGATTAAACCAACATATAATTGAATGAATAACACACACAGATCTGGAAATTATGCAAATACACATCTTAGTTTCACTTGGAATAATGCTTTCATGTAATGAGTTAGTATTAGGAGAGGTTCAGAACACTCAACCAAGCCAGAGCAATGCCCAAACACAGCTTAGAAATGTACTAAGAGGCCTTCTAACTACCATATACAATTTTTCCTTTTCGACAGGCAACACCCACTCCAATAATTAATTAATACATTTATTCAGACCTAGTGGAAAGGACCGAGCAATATGCATAAAGTAGTGGCTCTCTAAAGCTTGTAAGGGTAATTTTTTCCATAATGCAACAAACGTTTAAAAGATATAAAAACGTAAAAGAGTCTAAATGTATTTGCAGTGTAAAAGCAAAATGCCTGGAACTAGAAAATATGTATTTTTTTAACCTCAAAGGTGCAAATATGCTGACAGGTAATCAGACCCTTTCTCCTATAAGCTCTCACAATGGGCAAAGGGTGGATACTGCCATGGAAAATCTCCAGCCTTAATAGTTGTTTTAGATTCGTCATTACTCCTCTATAGGGGATGAACTTGCCACAGTTCAAAGCCCCCAAGTTTCAGCCAACACATGGTCCCCTCTAATCAAGCTATCAGACTTGCTTAGATGAGCATGGAGGCTTGGACTTTATCCTGAAAATGCAACAAAGTGCAGACTCAGGAGGCAGACAGCCCTAGGTTCAAATCCTGGATCTGCCACTGCATTAGGCAAGATAGCCTAGGAAATATCATGGTAACAAATTAACCCCCAAATCTTAGTGATTTAACGCAAAACAGGCTTAGTTCTCACTGACGGTATGAATCCAACAGGGGTCACTGGAAGAGTTCTACTCCACGTAGTCACTCAGAAATCCAGGCTAACAGAGGCTTCTCCATTCTGTAGCTGCATCCTTCCAGGTCACCAAGACCAGAGAAAAGAGAGCTGAAGAGTTGTCCACTGGCTTTTAACTGCTTCAGCACAGAAATGACAGGCATCACTTCTATACGCAGCCCTTGGATCACAATTAACTGTGTGGTCATGCCTAACTACTAAAGGCGTGGATACTGGGGGGGATACAGGAATCTGATGAGCAGTTAATATCTTGTCCTTGGCCAAGTCACCTGACCTCTACACCTTAGTGTCCCTATATGTAAAATGAAGGATATAATAGTAACTACTTCTGAGAGCTGATGTAGGGGTTAAATGACTCAATACATAAAAAGCATGCAGTACAGAGCCTAGCACACAGCTCTCATTTCCCTGCTCTCTAGCTTAGTGAATCAGTAACAGTGCTGGATAGAAGTCACTCTGAAAACAGAGTTTTAACTAGCAACAGGATGCCATACTTACTCTCAGGAACTGGCTAAATTTTACACATGCTGGAGTCAACAAGACCATATTCAGGAAATCTTGGAGACTACATGACCAGACAATAGGCGAGCCACAGTAAGATGGGAAAAGAGGATTTTCCAGTGTTGCTTATTTTCAGTTAGAATGGATGATGACAGAATGAAGAAAGTCAACAGTTTGGGAGTCAGATAAACATGGATTTAAATCCTGGCTCTATTGTCTGTAGTTGTGAGACCTTAGACAAGTCCATGACAGGGTCTATCAGAGAAACTTGTCTGTATCTCATTTGAACGGTGCAAGGTCAGGATGGGTGGCAAGTTACTATTTCTCCTGGAAAGGCATAGAAAGGGCATAAGTGGAGGCAATGGCAGCACCTCGGGAGGGTTTCAGCTTAGTTTCTGGTGTTAAGGGTTTGTTCTTGGGGGCTAGCAATAGAAACACGGTACCCTACCCAGGGCATCTGGAATTGGAAATGCCAAGAGAAGATTCAATCCAAAATATCTTAAATGGTGGGGAGGGTACAGTTCAGTGCTAGAGCACGTGCTTAGCATGCATGAGGTCCTGGGTTCAATCCCCAGTACCGCCATTAAAAAATCAATCAATAAATAAAATAAACCTAATCCTCTCCCCTCCAAAAAATTTTTAAAAGCACAGAAACAGAAAACAAAAATACCTTAGGTGAGTAGAGCCAACCACTGGGGATTTAAATGCCAAGTTCAGGGGATCAGAGACAGGACTGATTTTGGAATGAAGTCGAAACTTAGAAGAAAAAAGGCTTAAAGGAGAACAAGTTTGCAAACATAAAATTTCAGCACAATTTCTGAACATCACCATTCTTCTCATCTTATACAGGGGGAAAAAAACTGGGGAAAATAACTAGCAGGGTAGTCAGGAAGAATCAATGAAAATAATCAATGTAAAATATATATAGAATCACCAGCTGGTTAGAGAAAATAAATGGCCATTCCCTTGTCCTCAAAGGTAGTTCAAAACTATTTGTACAAATGCAATTCTATAAAAAGCCATTGACTGCTCCCACTGACAGATGCAAAATACTGGGAGTCTATATAATGGCAAAGCCTTCCAGTCCTAACAATGGCCAAAACCATGAGCAGAAAACAACACTGAGAGGCTCTCCAACACCATCCAGGCATTTCCCTTCTTCTCCTACTCTGGGGAAAACCTGTACACTCTGTACCTTTCTCTCTTCCTGGATGTCATCTGCCTCTCATCTTTCACCTATCTGCTTTAGTGAAGCAATGTTTTCCAGTGACGCTAATGACCAATCACTCTCAGAGGTAGTCATGTGTGGTCCCCAAAGTTTGCAGAGGAAGGAGGTCCTACTGGAAGGGCAAAAAAAATACTCAATTTCAAATAGTGCTGCTCGTCTCCTAAAGAATTATCAATGTGGGGTGGCACTATTACGTATGAAGACAGAATAAGAATGTCATTTAAAAGAGTACACTCATACATCAGCCTCACCTTTGTCTAAGAACTTCCAAGATCATATATGTGGAAGAAATTCTGTTTCACTTACATCTTGGAAGTTTAGAGTTATAAGTACCCACAGGGATCTGGCTAGTCTATTTTAAAGATAGGGATGTCAAATCAAAGACACTTAGGACCAGGGCTTGTACTGCTAATAGTATGAGGCACTTTCTACTATTCTTCTCTGCCTCACTCGACATTGTACTCTGAAATAGAATACATGACTTTTAGAATTGCAGCAGTATTGTGAGCATCCTTTCCAAGCTGGTTAAGAAAGCTTTACTATGACTTCAGCTATTTATTTAATTTCACAAGGATTAAAGTTGAAATTTGTTACAGGCTGGCTACGGCAGCCAGTCAGAACAATCACTAATTCTTTTCAACATCTTATTGTATTTCTATGGCTCTTGTTGGAATTGTATTTAAGTATTCAGGGGAGAAAAAGCAAATGGAACATCTTGATTATAATAAACTGGGTTTACACCAATAGTGATTTAAAAAAAAATAACCTTTCCCTGTGGGTTCATTTTTTTCCTGCAGTGAATGAATATATTGTAAGTCCACAAAACACATTTCTGGAGATGGACAGGCTTACTGGGAAGAAAGCATGTGTGTGCACACATGGATGTGTGTAATTACATGATTCTACTAATTGACTTGAAAGAAAAGGCATTTTTTTTTTTCCAATTAAGTTTGTGAGGACAAAGTCATTTCCACCTTACCACAGAGGGTCCAAGTGCCTAAGTGAATCACCTTCATAGAGTTATTTCCAGTCTTGGTAATAAGAGAGGAACCAAAGTCCCAAACGGCACCCAAGACTGCTGTGATTACGAACTGAAAGGTATTCCAGTTTAAAGCAGTAAATTAATGCCCCAAATTCCCAAATACTAGGTAGGAGTAACTTCCGAAACTGTTTACATATACATTACATAATGTAAATTACATATACATTACATTATTTACATAAATGATTCTGTACACAAAATATTAATGAGAAGTTGCATTAGACAAATTTGCATCTAGACTGATAGAATAAAATGAGCACAGCATTTTACATGCACAAACTAGGGAAGATAATCATTACTACCAGGGTGATTGTGAAGCTTCAGTGAGACTCATACACATGAAGTACATAGTGAGATCATCAGTTGTTAAGAGGAAATAAGGTCCTATTAATACACAAGGTCGTTTCCTGATCTTTAAGCGTAGTTCAAACCAGTCCTTATATCTTTGACGTGGCAAGGAGTATGTTTCTAAACAATAGCTCAATAATTGAGCGAAAGGATTCAGTGCAAGTTACCTCTATATGATTGTAACCACACTCGGGAATTCACTTCCATCCATAATTCCATGCCTTCCAACAAGGTGGATAAAGAGAGCTGTCCCCTTACCTCCCCTATCAGGGCTCCACTGTTCTACCCAGGTGCCAATTCCGAGCCCTTGTTCCACTGGCTTTTATTCTTAGCTAGCTAGTGTCATTTACCCAAGATATCAACTTGTAATGAAATCCGTTATTTCTCTCCTGGAGGCATGTGTCTTTCTTAGAAGACTTTTGATGACAGAAAAGTCATCTGAGAGACAAATACATCAGTTGTTAAGAATAGAAACAATACAATTTGTGACAAGTTCACTGTAACTTCTCTCATTTCTATCCACATCAGGACTGGGAGTAGAATCCTAGGTGGGCCAGGGAATTGAAGGGCCTGTATAGTCAACTCTGTAATTCTTTGTCTGAGTCAGTGACCGCCCCCCTGCAGATGGCTAGCTCTGACTTTGTGTTTGAGGGGCTTGATGTCACTAAAAGTTACATTTCACCTTCCTTACTTACCAAATCTTCAAGCCCAGCCAGGAAAACTGAATTGGCAAGTAAGTTAATATAATTAGATAGGAATAAATCAAAGCACAACCCTTTCAAATAAGATGGACCTGAAATAGTATATATACAAGAGCTTTGATCTGAGCCTAGTCCACGGATACTGTCAGTCATCTCTCAGTCTCACCCACCTGCTAGCCAGGAGAGGTTATATCTAAAAACCAAAAACTTTGATATGGTTCCCTTAGGTTTTCTTTGAGAGAGACCAAGAATTCTACCACAAACAGGAATGGGGGGGAAGGAACTTGTTGAAGAAGCCATGACTCTTTGGTTCTTATTCCTTGAAACATTACATGACATGGGTAACTCTGCAAGCCTCGTGTTCCGAGTATCTTCGGCATCTTTCCTTTCTTTGTCTGCTTTTTAAATAATACTGCATATCTCTTAGCAAAGCCTTGGCAACAGCTTAGTACCCCTTCCATCATGTTCCAGCGTAAGAATTCTTCCATCTTTCCTCCAAAGAATTGAATCTTATAAAGAGTAACAAACTAAGTATGCAGTGGTTTTCAAAGGATTTCTTTAAGAGCATCAGTGCTCCACAAGGGTGTCTCCAAAGTCACTGCACCTCTAATTAAATTCAAGCTGTTTCCTTTATCTCTTTTTTATAAATTGAGGTTCTGAGGAAGCTGTTGTTACCAAAAGGTTTCATAGCTAAAATCAATTTCTTGGGGGAAAAAAATTGGTCTTTATGTATATATTTTTCCCCATCCATATTAGGTGATCAACTTGTATTAGATGATCAAAAATGTATCTTTTTGACAAATTTTTCTATTTTGATTGCTCTACCATATACTAAAGCATGACATGACAGTTAAACCCAATTAAGCATTTCTTCTCCCTGTCATCAAGCTGTCTTTCCCAGGCCGTTGGTTAACTTTAATAGGGCCCACCAACCACCTACAGAAATACTACATACTTCAAAAGAATTCATAGGTCCTAAAACTAGTTCCTCAAAGACCAGGTAATTGTTGGCATCACAGGTGTGGGGAACTGGTGAAAAGTGACAGGTGAAGAACTATTTTTGCCACATTTATTCCCGTGTCAGCGTAGAGAACTGGCCAATGCACGGCCTTTGGTCTAATCTGCCGGTTTCAGCCAGGTCTGTGTGAGGTTGTGATGTCTGGCAGATTCAAAAGGAGAGTTTTACTAACTCTGGACAATTATCAATGCCTAGTATCTTGGGCTGAAGGGAACACTGAAGACACTGCTATAAGCAGGTAGATACCGTACAAATGGTTCATGATATGAAATGAGTTGGAGAGCGTAGTAATTCAGTCTGCCAAGGCTGCCATAACAAATTCCACAGCTTGGGTGGCTTAACCAACAGAAATTTCTTTTCTCACAGTTCTGGAGGTCAGAAGTCCATGATCAAGGTACCAGTAAATTCAAGTTTTGGTGAGGGCTCTCTTCCCGGCTTATAAGCAGCTGCCTTCTTGCTGTGTCCTCACCATTCCTCTCTCTACACACACACACACACACACACACACCTCTCTTGTGTCTCCTCCTCCTTTTATAAAGACACCAATTCCTGGATTAGGGCCCCATGCTTATGATCTCATTTAAACCTAATTATCTCACAAAGTCACCATACCCAAATATTTGGGGAACTGGGGACTCAAAATATGTATTTGGCGGGAATACAATTCACCCCAGAACAGAAAGTAATGACACTTAAGCATGGCTTCTGGCCTCAAAAATTTGTATTGTCTGTAGTCAACCAATTTGATTGTATTGAGATTAGACAAGTATACCGTTTGCAGCCAATGTCACCCTCTCTCCCAACAGAACTTCACTAACCTGATTCATGAACACTGAATCCGGAGGAAAGACTCAAAATGTTAGCAGAATTGTGGGATGATGAGAGGACAACCCCTTGCTCAAAACCTCTCCTTCATAGTCTGTTATGATGCTGACAATTTCTCCCTCCTTCCTCCCCTAAATTCCCAGCATCAGAATTATCCCTTTGATTCAAGTAGGGAAGAAAGGAATGAGAGAAAAAGGACAAAAACACTTTCTCCATAAAGTCATTGGTTAAATGAATTCAGACAGTCAAGGAAGAAAAACATGGCTTCCCACACGTTAATTCCTCAAATGAGCCAGTTGTCTCTTTAAGAAAGTTCACAGTCTGGTCTTGAAGATGTGAGAACCAAGCTCGTACATCTCAGGGAGATCAGAAAGAATGGTAGTTAACAAATACATCTGCAAGTGAGATGGAAGTTAGTACTAGAGCATTCCCAAACCCGGGGTCCTTGAATGGGGGACAATTAGAGGAGGAAAGACCCAGCTATCAGACGAAAAGAGGGCAGCCAGAAGGTGGTATGGGAACCCAGAGGTAGGACAGACACAAAATCAACCTACCTACATCACCATTTTGGCTAAGGAACTTCGTGGATGCTTAATGATGAACAGGAATAGAGGAACTTAGAACTGCAAACCAACACGACCCCCTGGGGCCAGGTCAGGTAGCAAAAGTCATGCCTCCAAAAGTCAATTCCTAGTAGGTGCACAATACAGCTTTACTAAATTGAACTGAATCTTGGGCTCACCCTGCCTGCATCCTTGATTTAGATACTTCAAGACTTTACTTCCTGATGGTCGGTTATCTTTTATAACAGGAAATATATTAAATAGCTCACCCACATGCCTTGCCTGTCTCAAAAGTAAGGGCAAATACAAACAAAATATATACCAAAACTCAGGAGCAATTTTTTTTTTTAAACCAGCAGCAGGCGGTTAACCCAGGCACCGCTCCTTCATTTTGCCTTTGAGGGGTGATGAAGGAAAGCAATAAAACCCTGCCTTTCTCTAACACCTTGACATCACTGAGGATTTTTCATTATTTCCCATGGATTATTTGTTATAAACACAATTTCAGAACACAGAGGGGTACCAAATCAGGGAGCCCTTATTTCACCACCCCCTGTCTGAGACACGTAGGAGCACGGAGAAAACCTGTCATTCACAGCTTCGGGCGGTTGGAATGGCTCTGGGACTCGAGGTGACCCAGAACAAAACGAACCCACCAAAGACTTTGTTTATGATCCTTCCTGTTCCTCTATTGTAAGGCACCAGACAAAGGCCCGCATACCAATTCCCCAGCCACTCACGGTGCCAAAGTAATTTCAACACCAAAATCCACTCGGCCCTGGAGAATAAGAAACAGCACACGTCCTTGAGGCGGTTTGATTAAAGCGCACACGCTGCATCAAACAGAGCTTCTGCCCTTTCCAAAGCTCACAGTCCCTTTGATTACCTGTCCTCCCGAAAGCCTGAGATTGCCTCCTCTGCTTCGTCAAAGGCTGGAGGAAAAGGCTGAGGAGTTTCAACCCCAGCTGCAGGGACGCACCACCTCAAACACATCAGGAGAACTGGAGAAGTGACCTTTGCATACGCAGAATATTTTAGTGAGATGCATGTACAGCTTGGTTGTGCAGACATTTATAAACGTATACGTATAAAAATATCTGATGAGGCGATTCGTTATGTAAGTGAGGAGCTGTTGGCAGTATGAATGACAAAAGTAGAATTTCAGAATGACAGGGTTGTCTGATACTTCAGCAACAATTTTTCATAATTAACGGTCTTCGTATTTTAGAGTTTTTTTTTGGTTTACAGAAACACTGAGTGGAATGTACATACTTCCTATATGTACTCTCAGCCCCTACCCTCCCCACAAAGTTTCTCATTATTAACATCCTGCGTGAGTACGCTACGTGTGTTACAATTGATAAGTCAATATATTATCAACTGAAGTACATAGATTACATTAGAGTTCACTATTTTTTATGTAATTTTAAAGAATAGTTTCCATTTACAGTTACTACAAAATGTTGGCTCTATTCCCCATCGTCTACAAAATACATCCTTGAGCCTGTCTTACACCCAACAGTTTGTACCTCCCACTCCCCTAAATTGCCCCTCACTACCCACTACACTAGCAACCACTAATTTGTTCTCTGTATCAGTGAGCCTGATTCTTTTTTGTTATAGTCACTAGTTTGTCGTATTCTTTAGATTTCACATATAAGTGATATCATGCAGAATTTGTCTTTCTCTGTCTGACTCATTTCACTTAGTATAATACCCTCCAATTCCATCCATGTTGCTGCAAATGGCAAAAAAAATATTTTTTTGCCAAGTTGTATTCCACTGTAGGGGTGTGTGTGTGTATGTGTGTGTGTGTGTGTGTGTGTGTGTGTGTGTGTGTGTGTGTGTGTATACACACACATACACATACACTTACATACATATATACATCTTCTTTATCCATTCATCTTTTCACAGACACTTAGGTAGATTCCCTATCTTGGCCATTGTAAACAATGCTTCTATGAACATTGAGGTACATGTATCTTTCCAAATTAGTGTTTTTGTTTTTTTCATATATATACCCAAGAGTGGAGTTACCGGGTCATATGGTAGTTTTAGTTGTAGCTTTTTGAGATACTCTGCATGCTGCTATTCACAGTGGCTGCACCGATTTACATTCTCATTAGCTGTGTACTAGGGTGTGCTTTTCTCCACATCCTCACCAACATTTCTTATGTTCTCTTTCTTTTTTTTTTTTATTGAAGTATAGTCAGAATGCCATTATTAAACGGTCCACAATAAACGCTGGAGAGGGTGTGGAAAAAAGGGAACCCTCCTACACTGTTGGTAGGAATGTAGTTTGGTGCAGCCATTATGAAAAACAGTACAGAGATTCCTCAAAAAAAACTAAAAATAGACTTATCATATGATCCCACAATCCCACTCTTAGGTATGTAGCCAGAGGAGGAATCTAATTCAAAAAGGGAAATCTAATTCAGAGGAAGATCTAATTCAAAAAGATATATGCACCCCAATGTTCATAGCAGCACTATTTTTATCATAGCCAAGACATGGAAACAACCTAAATGTCCATCAACAGATGACTAGATAAAGAAATTGTGGTATATTTATACAATGGAATACTACTTGGCCATAAAAAAGAATAAAATAATGCCATTTGCAGCAACGTGGATGGACCTGGAGATCATCATTCTAAGTGAACTAAGCCAGAAAGAGAAAGAAAAATACCATATGGTATCACTCACACGTGAAATCTAAAAAAAGAAAAAAGAAGACACTAATGAACTCATCTACAAAACAAAAACAGACTCACAGATATAGTAAACAAATGGTTACTGGGGGAAAGGGGGTAGGAAGGGATAGATTGGGATTTTGAGATTTTCAAGTATAAATACTATATATAAAATAGATAAACAATAAGCACAGGGAACTATATTCGGTATCTTGTAGTAACCTACAATGAAAAATAGTATGAAAACAAATATGGGTATATGTATGACTGAAACATACTGTACACCAAAAATTGACACATTGTTATGTTCTTTTTGATGATAGTCATTCTGACAGGTATAGGGTGATATTTCATTGCGGTCTTGATTTGCATTTCCTTGATGATTCGTGAAGTTGAGAGTTCACTCTTTGTGTTATACATTCTATAGGTTTTGACAAAAGTATAAGGACATGCATCCACCATTACCGTGTCATATAGAAAGTTTCACCACTCTAAACGTATCCTGTGCTCCACTTACTAATCCTTCCCTTTCCTTCAACCCCTGGCAACAACTGATCTTTTTTACTGTCGCCATAGTTTTAACTTTTCAGAATGTCATGTGGTTGGAATAATGTAGTATATAGCTTATTTACATTGGCTTCTTTCCAATATGAAACATCTCATTTACCAATATGCATTTAAGAAGTTTTTCCATGTCTTTTTATGGCATTATATTTCATTTCTTTTTATCACACGATAATATTCCATTTTATGGATGTGCCACAATTCATCCATTTACCTACTGAAGGACATCTTGGTTGCGTCTGACTTTCAGCAGCTATGAATAAAGCTGCTATAAACATTCACATGCAGATTTTCATGTGGATGTAACTTTTCAGCTTCTTTGGGTACACATCAAAGTGTGATTGCAAGATCGTAAGGCAGAAGTGTGTTTTGTTTTTTAAGAAACTGCCAAACTGTCACCAAAGTGGCTGTACCATTTTGCATTTCCACCAGCAATGAACAAGAGTTCTTCTTACTCCACATTCTCACCAGTATCTGGTGTTGTGTTTTGGATTTTAGCCATTCTAATAGATGCATACTAGTATCTCATAGCTGTATTAATTTACAATTCCCTGATGACATATAATACTGGGCATCTTTTCATATGCTTATATGTCATGTGTGTATCTTCTGTGGTGAGGTGTCTATGCAGATCTTTTGTCCATTTCTTCGTCATTTTCTCATTGTTAAGTTTCAAGATTTCCCTGCATATTTTAGATACCAATCTTTTTATCAGATATGTATTTAGCAAAGATTTTTCTCTCAATCCATTCCTTTGCTTTTCATTCTCTTAACAGTGTCTTTAGCAGAGCAGAAGTTTTTAACTTTAACGAAATCCAACTTTTCAATGTTTTCTTCAGTGGAGAGTGCTTTTGGTATTGCATCTAGAAAATCACCAAACCCAAGGTCACCTAGATTTTTTCCTATATTACCTCCTAGGAGTTTTATAGTTCTGCATTTATGTCCATTCACTTTGAGTTATTTTTGGTGAAAGATGTAAAGTCCACGTCTAGATTCTTTTTTATTTTGCATGTTCCACCACAGTTTGTTGAAAAGACTATACTTTCTCCATTGAATTGCCTTTACTCCTTTATCAAAGATCAGTTAACAATATTTGTGGGGGGTCTATTTCTGGGCTGTCTATTCTGTCCAATTAAACTATTTGTCTATTCTTTTTGTCTATTTGTCCAAATCTTTCATCAGTACCATACTGTTTTCATTACTGTAGCTTTACAGTAAGTCTTGAAGTTGAATAGTGTCAGTCCTCCAAGGTTTTTCATCTCTTTCTACATTGTATTGGTTATTTTAGGTCTTTTGCCTCCCCATACAATCTTTAGAATCAATTTGTCAATATCCACAAAATAACTTGCTGGAATGTTTGTTGGGTTTGCCTTGAATCTAAAGATCAAGTTGGAAAGAACTAACATCTGAACAAGATTGAGTCTTTCTATTCATTTGCATGAAATATCTTTCCATTTATTTAAATGTTCTTTGATTTCATTCATCAGTTTTAGAGGTTTCCACATATAGATCTTGTACATATTTTGTTTTATTTCTATCTAATTATTTAATATTTGGTGTCAATATAAATATTATCATGCTTCAATTGCAAATTTCAATAGTTCATTGCAGGTACATAGAAAAGCAATCAACTTTTCTATTAACCTTGTATCCAGCAACCTTGCTATAATTGTTTATTAGCTCCAGAAGTTTTTAGGATTTTGTAAATAGATAATCATGCCATCTGTAAATGAAGGCAGATTTATTTCTTCTTTCTCAATTTATGTATATATATGTATCTTTTATTTCATTTTCTTGTCTTATTGAATTAACTAGGCCTTCCAGTACAATACTGAAAACAAGTGGTAAGTAGGAACATCCTTGTCTTGTTCCTGATCCTAGCAGGAAGGAGCTAGTTTCTCACCATTAAGTGTGATGTTAACTGTAGGTTTTTTGTAGATGTTCTTTTTTTTTCTTTAATCAATCAGGTTTAGTTATTTATTTTATTTTATTGGGGGGGGTTAATTAGGTTTATTTATTTTATTTTTAGAGGCAGTACTGGGGATTGAACCCAGCACCTCATGCATGCTAAACATGCACTCTACCACTTGAGCTATTACAGCCCCCCACTTACAGATGTTCTTTATCAAATTGAGGAAGTTCCCCTCTATTTCTGGTTTGCTGAGTTTTTACCATGAATGGATACTGGATTTTGTCAAATGCATTTTCTACATCTATTGATAAGATTACATGATTTTTCTTCTTTAACCTATTGATGTGATGGATTATATTAAGTGTCAGCAATAATTTCAAAACTTAATGCCCCATAATAGTGTCATGTTGATAAAATCATAGTATATGTTTAGGATGGAATACTGGGCAGCCATTTAATCAGGTTTTCAAAAAAAATTTGAAGACATAAGAAAATGCTGCTTATAGTAAAAATTGAGAGTGAGGAGCAATACCCTGGGTGTGTATATAATATATACACATCCAATGCTCTATATGTGTTATTACATACATATAGATTATATTTATTTATTTATATCTCACCAACAAAAATCACAAAAATTTGAAAAACATGGCACTCAACAGACTGTACAAAGGAGTCTTGTTTACAGTATAAAAGCTGAAACAGGAAGGCAGACTGTCACTTTGTTCAGTCTCAGCTGGGAACGTGTCTGGTGGGTGACTCATATTTTGCAACACTGCAAATGTCCATGGATAACTGTAAAAGCACTGTATTGATTTTAGGGTGACAAATTTTTACAAGCAGGGGAATTTGCAAATATAGAATCCATGAATAAATCAACTTTATATATGTATGGGTACAAATTATTAAAATGGGAAAGGAAATATATGTAATACTGAAAGGAAACACATTACATTTATACTAATGTTTATTATAGGTGATATTAATTTTTATTTTTTGTACATTCCTGTTCTTCAAATTTTTTTTTATGTAGAAAGGAATTCATTGTAAAGCCAACTACAATAGTGATAAATTTTCTAAACCTAAATGTATATTTAAAAATAATTATGGCATTTCCATAGAATAAAATACTATGTATTCTTTAAAAATTATATTTAAGAGAAATGATAATATAGAAAATTCTTATTATATAATATTAAATGAAAAAGAAAGATATAAAATACATATACATTAGGTTCTCAACTCAATCAAGAAAAAGCTATCACGATATAGGTCAAAATGTTAGCAATATTTCTGTCCAGAGAGTAGAATTCTGAATAATTGTTACCTTTTTTCCCCTCAACATTTCTACATTTTCCAAACACTTCAAATGAGCACCACATAGCTCTCTTAAAAATAGAAAAAACAATTATTTACTGTGTCTAGTAACTGATCAAAATCTCACAGATCTAGGCCATTTTTCTGGAGCATAAGATGACCCCATAAATTCTAAATTCCTTTCCAGGGATGCTATACAGATTTGGATACATTTGAGGTTTAATATTCTCTGTTTTTCCACTATTTCTATAATGAACGTGGAGTGCTTTTAGAATAGATCAAAAACAATAAAAAGAAAATTGTACTGAGAAATGGTACTAAACTGAACTAATCCATGCAAACATTTCAAGGTAAATTAAGGAACAGATTATCTGCATCTCAATTACCATGGAAGACAGCAAGGCAAAAAAGAGAAAAACATTGAGAGTCTACATCATGCTGAAAGAGTAAGAGAGGCTGATGGGAAACTTTGCTTCCTTAAGCTACAGTGCTGCAGCATGTTAGCATCTTAAGGCCCCTTACAAATAAATACTGGTTTTGAAAGTGTGTATACATTTATTCTGTTGAAGCATACCATATACTTGGGTCTGCTGAAAGCCTGTTTGTATACATAAAATAGATAAACAGCAAGGTCCTACTGTATAGCACAGGGAACTATATTCAATATAATAACCTATAATGAAAAAGAATATGAAAATGAATATATGTATGTATGTGTATGGCTGAATCACTATGCTGTACACGAGAAATTAACACAACATTGTAAACCGACCATACTCAAATTTAAAAAACAAACGACAAGCCCGTTTGTAAGGCTATTAAATCACAAAACACAAAGACAACACAGTGTGTAAGATTTTGTTATGGCAAAACTTTTCTTTAACCTGGGCACACACTACCTTTTAGATTGGGTTTTGTTCAACAGGATAATTTCCTAAGACTTCTTTGTTAAAAAATAAAGTTAATTTTTTAAAAAGCATTTCCTTGGTTGTGGCATAAAACCTTTCTTCAGTGGATCCAGATTGACGCCAACAGAGAATAAAGAATGTAAGCTGACTCAGAACCTCTTGGGCTTCTAGAATCTGACAGCAAGAAGCAAATAACATAACGTGATCTATGTAATCTACCTTCTGGAACTAGGAAGGCATATGCCATAAAAATATTTCAAAACAAATTCTAAGGTGTAAAAGCTGATTGAAAATCAAATTATTAAGTGAAATAAGATCAACATGTTACTCAGGCTTTGCACTATTGGCATCTGTCACACATCCTGACAACATACCTTTAGAGTAGCTGTCAAGTATTCTCTGACGTTCAGTGTCATCTTCTGTTTATAAGAAGTGTGATTATAAAGTACTGTGACTATTTTCATCTAGCATTCTATCTATATACCGTTTTCCTCATAATGAGTGCCTTTCCCTTCAAAGGAATCACTGTAAGATGCCACAAACTTATTTCATTGCTCAAAACCTGCTTCGAACACCTTTTAGAAACTACCTTCTCAAACATGAGAAAGGCCAACTAAACATTTTCTAGTCCTCTGGTTATTTTCTGACTCCAATTTCACGGCAAGATTCTGCTTCAAAACTTTATACTATTTCCCAGCCAAGTTTACCTTCCCTACCCCCCTCCCGGAAGATAACAAGTGACCACCATTAAGAATATTTCAAATACGCAAACAGAAAATTGATAATCTACATCAGTATTGTTCAATATGGGAGAGTCTCATGTTTAAAAGGTCATTACTAAATGGCATGTTTGGTATGATATTTATTATAAAGTTTTATACAAGAGATGTTTATTGAAATATCCACCATGTGCGAGATACAGTTTATTATTTAAACAATAAACAAAACAATGTCTCTGTCATTATGAAGCTTAGGTCTACTGGAGGAAATAGACAAAAAATAAAACATAAACAGAATGTATGACGTCAGGTAAGGATAAGTGCTGGAAAGAAAAATGAAACAAGGAAGGGAGTAGGCAGTATGAAGAGAGGGTGCTATTTTATGCTGGAGAGGGTGTGGCGAAAGGGAACCCTCCTGCACTGTTGGTGGGAATGCAGTTTGGTGTAGCCACTGTGGAAAACAGCACGGAGGTTCCTCAAAAGACTAGGAATAGACTTACCCCACTCCTGGGCATATATCCAGAGGGAACCTTAATTTGAAAAGAAACATGCACCCCAGTGTGCATAGCAGCACTATTTACAATAGCTAAGACATGGAAACAATCTAAATGTCCATTGACAGATGACTGGATAAAGAAGCAGTGATATATTTCTACAACGGAATACTACTCAGCCATAAAAAAGAATAAAATAATGCCATTTGCAGCAACATGGACCTGGAGATTATCATTAAGGAAAGTAAGTCAGACAAAGAAAGATAAATACCATATGATATCACTTACATTTGAAATCTAAAAATTGATACAAATGAATTTGCTTACAAACTAGAAATAGATTGACAGACATAGAAAACAAACCATGATTATCAAAGGGGAAAAGGGTGGGGTGGTGGGATAAATTAGGAGTTTGGGATTAACAGATACACAATACTATATATAAAATAGACAAACAATAAGGACTTACTGTATAGCACAAGGAACTATATTCAATATTTTATTGTAACCTAAAAACATTGTAAACTATATCTCAATAAAAAAAATAGTGCATTACCATCATTGGCAGAGACCCTCAAAAAAATTTTTATTGTAATCTGTAATGAAAATAATCTGAATAATATACTTATGTTTATATGTATGTACAACTGAAACGAACACAACATTGTAAATGAACTATACTTCAATAAAAGAAAGAGAGGGTGCTATTTTAGATACAATAATGGGTGACACACAGATTCCTCAATGAGGTAAAAGAGCACATTGAGTGAATATCTACATGTAGATTATTCCTTGCAAAGGGAACAACCAGCTGAAGTCCCTGAGGCAGAATCACGCTTGAGTTGTTTGAGGAACAGCAAAGAGGCCAGAGTGGCCAAAATGGAGGAAGGAAGAGGAAGAGTAATAGGAGAGAAAAGGATTGAGGGAGGCAGGAGCCAAGTGTGCCTCATAGGTCATGGAAAGGAGGATGGATTTATTCAAAGAGTGATGGGAAGTCACTGGACACTTGTAAGGGAATGACATAATCTTGTGGATGTTGGGTGAAAAATAGACTGTAGACCAGCCAGGAGGTTACTGATATGCCCCAGGCCAGGGATGATGATGATTTGGGCAAGGGTGGCCATGTTGAAGGCAGTGAGGACTCATCAGATCTGATGTATTTTTTTGAAAGTAGCACTAACAGAATTGTGTATACGTGCATCTGTACATATTAACACGCAATGTTAAAAGGAGATATCTATGAATTTTGGAGTTCTGCGTGACCTTCCATTTCCTCTTTGTACCTTTCTATATAAGTTGATCACGTTTTTCCACCAGTTTAAAAAAAAAAAAAAAAGTTGTTTCATTTGGGAATGAAGCAGGGGGCATGATCAAAACCCAGCCACTGAAAACCAATTAATGAAAATAGCACTGAATATGTGCGGTCACCGGGCAGTTGAGGCAGCTGCTGCTAGAATCACAACCAACGGTACCCTGGTGAGGAGAAGGGGGTGTGGGCGTTGAGCAGTTAGAGTGGCCGGGCCAAGAACAGCCCTAATCTTGAGACTCTGCAGACTTCCTGAGCTATGGAAGACCACTGAGAAAGAACTCAGTAGTAACTGCAGAAAGGAATCCTGATAAGAGGGTGAAACATTCTGGGAGCCTGGCCACAAACAACAGGCAGAGGTTAAGGCCTGCAGCCGGGGGAAAGCCCAGTGGTAGGCAAGGGTTCCAAACAAAAGAGTCATTCAGCTTTAGATGAACATGGCAGTAGGCAGAGGCCCAAGCAGCCAGGTGGTGGCATCGTGCAGTATGGCAGAAACACAAAGAATCAATCTTCACCAAAGCCATGGGAAGCCAGATCACCCTCTGTCCCTAGCCAAGCCTCGAATTCCTTAAAAGAGCAATGATTCCTGGATAGGAGAAAATGTAATTTTCTTTATTGACAATCACAAACTACCCTAATGGTGCCACATGATTCTCTGGCCCTTAAAGGCCCAAAGAGGCCTGTCTCATTTGCAAGTAGATATGAGTTTCCAAGAGGGATAAAGAATGGCATTCATTTCAGGTCTTCATGTGCACAGCACACTCACTGGCAATCTTTCCCCAGCACATCATAAAACACCAGCACAAGCCTACACCGTCTATTACATCCTACCCTGAAATCTTGATTCTAAGTTCCTTCATAATAAAGGCCTTATTCACGTCTGGACCCTCAGTATGTCCAATATCCAAATCATAGTAGGTGTTCCAAAAGTATTTGTTGAAAGAAGGAATAAATGAATGAATAAACCTGATATCACAAGAAGTTCTACTTGGTGACATTCTGAGGACACTGTGTTTGTATTATACTCTTATCACGTACTTGTCTATAAGTGTACATTCATCTGCATGACACCATCAGCCTGTACTTCATGTTTAAATTCTGACTTGGAAAATATCCTGGCAAGATGCCAACTAAGCCAACCAAATTGTCTTCTAAGTTCTTTCTACAATTTTATGCACGTTGATGCTAGTCAGCTTCAGCCAACCCTGTGCCCAGCAGTTCATCAGGGCAGACCTGAGTCATCAGATCAGTGCCCTTCTACAAACATATGACTAGGTTATCGTGCCACCAGCACTGGGTACCACTTCCTGCCTGAAACAAGTGACTGAAAACCGAGTGAGTGTGACAGGAACTAATGGACCATTTCTCAAACTCTAGCAGTATCAGGTATCCTGACCGGACAGGACATTGGAGACCCCAGGGTGCTGTGTTGTGACAGAGCTCAGACAAGTCACTTCTTCCCCTCCCCAAGCTGTCACTGACCAACTCATAAAATGTATAGGTGGAACCAGGAGCCCCATGAAGTCCCTTCAGGCTTTAAGGTTAAGAAAGGCCCATGAGGGCAGGGACCCAAAGCCTGGAAACTCACGCACACCTGACAAAGAAACAAAGGAGCATCGACATACAGTCACAACTACAGGCAATGTGTGTCTCCGCAAACCAGAAAGGGCCTCAGTGAATCAAACACAAGAGCACGTGTCTGAACATGTGGAAAACTGAAATGTAAGCCCCTGTAGTTGAAAAGGAATTTCTTTGGGGACTCAAGTGCTATCTTATCAAAATTCAGTGACACATTCGCTACGTGTGAAAAACAGCTCCCTGACCAGAAGGTGTAAGGAATTAAGGAGAAGAGTCTTCCCTCAAGCGTGTGGGATGAGCCACGGCTGCACGATTAGAGGGAATCTATGTTGTGTAAAATCAGGCACTTCCTTGGTAACATTTAGTTAATACTTTCTGACCTGAGGGCACTGTATAGTTCACAAGAGTAATATTTTATTTAATCCTATTAAATGTCCCCTCAGTTGCTTTTACTCCTGTGGAACATTTCAATGAATCTTTAGTATTTTCAGACTTTGGAATAGTCTTTCCAGTTTTCTATCATCTAAAGTGTTTATTTAAACCTTCTCCCCTCCTAACAGCAATCTACAGTAAACAAAAATCAGCATTTTGATTCACTATCATCAAAATTAGAGCTACAATTCATAGAATAGTTATCATTCCACATACGATTGTGAGCACTGTAGACACATTATTTTATTTCATACTCATAATGCCCCTATGAATTAGTTATCGCAATCACCATTTTACAGATGAACAAATGAAGCTCGGGAAGGTTAAATAACTTGCCCGAGGTAGTCACTGCTCACAAGCAAGAGATCTGGGACATAAACCCCAGCCTCGCTAATTGCAAAGTCCAACCTCTTAACCAGTATGTTAACTGTTCAATAACATATTGGTGTTGGGCTATTTTTCTTTCAATAAGTCTTCATTGAATACCAAGCGTTCAGCACTGTGCCACGTGTGGGAATCAGACACTGAACTGGACAGAGCCAGTCCCTCCTCTCAGGGCTTATACTATGGCAGAGAAGACAGTGAAACAAGCAATGACAGCATGATGACTACTGTGATGGTGCATGGACAGGTCGTGGGAGATCATAGAGAATACATCTTTGAAAAAGAAACTCAACATAGAACTCACTCTGTGGTAAGAGAAACCTGCCTCCATTTTGTATATGCATCCTTTTCTGCAGCGACTGAGTTAATGAATTAAACTGGTCACATACACCCAAGGGTAGGTTATCCTAAACTATCATTTTCATGGGATAATGAACACCTGCCTGTCTTGACGTCGGACCCTACTCTGACTAGGCAGTTCCTGCCACAATTTATGAAATGGAGGTTTTGGTCACTATTTCCTCTCCTTGAAAAACCCAGTAACTTTATTTGCATAACACTAGTGAAATACGTATGTAAATCAAAACACATTTATTCTCTAAATTATCAAACCAGATTTCATAAATGTTAGCAAAATCATGAGACTCTTAAAGACAAGGGTAATACCGATAGATGACTGTGTTTGGTAATATCTGGAGAATCCACTTTAATAATAAGAGTCCCTCTCTGAATCCACTTAGAGGTCTACAATGCCCATTCCCGTTCCCATAGATGGAGTTACTCAGCTACCTGGCCTTTGGATCTAAAGAGGCAGAACCTATCCTGGAAGCTTAATAAAAATTACAAGAAGAGTTATAATAATGGCTACAATTCTTGAACACATCATGTGTGTCAGGCATTGTGCACTGTTTCATAGGCATGTACTCCTTACACTTAAGAATTCTCATTTCTGTTTTGCAGAGGAGAAAACTGAAGCTTGGAGCGATGAGCTATCTTACCCCAGAAACTGGATCCGAGCCCAAGAAGTCTTAACCAACATAGACCCTAGAGTCTTAAACAAATGAAGACACCGGCCAGCCCTTAGCACAGGGCCCATGCTTAGTAATTTGCTGAGAATCATAAACATCAGAGGAGCTGGCGTTTCGCACGCAAAGACAGCTAGACATGTAATGGAAAAGCAGCTTTAAGACGCATGAAAGGGCAAAATGCAACTATTTCTCTCTCCTTTCTTGTAATCCTCATGGTATACCCCTCTTGGCCCCAACTCTGGGGTCCATGTGGTTTTTTCAAGACATTCTTCCTCACTGATTCTTGGCTTTCTGGGGCTGCCAGTGTGATCCGAGCCCACCACCATTTTTATTAAAATAAGGTTGTAAGTGGGGAGGGTATAGCTCAGTGGTAGAGTGCATGCTTAGCATGCATGAGGTCCTGGGTTCAATTCCCAGTAGCTCCTCTAAAACTAAATTTAAAAAAATTATCTCACCCCCAAAATAAAAAAATAAATTGTACAAAAAATAAAATAAAATGTTAAAAAAAAACAATAAAATAAGGATGCAAATACCTAAGAAAACACAAAATTCCTCTCAATAAGAAAATAGAAAATCAGAGGGCCAATGTTGGGAAATTCTGGTACACCCATCTCCTTCCCGCCAGATCTTCCCTACAGAATGAGGTCCTTCATCTTAAGGGTGCTGTGGATGGCTTCTGAGGACTGAAATACATTGAAATGTATTGATGAGGGCCTGAATTTGGCAGAGGTAGGGGGAGGAGGTCAAGTACAAAGCTTTGATCAGATTCAAAAAGGAATCTGACATAAAGAGGAAAGTCTCTTTTTAAAGGAAGTTTGAATCTTTTCTAGAAACTAGGGAGAATTCTTGTCCTATATACAGCGTCACCCTACTATCTCTTCTTCTTCAGTCATGACCATCACTCTGGTCCAACTCCAAAGGCACCCTCCTCACTCCATGGCCCTCCGACGGCCCTTTTCCTGACTCTTGTCTTGCCTACTTCCTCGCCAGAATTTGCTGATAATTCTTGGGAACAAGCTCTGGCTGGGGTAATCAAAGGGACAGAGGATAAGGATTGAATTCACAATCCTCCAGCCCCACGTGCCAGGCCAGCTGCAGTCTGTGCAGACCGATTACAGTACAAGCTGTGTTAGCTGGCACTTCCCCAACAGGAAAGAACTGGAAACCAGCATTTCAAAAATGCTCTAATACAAATCTCTAATCTAGTAACTGAAATTGATGCCATTGAAATTCAACTACAGTGACACAACACTCTGAAAGGGGCCTGATCAAAATGCAAAGCTAAAAGTTGTCTCCAAGCGAAGCAGCATAATAAACCTAGCGGGCAGAACAAAATCTATTCCTTCAAATTTTGTACAGATTGAAACCAAACAAAAGCAAAATTAAGAGGTAGTTGCAAAACCTTGAAGAGGACTTTTTTTTTCTTTACAGTGATTATGGTGACAGTGTAGAGATGTAGAAATGTACAACATAAAACGTTAAGTGAAAAAACAGGATGAGATTGTTATGATCACAACCATAAAATGTGTATGCATGTGGAAAACCATGGAAAATTGTATAAGAGCGTAAAGTTGTTCTTTTTTGGCTATTTGTCAATTTCTTTTGTTATTGAATATCTTTGATATATAACATTGTGTATAGTTAAGATATACAACATCTGAAGTTGCTACATGTCTTTTTTGTATATATATATATTTTTTTAACTGACGTATAGTCAGTTTACAATGTAGTATCAATTTCTGGTGTACAGCATAATGCTTCAGTCATACATGAACATACATATATTCGTTTTCATATTCTTTTTCACCATAGGTTACTACAAGATACTGAATATAGTTCCCTGTGCTATACAGTAGGACCCTGTTGTTTACCTATTTTATATATAGTAGTTAGTGTCTAATTTGCTACATTTCTGTATTGTAATATGATGGCCACTGTAGAGATATTTAGCACCTCTGTCATACTACGTAATTATCCTTTCTTTTTAGTGGTTGGAATAATTAAGTTCTATCTTAGCAAGTTTGATGATTATGCTACAATATGGTTCAAAGTCATTATACTGTGCATTAGATCGCTAAGACTTCTTTACTACTTGTTGTAAGTTTATGCCCTTAAATAGTATCTGTCCAGTCCCCTCAGCCCCTGGTAACTACCATTTTTACTGTTTTTAAAAGTTTGGCTTTTTTCAATTCCACATATAAAATTCTTCTTAATTTTAAGGCGCTGGGATTCAGAATGAATTTTTGAATTTTTTCCTTTTTCAAATTCTTACGTCATTAGTGTAGTGAATTTACTATTTAAAGGGGGAAAGGGGACACTACCCCCTACTAAAATAAAAAAAGTACTCAAAGGGCTTAATAAAGTCATGAAGCTCAGAGAAGCAGATTAGAGAAAAGTACAGCTAAGGTTGCTTCTAGATCATTAAGCTGACTGTTATCTAAGAGACTAAATCCATTTTCTTCCAATCAAAACTGCAGCACTTAAAATACTGAAAGCACGGAAGTAAGAAGAAAGTTTGCAAAGTTCTTGGGAAATTTAACCCAATTAAAAATCTATATGGGGCTCAAACTATACACTTAGCTCGGTGAAATGACAGAAATAGATTTAAACGTCAGTATTTGCCGGCTCAGCGCCCACCCTCTCCAGGACCCATCCTGGGCATCTCCCTGGCTGCTGTCTTCCAGACTCGCCTCCGGTGCCGTGTTGGTTTTGCCTTCCTATCTCTGCCTCTTGAAACCTGCTTATATGTGAGTACCACCCTGCCATCTGCAACATGGCAATCCTTCAGCAAATTCAAGGAACAGCCAGTGAGATTTTTAAAACTTAGTGACAACTACATCCCCACACTCATTCTGCCTATTTATCAGCCTTCCAGCTCAGGGCCAGGCACTGTGGAAACAGAAACTGTTGCTTAGCAGGTGTAGGGTATCAAAGTTCAATGTTTTCACCCTCTTTATTTCCCACTAGGCTCTACATATGCAATTCAGGTCATGACCAGGAGGTGACCCGGGCTTATTTACGGTCAAGGCAAGAGAAATGAGCATCAGGCTGCAATCTACTTAGGGTTTTTCACATAGGAAATATAACCAATTAACTACTGTACTTTGTTATCCAGGGGATACACCAAGTGATAACTTTAGAGCAATATTTCAATATATTTAATGTAGTCCTTGATGGATATCACTCTGACATTAGTAAATAATTATTCTTGAATCTTAGTCATTTGAAATTCATTTTATATCTCTGACTTTCAGTTACCTCATCTGTAAAAAGAGAATGTTGTTATCTGCCCCAAAGGAAGTACGTGGAACCGGGTGACCTGAGGTCCCTTCCAACTCTGAAGCCTAAGACAGAGCATGATGAGGTTTGAAGATAGTTCTCTCCCACCTGGAAGACTGGGGTCATCTTCCCGTGTTTTCCTGCCATCCACATCCTTCAAGTCTTCTTCCAAACTGCTCTCTGAGTTTATCTTTCTAAAGCAGACCTGATTCTGTCTCTCTCCTGTTTCAGACACCCAGTACCTAGCTACAGCCAGCTACATTTGGATAGAATAAAATCCAAACCTCATCAGCATGGCAAACATATGGACCAGGTATGAATCTGAACTGTCTTCATTCCCAGGTCTGGAAAAATGTAAAATTGTTGTTTTAGAACACAGCGGAATTGCTATTTTGAGGCCACAGTCCTTCAGAAAGCAAAAACTCAATTTAGCCAATTTCAGGCAAGTTTAATTACTTATGGATTTTCTCAGCCATTTGAGGTTTAAACACAATTCGGGATGTTGCCTCTCTATGCTCCTCCACTTTGTTCAAAGATTGATCTTATTCCAAGGAGCTTACATATCTTCATGACACGGGAGCCGCAAGGACGTGAGGGACATGGTCTACCACCATCCTCTATGAAATGCTGGCATCTGCTGGGTGTATAATCCTAATCAAGTTCTCGACTGTCATTCCCCCCTCTATGCTAGCATCTGCTGACTTAGATGTCTTCCCATCTGGCCTCAGGGCATGTGGTTCATGCCTCTTTCCACCCCGGTGTCCCCTCACCATGATTGACAGGCCCCTCCAGGTCTGCAGGCTCTCCGTGGCCCACAGGAAAACCTCCAGCTGCTTGCCACCCCAGGTCCTATTTTCAAACACTTGCTGTGCATTTTAAACCATTTGTTCCATGTCTGCCTCCCCAGTAGGAGGAATAGGGATGAAGGAAGGGACTCTGTCTTTTTTATTCACTAATGTATCCTTTTGTGCCATACTCCAAAAATGATGGGTGAATGAATAAAAGTTGCTTTACAACCTGGCTCACTCTGATCCCACTGGCTTCATCTACACACACACACAAACATGCATGCACACACGCACCACTGCAGGGCGCTGTGGCAGTACATGACACGGAACACTAACTTAATCTGAGTTTGTCAGGGCAGATCTCTCTAAAGAAGTAATGTTCAAGTCCTATGAATATGGCACAATGTGCCAACTCCTGTCCCACCCCCCCCTTCCAAACAAACTCATGTGCACATTAATACATAGGTAAACACGAGCACTTCACAGCAGGGATTTCAAAATGTCCTTAAAGTCCCAGGATGCTTCAGATGAGCCTCAGGGGAAGCAATGGGAAATGAAAGGACCTTTCAGAGGGCAGAGTCTATATTGCCGGTAGGCAAAATAAAGACCTCCAAAGATGTCCACATTCGAATTCTCGGAACCCATGAATATGTTTCCTTACACGGCCAAAAGGACTTTGCAGATATGAGTAAAGTTAAGGATGTTGAGATGAAGAGTTTTCTGGGAAATTTTTCCAGAAGGAGTCAATTGAATCACATGTGTCCTTGAAAGTGGAGAAGACTATCCCCAGCTGTGGTCCGACAGAGGCGTGAAGGGGAGTCAGGGACCTGGGACACTGCCAGCTGTGAAGATCAAGCAAGGGAGCCAGGAACCAAGGAATGTAGGTACATTCTAGAATCTGGAAAAGGCAAGGCAACAAGTTCCCACATAGAGCCTCCAGAAAAGAACACAGCTCTGCTGACCTCTTGATTTGGGCTCCAGGATCTCCAGAGCTGTAAGATAATAAACTGGGGTTGTTTTAAGCCACCACAGAGTTTGCAACCATTTGGTAAGACAGTCATAGAAAGAACGACGACAGTTCCCCTGTGACTTACTCTCTCAGGTGCTTCAAAGAGAGCAGCTCCACACCGATCCGTTCTCTGGACTGGGCTTTGCAGAGAAGCTCACTGGAGGCCAGGGTTCCAAGATGACCCACCTCATTCCCGCAAACATGACCCAATCCCTTTCCTCTTGCGGTTGCCTCTATCTAGACTCCCTTGTCCCCTGCCCTACGTGTTCACCCAACATTCACCCAGTTATCCTTCAAGGATGCTGCCTTTTTCCTGTCTCTGATGTCCCTCCCTTACCCTACTCCAGGCAGAAATCATTGTTCCTTCCTCTCAGTTTCCATTATGCTTCATACATGCTTTCTTACTGAACCTATTATAAACTGACAAATCCACAGGGACAAGGACCATCACCTGAGTCTTTTCAACCAAACACCTAGGGGCATGTTTGAGCCATCGTAGACAGTCTTCTCTGAACGCCATGTCTAAGTGAGCCTCTGCTTCCCGTAGTTTCCCTATTTCCTTCATAGCACTTACAACTTGTCCTTTTGTGTTTACTCCTCTATTTACTGTCTGTCCTCCCCACAAAACTAAGTTCGGTGAGGACACAGCAGCCCATGATATCTGTAGCATCTGCCACGGTGTGGGCTCTTAAGCATTGAGGAAAAACATGGATGGTTGAATATGTGTTTATTTAATTTAATTCACATCTGGGAGGATGGGCTCCATCAGCAAGGTTAACCCCAAGCGTAGATATTGGCAAGGGCAGAAAGAGCTTCAGCAAAAGGGGCCCAGAGGTCGCGTCAGCCACCCTCTCTTGAACTCACAGGACCCAATCCCACTGTTGCCAAGAGGGACAGCCAGGCCTCCTCTCACTGAAGCAGCTGCTCACTCCCAAGACAGTGAATAAGCGGAGCCCTGGCACACGGCGCTGCCAGGTTGCCAACTTTCAGTGCAACTTGTCACAGTGTATGGGAAGCATTTCCTCGAAAATAATTGGTAGCCCTTCTGTGCATCAAACGTGACCAAATCTGTACCATCTCTATTGAGATCGATGACTTTGTTTTCCAAAGCTCGAAGAAAATGTTTTTTAATTTCAGCAGTAACATCAATACGGTGAGCAAACACCTACATTGCATACCAGGTGATTTCCAATGAAGCGTGTTGGTCTGGTAATTAATAGGTTGCCACAGATAATTCTCCATATCTACTAATTAGGAAATTCTTGTTGGAACTGTGTTCCCTTTGAAGTGGTTTCATAATGGAAACACACCTAAGGGGAGAAAGTGTTTTAGGTAGATAAGTATTCTGAGTCGGTTTGTTTTACCTCCACAAATTCAAGCCACAGAAGGAGGCAAGATACAGAGCAACCTATATATAAGGAACATCGTGAAGACATGTTCTCAAAAAGTTCTCCCCCATTGTGGGTACCACCTGCAAGTTCACCATTTAACAATCATTCCCCTAGCTTACAGTCGTGCACCCACCTCTCCATTAAAATGCAAAAATGTCTAATTCCTAACTGGAATACGGTGATATGATTCCTGAGTTGGATCAGGCTTTATATGGAAGAAGGAGAAGGAAATGTAAGAGTCAGAAATGGGTGAGTTGCTTTTGTATATTGCAGGGATGGGGACAAGTCCAAGTTGTGCACAACAGCAAAAGAAGACAAGAAATCGTGAGTGAGTGTGCGCGTGCGTGCATGGCAGGGGGCAAGAAACTGCGGTGGGGATGGGGCATCACTGCATGTTCACTTGCCCAATTTCAACCTGCCCTAAAAACAGCCAGGCTTGGCCACTTCCTCTTGCATCTATGTCACACTGTCAGTGTCTTCTCTGGGAAAAAGGCAAATCTCCTCCCAAAATGGGTCTTCTATGCTAGACAGTGCTTAGGCCAAGGTCATCAGTCAGACAACTTGTAAAGCTGATCACATTTTCTTTAGTTTTCCCAGCAGCATTTTCCTGGGCCCCCATCCTACGCACTGCTATTTTTCCTCTTCTTACTTGAACTCGTAAGGATTTAAAGGCTCTAAAATCAGTCATTTACTTGGTTTTATACTTGATTATGGAATTAAATAACTTGGTGCCTATTAAAGAGATGGGAGGCATCGGGGAATAGGTGGGAGGGGAATTTGGGATCTCAAGAAGGATTTAGACAGAAAGCTTGCCCCAAATTCCTGAAATTAGGCAATCACCTTAATCTAGTGTTCAATCTTAGCGTTACTAATCATGGGACAATTTCCTAATTAATGTGATGCAACAGAGTACCCAACATTGCCTATGGTATAGTCTAAAAAGATGTTTAACTTGAATCTAAACGAGCCTTTATATCCAATTTTCACTTTAAGAAATAAAGGAGATAGAGAAATCAGCTAAACAGCACTCAAGGAAGTCTAGAAAACAACAGGCCTGGTTCTCTTCAGAAAGTTTTTGTAATGGAAAAAAAGGAGCCGTTCTAGATCAAAAGACACTTGTAACAGTCGGATGCAACATATGGTCCTAGATTGAATCCTGTTGGGCACAGATGATAAAGACCATTTGGGGAAACACTGAAAACATCTGAATATGCACTGGCTATTAAAAAATGTTAAAGAACCATTCATTTTTTAGGTGTGATATTATTTTCACTCTGAAGGAATATTTTTTAGAGATGTACACCAAAATGTTTATGGTGTTATAGTGTTTGTAACTTACTTCATCATAAAACCAAATCACAAGATTATACCAGACTAATTATGCTCCCTGTACTGAAGGTCAATAAAAAAGATAAAACAAAATTTAACCAGATATTTCCAATATACACAAGGGATAATGAATTCAGCCTTGCTCTGCAAACAACCCTTAGCACACTCCTAAAATACACTGAAGGAAGTAAGGGTAGAATAAATAATAGTTTTGAATTAGTTTCCAAGGGATGTGCTACCATTTGTATTTCTCCTAAGGTACCCTGTATCATGAAAAATGGGACATTCTGTTTATCTCATAGTAGTTTCACTAGACCAGTGGTGTGTTCGGCTATACTGACAATCAATAGAACTGAAAGGGCAGAATATTAAAACACAGAGTCCATGAACAGCTATTTAAAGGTTTCTTCTAAAAACAAAAAAACAAAAAGATTGATGGTCAATGAGCCTAAAGCACAAAGGTCCAATCAGAAATAAGCTTGGGAGTGCTCTACACTGGAATTTGACACAACACTGTAAAATGAATATAAATCAATAAAAAATGTTAAAAAAAAAAAAAAAAGAGCACAGCCCCATGTAAAAAAAAAAAAAAAAAGAGAGAGAGAAACAAGTTTGGGAGATTCACTGGAGGCTGAATGTTAAGGTTATAGGTCCCGGAGCCTACAACCAGCCTGTGTTCTACCACTTCTGAGCTATAAAACAGTTAAGTATACTTGCCCCGCAGAGTCCTTCTGTGGATTAAATGAGATAATGCAGATCAAGTGTTTTTCACAATGCCTAGTACACAGTCAGCACTCAATAGATGGGAGCCATTTTTTTTTCTTATCTCTAACTCGATGGCTTTTGATCACTGGTTCATGGAAGGGTTTGAGGGAGTCCAGGATCCTCATAACATGAAACATAGACTTTTGTGGGTTCTCATTTACCGGAAAGAAGGTACAAAGTTATCAATTCTAAGAGGTCTACAACCACCTCAAAAGTTTAAGACTCACTACTTAAGAGGCATTTTCTTAATTCCAGATATACGAGGTGACTAGGCTGATGATGGAGACCGACACAAATCGTAGGGATCCTGTCACCTCTCCCAACAACATTTGCTTAGAGCATCTACAGCCAAGAGAAAACAGAGACTAATGAAAGATAGGCCACGGAAAGGCTTGATCTTGGGAGCAGGCCCGGCACAATTGTACACAAATGACAGTGACATCTTTTTTTCCTGTCTAATCCTTGTTGGCTCTGGAGAGGGTGGCGCTGATTAATGCCTTGTTCTAACATTTTTAAAGGTCAGCTTACGTAATGGAGGTACAATGGCCTAGCTTCATCTTTAGAGAGCACATCTCTGGCCAGGAAAATGGCACAATACTTCTCTGGAATTCACACATGACCCAGGGTAATGTGGCTTAGGCTTCCAGCAAATCTTACTAAAATTTGAAAGTCTCTTGGCAATAATTTTCAAGCACCACAATTTTGATCTGGCCCTGCTTCTGTAGCACTGCTGCTAAAATCTCCTACGGGCAAATCCCTGCAGAGTCTGAAAATTTGTCAGAAGGAAGACGTGTCCCTAATCAACGATTAATCCCATTGACCATGATTAACACTTCCATACTCAAGCCCATCAGCTCTGAGTGCTATGTCATGATTCCACATGTCACTACACATCCCTCACAGGATTACAGCCTCTTTTGAATCTCCTTTCAGAGGAGCTGGAAGAATCTGACACGTACGTCACATCCATCTTAAAGATACATTTCTCACCTCAGCGAGAGCTTTTCCATCTGTGATGTGATTCTACTTTATATTTGCAATGGCCTGGTTTCATGTAATTCCACGTGGACACACGTAACTTGGGAGTCAGATAGTTTGTCCTCGTGGGAACTGAGTAAAACATCAGAAACAATCCATCCCTGGGTGTGACCTAGGACAAGTCACCCATACATTTGACAAGTACTTTATGTGTACCCTCCAAGTTCCAATCATTGTACTAAGTTCACGGGATGCATACTAAACATATCTTTCCTGCCTTCAAGCAGCTTATGTCATGTAAGAGGAGACAGACATGTAAACAGGGTATTTCAATACAGGAAAACAGAGAACAGTTACAATAGGAGTAAGTTTAGGTTACTATGTAAACAGTCAGGTAAGGCTTCTTAAAACACGGCTCATCTAAACTAGAAGTGCCTAGGCACATGTGTGTATGCTGGAGTGTTCCAAAGGGAACAGCATGTGCAAAGGCTCAGAGGTAAGAGACAGTAGGATACATTCATGGAACAGCAAATAGTTCCATGACTGGTCTGTGAAGGTCAAGAGAGAAATTGCAACAGCTGTGATCAAAGACAGCCATCAGATCTTGAAGGGCCTTGAAAGCCATTAGAGTTGTAAGCCCCACATCAGACTAAAACGTTTCCTTGCACACTGAAGGAAACCATCATCAAAACGGAAAGGCAACCTACTGAACTGAAGAAGATATTTGTAAATTATATACAGTCATCCCTCGATGTCCGAGGGGGATTGGTTCCAGGACCCCCCTCAGGGAACAAAACCGACGAGTTCAATTCCCTAATAGAAAATGTAGTAGTATTTGCATCAAACCGATGTACATCCTCCAGTATACTTTACATCATCTCTACATTACTTATAATTCCTATTACTATGTTAATAGTTGTAAATACAATGTAAGTGCTATGTAAATAGTTGCCAGCACGTGGCAAATTCAAGTTTTGCTTTTTGGAATTTTCTAGAATATTTTTGATCCATGGTTGGATGAATTCACATATGCAGATCCCATGGATATGGAGGGCTGACTGTATCCAATAAAGGGCTAATATCCAAAACCAATAAAGACTTCATACAACTCAATAACAAAAAAGCAAACAACCCAATTAAAAACTGGGGAGAGAAACTGAATAGACATTTCTCCAAAGAAGACGTACAGGTGACTAAGAGACACATGAAAAGATGTTCAGCATCACTAATCATTAGGGAAATGCAAACCAAAAGCACAATGAGATTATCACCTTTCGTCTGTTAGAATGGCTATTATCAAAAAAGATAAGAAATAACAAGTGTTGGAGAGGATGTGGGGAAAGGGGAACCCTCATATACTGTTGGTGGGACTGTAAATTGATACAGCCACTATGAAAAACAGTATGGAGATTCCTCCAAAAAGTAAGAGTAGAAAGACCATATGACCCAGGTATTCCACTTCTGAGAATTTATCCAAAGAAAACAAAAACTCTAATTTGAACAAATGTATGCATCCCTATGTTCACTGTAGCATTATTTACAATTACCAAGATGTGGAAGCAACCTAAGTGTCCACTGATGGATGAATGGATAAAGAAGACAGGGCACATATATACTACGGAATTGTACTCAGCTACAAAAAAGAATGAAATCCTACATTTGTGGGAACATTGACGAAACTTGAAGGTATTATGCTAATGAATATCTTCAGATGAAGAAAGACAAATATTCTATGATTTCACTCAAATGTGGAATCTAAAGAAACAAATCAATGAAATAAAATGAACTCATAGATATAGAGAACAGATTAGTGGTTATCAGAGGGGAAGGAAATTAGGCAGTGGGCAAAATGGGTGAAGGGGGTCAACTGTATGTTGAGGGATGGTAACTAGGCTTGTTGTGGTCACTTTGTACATACAGATATCAAATTATAATGCTGTACACCTAAAACATATATGGTACAAAATTAATTCACTTAAAAAATAGCTGTAAGCCATAGCACCATGATAAGAAATGGGTTTTCAAAAGAGAACACTGGCTGCAATGTAGAAAAGGAGACCAGTCTAGCTGTGAGATGATGGTGGTCCAAACTAAACTCTCTGATGTTGTAGTGGATGCTCTGGTTCATCATCCAGCATCCTCCCTTCCGAAACAAGGCACTCAGTCCCCAAGCTGCCAGGAGTGTTGGCTGCTGACAGCTCACAGTTGAATCCCTCTCCAGAAACCACCCTCAGCCAAAGGGAGCCAACTTATCCGATGTTATGGCCCCTTTGCATCCAATCACTGGGCAATGTAGATATTCAAAGCCCTGTCCCCACTCGCCTCATTTGGAGAGAATGCTGAAGGAAGACCTCAGCTTGTGAGCAACTTGCTGCAACTGCATCATCCTTCAGCAAAAATCCTGCCCAAGCCTCTTTCACTCACTTCCTTACAGATTTATTCCTGAGAGTGCTTCCCAATAGATTTCCTGCACACAAACCTCCATTCAGTCTGTTTCCAAAGGACTGGATCTAAGAACATCAGTAGTTCTCATCCATAAAATGAGAGGCTGGATTGGATCCTGGCTAAAATCCCTTTCTCTGCTCTACCACTCCGTGGACGTTGGAATTCTTGGACAATTCATGCAGCTGTTTCAAAACACCAGGAAATGGATAAGACAGACGCTTAATTTTAGCAACCCCAGCAGGACTCATCACAGTAATTAGAAATGTTTCACAAACAGACCACCCACAAATCTTGCACCCAGTTGGGGTTGACATTGTCTACTTTTACAGATATAAAATTCTTGATGACTTCTATGCCAAAGCTTGTTTCTTATTTTAAAAAAAAAAAATCCTGCTTCTGCCTGAGGACCAGCAAGAAATGGTACAGTTCTCCTTCACTGATACCAGAACCAAAGGCAGGAAGTCCAGCACTTTCCTAAATGCACAGCGAAGCTGAATGTATGACTAAATCGAGTATGATATTGCCACTACGACTCTCTCCTCTCCTTTTCAAAACAGTTCTTTAGCAAATAAAGTTGAAGTGCAGAATTCTTCTCTGAGCTATTATAGCTATATCTCAACTGCTATCAGCAGTGCTCCATTCCAAAACTCTAAATCCTGTGATGCTGTCCATCTCAGCACACTGGTTTCATGCCAGCTTTCCAGGACTCATGAAGGCCATTTTCCTGTTAAGAACTTTTTGAAAGCATGTATTTACAAGGCGTAGTTCCTATCTTAGACTCTGAGAGATGCTAAGAACCTTCTCACATCCAGACCTGGTGTTTTCAATCTAGGATCTGTGGAACCCTAAAGTTGTGTACAAAATTGGTGGTGAGATGCCCCAGCTGTTTTTAGAGTGATGTATACAGTGCAGGTTCGTGGCCCCTGAAAAGTTAACTTCCTCCCTACCATGACACCACAACTTTCCTGCTGCCAAGAAAATGCTTCCTCAAAGGAAATCAATGCCTTCTGTCAGGCTCAGTAACTTCTATAATACCTCCAATTTATCGAACATTTTATAGTTCGCAAAGTACTTTCACACATAGGATTACATTTGACTTGCGCCTCAAAACCCCTTCAAGAGAGCAAACTAGGAGTTAAAAGCAGAGGCTGTGGAACCGGCCTACCTGGGTTGGAATCCTACCTCTGCAATTAAAAGCTGGGTCGCCCTGAGCAAATTCCAACCTAGCTTTTTGTGTCTCAGCTGCCCCAACTGTAAAGTGAGGATGCAATTAGTCAACACTAGCTCCTACCACGATCCCTCGCTGATAATTACCAGTGAGGGGACTGAGGGACAATAACATTATGTGGCTTTCTCAAAGGTGCCGTAATTAGTGAATCTAGAACTCAAAAACCATGCGTTTTCACTCCAAGTCAAAAACGTTTCAATGCATAATATGTCGAACTGAGTATAAACATAACAGCCACAAGGCAATCAACCTCCCAATGATTAAACAGCTATTCATTTATTTGTATCTACTGATAAGCGAGATACCATCACTGGGTACCCAAGCATGAAATTCAAAATCTGTGCTGGGAATCACCTCTGATTTCCTGTTTTGAAATGCAGAGAAAATCAAATCAAATCAAATCTGAGTATGTTATGTCTAAGCTTCTTTTTAAGCCACATGAGACACGTGCCTTGAAAATTTTAGAATTAAGACGTGTTAGACAGAGTCAGTTATTCAGGGAAATTTTTGGAGAATGAAGTGAAACACGGTATTAAATAACCTGGCCAATAAAAAGGCCTGTGACCAAAGAAATGCTTTTCATAAGCTCAAAACGGCCCAGGTCCCATCCCCAAATCATCATTTCAGGCCTCTGCTCATGGTGTGTTCAAAATGGGTAAGGCCTCAAACAACAGCCAGCCAAGAGCTCAAGTGCCCACCTCTGAGCTCAAAAGACGAGGAGGCTCATTCATCTGCCTTCAAACTGTGCAATTGTTGCTGAAGGCAAGTTCATGTGCCCGATGCACCATGAGGCCAAGCAAACTGAATCGTTGGAGTCTGGAGCAGAGAAAGGTTTACTGCAGGGCCGAGCAAGGAGAACGGGGTGGCTCATGCCCAAGAAAACCCCAAACTCCCTGAAGGGTTTCAGCAAAGCATATTTAAAGGCCAGGTGAGGCTATTTAAAAGCTTTGTGATCAGCTCATGCACAATTCTCTGATTGGTTGATGCTGACGTAACAGGGCGATCAACACTACCAACCCCTAGGCGCCAAAAGGTCTGGGGGCCATGTGCTCTCCATCATCAAGTAATTTCTTCCCGTTAGTGGCGGCTTTAAGCAACTGAAAAGCTCAGGAGATATACATGAGATACTATGATCTGGGTGCTTCAGAAAGGAGCTACAGCAGGGGATATGGGGAGGGGTCTGACCCTGGAAGGCCCCACAGGGTCCCGCTCGGTTACAATTCTGTTACACAGTGGCCACTTCAGCTGCGCTAACTAGAAGGTCCCAGATGCAATTGGGCTGACAGAGCCTTTAAATGAGTTTTTCAATTACCATAAAACACATTATAAACTTCTTTACCCAAGTCCCTTTACACGTTGCTGGCTGAGTGGGCTGGACTATGTGAAAACCAAACCCTTTTTCTAAGCACATCCCTGACGGTAGCGGGTGCGCTCTTCGGAGACAGGTAAGTAGGCAAGTTATAACATGCAGGACTAGGGAAGCCCACGGCCCTTTTCCTTAACTGGACTCACCCCTTCTCTTGCCTTGCAACTTTCTAGTTCTTTTTGAAAGGACACTTACTCTTGGTCCCATCTAAAGTGACAAGTGAAATAGCATTATAAAAGGGAGAAGACATTTTTTTAACCTTAACTTTCCTCCCCCATAAAACCATCCTTTTCTCCAATGTCATGGAAACCTGTGGTATCTATTAGTTGCTTTCCATAGTGGCTTTGTACTTTCCTATAACAGAGCACTCCAAGTGAAGTTATTTTTAGCAGACAGGAGTCTAGTCCCAACTCTTTTAAGTTCAAAGCAATGCAGCCCAATGTCATAATGCATCTGATATAGAGGCTATGCTTATACCACTGGTATCTGGAAAAAGAGGATGCCGAAGGTGGGGCCAGATCCTGGGCAGTAAAATGACACTAAAAGACCATGGTTGGGCTTCAAGCCTGCCAACAATCCTCTAAGCCATCAGCTAGGTTAACTTCACCTCCCACCTGCACAGTCAGCTGCAAGACCAGCCCTAGCTCACAGCAGAAGAGCAGTATAGTGTGATGGAGGGAACACTGAGATGAGATGAGGCGTCCAGAAACCTGTCCCAGTGCCAAGTTCTATTGCAATTTAGCTGTGACCTTAGGTAAATTCCTTCTCTTCAGGCTTGTTTCTCCTTCTATAACATGAAAGGGATTCGAGAAATGATTTTTTTTTTTTTTTTTGCCAATTATCACATCCTAAAAGCCCTAAACCGGTAACCTGGCATCTAGTTTGTTACATTCCGAATTCTATTATTACTTTGAGACCTCAACATCCCAGTAACCATGTCTGTGTCCTGTTTTTCTGTACAGAAGTCCTCACTTGGGACCTTAATCCTCCCAATGACTTAATAGCTGGCCTCCTGATGACCAGTCTTCCTGACTGAGTCCTCAATTTTGTATGCTGGCTACTCCAGTTGCCATCCCTCTAGCTTTCCCACATCAGGTACTAGCCACCCCAGTTGCCATTAATTACCTGGTACACATCAGCCTGGGGAGAGTCCGTTATGTTTGCTGGTTGGTTTGGGGTTGGTTTGGATTAACAGTACTTGTGAATCTGCCCACCTATTGCCCTGGAATGATGACATTCTGCATTCAGAACTCTCTCAGGCACATGTTCACCTCTCTGCCTCAAAGACTAGCTCCCATATTCATGTCTCTTGCCTCTGCGAGTCAGTATAGACTCCTGATCTCAGTTTCCCACATCCCACCACTACCCAGACTCCCATTCCTACACATTTTCAGACTATTCTAATCCCTGCGTGGAGGATGACCTCTTCTTTCTGGGGTAGTTCCCCAATGCACAATAGACCTTTACTCTGAGGCTAGGTCTTAAAAGTGGGCAAGGACCGGGCTTGGACTCCCTTTCATAGTAGGGCCATGGTCCCAACAGCAAGGATGGTGAAAATAATGCTATCTTGGACCCACAAACAGTGATGCAGTAGATATGCACCAATGTAGAAAACTGGTCAGCATGTCTTGTGATTGGTTGATGACCATGCCATGGAATTCACTACATACTGTGAATGTCACCCCTACATAGGGCTTTCCTTCAAAGGATCTTTTTCCCCTTTGTAGTTCCAGATTTCCCTCTCCTGATCAGTGTGAAATAGCGAATGGGCATCAGTTGTGCATTTTGACTTCTTTCTTGTCCGTTAACATTTGGATAGTTCCATAAAGTTCTTGGGATTTATTGCCCCACCATCCCTTTTTAAGATCCAGATATACTTCTATGATTCCAGGTGGGGTAAGCAGAATCCAAAAGATATCCCTCTTCCCCCTGCCTCGAAGATTCCCATCCCATGGTTACACTATCAATCTCTAATCTAGGTTCTATTCTGAAGTGACTTGGCAGATATAATTAAGGTATGAACCTTAAGATACAGGGGTTATCCTGCTCGACCCAGGTAGGGCCAATCTAATCATATGAACTCTGAACGCAGAGAAGCTTTCTGTCCTGAAGCTGAAAGAGGCAAAGAGGGAAGAGGCAAAGAGAGATGAGGCAAAGGGGGAAGTTGGAGACACACAAAGCATGAGAAGGACTCAACTTCCCATTGTTGGCACTGAAGGAGAATGTTTGATTCAGGAAATGCAGGCAGCCTCCAGAAGCCGACAAAAACCCCAGCCCACAGCGAGCAAGGACACGGGGATGTCAGGCCTAGAACTGCATGAAAGTGACTGTGGCCCCCAACCTAAATGGACCCAGCGCATTCTCTCCTAGCGCCCCTAGGAAGGAACACCGTCTGGCTGACACTTTGATTTTAGCCTTGTGAGACCCAAAGCAGAAGAACCACTGAGCTATGTTGTACCCAGACTTCTGATCTACAGAACTGTGAGATACCAAATTGGCATCATCTTTGTCCACTAAGTTTATGGTGATTTGGTAGGCCAGCAGCAGGGGACGAATATTCCAGGATAAAGATTTGTGAATGCTCAGCAGTGTTTTGTCTTTATCATTATAGTTTAATACTTTAATCCTCAAGTAAACCTCCCTCCGTTAAACAAGGTTTCTGTCTTTACAGCTTTGGGTTTTTGATTTTGGGACCTGCCTCTCTGCCAAACCTTCACGTAATAGCCACTCCTCTACAGTTCTATCCAAAAATACACCAGGTCTCTCCCTTGTCCACCTTCAGATCCAAGCAGCCTACCACCTCCAGGGAGGGTTTACAGAAAATTTCATGTTTCAAAATTTCATGTGTGTCTGTTAATCTAAAACTCCTAATTTAACTAAATTAACACACTACTATATATAAAATAAACAACAAGGACCTACTGTATAGCGCAGGGAACTATATTCAATTTCTTGTAACAACATATAATGGAAAAGAATCTAAATATATATGTGTATGTATATACGTGTACACATATATAACTGAGTCAGTTTGCTGTACACCTGAAACTAATGTAAATCAACAATTCAATTCAAAAATTAAAAAAAGATATTTCACGTGCAGTCTTACTTTCAAGATAAATGATTTGAAGGTGATGGATTCCTAGGCTATACTTGAATGTTCCATCTGACATATGTCTCTTCCTCCCATATCCCCTTAAATGGTCAAGATCCTTCTGCTGTATCTCCACTAAAGTCCACATCCTCAGACATAGCCTGGACAGTCACAATTCTTCCAAGAATCGCATTAGAAATCTGGTTCAAGCCATTGCCCATCACAGATTTTTATAAAACACTGGAACTGTCCTTTTACAACCATAGGCAAAGCTGCTGTCATTGCAGTCTCCCTGGAAAATTTATTTGCATAAAAAATAATGTTGCTTTTTTAAGGGGTGGTCTCCTGTGAAAGAAGGATTGGAAGGAAATTGAGACAAGAAAACTAGGAGCGGCCCATTTTCAGGTGCTGCCACATTTGAGCTAAGTTCTCATCTCACTCAGCTTCATATTTTCTGGGTATAAAGTCTAATTTCATCAAATATGCAAACGTGCCTATGGAGGGATTGGATTGGTATGAACTGTAGATTGATTGGACACATGCCGGTCAATTAGCATATCAAACAGGTATCAAAGGAGGGAAGAAAGATTTATTTTTCTTTTACATTTACTAGTGTCAATTGAAATGCTCCAGAGACTATAGGAAACTAATTTCCGTTGCAAAGTTAGAATGGATGAGAATGAATTTGATTGGAATTGAGGGGTATGTTTTTCACTGTACACTGCAATTTTTCTAGTATAGGAGCTGTGAATTTCTACAATAACCCATATTGGAGATTTCTAAAATGTTTTTTCCTTTTCTGTGATGGATATACAGCCACATGTCCTTGCCTCCTAAATATAAAACATCCTCGGAAAGTTGTATATAGACACAAATGGCCACTTGGATGACCTTGGATAAGAGGATAACGGGGATGCCAACCTTTACATTATGTTGGTAGTAAAGTAGGACGTATGGAGGACTTTCTGACTGCTTCCTCACTATTCTAGAACTTTATGTTGGCCCACATGCCTTTAAATAGCCTCAGAAATGGCCTAAGCCTCTCTCAGGTACTTCACATACTTACTTGCAACCTCCACGTTAAAACAGAACCTTGGTCTTGCTGAGAATTTCTGGACTTTTTAGTGTCATAGACTTCAAGGAACCTCCCAGCCTGACTAATGCCCCCATGTGTCCTGGTATCCCTGAACCCTGAGACACACTAGGGCCCTTCTGGCACCCCTGGATCTCCCAAACACAGAGTCGGTACCTCTGGCACCTTATTTTTAGGCAGCAGAGAGGAAAGATCATGCCCAAGTCCCTCAATGTCATCTGACCACTATATATATATATTTTTATATATATATATTATATATATATATTTATAATAAATATATATTTTTTTATTATATATATATTTATTATATATATATATAAAATTTCATTCATAAGTAGGAGTTAGAAATCAAAATGAGTTCTCTAGAGATGCTTTTGTATAAAAGACATCAATAGAATGTGTGTCATATACTTAGACCCCCTCAGTTATTCACATCTGAAGGCAGGCAAATGATGGCAGATAAGCACTCAAAGAGTCATCACTGCTCACCTGGTGGCAGCTCCCTAAATTTCAATCCTGGTGTCGGGTAGCAATGAAGCCAACTCTACCGTTTCAGCTTGCCAACCCTGAACAGTGTTATCACTGGAACATTCCAAGCCAGAGTTTGCCAAAGAATCTCAAAGTATAAGAAGATATAGAAGAGGATAAAGGGTTATGAATCCACGGTCTGGGTCACCTCTAGCTCTCCATCCTGGAACGCAGCTTGACAAAAACAAGTCTAGTGTCTACTCACAAAGAAGCCCCTTTCTTGCCTTGAATAACTTGAAAACTCATTTCTGCGGTTGGCTGCATATCCCCACCGCCATCCCAGTTATATAGACGGGAAGGAGAGAAAGGGAGAAACAGAATTCAAAAATAAGTAAGACTCTATATGAAATAGATAAACAAAAAGTGTCTTCTGTCTAGCACAGGGAACTATATTCAGTATCTTTAGTAACCTAAAACGAAAAAGAATATGAAAACAAATATATGTATGTATATGTAAGACTGAAACATTATGCTGTACACCAGAAATTGACACATTTTGTAACTGACTATACTTCAATAAAAAAGAAAGTCAAAAAGAAAGTTTAAAAAAGTTAAAAAAAAAAGTAAGTATGAGGAGCAAATCTTTCCAAAGGATAGCTTAAAAACCAGGGATATCAACAGCCCACAGGCTGCAGCACAGAATTGGAAATAAAACTTAAAGACAAATAGGACCATGCCACCCACTTGTAATGTGGCGTCTGTCAAGTCCATGATGTTTTCTCTGTGCCCGAGGCTCCTAGCTCAGAACCGCACTGAGGCTGCCGGCCTCTCCCCAGCAGCCTCTCTCTCATATTTGCCCCACATCTCATTCAGGTCTTATTTGAGAAGCTTTCACCTCAGTCGTTGGTGATGCCTGAAATGATAACATTCCAGAATAGCTACAGACTGAAGCGCATCGCTGCCTACATCCCACCGCTGGGCCTCACGCAGCTCCATGGCTCGGTGGGTGGATATTAAAGAAATGACAGTCTCTCCAGCAGCCCTGCTTAATAGACTATTCCCGCGCATCTCTGTCTTATTAGTCCAAGAAAACAAGGTTTCCCAATGTTTCAAGGCATCGACAAGGAAGAAAGCACTTAGGTTTAAAAACTTGCAGAGAAGACAAATGTAAGAAAAACTGAAATTAAATAGACACACATTGCTACATATAAAATAGATAAACAACAAGGACCTATTGTATAGCACAGGGAACTATATTCAACTTCTTGTAGTAATGCATATATTTTCTATTCAGATTTTTTTCCATTATATTAGTATATGTATAACAGAATCACTTTGCTGTACACCTGAAATTAACATTGTAAATCAACTACACTTCAATAAAAAAAAATTTTTTTTGAAGTAATGCCCAAAGATTTGTCTATCAACTTGGCTGTTTTCAAGATACCAAACTTGCTCAAGGAACAACAACAACAACAAAAAAAAAAGCCCCAGAAAACCAAGCAGTGCTCTGTGCTAGGAAAAAGTGATACCAATCCTCCCTACTGGGGAAAAAATCAAACAGTTCTACATTTTACTTCTAACTCCAGGCCACATATAAGAATTACTCTAGAGCAAAATCATAGCTACATGTTTTCTAATCTGTGCCAGCACCCTATCCAAGTCTCTCTTGTACTCCAAAAGGCCCATGGACCAATGCAATGTCCCCACATTCGTAAGTCCATGGCCCATTCCCTCCTAAGATTATTTTTCCAGTCATGCAGATCACCTGAAGCACCTGTCAAAAATAAAGATTCCCAAATCTACCCTCTGGAGGTTGAGATTTTGAATGTTTAATAAATATCTCAAGAGATTCTTTGATCAGGCAAGTTGGGAAAGCCTGCCCTAAGGTCTTCTACACCCTTGCAATTCAAAGTGTGTGAAGCATTGGCATCACCTAAACCTGTTAGAAATGCAGGCTCTCAGGTCTTGTCCAACCTCAGAATCTGTCTTTTAGTAAGATCCCTAGGTGATCATTATATATGCATTAAAGTCTGAGAAACACTGTTTTAAAAGGTTGAGTCATCTGGTAACCTAAAAGACCCTATTAATACTTCGTCGTTAATGAGTTTGATAATTCCCCCAATTCACCTCTTCATTCAGCTAATATTCGGGGATCTACTAAGTGCCTGAGCACTGTGCTGGGCACTAGGTGTTCTATTTTGAAGAGAAGGCCTTTAACTAGAGGAATCCATCTTTAACCAGGGAATATCAGGTACTAGTGCAGGCTCATGAGGAAGATATTTTGAGGAAACGGTAGAGAGAGACCATGTTCAAATCATACCACGTAACTGGCCATCTATTCTGTCTCTATGTAAAGTTGGTTTGGACTATGTAATCCAATTTCTGAACACAGTAAATTCTACCCCTACCATCCCAACTCACTCCCTGCTCCTCTCCTCCAAGAGGTCAGAGGAGGCTGGGTTTTGTTTTTTGTTTTGTTTTTATTTTTTTAATTGAAGTATAGTTGATTTACAATGTTATGTTAGCTTCAGGTGTATACCAAACTGATTCAGTTATACATAAATATTATTTTTCAGACTTTTCCATTATAGGTTATTACAAAATATTGAATATAGTTCCCTGTGGTTCCTGTCAGCTATATATTTTACATATAGTAGTGTGTATCTGTTAATCCCAAACTCCTAATTTATCCGTCCCCGACCCTTTCCCCTTGAGAAACCACAAGTTTGTTTTCTATGTCTGAGTCTATTTGTTTTGTAAATAGATTCACCTTCATCATTACAGATTCCACATATTAGTGATATCACATGATATTTGTCTTTCTCTGACTTATTTCATTTAATATGATCATCTCTAGGTCCATCCATGTTGCTGCAAATGGCATGATCTTATCTTTCATGGCAGAGTAATATTCTATTGTGTATATCACCACATCTTCCTTATCCAGTCATCTGTCGGTGGACATTTAGGTTGCTTCCACATCTTGGCTATATTAAATAGTGCTGCTATGAACACTGGGGTGCATGTGTCTTTTCAAGTTACAGTTTTCTCCAGATATATGCCCAGGAATGGGATTGCTGGATCATACGGTAACTATTTTTAGTTTAAGGAACCTCCAATACTGTTTTCAATAGTGGTTACACCAATTTACATTCCTGCCAACAGTGTATGAGGGTTCCTTTTTCTCCATACCCTCTCCAGCATTTATTATTTGTAGATAATGGCCATTCTGACTAGTGTGAAGTGATACTCCATCATAATTTTGATTTGCACTTTGCTAAAAATTAGCAATATTAAATGTCTTTTCATGTGCCTGATGGCCATCCATAGGTCTTTGCAGAAATGTCTATTTAGGTCTTTTGCCCGTTTTTCAATTGGGTTGTTTGTTTTGATATTGAGCTGTATGAGCTATTTACATACTTTGGAAATTAATCCCTTGTTGGCAAATATTTTCTCCCATTCTGCAGGCTGTCTTTTTGTATTGTTTATGGTTTTCTTTGCTGTACAAAAGCTTTTAAGCTTAATTAGGTTCCATTTGTTTATTTTTGTTTTTATTTCCATTACTCTAGGAGATGGATCCAATAAAATATTGCTGCAATTTATGTCAATGGGTGTTCTGCCTATGTTTCCCTCTAAGAGTTTTATAATATCTGGTCTTACATTTAGGTCTTTAATCCATTTTGAGGTTATTTTTGTATATTGTGTTAGAGAATGTTCTAAGTTCATTCTTTTACATGTAGCTGTCCAGTTTTCCCAGCACCACTTATTGAAGAGACTGTCTTTGCTCCATTGTATATTCTTGTCTCCTTCGTCATAGATAAATGGAACATAAGTGCATGGATTTATTTCTGGGCTTTCTAACCTGTTTCATTGATCTCTCTCTATATATATATTTTTATGCCAGAGAACTGCAGTGTTTTGATTACTGTAGCTTTGTAGTATAATCTGAAGTCAGGGAGCATGATTCCTCCAGCTCCATTCTTTCTCAAGATTCTTTAGGCTATTTGGGGTCTTTTGTGTTTCCATACAAATTCAGTAATTTTTTGTTCAAGTTCTGTGAAAAAAATGTCATTGGTAATTTGATAGGGATTCCACTCAATCTGCAGACTGCCTTGCAGATTGAGTTCTTCCAATCCAAGAACATGGTATATCTTTTAATCTGTTTGTCTCATCTTCAGTTTCTTTCATCAATGTCTTATAGTTTTCTGAGTACAACTCTTTTGAGAGGAGGCTGGTATTGGGCACAGGTGCATGTTCAGCATTGATGAAGAGCCTCACATCTATTCAAGCATGCTCCCTCGGAGAAAAGAACAACCCTAGGTCAACAACTGCAGCCTGAGCACTGACAGAAGAAGGAAATGAGATTCAAGGAAGCAGGGGACCACTCTAGACAGGGTCAGGGATGCTTGGCCCTAGGAAGAGAGGCAAGCTTGAGACTATGCTGCATGGCATCACAGCTTTGCTCCAGCTAGCTTTTAGAAACAAGTCAGAACTTGGCTCCTGGGCATTTGGAGACCAGTGCAGGCCACCGTTGCAGAAGCATTTCATTCCCTTCTTATACCACAGCAGACTCAGGCTCTCCCCAAAACGCAACCTGCTGACATTTCACTGGGGCATTAGGGAGTATGAAGACAAATATGTAACAGGTTCTGCTGATGAAATAATTCCCAGTGAAAGACAATAGGCAACAAAGATTTTTATCTAAACACACTGCTAGATAATCACAGTCAAATACTGGACTTCTGCTTTGGGATTTCAAGTAACTTAACAAAAAACATAAAGATTTGATTTGCCCTGTATTTAAATATTTGTAGCATAACTGATATCTCATAGCTGAGGAAACCAAGAGATCCTGTGAGGTTCCATGAATAATGAGAAGTCTGTGGGGGTGTTCATCAAATTTATACCACATTATCCAAAAAGCAATTGAAAAATATCCAGCACAAGAAGAAAAAGCCTCCAACTCAAGTTACTTTAAGACTTTTAAAAGCAACTGTAGAAAATCTTCCCATTTACTTCACCCTTTTATAGACAGAATTTCTGACAAGGGTTTTTTATTACATAGGTTTGCTTTATCATAGACAAAAATCAACTGTTGGACTGTTTAAGGATATATTCCTTTCTATCTGGTTTCACATTCTTGTCAATCCATAGGGAACAGAAAAATAGACTTAATGGCTACCAAACTGGTTTATACTGTTCCGCCTTTCATTGTCATTACATCCACCGTTCAGGAAATATCCTTCTTAAATGCAATGTCTAAGAAATAAACACTGTGTGTTTCTGTGATGTTAGCCATCATATTGTAGGTTTAAGTTTGCAGTGCTGACAGTCTGGAGGTTTTCCCTTTCTTCCAGGATATGAGGCCTAGAAATCAGGGGTGCTGCCATAAGTTGGACAGGCTGGCTAGGTCATGGCCTCATGATCCAAGCAGAAAGGATTCCGTCAGGATCTGCTCCAGCTTGAAGAATGGCCAAGGCACCAAATTGAAACAGTACAACTGCATGCCAGCCTCTAGCCCTGGCCTGGCTACTCCCTGGGAATCCAGTTGTCCTGTGCTACAGCCTGGAAAGTGTAAAAGACTCTGTGACTCAACCCGGTTTGGTATCTCAAAAGACACCTTATCGCTGCAGCAGTATGTCTGCCCCTGCTATCCCTACTAGTCCCTTGACATTGACTTTCGTTCCCTCTGACTTCTGTATCCTAAATCTTCCCTCACTCAAGACCAAGGACTCAGATTAATACTGAGCTTCATTTACAACCACATATTTTGTTTTCCAAATCCTAGTAATGAGCCCTATGGTGTTGATGAACCACTCAACTCAATTCAGAGGGACAGTTCCCATTATACTGAACGACTAAGTGGAGTATCAGTGCACATCTGTGTGTATTACACATACACACAGACATTTCATTGAAGCTTTATTACAAATATAACTCTACAAATGAAAGATTGAAAACAATAAAAACTTAATTACAACATAAAAAAATATGAGACATAATTTATACTAAGACTTTCACACTGGTTAAAATGAGGTAGCCCTGCGGAAGCAATAGCTATTGTTGTTCAGTCTAACTGCAGTTGTTCATCTCACATCTAAGTAAACAGTGACTCTATAATGCACCATGAGTATTTTTTGAGAGTCAGAAATTTGGATGAATATAATATATAGCTCCTGTATATGACTCCAGCACTTTAAAGCTTTGGAACAGCTTGTCATAAAAATCTCTTTCCAATCGCTTTCATTCAATTGTTGGTACCCCCACTAGCAGGTCAGACCTATAGTTGCCAGTTTACAACCCTTCTCAAAAAGTCCTATTTGTCCTTTCCAAGTTTCTAGCCCCTAAAAATTCTTCCTTGTTAGCAGGAAGAAAGGAGAGGGGGTAGAAAAGATTCTGGTCATATCCTGCACATGTTCACAGCATGCTTTCCATGACTTTTAGTTGGCATTAGCACCCAGTTGGTTTCCTTAGAAACTTATGTAACAGAGTTCAAGCCTCTTCCAAGCCCATTTAATTTTTAAGGGGCCGTGTTCTTTTTCTCCTGAACGAATTTAGAAATATTTAAACAGTATATTATAGCTTTTCAACAACAGGAAATCTGTAAGTGGCTTTTCTACAACTACATTTGGACATGTTTATAAAAAGATATACTTTCAAAGATATGTTTATATGTGTGTCTATATAGGTATACACAAAAACATACATGTGGAAAAAATCAGAACCTAAACCATTCTTTTTGATTCTCTGATTAGAGTCGAGATGGAAATACCACGGATAAAAAGAGAACAATTATAACATGCTTATTCCTATGGGGTTATAAATAGGACTGGAATAAAGCCATTCCTAGCAGGAAAGTCCAAAGGTCTTTAGTTCTACACAGTACCTGAATCCATTGGCCAATTAACTTCTCCTGAAATCATCCTTCATTAAAATCTCTCCCCTTCTGTGTTGTCTTCATTATCCTGTTTCTTGGACCATACCTTTTACACATACTTTCATAGGTGGTGCTTTCTCTTTCCGCCCCAACCAAGGCTGAATCTTAAGCCCATTCTACTTTTCTTACTTTATACTCGCTACCTCAGTGACATAGTTTCAACCATCACCTTATTGCAAACAATTCCCTAATTTATTCATCCAGCCCTGACCTTTCTCCAGAGCTTTATTCCCACATACCCAGCCAAAATCCTCAACTAGCAAGTCCTTCTGCCAACTCTGACCCAATATAGCTGAAATCAAACTTGTATCTTTTCCCATCAATCAGCACCCTTCCTAGCCTATCCCCTCATCTATCAATATCACCGTCATTCTTCCAGGTGCAAATTTCTTTGGTGCTTTTTTTTTTTTTTTTTTACTTCATTCTCCTCTTTTTCCCCCATGAACTACAAATCCCAAAGCTCTCAGAAAATATTCATTCATTCAACAAATATTTATTGAGTGCCAAAACATTTGAAGCTACCAGGCTAGGCGTTAGATCAACGGTTAGGTTGTTTCCATTTTTTTTCCTGTTATAAACAATGTGGAAATCTCCAGTTTTCAATAACATAATGGACTGTGTAACCCCAAAACCTTCCTGATGTAAAAGATATCAAGAAATGTGGAATTTTATTTAAAAGTCAGACTTTTAAATGCTTGAATGAACTCTCATAAAAGATATCACTGGAGACCCAAAATGAAGAGGAACCTGAAAACCAGGGCAGTGAGCATATGACCTAATATTAGAACAGCCTTGAGATATCTGTGGGTCTCCTTCAACTAGAATCTTGAATTTTAATGGTCACATATGTAGAAAAGATAAGGTCATGGCTCATACAAGGCAAGGATTTGGAAATAAGACCTCAGGATACAACTGGCACCCTTAAAGACTGCACTTTCATTACAAGAGTAGGTAAGATAAAAATCTGCATACAAGCACAGAATGACTGAAAGTAATAGTTTGTGAAAAAAATTAAAATTTGCATTAAAGTAGAAATAGATGGAAACTTCCTTAGCCTGATAAAGGATTTCTACCAGAAACCAAGACTAAACACCACAGTAGTATAATAACATTAGAAGTATTCATTTTAAAGTTAGAAATAAGACATGGATGTCACTTTGCTCTTCAAAGGATAACTTCAAGGAAATGATGTCTCCAACAGACTGGGACTATTTGGAAGCCATATCTCCTATAAAGGACTTGCATCTAGAATATAGAACTTTTAGAACTAAATAAGACAAATAACCCAATTAAAAATGAGTGAAGGGAATGAATAGATAGATGAATGACCAAGAAGACCTTGAAAAGATGTTCGACATGATTAGTCACTAGGGAAATGCAAATCAAAACTTCAATGAGATTATTCCTTTACAAGTACCAAAATGGCATCAATAAAAAGCCAGACAATATCAAGAATATGAAGAAATTAGAATCCTCTTACATTGCTGGTAGAAATGTAAAATGGTGCAGTCACTTTGGAAAACAGTTTGGAAGTTCCTCAAAAAGTTAAACGGAGAGTTACCCTACAACCCAGCCATTCCCCTCTTAGGTATATATCCAAGAGAAATGAAAATATGTTGTACATATACTTGCACATCAATGTTGATAACAGCATTATTTATAATAGTCAAAACATGGAAACAACCCAAATGTCCATCAACTGATGAATGGATAAACAAAGTGCGGTATGTTATGTCCACACAATGGAATACTATTCTCTAGTAAAAAGAGGAAAGTTCTCATACATGCTACTACATGGATGATCCTTGATGTTATGCTATGTGAAAAAAGTGAGTCACAAGAGACCATATGTTGTATGTTTCCAATTGTGAGAAATGTCCAGAACTGGCAAATTCATACAGACAGAAATTAGTAATTACCTAGAGTTGGGACAAGGGGAGCACCAAGGAAGATGATCTACTGCCAACGGCCAACAGATTTCTTTTCAGGGTAATGGACATATTATAACATTATTTTGTGGTGATGGTTGTACAACTCTGTAAATATAGTAAAAACTCATTGAAATGTTCACTTAAAAACATGTATTTTGTGGTATATAAGTTACATCTCTTAAAAGAATGCAAAATAGTCCTACACATACTCAACTGATCAATGACAATGGTCCAAAGGCAATTAGATAATAGATAGTCTTTTCAACAAATGATGTTGGAGAATTTGGACATACTTATGCCAAAAAGGGAACCTAAAGCCATACCTTGTCCTCTATACCAAAATTAACTCAAAATGGATCATGGACCTAAATGTAAAACAAAACCATAAAACTTTTTTGTAACATTTTTTTATTGAGTTACAGTCATTTTATAATGTTGTGTCAAATTCCAGTGTAGAGCAGAATTTTTCAGTTATACACGAAGATACATATATTCATTGTCACATTTTTTTTCACTGTGAGCTACCACAAGATCTTGTATATATTTCCCTGTGCTATAAAGTATAATCTTGTTTATCTATTCTACATATGCCTGTCAGTATCTACAAGTTTTGAAATCCCAGTCTGTCCCTTCCCACCCACCTCCCACTTGGCAACCACAAGTTTGTATTCTATGTCTAGGAGTCTGTTTCTGTTTTGTATTTATGTTCTTTTCTCTTTTAAGATTCCACATATGAGCGATCTCATATGGTATTTTTCTTTCTCTTTCTGGCTTACTTCACTTAGGATGACATTCTCCAGGAGCATCCATGTTGCTGCAAATGGCATTATTTTATTCTTTTTTATGGCTGAGTAGTACTCCATTGTATAAATATACCACATCTTCTTTATCCAGTCATCTGTTGATGGATATTTAGGCTGTTTCCATGTCTTGGCTATTGTAAATAGTGCTGCTATGAACATTTGGAAAATGTTTTGTGATCTGGGGTTGAGCAAAGAGACCTTAGACATGATACCAAAAAGGATAATCCATAAAAGAAAAAAACTGATAAACTGAACTCCATCAAAATTTGAAATTTTTGCTGTGTGAAAGACAATGATCAAATTATAACAAGAATAGTTGCAGAGTAGGAGAATATATTTACAAACCACATATCTGACAAAAGACTTATATCCAGAATACATAAAAAACTCTCAAAACTCACCAATAAGAAAATAATCAACCCGTGGTGCCAAGATGGCAGAGTAGAGAGACTCACAGCTCACCCTCTCCCACAAATACACCAAGAGTTACATCAACAAACCCACTGAATCGCAAAGAACAACTTCAATGGTAGTCTAAACTCCTCGTCTGAAATTCAACTTCCTCCAAAATAATGCTCCTGTCTACTTCTTCAACTGTCCAACATCAGTGACATGTAACATCCTATATAAAAATCTCACCCTTGGTTAATGTGGCCTATGCTCCCTAAACTCACCACACATTCCTGCCTCCTTGCCCTTGTTCATCACTTATCTTGTTCCCTGACATCTACTAGCTGTATATTGCCCGACATATACTGCTAGCACTATAAAATCTGGCCCATATTCCAGTCACCAGCCCTGCCCTTGATCATTCTGGATCCCATCAGATCATAAATCACCCTCACTGATCATCTTTTCCTTTAAACTCCTCTAACATAATATGTCACTCACATGGTACTCAGCCACCCCACAACATATCATTTATTTTTACTGTCTACAGCTGATCAACCCAGCTAGCCTGTATCATTATTTTTCCAGTTAAATTTTGTTGTGTTCCAGAAAGGATTTAAGGTTCTAGACTGTAAACATCCCACGATCACAGTGCATGTTTCCCTAGCACCAAGCATAGTACTCTCCCAATGATCTAAATCACAAGTTCCATAAGAGCAAGAACCATGACTGTTTTTTTAACTGTGTACCTGGTACCCAGCAAATTCTGTAGGACTTAGTAGGCACCCAATGAGCATTTGTTGTTGTGTAAATGAATGGGTTTTATAATTGTATTATAATGATGAATGTTGCTTCCAGGTACCGAATACTATTTGAGACCTGGAGAATGACTAAGGGAGAAGACAAAGACATGAGAAGCCCCACACCATTAGCTCCTCAAGCACTGTCATTCCAGTTGCATACCATCCTCATAAACCCACTGTGCACCTCTTATTTCAAAGCAAGATCGCTAGCTAACATTGATTGAGGGCTTGATTTGAACAGGTGCCATAGTAAGCATGTTGCTTGCACGATTCAATCTTCATGAGAGTCCCGGGGGGACGGGTACTAGGATTCTTCCAAATTCCAGATGAGGAAACTGAGAGGTTACATAACCTGGCGGACATAATTAACGGGCAAGCTGAGACTTGGAAGCATGACATCAAAGCTGACACTATTATAACTACATTCCGACCACATGGAAACGATAATGATGGCTTCATACGGGTAAATTTGAATGAGGTGAGTAGCTGGGTCTAAGTCATCAATCAAGCTAATGAATTCAATCACTTGTTTGCAAACTGCTCTGTATTTGCAGAAGGAAAGCAAACACCGATTGGGCTTTTACACTGCCTCAGGTGCTTTCAAGTCCCCTATTTTTTCCATCCCCAACATCAGCTATAAAGGAGAAGTGTCATTATCCCCATTATGCCCATTTACTATCCCCATTTTGTGGGTGAGAAAATTGTCAAAAGCAAGCTCTGCCCGTTGCGAGCAATTGGTTTTGACTCCAAGTCCAGATGTTTTACCCTGTAACATAGCTGCTCATCTCAGACACATTTAGGTTATAAATGCTTCCATATACCATATGCCAGAAAGTCTCCTAAGAGTTATTATTGTAGTGTATTATCTAATATCCTAGTAACCTCAACAAGGTGAAGACAGTTCTATAACATTTAATATCTAGAGACTATAACTTCTATGTTTAGGTGTCTAGTCAATGTTTACTCTAGTGAACTTTCAGTACCACAAAATATCAAATTTCCCATAGATTCCAGCAGAGGCCAACACACAAAGTCAATGTCCAGAACATGTTAGCTTCCCGATCTCTTTAGATCAGCTGAGAAAAAAAGTGGCACCATGAAGACTATGTTCCTATTTACTGTATGTATTCTAGAGACAATCAAAGTGGTAGTTATTTATAGTCTGGGACAGCTTATAGATTTCCTGAAATATTGACCTTTAGTGAAATTCTTTGTGGCTCACTGACTTCTCTTAATGTACCTATTAAGGTATTTTGTAGAACTATAATTATAGCCACTATATCTTGTTTATGTAATATTCAATTACTAACATGACACACCATTTATCTCAATAATTATCTCAATAATTATTCCATTAAGTCTAAATGAGTGTTCTTAAATCAATCCACATGCTGAAAGTTTCTCCCCCATTGCACCCTCATGCTGGTGCCCATCACCTCCTTAGGAGGTTGTAGCAAGTCAACATGCAAAAAGCCTCTGAGAGTAACGGGAAGGAGAAACAAGTCTTTGTGGATCTGTGGCAATATTTATGCAAGATAATTGGCAAGATGCTTCACATGTCAAAAAGTCACTAAACGTATTCAGGTAATCACTCCTCCCCCACCATGAAACACCCAAGAGATACTTAAACAGAACATACTTTGTCACATCCAGGACAGGAAAGGATTAAAGAACCTGGTGCTGCTGGTCACTCATGGAAATAGAGGGAGAAAAATGGTTGGCTTTCCCTCGCCTCCTGATCAGCTGACTTGTTTCATCCTGGTTATTCTCATCTCTGTCTCTGTCTTACTCGTGCCCACACCCAAGCTCACTGCCCAGTACAATCCAGACTTGTGGGAAGAAATGAGCTCAGTTATTTTAGTTGCTCTGACTTTCTCCTTCTGGACTAAGGGTGCCTCAGTCCCAAATCTTCTATTTATAAAGAAAGGAAATGTCCCCATAGTTGGAAACCATGCATTTCATCCCCTCGCAAGTCATTTTCCATGGCATGTCTACTTCAAGCATTCTCAACTCAAGGAATCAGGAAACAACTCGATAGTACAAATCTAAATGACAGTGCATTTGCCCCCTGATCGCCATACTATGATTCCATTAAATGTAGGGGTAACGGGCAAGAATCAGGTAGTTTATCAAAGGTGGTGAAGCAGAAGGGCCCCCACACCATCACCACCTCCTACACACTTACCCTAGAAACCCGAGGTGGGGGAGAGAAGTTCACATTAGTACAGACATGCATCACTCTCCCTTCTTTCCATTCCTAAAGTAATTCCTTAGAGTCCAGATGTTCTATTTCTGCTGCCTAAGAATTAGCTAACTTGAAAGTTAGCGCTTAAGGGTACCCAGAGATCCACGGGGGTCTAAGGAACAGAGGGAGAGACTTGGGGTAAAGGTACTGCCCTTTTTTAATATGGTCACGCCAGCTGGGGCAAAAGGAGGGCGGGCAGCTAGAATGCCCTGAAGGAAGAAGGAAGCTGCTGCCCGACAAACCCACCCCAAGAATAGGTGTCGGCTAACTGCGCATGTGCCCTAGACACAAACAGGGAAGCTCATTCGCTGTGCGCTTCACAGTCATTAAGAAACTGGGGAAGACATATTACGTACCAGTGCTAGTCATTTCTTTAATGCCAGCAGTAATGGCCAGACCATGAAATTATGCAGCTCTTTCAAGTACCATAAAAAGGGCATTAAATTTACAGCCAAGTACAAATTAGGAGAGACTTTAAGGAGCATGGCTCAGAGCCCACCTTAGATGAAGGAATCTTTTACAGCAACCCCAGAATGAGTACTTTTAATCAACAGGTCACTCTCCTCTCTGAGCCTCCATTTCCACGTCTGTACAAAACTCTCACTGGATTAGGCCAGTGTTTCTCTAAGTGTGCTGCATGAAACACCTGTATCCAAATCACTTCAGTGGGAGCTTCTTGAGATTAAGATTCTTAAGTCCCTCACAAGACCTACTGAATCAAAAACTCTGAGGCTGAGGCCCTGGAATCTGCATTTTAACACATCTCTTAGCCTTCTGACCCCAAATGGTTCTGATATATATTTAATGAGTTGGAAAGATGCTTTACCTCATGCATAATTATGTTCATATTATTACCTTTTTCCTGACTGCACTTTCCCTCCACCTTCATGTGTAGATGTCCTGCCTGCATTTCTAGGCTCAGTTCAAATTCAGCCTTCTCTCTGAAACCCTCCTGTACACACCTCTTTGACAGGTGCCAGCTCCTCTGTTGCTCTGGGACAGGATACGGGGAGGCAGGAAGGCTGGGATAGAGGTACGTGTTGTGTGCAATGGGATGAAGCTCACAGTAGGGCTCTGAAGTTTGCACTGAAGTTTTGTGCCTGAGTTTCTTCATTTGAGTTTCAGTTCCTCTAAGAGCCTTAAACTATGGAAATCAATAACTAGGACACCTACTGTCTTAGCCCGTTTAGGCTGCTGTAACAAAATACTACAGACTGGGTAGCTTACTAACACAGAAATGTTTGTTTCCCCCGCAGTTCTGGAGGCTGGAGATCAAGGTGCCAGTGTTCGAATGAGGGCCCTCTTCTGGGTCACAGACATCTCTCTGTGTCCTTATATGGTAGAAGTGGCTAGAGAGCTCTGTGGGGCCTCTTTTATAAGGGCACTAATCTTATTCATGAGGGCTCCACCCTCATGACCTAAGCACCTCCCAAAGGCCCCATATCTTTTAACACTATCATCTTGGAGATTAGGATTTCAACACATGAATTTGGGGGGAGACACTAACATTCACCATAGTCCCTAAACTGAGCCTCTTGATTGGTAAGAACAGTGAATTACAACCCTTTAGCAACTATAGTTGGAAAATAATTTGGTATCCATTTGAGGATGGAAGAATAGGAATCAAAAGGAGACCAAAAGGTTGCCAAGTAGGCAGCTGCACATCTGTAGTAACAAAGAGAGGTAATGCCCAATAGAGGGCCTTCTCTTGTGCAGTGGCAAACAATAGCTCACTCCCTAATGGGCCCTAGGCAGTTGGAAGACAGGAGAGGAAGATGGGGGCTGGTGACAGAGGTGAGGGTTGGGTTACACTAACATTTTTAAACTTCACTGGGTGAAAGACACTAAATCAGTGGTTCTCAAAGTATAGTTCAAACATCTGCATGAGAAACAAATGAGGAGCTTCTTAAAAATGCATCTGTCTATAAATCAAAACCTCTAGAACCCAGTGGCCAGAATTTGGGACCACCACCACCAGATCAGCTCCCCCTTGGGTCATGATACTTCTCTCTTCTAGTTTCTCATTATATGAATTCCAGGGGCTTTGGGAGAACCACAAGCCATGAGAATTCTCAACCTGGAGATGACCGAGGCCCAGGGAGAATTCCAGTCTCGCTACTTGGTTGGAGGGATCCAGGTATATCCAATTATCAAGGATCACCACATCCTGGTTTATTTTCAGAACCCTTCTTGCTTAACTGTTAATATCTTCACACACACACACACACACACAAACAAACCTACTGTCTCTTTCAAGGACATTCTGCCTTTGTTAATTCTGCAGGAAGAGCAGACTTATTTTTCCAGAGACTCTCAGCTATTTTCTTAATAAGCTCTCATGTACAATAAAATTGTCAAGCCCAGGTTCCTCTATGGACTTTGCTAATTCATGCCAGCAGACTCACCATCTGCTCCCATAGGTTTGCATGTAAACTATCTCCCGAACTCTGGTTGATTATTAGTTATCAAGCTAGGTACCTCATATTCCCAATGCCTCCCAGAACCTGTTTAACAGAACATAAAAAAACACTTCAAATCTGTATCTACATGCAAAGTGAGGCAGACAACGTATGAAATTATCTGGGTGATTCAAATAGATCTACCTCACAGAGTCACACATGTGGCTCCATAATATGAAACATATTTTTAGGTGCCCGAGGCAGCTTCTAAAGAGAAATGCTATGGGGGAGGTTATAGCTCAGTGGTAGAGTGTGTGCTTAGTATGCACAAGGTCCTGGGTTCAATCCCTAGTACCACCATTTAAAAAAAGTAAAAATAAATAAATAAACCTAATAACCACCTCCCTCCCAAAATTTTTTTTAAAAATAAATAAAGAGAAATGGTATGTGGGAGGACAGCACAATATGATTCTTTCCAGTCAGAGATGTAATCCATTCTAATAATGAGTTATTGACATGTAATCTGCAGGCAGCTCCACATCGCAGTGGAATCCCTCTCCCAGCCATCACAATCCCAAAAGCCAGAGTAAAGACCTTTGCTGTATCTATCCATCCGTTCAACAAGTATTCATTCTACTATTCCCCAAATCCTATTCTAGGTTCTGTGATACAGCAACGAGCCCAGCAGGTTAAAGTGGTGCCCTCATTGGACTGATATTCTAGTGGGGGAAATTTACAATAAACACAAAGTCAAAGAAAATAATTTCACATATCAATAAACGCTATGAAGAAAATGAAAGAGTGACTAGGTGATGGGAAAACTATATGGGGTAGTCTAGGAAGGCCTCTCTGAACAGGTAACACTTCAACTGAAACCTGAGTGTTGGGTGTAGCCATAATGGATAACAGTATGGAGACTCCTCAAGAAACTAAAAATAGACTTACCATATGATCCAGCAATCCCACTTCTGGGTATATATCTGGAGGGAACTCTAATTCAAAAAGATACATGCACCCCATTGTTCATAGCACTATTTACCATAGCCAAGACATGGAAGCAACCTAAATGCCCATCGACAGAGGACTAGATAGAGAAGTTGTGGTATCTAGATACGATAGAATACTACTAAGCCATAAAAAAGAACAAAATAATGCCATTTGCAGCAACATGGATGGACCTGGAGATTGTCATTTTAAGTGAAACCAGAAAGAGAAAGAAAAATACCAGATGATATCACTCAAATGTGGAATCTTAAAAAAAAAAAAAAAAAAGGAAAAAATAGGACACGAATGAACTCATCTACAAAACAGAAACAGACTCACAGATATAGTAAACAATCTTATGTATACCAAGGGAAAGGGGGTGGGAAGGGATAAACTTGGGAGTTTGAAATTTGCAGATACTATGATATATAAAAACAGATTAAAATCAAATTTCTTTTGCATAGCACAGGAAACTATATTCAATATCTTGTAATAATCTTTAATGAAAAAGAATATGAAAAAATATATGCATGCATGTGTATGTCTGAAACATTATGCTGTACATCAGAAATTGATACATTGTAACTGACTATACTTAAATTAAAAAAATTAAAAATACAAAATGAAACCTGAGTGACAAGAAGAAGCCACCAACTGGAAGATCTGGAGATAGAGAGGGAATAGCAAATGCAAAGACTCTGAGGCAGGAAAGGGCTGGGTCTGCCTGAAGAATAACAAGGAGGCCAGTATGACTGTAAAGAAGAGAGTAAGGGAGAGAGTGGCTGGAGATGAAGTCAGCAAAGCCAGATTGTGTAGGACTCTGTAGGCAGTGGAAAGGAGTCTAGAGTTTATTCCAAATACAGTGGAAAGGCCAGGAGCCTGTGGGGGCTGATGTGAACATGATACACCTTCTCATTGGTTGTAATAGTTACTGTGTATCAAGCTACTATGCTGAGATGCTTTAGAAAACATCATCTACTTTAAACCTCTCAACGGTGTAACTATTCCCAGATGAGGCAATTGGAAACTTTGAATTCACCCAAGGTCACACACCTAATAAGTATTGAAGCCAGGATTCAAACCTGTGTCTGTCTGACTCCAAAGTCAAAAGCCATTAATTACTATACAAAGTAAGATATTTTACTAAACGAAAGTATACCCAAGTAGGAGTGACCATGTCAGTTACCATTTATGAAGAGCTTGCTCTATGCCAGGAACTGAAATCAGTTCATCCTCACCATTACCATATGAGAGAGCTATTATTATATTATTGTGCCATTTTGCAGATGCAGACACTGTGGCTAAGAGAGGCTAAGGATACATGGTAACAGAGAATTTCAAACCCAGATCCTTGTCACTCCAAAGCACATACCAATAGTATTTCCCCAATACCATACATCACTTGTTTTGTTTTGAGGATTTTCTTAATTCAAACGTTAGCCTAGTTTAGAAACATGTCACTATCCTGCTCTTTATACACAGTCAGCAAGAGCTCTGGAGGAACAACAAATGTCCTATACTCAGAACTGAAACGGTATAGAAGGCAAGGTAACATTTGTAAGCAGCCTTCTTCCCTAGCTCTTTGCAGGCAGAGGACACTGCCTATCTGTATGAGGACAGGAAGCTGCAAGATTTTTTGTATGTCTGTGCCTGAGGAACAATGACTCTTCTGTCTTAGCTGTGAGTAAGAAAGACGCTATCGAGTCTGTCTGCAAGGTCTGGAACCATACATGGATGCTAGGATGTAAGCCTCTGACAGTAACGTGTCCTGAACCATCTCTGGAATCCACCCCTCCCCATGTGCCCCATGCACCCTATGCGCCCCAGGACTCCTGAAGACTCCTTTTATCAGTGAAAGGAAGAGAAGGAAGTGCTACCCTGAGGCTGTTGAATAAGTTGGAGGTTGAAGGTGGCTATTAGTTAAACATTGGAAAGCACTCGACAATGAAATATTATTCAACCATAGCAAGGAATGAAGTTCTCATACATGCTCCAGCATGAATGAGCCTTGAAAACATTATGCCAAGTGAAATGTCAGACACAAAATGCCACCAATTACATGATTCCACTTAAATGAACTGTCCAGAAGAGGCAACTCCAGAGACAGCACGTAGATTTGTGATTGCCTAGAGCTGGAGGGGTAGAGGGGAAGGGGAGTGGCTGCTAGTGAGTGTGGGTTTCTAGAGGGGGCGAGGGAATGGGGTATGATGGAAAATACTCTGAAATTAGTGGTAATGATGGCACAGCATTGTGAATGTACTAAAAACCACAGAATTTTATACTTAAAAAGGTGAATTTTATGGTATGTGAATTATCTCAATAGAGTTGGTATAAAAATTATACATTTGGGGAGAGTACAAACATATGTATATGTATGTGTATAATGTGTGTGTGTGTGTGTGTGTGTGTACACAGATATCTCCAACATCCATAGAAGTCTCTGAAGCAGTCTAAACAAAAGCAGTTGTGGCTAAACCCAGGCCTCTCAAAAACTTACTCCTGATGATTTTGTTTCCAAGTCCAAACTCATTCTGCTCACTGCACGACAGGCCAGTAAATGGGGAGACGAGGTGTTGGGGCAAGGAATAACAACCTTATTCTGAAAGCCAGCAGATCAGGAAGATGGACTATTGTCCTAGAGAACCATCTAAACCAAGTCAGAATTCATCCTCCTTTTATACTAAAAAGGGGAGGGGGTGTGGTTGGTTGTTGCAAACTTTTTGGTGTCAGAGTCCTTTGTTCTTGCAGGTGTCCATGAAGGCCAGGTCACAATGTTCCTGTAAGCCTCCAACAAGATGAATGTTATTCTCTGTTCTGCAACTTTTTATCTCTGTATGAATAGAAAAGTGTTAATATCTTTAAAGGTCAGAGCCTTGAGAGTGGGCTGTCCTGTCTGTTTCAGGCTCTAGGCAACGTTCTTTCACAAAAGGTGCAGAACCAGCAAGACTAAGCACAGGAAGCAGAGCACAGGGTTACAGCTAAAGGAGCACATCTAATATGGAGTCAGGTTTGTTCTTCCCTATTATCATTTCTTTTCTTCTTTTTACTTCTCTTCGCCTTTAGTGTCCTAACAGAGACTCTTCTTTCAACTGCCTCAAAATGAACGCACGTGTTGGAGAGTGTCGAGACGCTGGCAGGAAGAAAGATGACTTCTCCCTCCAATCTGGTGGTAAACTCTAGCCCTGGCCATGCATTTCCTAGCATTAGAGCTCAATTAAGAGGAGTATAAGGGCTTCCCAAAGCTTCAGTCAGCCCAAGTGCTGATGCTGGAAATAACAAGCAAGGCACAACTCATTATTAATGATGATGATCACACTGGTGATGATAATTAAAACAGCAAGTATTTGAATGCTCACTATGTGCCAGGTGCTACTTTAATTGCTTTATGTATATTATCTCATTTACTCTTCCCAACTTTCCTGTGAGACGGGTACTTCTATCCACTCCACTTGACAGATGAGACACTGAAAGGTTAAACAATGTACCCCATGTCAAGAAAATTGATAAATGATGGGACCAGAATAGAAGTCCAGTTATTCCGATACCTGATCTGTGTTTTTAGCCACTACACTGTGTACTACGTCCCAGTAGCCCGGGAAGTAATAATCTGTGACCTTAGCTAAAATATGTTGCACATCTGCTTCATACCAAGTAGACTACCGATGAGGGAGATGATAATATTCATCCATCATTTGGCAGGTTAGGAAATGGAAGCAGAGTGGCTTGGTAAGCTACCCAGGGTGTCAGGTGACCAACCATGCTAGAAAGCAGTAGAGGATGGAATCAAATCCAAGTAGTCACTCAACTCTGCCAACTCCCTATATGACATTTTGGTCTTAACCTCAAATGTGGACAGATTCAGCACCTGCCTGGGCTGTGAGAGCCAACAGCATTCATAGTCCAGCTGCCTCAACCCTGTAACATCAACCACCACAGGTGCCTGAGGGTTTCTCTCATCCCCTCCCCCACGCCCGCGGCTACTCTCTACACCACCCTAGTCCTTCCAGCCCTTGTGCAGAAGAGACTGATTTTCCTCCTAAACATAAATCATGCAGCAGTGAGTACCCTGGCCAGATCTGAGTTCTACAAAGGCAGCTCGGGCTTTTTCTCTTTTCATGTATTTTGCACAACAGAGAGCCATGGGGGCAGGCAAATCCCCATTGCCTAGAAGCTGCAACAGGAGTTTTACAGAGCTCATCTAATTAAGAAAAGGGTAGATTTTTCAGGGTCTGAAAAAATCCCTTTGGTCTGAAATAGATCCATTTTATTGATCCATTTTATTAGCTGGGAAAAAAAAAGCTTCTTAAAATGAGGCATTAAATAAAGGCAGTGATTGAATTTTATCACCCTAATTAGAGAATAAAAGTGAATCTGATAATAGATTTTTAAATGATACTACCCTTCACACATAATAAATTTCTCTGATTTTTTTTTCCCCTCACATATACATTCAGATCTCTGTATAACCTACTTTAAAGCAAATGCTTTCTCAATGTGAATGTTACAATATATCTGGTCAGATGTAAATCTAAAGTATGTTCTAGCATTAGGACACAGGCAGGACCAAAGTCAGGATTCTAAGGACAATAAGGGGAAGGGCAAAATTAACAAAAGCAAATTAAGATTCAGAGATCTAGAAGGTCAATGAGTGTAACCGAGCAGGACCTTGAGGGGCCTTCCAGGGTCAGACCCCTCCCCCATATCTTCTGCTGTAGCTCCTCTCTGAAGTACCCAGATCATAGTATATCATGTATATTTCCTGAGCTTTTCAGATGCTAAAAACCACCACAAAAGGGAAGAAATTAACTACTTGATGATATTAACTACTTGATGAGATCACTTGGCCCCCAGACCTAGTGTTGACTACCCTGTTACCTCAACGTCAACTAATCAGAGAATTGTACACAAGCTGATCACGTACCCTGCGTCCTGCCTCCCTTACACGGCCTTTAAGTATATGCTGAAACCCTTCAAAGAGTTCAGAGTTTTCTTGGGCATGAGCCACCGTGTCCTCCTTGCTCAGACCCGCAATAAACCTTTCTCTGGTATTTGTTTGTTGGGCCTCATGGTGCATCGGGCACATGAACTTGCATTTGGCAATATGAGGGAAAAACAGCCAGGTCCCCATAGCCTGAATTCTAGGTCTCATGGGGGGGAAAATACCAGTAATCAGGTTATCAACTTGAGCTTGAGACTGGGATAGGGTTTCATTGCCCCAGACATCTTTTACACACACACACACACACACACACAGATCAGCCAGGAAATGGTCTCAATATACGAGTGGAACTGGACTTGAGAGGCTCAGAAAAGTGGCAGCAGCTGGCGATGGAAAGAGTGAGAAATCAATAGCTATAGATGGGTCCTGATAAACATCAAAAAGCCCTTTATTAAGGCAGCGTTGTCCTCCATCATGAATATGCATGGACTGGGCTGGTAGGCAGCCAATGGTGTGAATGGCTCTTTCAACAGGGACCTAATGTCATTCTGGAGTCACTGAGCCAGGGATGGCACACAGGAACGCTGCTGTCAACAGCACCTGCTCTAGACTCTTCTGTCTTGTCACTACACACTTCAGATGGTGGCCTTCAAAAGGCCAGACTGCATTAAGCACGTCTCATACAATGCGGAATGCTTTCTCTCTGAAGCCCCTGATTGAAGAGAAAATGTTACTTTTGTGCCCCTACAAAGAAATCTTGTATCATTTCAAGGAATGGACAATAGACCACTTGGCGCCACACTGGTGGCCTTGGAATATCCTTTCAGGAGACTGGACCGGCCCAGTGAGTGTGAGCTAAAATCGCGATGGTCACTCTACTAGGAATGTTGCAGTTCTGAGGTACAACTCTCTTTGTACTGTGGTCTGGCTATATCCCACTTTTGTAGTATCCCCTGCAGGAGATGCGCTAGAAACTCTACTGACTTGACACCTGGAAGGAGGGGGAAGGTGGAGAGACTACTTAAGGGGAATATGGGGGTGGGATTTCCTTTCAGCGTGACGGACATGGCTTGGAACTGAGTAAGAGGTAATGGCTGTGCAACACTGTAAATGTATCACTGAAGCATACACTTCAAAAAAATTGTTTTGTGAATTTCACCTCAATTTAGAAGGAAAAAAAAAAGATGTCTTACATGAAATAAACCCTTATTTGATACCTGCTTTGTGCCAGGTATTTTGCTAGGTTCTGGCTGCACAGATAATCGCAGTTCCTGTTTGTGAAATCCTTACAAGACTCCAGGAAGCATTCAAAGCACTGCGCGTGTATCAGCTAATTTCTTCATAGCAGCAACCCTCACAGGAATGTACTGTTGTTCCATTTTACAGATGCGGTAACTGAGCAATAGGGAGGCCAAGGAACTTGCTCAAGATATCATAATCAGTAAGTGGTTGAGCCAGGATTTCGACCCAACCTGCTTGGCTTCAGAAACTGTGCAATTTTTTAATTTTTTATTTATTTATATTCAATTATTTTTTATTTTTGGCCAGAGTGGGGGAGGTAATTAGGTTTATTTCTTTTTAGAGGTCCTGGGGATTGAACCCAGGACCTTGTGTATGCTAAGCATGCGCTCTACCACTGAGCTATACCTTCCCTCAGAGACTATGCATTTTAAGAACTGTGCTACATGGCCTCAGATGCAGACACTGGCCTCAAGAAGGTCACAGTCAATTGATGGCGAGTACCTACAGGAAAGGTACCTAAAGGTACCTGAGTAAGGGCAGAGATCAGGGAAGGAGCCAGGAGGAAAGAGCACGGGAGGTGAATCAGAAGTGACTCATCAGAATTAAGCACATGAAGAGTGTTTTCGATAGACGGGGAGCTCCTGATATTATAAGCACTTGGGCATTACTTGAGTATGAAGAGTAAATTGAGGAGTGGCAGGCTTCGGAGCTGGACAGAACAAGGGGATGGCTCAGGGAGGTTTTCTACTTTATCTTGGAGGCAGAGGAGTACTATAGATGTGTTTTATGCAGGCGTGACACACAGTTATGTTTTACAAATATCATTCTGGTGACTCCCTGGTAGTTGGAATGCAGATGGCCAAGACTGCAGGTGTGGGGGTGGGGGCAGGGAGATCTGTGAGGAAACGGTTTTACTAATCCCAGAAATAAGCAAAGATGGGCTAAACTAGAGAAATGGTAACTGGCATCAAGAAGAATGGACAGAGTGAATAAATATTTAGTCATTCTGATCAGCGAGACTCATCATCTCTGAAACTCAGATCTGCAAGAAAGATCAAAAGCAAACCATTTCCCTTGATAAGTGTCACTTCTCTATTGCTCTTTAAGAAATGTTAAACATCATAATTCCCTAACCAAATTCAGGAACAGTTAGTCTGTTCATTTTCAAGTTATCCACTGAAATTCTAAATGCAAAAGGTCTTTGTAAAGCAGCATTCAGGAATACCAAGTTTCTTTGGGAAAGAAACATCCAGATTTGGTGCATACACAGAATTCATGCATTCCCAGAGACCTGAGAAGAGAATGGTTTGAAATGGAGAGAAGAAATTAACGATGCAGCATGTGGTTGTCTGGATTGCTTTGTCATCCTAACGGCACATGGTTGGTTTCAAGATAGCAGGAATTAAAACATCATGCCAGGAGAGTTAGAGTCCACTGGGAAACGATCTTGGCATCAGAAAGAAGATACCGAAAGTAGGAAAAAAAATCGATTTTTTATTACATTAACAAGTGGTGAATTGTTAATCACTTGCCAAAAAAATAAGTTTCTCATCTCAAATCCCTTTTCTTTGGCAAATATCTAGCCCTTTTACACTCAAACACCCTTTAATCCTCGCAATGTGCCTGACTATTTTGAGGCCACAGAAAGAGGTTTATTATAGTCTCCCAGCTTCCTTGATCTATAGCAGCACCAAGGACTTGAGATGTATTCAAATGAGCGTGAGCAGATTGGGAGAATGAGAGAAGGAAGGGTGTATAAAGAGGCAACAGCAAGAATCCCAGAGGCTGGAGGCCCACCAGCTCGGAGAGGTACTGACTCCAGGAAAGGATACAAAGGCTCCTTTGGATGAGTAAGGTGGTGGCTTTGAACACATGGTAAACGTACTTGGTCAACAGCAGGACCATCTCTCTCACACACTTTCTACCTCTATGCTGTCCTTATCTAAAAAATACTTCTCTGAAAGTAGAATTACTTGTATGGGGTGGGGCCATCAAAGCTAGAGAAGTTGCCAAATGACTCCCAAGCTCCCTTCACCCCACCTCACCCCACAAAACAGACATGGTTTTCTTTTTATATTCTTCAGGAGCTGGTGGATACCAGCAGACATGGTTCCATGTGAATCTTGAAATGCGAGTTCAATTTTGATCAGTACCACATTGGCCCAATGGTTTCCCTGGGAAAGGCAGAGAGCAGCAGATTCTTTGAAGTCTAAGGAAGGTCTGACGTCATGATGAAAATGAGATGACGGGGTGGAGAGCAGTCTGTCTATACATTCAGGCGCATTGTCCAGAAAGCATGACACCATGCACAGAGAAGATGCTAACATTTGTCATCTCTCAGCGCTTCATTCTGGGGTAGAATTGATGGTCTAAGTCTCTGACCTCATCCAGGCTACAGAAACCTCTGTAGTCCCAAAGCAGGCTGCCTCTGACAGGGGTGGCCGGAGGGCACAGCAGAAAACAGATAACCACTGATCTCTGAGAAGCATTCACTTGCCCTGCTTCCCGGCACTGCTTTTCTGCACCTTCAGATTCAGACTCCACAGCACGACTACCTAACGAGATCCACAGTAACTTCCAGAAGTGACTAGTTTCCATCTATCAATCCATGTGATCTGTGTCAACTCCCACCCACTCAGCTGGGTTCCAGGGCTGTTGCAGCCTTATCCTTATTACCAACCACCTCCCTGAAATCCAAGGGTGGGTTTTTGAGGGACCAGAGAGATCATCTATTAGAACTCTGGCACCCCCCGATGATAAGCCCACAGATAGACCCTGTCCAACAGGAAGAATCCACAAGAAGAGAACCAAGGCAGGTTTTCCCTCCGCTGCACCAGAGCATACGCTTTTGTTCCCAGCCCCAACTTAAAGTGGCAACCTGAGGAGAAGAATCCTGCACTCATCCAGCTAATCATGCTGTGGATTTGGATCTGTAAGTCAAATCAAACTGCATCTGCTAAAAACACCTCCATTGAGAAAGAATTTAATATTAGCCCCTGTGAGAAGCATTCATCATCCCAAGAAATGGTCGGCCCCAAATTGGAGTGAATGTGATTTTTGAAAATGTGCAAAAAGGCTCAAAAAGGAAATATGAAGTCGTTAGTATTTTGATACCAAAAGGCAGATGATGGTGAGGCTTCTCAGGGCAAGATGGGTCATTTAATGTGCAGAGGAGTGGGATTCATTGTGCAGAGATGTGATCATCACAGCTGAACTGGAAGAGACCTACAGCTGGGCCAGGAAAATGATGCACTGAAGGCTGAGGGACCCCTGAGTGAAACAGCATCTAAGAAAGAAAATGACATCCCTGGAGGAGAAACCTACTTACACCCCTTCCAGTTCATGGCTTCCAGATTTAATGTTCAAATAGCAACGAAACCTCATTTGGGGAAGCATTGTGTTTGGGGGACTTTTAGGGAATTGGGGCTGCCTGAGAGTGCTATTTTATTACAGCTCACGACATCAATATTTTCAAAATCTTCCACTGTATTTACTCTCCTTTAAAACACAAGAGTCCTCTCCTCCCCCCCTTCTCCTAAGTGATTTGGTAATAGTTGTTTGCAATATCCAAAAGATGCCGCTATCATCGGTGAAATTGCTGGCGCTCTTTGCTTTGCTGATTCAGCAGATGTGCTTAAGATCTATAAAAATATAATGATCTTCTGTAAATAGTCAGGGATGGCAGTTCCAAGAGAAATAAAAATAAAGGTATAATCATTAATCATTTTCATATGCATTACTTGGCGGGGGTTGGAAATGAGCTGATAAATTACCACGGGCAAAACGCTATGCTGAGAAACTAAATACCTGTTATCCTGTTATATCTGAAAGAAATGTTTGCATTACCAGTGTCCCAGGGCTCCTCCCTAATAAAAAGAGGATACCACATGAGGAAGCCCCCAAGTGATTCACTGCTGAGACAGCTGACAATTCATTTTATGAGGAATGTAAGGGGACATTTGGCTAAGGACATGAGCTTCCTTGGCATCTAAGGCCAGGTTTGCCAATCAAGAGTTTGTCTACTTTACCAGCTTGAACCAGCTCTATAAGAAACATGATCAAAATCTTGATTTTTAAAAAATGCTGCTGTTTCTGGATGATTTTTCTCTGTCCTTAGCATTGGTAGCCCCAGCACAAAGGCTCAACCTAAGTATGTGAGCCTCCATTTTCACCAAGCGCTAATGATAAAATCTTCAGCATTTCCTCACGGTGAAAATCATTTCTAAGCATCTTTCTTATTAAAGACGTATGAATGGAGAGTGAAATTGCCAGCGCTGATGGATGTGAATGCCTCAATAGAGGACTCACTTCCACTGTCACATGTAAGTAGAGAAATCCCATCTTGTGCAGCTTTTTCATGAGAGAAAGAGATTGATTTTGTTTTCTACCCCCACTCAAGTCACACAGGCAGAGACCCATGAGACTGCAAGTCAGGCACTAGCAACTCTGATTTTAAAAGCATAGCTAATTGCACTTAGAGGTGTGTGGCACTGAGGCTGTGGCAGCTGGGGTATCAGAGCTGTCACTGCCTGAAAATATTACACCTCATGATGGCCTCAATCTTTTGGTCATAAATCAGAGGAGGAGAGTATTTTAGTGTGCATGTGAATTACTCACCAAATTAGAAAAAAAAAATACCCCAAATTTTTGGCAATAACATCAAGAAAATGTCACCTAGCCAAAATATCAGACGAAGCTGTAGAAAACAATGTTAATTTGGATCATCACGTGCTACAGTCATTATGCAAGAATGTACACCACACAATCAAGAATAACATCTGATTTAAGGTTTTTGCACAATTCAAATTAGCTCCATTATTGGGTTCAGATAAACAATACTAAAACCATGAAAATGAAATTTTAAAGAGGAGAATTTGTAATCATTCCAGCTTTAGGAGAAATTACCCCCATATTAAGGACTTTATCAGCCTCTGACCCCATAAGGTATCAGAGGACATGGTTCTCATCCTTGCCTAGGGGTTGCAGACACCTTGTCTCGCCCTGAAGGAGATAAAGCACTGAAGCTACCAATGGCTGAGCAGGGCCAGCAGTGGGATTCAGAAATTCTGTCACACCCTGGAGGAAAACGGTTTTCTTCACTTCATTAGGAAAAAAGTCTCCATGAAATGAGGAAGGGAGGAAATTAGGAGAATTCTCAGGAGAGAAAAATTAATGTAAACCTGGTATGTTTTGACTCTCTCCTCATCGTTCTAAATGTCTTTTCATTGTCAAGATATTCGTTGTCTTTGGATGAAGAGATAAAAATGTATGTCTCCTTTTTAGCAGTGCAGCCTGGAATTTTTAAAGCTTATATCCTGCCTAGAATACACAAAGAAACCAAGAATCCTTTCTTTGCTTCACTGTCTCTTCCTACAACACTTGGATTAGAAATTTTAATTTAAAAAGAGGGTCGGGGGGGGGGTATAGCTCAGTAGTAGAGCATGTACTTAACATGCACCAGGTCCTGGGTTCAATCCCTAGTACCTCCATCTAAATAAATTAAATTTAAATAAATAAATAAATAAAAATCTAATTACCACCACTCAAAAAAATTAATTAAAAAATTTTTAATTGTTAATAACACTTTTTTAATTTTTAAAAAGAGGGTCAGGGATTTGTGTACCCCACCCCAAACTAAACCTCATTGGATTTTTTTGTTTGTTTTCTTTTGTTTTTCTTGTAGACCTTTCCAAACAGGCCATCTGCATCTGGCTGCATCACAGAGAAGATTCTATAGTCAGGGCGTTTGTGGCTGAGTAACTATTGTCTGGGTACAAGTATCTCCCAGGTAACATTAACCCTTTCATACCGCTAAATCAATCTTGTTGGTCTTCCTGACTGCTCTATCTTCCAAGAGATATTCACTTGGACCCTAGATATGACCTTTACTGCCAGGTTGTCTGCAGTAAAGATCATGCTTCCTAAAATGAGTTTGGTTTTTTTTTTTTAATTGTAGTATAGTCGGTTACAATGTGTCAATTTCTGGTGTACAGCATAATGTTTCAGTCATACATATACACATTTACATTCGTTTTCATATTCTTTTTCATTATAGGTTACTACAAGATAGTGAATATAGTTCCCTATGCTATACAGAAGAAATTTGGTTTTTATCTATTTTATATAGTAGTTAATATTTGCAAATCTCAAACTCCCAATTTATCCCTGCCCACCCCCTAAAATGAATTCTTTTGTGAGAAACTGCTCTCGCCTCAATTGCCTGTATGTTTTACACAGATTTTTTTTTTAACCAAGTCTACAAAATCAGACATGTGTTGAGGGGGGCACAAATGGATATCCACATACAAAAAAAACATGAATTTAGACCCTTCCTTCACACTACGTATAAAACTTAATTCAAAATGGATGAAAGATCTATATAGCCGAGCCAAAACTATAAAATTCTTAAGAAAACAAAGAAGTAAATATTCATGACCTTGGATTTGGCAACATTTCCTTAGATAGGACACCAAGAACGCAAGCAACGAGAAAGAAAATAGAGAAATTTGATTCCTTCCAAATTAAGAGTGTTGTGCATCATATGACAACCGTTACGAAAAGACAACCAAGAGAATGGGAGAAAATATTTGCAAATCACATCTAGTTTTAAGTGACATATTAGTATAGAGAACCATTACAGCTTAATGATAAATATCACAGCTAAAAGTGGGTAAAATATCTGAATAGACATTTCTCCAAAGAAGGCATACAAACAGCCGATAAGCACATGAAAAGATACTCAACATCATTAGTCATCAGAGAAATGTACATCAAAACCACTATAACACTTCACACCCAACAGAATGGCTAAAATCTAAAAGACAAAAATAAATGTTGGTGAGGATATGGAGACATTGGACCCCACATACATTGCTGTACCATTTTACATTTCTATCAGCATCAGTAGAAAACACTTTGGCAGTCTCTCAAGAAATTAAACATAGAGTTACCATATGACCCAACAATTCCACTCCTAGGAATACACCCAAGAGAAATGAAAATATATGTCCACACAAAAACTTGTACTGGAATGTTCGTAGCAGCACTATCCACAATAGCCAAAAGGTGGAAACAACTCGAATGTCCATTAACTGATGAATGTGCTCTGGAATTAGATGGTGGTAATGGTTATGTAATTTAACTGTATACTTTAAATGGATGAATTGTATAATATGTGAATTACATACCAATAAAGCTTGTACACACACACACACACTTTTTCCAGGTCAGAAACACTTGCCTCTGTGGTAGAACTCAAATGTCTTACATAGAAATGTTTTATGATATGACAATAAAATATTCTTTTGGGCTTAATGCCATTATTGAATACAAAGAGTCAGTGAGAGCAGGGTGGAAGGTAAGAGAAGAGTGTGAAGGAGAAGAAAGGAAAGAGGGATTAAAGTCATTGTCTAGCCTCTCTACTTTTACTACCTTCCAAAGCGAGTTATTTCTTCCTGATATATATGCTCTTCTTTAACTGTATGAGAATTATACTTTCCTTTCCCCTACAAAAATGAAACATAAGGTGGGATGATAAACAGTGCCTCAAAAATCACTGCTTCTGAATGGCATGGTCTCCTTTTCACCCACGATCACTCCACGACCTCCAGCTCTCTACCTCTCCATAATCTCCATTACCTTCTCAACTGAGCCCTTTAGGACAGAGAACAGCATTTACTCAGGGTGCTTTCTTGGGGGCCCTGACAGGCATCCATTGCTGGAAACGAAGAGAAACTCCCTCCCAGGTGGGAGTGCCAGAAGAAAAACGATGCCCTCTCCACTCCTTCACAACTGTGAAAAAAACCAAGATTATTTTCTCCGCGCCCACCCAGATATACGTACTCTCCCACCCTAATCTTTGCGGACAGGTTGACCTTTACGGATTACATCCAATGAGCTCCCTTGCCCTTTGACTTCCTGTTCAGTACGGCCAATGGGAAGCCCCACAGGAGATGTGGCCCCCTGCCAGGGAGTGGGGTAGCAGTGACTGTGTTCCTCTCCCGTCAGGCGGCCCTCTCCTGCAGTTAGAGCTCTGGTGGAGTTCCAGCAGCCATTCCCTCCCCCAAGTCCCTCCAGGACCAGAAGTGCCAGCAGCTCCTGGGGGATGTTTCACCATCCCTTACTCGTGTCCATTAACCCTGCCCACACAGCTGTAATAAGGCCCCTTGTCCAATTCTCTTCAATCACCCCTTTTGAATGTATCACCTGCTTCCTGCCGGGACCCTGAAGGATGCAGGCAGGAGCTTTTCCTTCGTGTGGGTTGAAAGTAGTCAGTCAAGTCAGAGTGATGGCAGGAAAGGGAGGTGGAAGAGCTTTGTATACATTTCTCACAATTTTCTTTTCTCCAGCAATTCCATCATACCAAGCTGTCGCAGCTGAAACCTGTAGGTTGCTTAGAGCAAGGCAGCCCAGGTCACTTAGGCCATTTTAGTAGTTGGTTCCTTGTTATTTTAAAGAAAGACCAAATGATGCCCTTTTTAACAGCTGTGGTTAAATGCTCCTACAGAATAAAAGCCACCTCAACCTGAAGATGGCTGTTCGCAGAAGCGGAATGCCCACTTCAGCTGTAGCTAATCGCTGCTGTTAGGGAACAACTACACAACTGCTAAGGCGGGGACCTCTCTGCTGTCTTCGCATGATTCACTGTATGAATTTAGCCTGCACTCTTTCTTAACACACAAAAATATAGGTTCTTGTGCCACACGTCCCTAAACTCGTCTTTCAAGCCAACAGTTTGTTCCAGTATCTATTTTGGTCTCAAACTTGCAACTTGGATTTTTAGGAATCTGTTTATTGTGTGATTTTATTAGTGTACCTTAGCAATACTACTCCAGGCATAATAATGTTCCATTAATTAGATTTCCCCTTGCCTTGTGCTTGTTTAGAAAACCTTCCACAGAAGTTATACATAACCAGCATACTTAAACAGGAGGATTTAAACCAAGAAATTGCATGACTCACCATTACATTTTAGAACTTTTTCTCACCTCTAAAAATGCAATCAGGCCTTCATTTTGCAAATTAGTTCTCCCCACACTTAATGTTATAAAAAGAGCAGGAATGTGACAGCAAAAGTCGATATTTACGCCTTCTCTCCCTAAGAAGACATGCTATAGAAGAGAAGGTTTTGCAGGCCTATCTGACACTTCCATTCATCTGGCTCCCAAGTAAGCCCTAAACTTACCCCCTTCCCTTTAACCTGCTACACCTACTCCCTCATTGTCCTTGCCCATTTCTCTTATTCTATCAGAATGTAACCTAGGCTTCCACTGAATCTGAAAGACAATTTTAGTGCGCAGGCCCTTTTAGTCCATCACAAACATCATGTAGTCCACAGAGCTTGTCTTCAAAGCCTCCAAACTGCTCATCAGTCACCCCTCCTCCATCTGCCGCTCAAGTACCCCATGTGTTCACCTGCTTAGGTGTTTTCTACTGCTCACACGGAAGAGGGCCAATAAACCACTGTCAGAGGTCACAAGTCATCTTCCAAGACAATCATTTCATTTTAAAAAATGCAAGAAAAGGGCCATATTTAACTAAAAGAATTGTGACTGGTAGAATTTCAAGCATCTACAAGAGATTATTTCTGTAGAAAGGACCAGTGTTTTTTGTTTCCAATGTTGTTTCGGTTTTGGTTTTAAGCATTCTTAGAAATATTTTTATGACACATGTTCTTAAATACTTCTCTACATGCTTTGCAGAATGGGTATAACTTCCATTCACTGGTGTAACACTATTCTCAAGGCAGCATGTAAGTAGGGTTCTTAGAAACATCTATAAGTGCTCTTTTTGTTAATTGAAATATATTTGACATATAACATCATGTAAATTTAAGATGTACAACATGTTAATTTGATATACTTATATACTGTAATATCATTGCCAGTGTAGCGATAGCATCTTTATCATATCACATTATCATCGTTTCTTTTTAGTGGTTGGGACCATTGAAGGTCTAGTCTCTTAACTAGTTTGATGATTATAATACAGTATCTTCACCTGTATCGACTATACTGGGCATTCTTGCACCAGCATGTGGGTGATGCTCACTTGGCTTATTGCTTAGTGGGCTGCATTAGAAGCAGAGAGGAAGAGAAAAGAGGCATAGAGGATGATTCACCTAATCATTTCCTAACACCCTTTAAATTCAATTCACTTCCAAGAAAAATATAAAAGTGATTTTTTTTCCCATTAAAGTTTTTTAAATGTCAGTTCTTGCGTTCCAAATAATCAGTCACGGAAGCCATTGTCTCAGTTATATTAGTGAATGCCGAATTATTATAAGAAACACTATTCAAAAAGAGAATATGAAATATTAATCCAAACCAGAAAAAAAAATTTTTGTTTTTCCTTGACAAAAACTACTAGCGTTGGAGAACAAACAACATAGGTCTCTTTACTATCAACAAATAAATTATTCATGTTCAGAAACATAATCAGAGAGAAACAAAAGGCACTCATACACAAAGCTGTCATGTACAACACATTCTGCTATGAGCCGTAGCTGGTGCAAAGGTTTCCTTCTAAGGTCGTCCCACAGTAATGCTTGACTTCTCCTTTTCCCTTAGCATCTGTTTCTCTTACACCAATGACTGGAATCTACCCCAGCCTTTTTTTTTTTTTTTTGACTTAAAAATGTTCTTACCATTCTTCTTAGGACAATAATCCTTAAACAATATGCTGTATCATTAAAAGGGCTACTTGTTGACTCAAGAATCAGCAAAGGTTAGGTAAAAATACATATTTTTATTTTCGCTCCCATAGTAACAGGTCCAAGCAGGCTGATGGGACAAAATGAGAGAAATTCAAACATTTCAGGCATCTCAGTAAATGCAAATGATCTAAATGTTCCAGTCAAAAAGCAAAAATTGTCAGACTGGGAAAACAATTAAAAAATTTCAACTCTGTGCTGTTATCAAGAACCACATGTAAAACAAAGGAATCTAGAGGGGAAGGGTATAGCTCAGTGGTAAAGCATGTGCTTAGCATGCACGAGGTCCTGGAGTCAATCCCCAGTATCACCATTAAAAAATTTGATAAATAATAATTAAATAAAGCCTAATTACCTCTCCTCCCCCCCCCAAAAACATAGGAATTTAAAAAGGGTGAGAATAAGAAGATGAAAAAGACATACCAGGCAAATTCTATACAAAATTAAGAGGTTCTGGCTATATAAATATCACCCCAAACTATAAGGCAAAAAACATTCAGAGACATAAAGATGACCAATCCCTGTAGAACAGATAAACGAGGTTATACTGTGTAGCACAGGGAAATATATACAAGATCCTGTGGTAGCTCACAGCGAAAAAAAATGTGACAATGAATGTATGTATGTTCACGTATAACTGAAAAATTGTGCTCTACACTGGAATCCCTCCAGTTTCTTTTGTTTGAGAAATGCTCTCAGGGTGAATGCTCCTTACAGCTTTGCTTACTTTTCTAGGTTCAGGCTTTTTTTTTTTTTTTTTTTTTTTTTTTTTGCCTAAGAAATACTTTATTTTTGCTAGTCATTGATAAAGTTAAGGTGATTTTCACAATATATTTTGTACAGGATTTATTTGTTCTTTATAGAGTTGATCTAAGTGCCTAATCTACAATAATACTCTAAACAAAAGTGTGTATTTTTTTCATACACTTAAATCAATTTAATTTGAAGAGCAGTGTTTAGTCTGAAATCATGTCTTTAATGCTTTTTTTTTTTCCAGTTCATGTTATAATATCCTTTCTGTAAAGAAAGGACAGGGATAAGTAAAGAGTTGTTTCTTTGAGAGCTGGCAATCCATGTTGGTTCCCCACTGCCCTCATTTTTTAAATAAAATTTCACAAGTCTTACAAACCCAAAGGTCCACAAACCACTGCCTTAGAAGATGACCAGTTGTAGGGGACTAGGTTTGAGGGGCAGGGTACTTTTTGGACGTAGTCACGGAAAGTAGTGGCATGAGGGTGTTAGACAGCTGACTCCACGTCCCACGAGCATTCAGGAACCTTTTTGTTTAATCCCCACCCTGAAGCCAGCATCAGATAATTAAATACACATGTTTCTGATATGTTAACTCACTGCTCATCACGCTGACTCTGCCAAAAGGTGGGACAGCCAAGCAAATTCTACCTTTTGTTTATATGAAAATGAAAGTTAAGAGTACTTTTCTGAACCGAGCACTCAGGCTTTATAAATAAACAACAGATAAACCTCAAGTTTTCTAATTTGAGGGCAAGTTAGATTTTCTTTATTGACATTCTCCTTAGGCCTGTGTTATTCTTTATTAATGAAATGAAGCAACCAACAACAAGATGACCCAAAATGGGCTTTTCCCCTTCATGCTAAATACCTTTGGGATGCCAAGTGATGTAGTATCAGAAATGTTTCTGCTGTGAATACTTCAGCTTAGTCAAAAAAGAGAACATAATAGATGATTATGGAGGAGTTTGAATTAATGTCAAGTATGATGGGATTTTCCACAGTAAACAGACTAATGAAAATTTGGTTGGTTTGACTCAAAAATCAGTGTCAAGAAAATAACTTTTTACGGTACCACAATTAAAAACAATTTACTGGGGACCGACCATGGATGAATTCCACGAAGAAATCTTTGAACCAAGTATTTAAAAGGAAGATATTTATTTGTGGCACACTGACAGCAATTAGTTCAGATGATGTAGCCTGGCTAATAACCTACATACATATCACGTGTGCTTTCATTAAATGTTTTTAAGCTAGAAGTATTAACTGGAGTCTCTCTCTCTTTCCCCTCCCTCTCCCCTCCAAGTTTCTTGTCTTTATTTTATGGTTTACTTTTTTTCAAAATTCCTCCATTAGAACTATTACCAGGATGGTAAAATAAAAATAGGTATTTTTTTCTTTGACTTTTATTGATTCTTGAGTCAACAAGTAGCCCATTTGATGACATCTCATATTAATTCAACTATTATTGTCCAAATAATGATAAAGGCCTTTTTATCTTTTAAAAAAATGGGCTAGTGTCTAGACTCTAGCCATTAGAATTAAAAAAAAAAAAAAAAAAAAAAAACCCAAAACCAAAAAAGACACTAAGAGGAAGTTAAGTATTATTCCAGGGAAAAGCTTTCTTAGAAGGAAACCTTTGTATCAGCTGTCACTGACAGCTTCATTAATTTTTCTCAAACTACTAGTGGTTTTGGTGACATCAAAATCAAAATCAACATTTTATTTTTTGTGAACCTTGGTACACTGATTCCAAAATGTGTAAGGCCCTACAAAATGGCCAAAAGTAGCCAAGACACACTTGATGAAAATGAACAAACTGAGGAAATTTCCCTACCAGCTATCAAGACCTATCATAGAGGTATAGGAATTAAGATCTGGGTAAACAGGGTGCAGGGATAAGCAGATAGATCAATGGAACACAATTACAAGCCCAGAAACAGACTTGTGCATACATGGGCCCATGACATATGACAATGGTGTTGTTGCAGATCAGTGACGAGGTGGATGGGCTTTTTAAAACTGGTACTAGAACAAAGGGTTATTATCCACTTGGGGAAAAAACACAACCTGAATCTTTACTCAAACCACAAACAAAAAACATAAGTTCCCAGTGGATTAAATACCTAAATATAAAGGCAAAAATCACTGAATAATTATTATGCAACAAAGGAGACTATTTTCAACACTTTCAAATAAGGAAGGGCTTCTTAAAACACAAAGTACAAGTCATACAGTCAGGAAAAGACTGACTGATTTGACTACATTAAAATTAAGAATTTCTATTCATCAAAAGATCATAAAGCAATTTGTAAAAACAAGCTACAATGTGAAAGATGATATTTACAACACATAACAGTATGTGTGTGTGAAAAAGAAACACTATGTGTGTATATATATGCATGTATGCCTAAAAACAAATATGAAACAAACCACCTACCTTGCAGAAAAGAAAATGGGCAAAAGGCTTGAATAGACTTAGAAAAGAGGGGAAAACTTAATGAAAATCTCATTAGTAATCAGGATAATACAAAATAAAGCCCTAATTATATCCCCACAAATAGCTACCAAATTGGCAAAAAAATTAAAGACCAACAAAATACCAACTCCTAGTGAATATGTGATGCTTTGGAATTTCTCAGATACCATAGGAAACTCTAGATCTATTAGAAAACAGATTGGCATTACCAAGTTGAACATGGCCATATTCTTTAACTCAGCAATTCTGCTCCTAGGTAAATACCCGAGAAAACCCTCACACATATGTAGTAAGAGCCAAGAAAAACGATGTCTATAATAGTATTTGCTTGTAATGTAGAAACAGCTGGAAAAAAATCAAGTATCTATAAATAATAGATTGGGTAAATGAACTGTGGCGTATTCCCACACAACAATAGAAGCAAACTACAACAACATGCGTTAACAAAGATAAAATCAATGTAGTGTTGAGTCAAAGACACAAGTCAAAGGAGCCTACATGGAGTATGACTGCATTCATATAAAGCTTAAAAAAAAAAAAGCCCAACAATATACATATTTAGGAATACATATCCAGTTGCTACAATGATGAAAGAAAGCAAGGAATGCTCATCACAAGTCAGTAGAGTGGTTTCCTCTGAGACAGAAGGAGAGATGAAGATGCTGTTGGGGAGGGGCTCACCAGGGTAGTCCTAAGTTACTGACAATATTCTACTTCATCTAGGACATTTTTTTTTTTACTTTTGAAGCTATACTTATGTTTTATGATATATACATAGTACTTCAAAGTCAAAACATAGTGAATATATATGTGTATAACTGAATCAATATGCTGTACACCAGATACTAACATTGTATATCAACTATACCTCAATTTAAAAAAAGAAAAACAAACAAACAAAAAGGATATATTTGAACATTAGATCTATGTGGATAAATCTCACCCTCCGCCTCCCTCCGCCCCCTACAAAAAACTCACTATAAGTTAATCTTAGTTTTGGGGGGGGGTTCAATATTTGTGAAGATTGGTGCTGTCTGTGATCAAGTCTTTACCAATCAGCCTTTGGGAGTCATTGTTTTGTAATTCCTGTCCTTAGACTCCTTAATGCCAATCTGTGTACATAAAAAGGATTAGACTGAACGTTTCACAAACTCACTCTCCTAGAGAGGGACTTGGACAACTTCATTATGGTCACGTCCACCTTCCTTTGAAGGCAGAACATAAGGCTGAACAAGAAGGAACAAGAGTGACATTAATCCCTGACAGGGGCACCCTCTCCCTGCAAACCCCTAACCTCATCCAGGAAACCCTGAGTTCTCTCTGTAAAAAGACTCCAAAAGCAAAGTCAGCATAACTCCCTAGCACAGCCCCATCCTGTTGCATCAAACACCTCACCTCTTCTCACTTCTTTTGTTTCCCTGGTAACAACCAGCCTTGGCTTCCTGACTACTTGGCTGCCTGTTCATCATCTATCTGTTTCATTTTATGATTCAAAACACTTCAAATTGGGCTGCTGGCTCCAGGACAGAATTTGGACTTGATCTCTGCCCATGTTCCTGCTTTGGCCACTGATCCAACTCCTTCCTTTCACTGTCTTGGCCATTTTGATCCACCCCTGTTAGCATCAGCTGGCATTTGCCTTGCTTCTTTCCAGAATCTTGCCAACCCAATTCCCAGGCATAAGTCCATGATCTTCCACCATTACATCCACCTCAAATCCACCCACAGCTGTAAGTATCCCTTTCTTCCTGACTCTGCTGCAAACAGCAACTTTAATAACTCCCTGCATCACCACCAATTTGACACCTCTGAAGATTGCCTTTCTTACCACACCCTTGAAAGACCCTTATGAGTGAGGTGTCTCAGGAGTTCAAAATGCCCCTTTGTCCAAGAGCACAGCTGTATATATGCCATGCTGTCCTAACCAGTGCTATAGAGTTGAAGTGGGGCTGGCTAAGGCCTAAAGACCAGAGAGGACCACAGGGCATATACTTGGGAAAGTCCACATGAGTGGACCTTGTCATCAAGGTATGAAGCTGTGGGCTAAGTGGATGCTTTGACAGGAGGGGACATAACAATATTATAGTGAATAGCAGCTACTAAGATATTAGGATTGGGCAGGTTCAACATGGGCAGCAGAACATGTAAGAAGTTCAAGAAACTTCTTCCATCTCTTCTAACTTGTTCTGCCTGGTTAATTTCTATCCTTATCTTTCAAACCTCAGATTGACCATCATCTCTCTCTGTAAAGTCCCTGCACCACTGGATTAGCGGACCCTACTATGTGTACCAATACATAACATCCTCTGCTCACTTTTCTAATACATGATAATATATTGCACTGTATTACAATTGTCTGTTTACTTTTTCTGTTTCTCTTGTTAGAAAGATAAGCTCCATCAGGACCAGGCAGCATGTGGCAGAGTATCTGACCCATGGAAAATAGCATAATTGTAAATATAACCATCTGAATAAATGAATGAATCCTTTAAAAAGCTGGAATGGGGAGTTGGGAAGGAAGGCAGGGACTCTCAATTTTAAGAGAAACTAGGGAAACAGGATATGAGCCCAGAGGCTGGAGTATAAAGGAGGGATTAGTTACCAGCCGTCTCCAGCACAAAGTCAGAGAATGGTTAGCAACCAGGCTGATGATGTTGAGTCTCCAAGCTTCTGATCTAAGTCTGCTCAAATGCATAAAAGAGTGTTGGTGCCAAATCCTAGCAAACAGCTGAATCTTTAGGTGACTCAGCCACAGGAACAGGGGTCCACAGTGGTCCCTAGGAGATCTCAGCAGATAGTCAGTTAAGGTCTTCCAGAGTCACTGGTGCAAACCAAAGCCCCTAGGCTGCTCAGCAAAATAAACTCATTCCACACTACACAGAGTTAAGGGGGGTTCAAATCGTTTTTAAAAGCACGAAAAGAATAAATTACAAAGTAATTAACTGACCTTCTTCACTCTACTTCTGGCTTTCTCACGACTTCCAGGGAGACAGCATTGATACATATTTCTTCCCCTCAAGTTAAGGCAGCTTCTCTGCCCCTTATTGTGCCCCCTCCCAAGGCAGTTTGAAAGAATCCTCACTAAATCCTTATAGTGTTTATTCCCAGCCTCAGAAATTAAGGGCACCTAGAAATAATCATGATTTTTCTTCAAATGCTCCCCATAGTGGACTAGGTTAGGACAAATACTGGTTTATATTTACTACATATTAGGAATCTATAATCTTTTCCCGATGAGAAATAGCTTTTGATTTATCTTTGGTCTTAGGAAAGCACTGTCTGCCCACTAGGTATACAAAAAATGTACATAATGGAGAACCATCCAGGAAATGTGTAGAAGTACAAGAACATCCAAAGCTCCAAGGTCACCTGGTAAGTAGATCCACTGCTTGGAGTTTTCCACTAAGTAATTGTTGAAGTAATAAGACTTAAAGTTGATTTAAAATAAGTACCCTTCTAGAGTCATGGAGTATCTCTGGAAGGAGACACAAAAATACTGGTAACATAAATCACTTCCGAGGACAATATTAAGGAGGCTGGACAATGGGAGTCAAAGGAGAATTTTCTTTGTATGCCTATTCGTACCTTTTGAAATGTGTTGTATACATGTAATAATTTTTTTAATCAATTCTTTTTTGTAGGGAAAGGTAATTAGGTTTATTCATTTATTTTAACGGAAGCACTGGGGATTGAATTCAGGACCTTGTGCATGTTAAGCACCACTCTGCCACTGAGCTATACCCTCTCTGCCTTACAATACTTTTTAAATTAAGCAAAATTTAATTTTAAATGAAGCAAGCATCCTCCCCATGTTTTGGCTCTACTTTGCAGTTAAGTGCACCCTTCCTTGGGCAACTCCCATGGCACGTTAGTACAGATAGATGCCCTGACCCTTCGCATGTGGGTGGATATTTTAAAGGAGGACCTACGGCCAAATCCGGATCTCTATTTGATTATTAACAGATACACTACAGGCTACAGTGAAGCTGGAGGAGAGGGCAAAATAGCTGCTGCTTTTCAGCAAAGTGGATATGGATCAGATTTGATCCCTTCAATGGGCTGATGTCAATGTCAGGGTTCCACCAGTATGTTCATCTTAGTTAACCGGAAAGAACATTGACCAGACTTGAGCTTAAATTAGTGAAAAGGTCAGAGTTATTTGGATTGCTTACTGAAGAGGATAGTGCAAATGCCTCAGGGATAAACTCTAAGTCTCTAAGATTCAGGAGGGCAGAGGCCATGCCTGTCTTTATTCGCCTTATCCCCAGTGCCTAGCATAGTGGCTGGCAGTTAGAAGTCATTCAATGAGTAGCTGTTGAAAGAATTAAGGATATACAACAGGTAGAAAATATGCCCCCCTCATTTGTCAAAGGAGTTAATTGACTTGTCTAAAGTCATACAGCTTAAAATTGCCAGATCTCAGACTAGAACAAAGTCTCTTAACTCCTCATCCACTCATCTTTCCATTATACAAAGCTTTGGCTAGACCAGCAACAGAAGAATAAGGACCCAAACTATTATCTCAAAAACTGTTCATTGGTACTTTCATATGGTTTAATCTAGAAAATGGATTTTGCAATACAACCGAGAACAAAGAGGATTCAAATATACAATTTCATTTAAATCTTTGTATTAACATTGGACAGATTACAAATAAAGGAAAGTCTCTTCTAAATATACTGTTGAACAAATGTATTTTCAGCTAACAGCCACCCTAACAGATATCTCAGTGTGGTTTTGATTTGCATTTCCTGACCATTAGTGATGTTGAGCAACTTTTAATATACATACTGACCATTCGTATATCTTCTTTAGAGAAATGTCTATTCAGGTCTTTGCCCAATTTTTAATTGGATTGTTTTGCTTTTGAGTTGTACAAGTTTCTTATACTGTTTGAATATTCACCCCTTATCAGGTATATAGTTTGTAAATATCTTCTCTCAACATATAGGCTGCCTTTTCATTTTGTTGATGGTTTCTCTTGCCATCAGAAGCTTTTTTGTTTGATGTAGTCCTACTTGTTTATTTTTGCTTTTGTTGCTTTGCCTTTTGTGTCATATCCAAAAAAAAAAAAAAATCATTGCCAAACATTGTCAAGGAATGTTTCCCCTATGTTTTCTTCTACAAGTTTTTTGGCTTCAGGTCTTACATTCAAGTCTATAAGCTATATTGAGCTGATTTTTATGCATGGCGCAAGATAAGGATCCATTTTCTTATTATTCACTGCATTATTTTGTATGCAGATATCCAGTATTCCCAACATCACTGATTTAAGAGACTATCCTTTCCCCATTGTGTATTCTTGGTGCCCTTGTAGAAAATTAGTTGACTGTATATGTGTGGGTTTATTTCCAGGCTCTCAATTCTGTTTCATTGGTCTATGTGTCTACTTGTATGGCAATACCATACTGTTTTGATTATTATAGCTTTGTGATATAGTTTGAGATCAGAAGCGTGATACCTCCAGCTTTGTTCTTAGAATTTCTTTGTCTATTTGGAATCTTTTGAGATTCCATACAAATTTTAGAATTACTGTTTCCATTTCTGTGAAAAATACCATTGTTGTAGGTAAAAGGGAATCCTTGCACATGGTTGATGAGAAATTAACTTGGAATAACCATTAAGGAAAACAGCAGGGAGGTTTCTCAAAAAAGTAAAATTAGAATTAACCTATGATCCAACAATCCCTCTTTTGGGTATATGCCCAAAGAAAATGAAATCAGTACATTGAAGAGATATGTGCACTCCCATGTTCATTGCAGCATTATTCACAACAGCCAAGATGTGAAAACAACCTAAATGTCTGTTAACAGATGAATGGATAAAGAAATGACAGATATATTCAGCCTTTAAAAAGGGAGATCCTGTCATTTGCAATAATACAAATGAAGCAGGAGGACATTACGCTAAGTGAAATAAACCAGAAGAGGCACGCGCGCACACACGCGCACACACACACACACACACACAAACCTGCATGGTCTCACTCATATGTAGAATCTGGAAAAAGTTTAATATGTAGATGCAGAAGAGTAGAATAGTGGTTATCATAGGTGGGGAGATGGGGCAAATGGGATGATGTTGATCAAAAGGTACAAAGTTACAGTTATATAGCATGAATAAATCTAGAGGTCTAATGTACAGTGCGATGAGCTATAGTTAATAATACTGTACTGAACACAGAAAATTTGCTGAGAGCACCACAAAAAAAGGTAGTAACTGTGAGATGGTATGTTAATTAGCTTGACTGTAGTAATCATTTCACCTTGTATATGCATATCAAATCACATTGAATGCCTTAAATATATACAATTATTTTATTTTTAAAAAGTGTATACCAATCCTCACTATTGCAATAATGTGAAATTGTCTTAATAAACATATTTTGTTACCAAAAAAATATACCTTTGGCTAACATAAATAGGAAAAATTAGTTTTTTTGTGAACCAACATAAAACAGAAAATATGTTTGGGAAAGTCACTTTATAAATGGGAAGCTACAAACCAATAACTGAAACAGCTCAGTTTTTTGGACTTTCAAAATTAGCCCTCAGAGACCAGGCCTTGGATCAAAGAAGAGTCATCAACAAAATTGCATCCTCCTTCCAGTGGCACTACCCAGGCCCTGCTCCCCACCTCTCCCCTCCCCCCACAGCAGAGCCAGAACACTCCTCATACTGGATGTCCTCTCTCCCTCCCTTTTCCAAACTAAAGCCTATTATCAGCTGGCTGATAAAATTATACATCCTTTCTCATGCTAAATTCATGCTAAAATTTAGAAACACATAATTGGTGGTGGGAGTCTTTTCACAACATACGCAGATATCAAAACCAGGTTGTATACTTTAAATGTATTATAATTGTACTTGTCAATTATACTTAGAAGAAGCCAAAAAAAAATAAAAAGTTTTTAATTTAAAAATGGAATGAAGAAACACAAAAAGAGCTAGTCTACAATGTCAGGCTTTAGGTTAATTCACCAAAAATCAATCACCCAAAGCCAATTTCTCTAAAATTCATTACACTGAATAATCAATTCATCAACGCTTGTTAGCTCCAGTTGGAACTCAGAGCTACCCAACCCCTCTGTCTGCCAGCCCTCCTGGCTGCCCCACAGAGCATGCGTAGGGGTGTGTGTGTGTGTGTGTGTGTGTGTGTGTGTGTGTGTGTGTGAGCACACGGGTGTTGAGGTTGGTACTCAGGTCACCATTAGCAAGTCTTGCCTGCTCCACCTCCTGGGGCAGAACAGGACACTTGAAAGCTCAGCCATGGGATACACCCTCCCCTGCCAACTCTCACCCATCACCCAACTCTAGCTGCAGTAAAACCACTGCTGCAAATATCAGCAAACCTGATATTTCAGGAAGAAAAAAAAAACTCTCAGAAAAGAAGCCTCCAAAATTAGTAAGTCAATCCTGTGTAGAAATTTTTAATGGTCAGCAATTCCTGATCTCCTTTCCAAAAGAGACCTAGCTACTCTGCAGTTAGGAAGGACTATGTGATGAGTTCTGGCTAATGAAACATGAAAGGAAATTACATGTATTACTTCCAGTCTGAAACAATCAAAAGTCCTGAGTGAGTCTCCAGTGTCTTCCCTTACCCTGGCATGTGTTCCAAACCATGCAGCTACAAGATGGCAGAATCTCCATCAGCCTGGGTACATCCTCCATCAGCTTGGGCCCCCAAGTATCCGAGCTTTCTCACAAATCTCAAATTACAGTGGTATCAACCATATATTGGAAACAAACCTTGGGTATTTTAAGACACTGAGGTTTTGAGGTTAGTTACTGCAATATAGCCTAGCCCCTTTTGACTAATATACATTCCATAGAGCACAAATTATTTTTAAAAATTAAGTAGTTAATTGAAACACATCTTTAGCAAATCAATAAACAATTTCAGAGCAAGGAAGGCGATGCTACTATGTGAAACCGGCAGAATCCCCCTATTTCTCCCTCCCCAACTCCTTACTGGCTGCAAGATGGCTACAGTGAAGCACAAAAGAGCTTCAAAAAAGTCAGTTGGTGACTTGGCCAATTAATCCTTAAGCAATTATTGTTCTCGGTGAACTGATTTTCAGTGACTTGACTTTCAGTTACTTGGTTGGCTTCTGGAATATGAGGCCCCTGCTGCAGGCTGGTGGATGGCGTTCCTTTTTTTGCAGGGAAAACCTCAAAGCATACGACAAAAGCAGCCCCTATTTCATCCAGGGAACAAAGTTGATCCCCCTCTTACTCACTCTGAATTTCATCTTTCCTAAGCATATTTTCTTGCTTTTGTCCAGTAAGTCTGGTAACTTCTCCAGAGGTCCTAGAAGGCCCTTTGATCAAGAGTTTCTGAAAAGACAAGCCCAACTTCTAGAAGTCTGTTTGCCAGTGACTTGAAGCTTAACTCAGAAGCTCAGGCTCTTACTCCTCAAGTTTAGACTAATCTCCCATGTGTCTCTTAACAAATAAATGACTTCTGGAATAGTATGGTATGATTCAGAGGAAGACTTACTGGTGATCAGCACTTAGCACCTAGTGAAATGTTGAGTGAAAAGACGTTACAACATTCAACTGCCCAGTAGAAAGACTGGTATTTCCCTTTTTAGACCCCTACTTTCCTTTTCTATCTTTAAAACTGAAGGTTCTTTGAATCATCCAGAGGCAAGATTTCAAAGCTCTAACAAATAAGTGTTTTTCTTAGCAGCATCTAAATAAATTTTTCTTTACAAATATGTACATCCTCCCCCACCACACACATACATCTTGTAACTGTCCCAGTGAGATCATTATGGATAGAGCTGATCTGGATGACACTTGGTACCTTAATCTGGAATCTGAGATGCCACATTCAAGGAAGCCTTGAGTCCATGAAATCCGATGTTGAGAGTTCTCAGATGGGTCCTAACCCTACTGTGCTTGTTTTAATAAAAATATTACTGATTCATAGCAACAACCCTCCAGTCAGCCCAGTTCTCTAGCAATGGCTCCAGGAACCAGTCTGTAGATTTATAACTGTCCTTACAGGCTTCTACCAATATAAGATGATTGGTATTATCCATTTATTCAATAGGTATTTATTAAGTGACTAATATTCAGTAGACAGTTACAAGACAAAATAAGGCATAGTTATCATGAAATCATCCAGGAATTTTATGACACCCCCCCCACCGCCTTGACTTTGCACAATTAGGCCCAGTTCATAGAAATTATTTACAAATACTTTTTCTTCACAGCAAGTAGCAAGCAGTCTCTAAGGTTACTTTCCATGGTACAGAGTTGTTCTGGTTTGCCTGTCCTAAAAGAACCAGTTCTAAATGGTCCCCCCTTGATAAAGTAGACAGACCCTGTGCTCACCATCTGCACAGCCATCTTTGGGCCTGGGATACTAGTAGTTTCCTCTTAAGGTTGGGGACTAGGGAGCTAATATAAGGGTAGAAGAACTTCAAAGTCTGGACAACAATGGAGGCATGCCTGAAGTACAGGTAGAATGAGCTGGCGAAGGCAAGTACTTACTCTTGTGTGATCTGGTCCCAGCCAACCTCTCCACCTAGTATTACCCCATTCTCCTTTCCATTCCTGACAGAACAGTTACACTCCTTTGTCCTCAGAGCCTTCACACATGCCTTTCTTCTACAGAAACGTGTTTCACCCCTATTCAACTGGCCAACTTCTATTTATGATGAAGGTTCTAGGGAAGCCTTCCATAACCCAGCCACCCCCTCCCATCATTCCCCATTAGGTTCTTGTATCCTCTATTCTCATAAAAATAAATTTATTTATTTATTTATTTATTTATTTATTTATTTATTTGCACCTACCACATCTCTGTATCCTCCCTCGATGCCAAATAAAGTGCCTGGCAAACTGTAAGTACTCAGATATTTGTTGAATGAATTAGTGGACAAGTGAATGGATGGATGGAAGGATGGATGAATGAATGATCAATCCCTGGCTCCAGCTCTCCAGGACTGATCGATCGATCGATCTGTGTGTGTGTGTTTGTGTGTGTGTGTCACCTGAAACACAGGCCCCATGAGACCATGAAGAGAATGGAGTCCAGGAAAAGCAGTATAGCGAGTATTATGTGTACCTGGCAGGCTACGGCTCAGTGTTGAGTTTTGGTACCTCAGGAGTTCTTGTCAGGGTTTGGTCAGGTTTCCCTAGCTACACCCAGCAGTGCGTCACCACATGGTTGTCCAGAATTGGTTCTGCCTCAGTAAGAGCCCACTTGCTCTTTGTCCCATTCCGGTTCCCTAGTAGGACATACAACACAACAGCTCTCTTCCTTTCACAAGTAGGAAAACTTGGTCAGGAGGCACAAATTACAGTGGTGGGAGTGGGAACTGTTCACTCTTGGGAGTCTAACTGAATTTCAGAGAAATAATTTGCATAATATTCAGTGATTTGCATATAGATGGACCAGGAAGTTCTGGGAGACCCTTCTTTACTTCTCCTCCCTCCCATCTCAACCCCTTCCAGCCTGAGGTCACACAGGAGAGCAGGGGTCAGTCACAGAGCCCCTGCTGGGTAGCCCTCACCTCCAGCTGCTGGGAAGAAAAGATGCCAAGATGTTTAACAATGCTCCTTTGTCACATTAATGATATGTAATTTTAACTCAAAGATTTACTGCTTCTAAGAGTCAGATTATGAAATATTGTTGGCACTTGCTCAGCTTAGGTATTTTGGGGTGGGCTGCCACTGGGCAATAATGAAATCATTCGAAAAGCTAATCTGAAAGATTCTGCCAGCTCCATGGTGGCAGCACCTCGCCCAGTTCATCTTTTGGTTACAGCAAGCCTTTGGTCGCTACAGTGAAACGGATGCTATTATATCCCTCAGCACACTTCTGCAACTGTCAGCCTGGCCCTGGAATACCATAAAGGCCCTCTGACAGTCTCTAAAACTCTGGAGCATAACAGGATTAGTTACCATATCCTGATAAAAGTAAGTTCTAAAAATCACCAGGAAGTTCCCCCCAACAGAAGTAGGAAGCAAAGGATCCACATTCCAGGCAACAAGGGGAAGGTTGGTCAGGAACTGAGCACAAAGTAAAACCAGACAGATGGGGAAAAGGCCCCTGATACATTTCAAAGTCCTACCAAATGGGGCCAATTCTAGGATCTTAAGGGTTAAGGGTGAAGGGTGAAGGCTAAACCTTCATGTGGGCTGAAATATGTCCACAGGTAGACCAAGAGGCAGACCAGGGAGACCAAAACAGGGACTTAAACCTGTAGGAGCCAGGATATAGAGGAAGGAACCTGGGGTCACCAGCCTGCTATATTCAAAAACCTGCCAAATGAGTTAAATCAAGTTGATGGTACCACCTGCTAGCAAGAAAGAGATCTGGGTAACATTGTCTCAAATAGTCCTAAGACACCATCAGATTCCTACCCAGTAGTTGTTCAAACTTTGACATCTGAAAGGCCAAGAAAAACTAAAAGGGTCACCTATTAGAATGGCCAAAATCCATAACACTGACGATAGTAAATGCTGATGAGGATGTGGGGCAATAGGAACTCCCATCTGCTGCTAGGGGGATCGCAAAATGACACAGCTACTTTGGAAGACAGGCTGGTGGTTTCTTACAAAAGTAAACACAGTCTTACAGTATTATCCAGCAATCATGTTCCCTGATATTAACCCAAAGGAGCTGAAAACATGTCCACACAAAAACCTGCACATGCATATTTACTTACAATATATTTATAATTATTGATAATTGCCCAAAACTGGAAACAACCAAAATGTCCATCAATACGTGCATGGACAAATAAATCATGGTACATCGAAACAATGGAATATTTTTCAGCCCTGAAAAGAAATGAGTTAACCCATGTATTCAGATTACTAGACTGAGTTTAATTCTTACCCCAATATGACAGTTTCTTATAAAGGGCTATGTACTATATATGACTGCCAACTCAAGAATGTCACTCGCCACCCCATTCTACAAAAATTAAGTCATTAGCCACAGCAGTCGCTGACCTTTAGGGTGTGGATCAAGAATGAGGCACTCTATTCTCTGGGAAAACTGGCAGAACGGGTCTTCAGATATTTTCAGGAGAAAGTTTTATGAACTCCCATTCTTGCATCGCCCCATACTTGGAAAAGCACTAAAACTATTAACATATCTGTTCCTCATGAGTAGCAGCAACCACCTACTGAGATGTGTGCTTGATTACATGTACCCTTCACCAAAATCACATATATATATACTGACCTCTCCCCCTTACCTCTTCGGAACAGTACCTCAGAACTACCTCAAAGGACATCTCCCAGGCTGCAGTTCTCAGGAAGTCTCCAAGTAAACCTGAAACTCACAAGGAGACTCTATTTCTAGTCACTGTTCTTAAATCAAATGCTAAATTATCTGGAGTAAGTCATTTAGCCTCTGCTTTTCCATTTTCTCCTCTGTAGCCTGATGATGATGATGATGATGACGACGACGACGACGACGACGACAACGACGATATCAGCTATCACTTGTTAAACACCAACAAGCCAGGCAGTATTCTCAGGACTGTAGATATGCATCATCCCCAACCTCAGAACAGCCCTCACGAGAAGGCATCATCATACTCACTTTGCAGAAGTAGAAACTAAGACTCCCCACAAGGTCTTCATTTATCCAAGGTGACCCCCTAAGAGTGGGATTCAAACCAGGTCTTTCTGACTCCAAAGCCGGGGCTTCTTTTTTCCCCTCTATTATTCCACATTACCTCCCATTAGATAAATAAGCCAGAGGACCTCTCAGGTCCCTTCCGAGTCTGACATTCCAGGATTTTATGACCCCAGTCATTATTGTGGCTAGGCTTACCAAATATGTAATTAACTGCACAGTCCTCACAGCTCTGCCCCTTTCCTTTACCGTGACATTCTTAATCTCTTTGTAAAAGATTGCTCACATTTTCAAAGACCTTGAACATTAATTCTTAGCAAAGTGAGCTCAAATACTTTTGATTCTTACAAAAACCTTAGCCCTTTCATTGAATAAGGAGATAGGTGAAGCAATTGTTCTGGAACAGAGTCCTGGCTTGAGAAATTTTTAAACACCTGGGAACCGAGTCTATGATCACTACAAATGCCTTTTTTCCCCATTAGAAACTGCTGGAATTTGGGGCTGCCTCTGAGTGGAGAGGCGCTGACATGAAAAGAAGCTCCCAGGGGGGAGGGTATAGCTCAGTGGTAGAGCACATGCCTAGCATGCAAGAGGTCATGGGTTCAATCCCCAGTACCTCCATTTTAATAAACAAACAAACCTAACTACCTCCCTTCTTCAAAAAAAAAAAATAATTAAAAACAAGAAAAGAAGCTCCCAGCCTACAAGTGTGCACACTCTTCTACAAAGGTACACCAACAGAGACTCAGTCCCTTGGTCTTAGAAAAGTTTAAGAAGTCCCTATTAAAATGGTAAAACACTACAGAAGGATAAAACCTTAAACCCGGAGGTGGGTGGGAAGCAGAATTAGTTGCTTCCCAGGTAAGATAAGCCCGCCATGGGGGTGGGAGCCATCGAAATTCCTGAAGGGGGTAAGGAAGGGCTCCTCCAGGAGGTGGGGGGTGGGGAGTGGGAAGGTGTCAGAATCAGCTTAGCTGACTTCTAATTTTGCTGCATATAAATCGTGCTCGTGGAAACTGAAAAGCCTGATAAATGAGGAAAAGAGAACATAAAGCAGCATTTAAAATGGGAAAAACAATGGTCAGAAATTAGAGACTTCTTAACTTTCATACCTAGAAAAATCCTGGCACCAAAGCAGATAATCAATTGACAAAGATTTTGAGATACACAGGGCAATCTATCAACCTGACAATGAGGAATATGATGTCAGACAAACCTAATCTCCTGCTGTGACAGAGTAACAAGCCAAGCAGCTTGGAGGAAGTAACAAATGTGGTACACATGTGCTGGGCCTTTACATCCTGTCCCCAGGGCAAGGGCAACAAGGTCCTGACATAGCTCGCCCATAGTGGGACCAGGAACTGAGCCAGGGCCAGACCCCAAGCACAGGGGCTGCAACCGCATGGTCAATTCAAGCCTAGCACAAATGGTATCTGTCATTCAAGTTCTGTTACCCGTTGTTCAAGATTTGAGCCAGTCCTTACATAAACTTTGAAGGGCTTGCATAGGAATTCTACCTCAGCTTTCACTACAGGTGCTGGAAGGAATCTACTATTTGCTAACTGTAATTGAACTAACTGCCTGTCAACCAAGGAATAATAAAATAATAAAAGAGATATCTTAAGTCAGAGGTTAAATAAAAAGCTAAACTATTTATAAGCAAAAACTATAATCTAAGAAATTAGTAAATGAAACTGGAATTAAGAAACACCAATTAGCACAAATCCAAATACAGGAAGTCTTTATCTGTTAATGGTTTTTGCACTGACTTATAACCAAACTCGCAAAGATAGATTTTTCAAACCCCAGCCCTGCTAGACACTGTCAGTCGATTAACTGCTCCTTTCCCTGTCACCCTCTTGACAGACTGACAGGCTTTCCAAGGTCAGTTATGTATAAAGCTGCTTGATTTTCCCTTCAACATGTTTTAAGAATTCTTAAAATTTCACCAAGGTAAAAGATAGTCCTTTCAGTTATATCCAGCTGTCTGACCAGAGTGCACCCTACAGTATCTTGCTTTATTTCCAGTCTCATCTCAGATCCCTCTGAGACTGCATCTGAGGGAGAATCAGGTAGGGGGTGTTATGGGCTGCATTGTGTTGCCAAGTTCATACACAGAAGCCCTAACCTGCAATGTGACTGTAACCGCAAATGAGGCCTTTAAAAAGGTAACTAAGATAAAAAGGTCATAATGGCAGAGCTGTATTTCAATCTCACTAGTGTCCTTATAAGAGAAGTATCAGGGACGTGTATGCATGAGAAAGGTGTCATCACATGAGATGTCACATGGAGAAGGTGACGTCACAGTGAAAAGATGGCCAAGGAGAAAAACCTCAAGGAAACCAACCCTACTGACCCATTGATCTTGGACTTCACGCCTCCAGAATTGTGAGAAAAATAATTTCTGTAGTTGAAGCCACCAGTCTGTGGTATTTTGATGTGGCATCTGGAGCTGACTAAGATGGGTGGGAAGAGTATATGCGGAAAGAGGTAGGCCAAGCTAGATTCAAAGTGGCCACTTGTTATCTGTACAATGTTAGACAAATCACTGCAAATTCCTGGGTCTCGGTTTCCCTACCTGTAAAATGGGTATAAGAATATCCTCTGGTGGTACTGGTGATGTGAACATTAGCAGAATATGTATGTATACTGAGAGTCATGAGGGGCCTCAATAAATGGGATTTTTTTTTTAAATCAGTAGCTTCAAATATGTTTGTGTAGATTCTGATTATTTTTAGCCAAGTTAAAGTTTTAGTGGCTTAACTAAACCAGAAAAGCTTATTTAAAAATTTCGCCTTTAAAACTCACATATCCTCTTGTCCTGAAGTTGCCGTATTTTCTTTCCCAAGCTCCTTTCAAACTGCTCTGTCACACAGAAAGCTTCCTAAAGTGTCACATGCACTCACTTAAAAAAAAAAAAAAAAAAAACCTCAGTTAATTCTCCCTTTTAACTGACTCCTTTTAAAAGTTCGTCTCTCAGAATTAAATCTGCATCTTCAGGTCAGAGTTATGCTCACTTTGCAGAAGCACTGAACACCATCAGAACTGTCATCTCTCTCCAAAGCCTTTATCACAGCCTCCCTTGCTCATCACAGTCAGAATCCGACTACACCTCCCACCAAGGCGGTGCATTCTAAACCAGCACGTTGGCACGGGGCCAATCTGACTTCCCATCAACAGACAGCATAGTGGCAGAGATATGTAATAAATGTAATTCAAACATTTGCAGTACAAATCAGACAAGATTGATTTGCTGTTGTTCTCTTTAATCAGAGCAAACGCTTGCTTGCTTTAGAAATGCATGGGCAAAAAAAATATGCAATAAAAACAAAAGTATATAAACACAGATTCTCAGAATTTAAAGACTAAACACAACTCACACTCGTAATCAAGGACAAGCACGTCTATCAGATGAGGTTCCACGTGCACTGCTCTTGCCCTAGATAACTGTTAAAGCAGGTTTTTCCTTGGAGAAGGTCATTTGTGGCCATGAGAAAATGAAAATATTTGAATTTCCAAACACTAGCAAAACATCAGATAAACCTCAGTTCAAATCCCATCTGGGCTTCTTAAAACCTGTGTAAGTTGCAGACTGTAGGTGCTTTATTTCTCTTCATAAGGGGAATTAAGACAAACAAAATTTTAATGTTCTGATATCAAAAATCAAGTCCTAGAGTTTTACTCATTATCCTCAATAATGTTAGAGATGAAGCCCTCATTCCAGGATTTGCGCATTTTGCTTCATGATGCAGATATTAGCGTTTACTCTTCAAAGAGCTGGACTAAATGGTTGAACACATGGGTAACCAATGCTTTTATTTCAATAGCAAGTTATCACCCTGTGCCCAGCGTGTGACGGGTGTGCATATTTATAGACCTATGAGGCACAGAAAGAGGATACTGGCTCTTTCTTTATATGGTCCCTGAAGTCACTTATCCTTTGTGGATAAGCAGAGGTGGCAAGAAGGTGACAGTTGCAGTAAAGACTTCTGGATGAGCTTAAGTTGCCAGGTCAGGATCAGAAACAGGAGATGGCAGAGTAAAGTGACAAATGAAGGCCAAAAATAGAAGCCAGAGTCATTTGGCCAGGCCAAGCCAGAGACAGTGACAGGAGAGTGGGGAGAGGCTCTCAGCCCTTCTGAGCTGGCAAACGCGGAAAAGCGGCGCGCAAACACCTAACGCAGAATCTGAACTGCTTCTAGCACTGATGCCCTTCCCTTGGTTGGGCACTGGTCCTGAATTATTTGAATCCTAACTATTACTTTCTGTGTCTTCCAATTAATGAAGTGCATCTGAGATTACTGGCCATGGACTTCGAATCAAAGAGACAACAGAGTAGAACAGGGTGATTTGTTTTAAGCCTTAGAATAGACTCCACAAGCATTCATTCCATTTTGCAAAAGGATGCACAGGAGTGAGACTCTTGGTTGAGCCAGTTCTTAATGAGGGCCACCTGAAATCAGGACTCATTTTCCAATTTTATACAATCAAAGCATCCAGCTTTGAACATACTGAAACAACTACAGTGATAATAATAAATCATGTAGACTCCATTTCATTCTTAGATGTTCTTTAACGTACATAGGATGAGTGTTGAAATAGGGTGCATGAGACAAGTTCCAAAATACGTGTGGCCCTGAAATGAACTGTATGGCACTACTGGTGGACCCCAGAATAGTGGGATGCTTTTGAAAATGAAGACTTTCTGATCCCACTCCTAGGGATTCTAATTCATTAGGTCTGGATCAGGAATCTCCATATTCACCAGGCACCCCAGGTGGATGCAAATGGTCTATGGACCATACTTTGGAAAATACTGAGCATGTGCACACACAAAAAAGAAAGACATTTCTCATTTCAAACAAACCCTCTGAGTCTTTCTGCTGAATGTGGATTTTAAACGGAAACACAAACTGGACTTGGCTTGCGCCACTGGTCTTGGGATGACATCAGATGTTAAACTAAGGACATTTGACACCAGGTTTGCAGGGCCGTGGACAAACTGCAACATCCCTACCAACTCGTGGCCTTTGGTTCTCTTGCAGATTCTAATCCACTGAAAGCCTAGTCAAGACATATTTGGGGTCAGAAAAATACAAGCAAATGATTTGTGCGGTTCTAGCATCAGCATTTCACCTGCAGCTGCAGCCAGGCATCTGCCTCCACCTTAAGTTGAATACTGAATATCAAAACTATTTAGAATTTTTTTTAAACTGAAAATTCTCCTCTTTTAGGCCCCCAACTAAAACCTACTTCATCATTCATTTAGTTGAGTGCCTACCATGTACCAAGCTATTGAAATACAAAGCAATGATAATAGTACATAACAATTATTTAGCATTTATTCAGTTCCAAATGCCATGCTAAGCTCTCTCTATGTATTCTCTTGTCTGCACAACAGTCCTACATGGGCACTATTATTCCAACTTTCAGGTCAGAAAGGCAAAGAAACATGTCCAGGACCACACAGTAAGAGGCAGAACTAGGCTCTCACCGCTGGTCAGAGAACACGTGCTGAACCACTTCACTGTCAATTATCAAGTGGCCCCAGGCCAACAGCATTGTTAACACTACCTGGTAACTTCTTAGATTCCAGTTCTCGGGCCCCACCCCAGATGCATGAGTCAAAACTCTAAGGGTGGGGCCAGTCTGTGTAACAAGCCCTCCAGGTGCTTCTCGTGAGCAGTACCTGAGAAGTACTGAATTAGAGAATTGGCCATGGAACCTCATGAGTCTTAGAAACTGATTCCAGGTCTTAATCAACCCCGGCTGCTTCACATTTGAGACGTATAACCTCCAAGCCCAGTGGAGCCCAAAGTCTTTAGTGGTCCACATCTTTATTTGAAAGGACACTTTATTCCACAAGTGCAATCAGAACTAACATTCCTCTTGCTAACAAGTCAAACTATTATCCAGGCATCCATTTGTTCATTCATTCTGCAAGTTATTTAAGAATCTGTCACGTGTCTGGCACTGGTTCTGCATACTAAGAATACATAAAAGGGACATAATGACAACCCCATACTGGAAACTGCACAGCACATGGGACTGGACTTTGTGATGTGGCGGAAGCACTGACCACTTCAAAGTCTATAACTAGATACAAGTGATGCCTACATCAGTTGAAAGGACTCAGGTAATGAGCCCTATAAGGAGTATTGACAGATGACCACAGCACACTGCTCTTTTAATCATGGGTCCCAACAGAGGTGTGCCCGGAACATGAGACAAAAATCACCCAAGGACTAAGATTCACTTCTATATTCCCCAGCCAAGTGTCAGCCACAGCCAACTGCCAGATGGCATTTCTGACACTTTCCACATGGGATAGACAAAAAGTGCTGTAATAGCCGATTTTACTTTAAGGTTCTTCACTAAAGGGCTGACACCTGAGAAGACCTTACCTTTTAGAAACATCCCAGAAAGGACCTTTGAAAGTTTGATGATCTACAGCCCCAATTCTAGAATGTAAGCTCCATGATGAGAGGGCTGTTGGTCTTAATTTTGTACCCTGATATAGTTCAAGGACCAAAAACAGTGCCTGGTACGTAATTGATGCTCAGTAATATTTGTGGTGAATTATTCTAGTCTGTCCTTACTTCATGTCATCTCGTAACAGCTACTGTTTTCAATAAAGGTGATTTGTCAAACTTATTAGCTACACATCACTTCATTTTTATACCTTTGTGAGGCTTTTCGCTTATATAAATTTCTCCCCCTCCCCCTATCCCTGCCAAACCTGTGGTTAGATCATCTAACCAAGCTTTGTAAGGTTTTTTTGCTTATATAAATTTCTCTCCCCCCGACCCCCTCTTACCCCCCACCCCTCTACCCCCCTGCCAAACCCATGGTTAGATCATCTAACCAAGCTTTGGTTTGAGAAATGCGGTCATCCCACTTAAAACACACACCCGCTGAATCTTGACCAATAAGCCAAGGCTTTGGAAAAAATAAGCCGCTTAAAAGCACACAAGCCAGATACTGTTTCTAAGTCTCTAGAAAGTCTTTCCAACTGGAGCAGCGCTGATTTTCTGGCTACAAGCCAGGCAGGCTGCGAACACAGGGCATGCCCTCCCTGGCCAGCCTCCGGAAAGACCAGGCTGACCCAAGAAAGGCTTTGGCGCTTGTTCCCTTTTTGGCGGCGGCGGCTACCACGGATACTCACGGCTAGAAAGCAATGGGCAGAATGTCAGACGCCTGGGCTCAGGGTACCAACTCAGGGCAGGAGCTGAGGGGCTGGCGGCGGAGAGGCAGAGAGAGACAAGGGTTCGGCCGCACGTCCCGGCCAGAGAGGAAGGAGGTCCTCCTCCGAACTGCTGGCCCCTGGGTAGGTCCAGCCAACCACTCCCCAGAGCTCGACTGAGTTGTTTTATCCTAAAGCACCTGGCAGGGCCCTCCCAGGGCCGAGCCCAGACATTAACAGATTGAATTCACCTGGGTGGGATTTTCACACGATGACTCTTTGATACAGTGGAGAGGACGGTGAGTTAAGCTTCCGGCTCCACATTGGAAGGTGGAGGAGTAATCAGTCTACAGAGCCGTGCGGGGGGGTGGTGCTCGTCAGCCCACTGATTAACCAGACACCCCCAAACACACATCCCCCCACACCTCCTGGTGAATGAGGGGGGAAGTGAACCTCTGTAACTTGACTTTCTAAATATGCAAAAGAATGTGTGCAGCATCATGCTTCCGGAAGTACTTCCGAGGAACTGCAAGCTCTCCACATCGCTACTTTCCTAGGCAGCGTGTGGATTTGGCTGGCTGGGGCTGGCTCTCCGGAGATCTTCAGATTATCGGTATTCTTCCAAAATGTCTAAGACTTTTTGAGTTCACAATCCATATGTTTCTCTCTCTCCAGAATACATGCTTAGCTGGAATTTTCAGTAGATCGGGTGTATTCGTTTGCTAGGTCTGTGGTGACAAAGTACCCCAAACTGGGTGGTTTGCACAACAGAAATGTATTGTCTCCCGGTTCTAAGAACTAGAAGTCTGAGATGAAGGAGTCAGCAGGGTTGGTTCCCTCTGAGAGCAGTGAGAGGAAATCTGCTCCTTGCTTCTCTCCTAGCTTCTGGTGCTCTGCTGACAATCTTTGGTGTGCCTTGGTTTGTAGAAAATGGACCCCTAATCATCTCCCCTGTATGTGTCTGTCTCCAGATTTCCCCTTCTCAGAAGGGCACCCACCAGTCACACTGGACAGGGGCCCACCCTTCGCAAGCATGACTTCATCTTAATTAATTACACTTACAATGACCCTATTTCCAAATAAGGTCACATTGTGAGGTACTGAGGGTTAGGACTTCAACATATGAATTCTGGAAGGACAAAATTCAACACAGACCATCAAAGATCTAGACAGAAAACCTTTGTCTCCCCACTGATTTTCACAACTTAATAGATAATATAGACTACATTAGATAATGCAGTAAACTTTTACAAAAGGCATAATTAAAGAAAAATGGATTGCTTTACTGTAATAAGAACCATCCCCCCCCAAAAAAGAATGTGAATGCAAAGTAATGTTTTTCTTATTGTAACAATAGATGAGAGGGATCACGAAAAGACAATGACAGTTTAACCAAACAAAACACACTGGATTAAAGTGGATGGATTTCTACCAACCCTCTACCCCCATCCCCACCCCCGAGATACTGGCAACAGGAGAAAAACCAAGTCCCTGGTGACTTCAACCCTGCTTCTTTGCAGTGTAGAAGCTGCTGGCTCTTCAAATAGAACAGATTGCTCTGAACTGAAGGAAGGAAAAGACGCAAACACAGCTGAGGCATTTGCAAAATGCAAAAGGAAATGGGCAAACAAGATGAACACCCCCAACAGCGATGGCTACAGGGGGAGGAGAGCGCCTAGGAGACATTTGCAGGAAGCTAGAGACACACCAGTCTGCCATCAGGTGGTGCAAAGCTCATCAGTTCCCTTGCTGTGATTTGGGACGGCAGGCAACGAGGTGGAGGGGCATCAATGGAACAGGAGAACAATCCAGCCAGCCAAAGGCTTTTTAGGAAGCCTTTAGCTAACACCGTAGGTCAGAGCCTGTTCCTTAGCCTCGCACATCCGGAAACTCAATCTCGTGTGTATTTCCAAGTGGGTCAGACTCCGGAAGACTGACTCATGCTACCAAATTCACAAGAGACTGCTATGGAAACCAGAACACCTGTGTATTCATTTAGGGGGTATTCCTTTACAGAGACTGAAATGAAGTGCGCGCACGTGTATGTATGTACCACCCAAACCTCTTCCTGATATTAAGGCACTACAGACTCAAATCCATCATCAGACAATTGCAGGATGTGCATGAACTCAGAGCTCAGAGAAGATGCTGTTGCTCAAGGATTTTTCACCGGGGCCATAGGAAGGCCAACCCCCAAATGAGAAGGTCTCCCTAGTGCCTGGGATGTGTATACCTCCAAGAATCTGAGTCTGAGTCCCTCTGGCCCCGGCCCCACTGGGCTCCCATGCTGACTATCCTCTTCCCATTGGCCTATTCTTTCCTTCAGTGGATACCACTGATTATACTAGAGCCAAGTCATTTCTCTCGACTTCTGGTCTGACCCACAAAACTCTGTCTCTTTTCTGTGCTGGTGGTATGAGTCAATATCTTAATAATCTTAGGGTTCTTTACTATTACATCCATACATGGGTTTCAACCCAATTTAAAAATGCTATACTTCAGAGGGTGGGGGAAATAGCTCAGTAGTAGTGCGTATGCTTGGTGTGCACAAGGTCCTGGGTTCAATCCCCAGTGCTTCCGTTAAGGGGAAAAAAAAGAGACAGGAACACATAGCTTAATATTTAGGAAAAAATTCAGTATTTCAATCACTTTGCTGTACACCTGAAACTAACACAATATTGTAAATAAACTAGACTTCAATAAAGAAAAGAATTCAGTACTTGAAATTGGTTTTTTCTTGAGCCCAAGTAGTTTATATACATACAAGAGAGAGTTCTTAGATACTAATGTAAGTGTCCTTGTTGTCTTCAGCATATCTCTTACCCTTCAAAATCAGGAGAGAGAGGGATAAGAAAGGGAGAAAGAGAGGGAGGGTATAGCTCAGTGGTAGAGCATGTTCTTAGCATGCACAAGGTCCTGGGTTCAATCCCCAGTACCTCCATTAAAAAAATACATACATACAAAAACCTAATTAGCCACCTCCTACAAAAATGGGAGAAAGAGACCTGGCACCTGAGATCAGAACTGCAGGTGAAATGAAAACACCTATGTTACCTAATGCCCTTGGCTTCCAGGATTTCCTCACAGACACTGCCATTGCTCTCCATGCTTTGTGTGGCTACCTTTCCAGCCACCCCCCAACTGCCCCGCAAAGCCCTCACTCTGCCACTGTCCTTCTCCAGATGGTCAGGCTGACGGTCCTCTCGGATCTGTCATTGCTGCAGGGGCTGCACCCCATCCATGCTCAGAGGGCATGGTATGTCACAGGGCTATAGGAATCCTAGTGAAAAGCTTATGGCCGTGCTATGCTGTACCACTATTTGTTTTCCCTGCTTAGAATGGAAACCAAACAAACAGCTCACTTTTTCTGAAACTCCTCTGTCTCCTAGGGACTCAGTGGAATTGCTGCCCAAATCCAAGAGCTGTAGGAGGAGACAGGTTATTGCCCAGCAACAAAGGCTAGTGTCACAGTGGATGGGAAGGGGTTGAGGAATCCTTTGTTACCTTCTGCCTCATAATAGGAGTGGGGGGAAAGCCCACCAAATCTCCTTCTATCCACCATCAGCTGAAGTCATGAGGCACTGACTGAGCATCCACAGATATTGTGGGGGACAAAACGATTAACAGGAAAAGGTCTCTGCCCTCAAGGAGCTTAAAGTCTAGAGAGGAAGGTGTGTACAAGAACGAGTCAGGAGAGCAAGACAGTGGTTGAAGACTGGCACAAAATACTGGGTGAATGTGAAGGAGTAAGTAATGCCAATGTGATGGAAACTTGTTTTGTGCCAGTGCGCCAGGCCCACAGACTGGCACCATGTTTTGCAGAAAATGCTGAAACACATCCTGTCTCCTCCAATGAAGTCCCCAGCCTGACTGCCTCTTTGGTGGAACTCCAGCAGGATAAACAGGGAAAGCAGGAACTCAGGGTTGGAGGAGGGAGGAGATGGTGGGAAAACCAGGATGGGGGAGACAGGATTTGATTTACCAAAATGAGAGGGTTCAAAGGGGGAGGGTATAGCTCGGTGGCAGAGTGTGTGCTTAGCATGCATGAGATCCTGGGTTCAATCCCCAGTACCTCCATTAAAATAAATAAATAAACTTAATTCCCTCCCCAATCCCAAAAAGAAAAAAGTTAGCAAAATTAGAGGGTTCACCCCTCACTTTTTATCCAAGAAACTTAGAAAAGTGCTCAGAAAAACTAATAGAATTTGACGGGATCTGAGATGTCATCACACTCAACCACCACACACTGCTTGAGTTCCCTTCCTAATATCCTGGCCAAACAGATGCCCACAAGGGAGATAGCAAAGATTTAGGGGAGAAAATGACATTTCAGTTGGGTCCTCAGAACATTGAATTTTGACACTTGGAAACAAAAAGTAAAGAAAAGGAAATGACAAAAACCTAAAGACTCTAAGAAGCTATAGGGCATTTGGGAAGGATAAATATTGTAGGCTGGATGGAGTATTAAAGAATACAAGGGGGTGTGGAGAATGAGGATGGAAATCCGGGTAGGAGTCAGATCAGAGATTTTTTTTTTAATTGAAGTATAATTGATAAACAATATTATATAAGTTACAAGTATAAATCAGAGAGATTTTTGATTACCAGGCCTAAGAGTCTGAACTTGATTCAATAGGTACTAGGGAGCAACTGAAGATTTCAGAGCAGGGAGAAGACATGATTAAAAGTGGATTTAAGGGGGAAAAAAAAGTGGATTTAGGAAGATTAATCTGGAGGTGCAGTGGAGAATAGATGGTAAATGAGAGAGACTGGAGGCAGAAAGACAGGTTAAGAGGCAATGTGCAGGAGCCCAGGTATGGACTCTGGTTATGGCAAAAAAAAAAATTCAGAGAGAAAAGGGATAGGATTTCATAATTCTTCCAGAAGTAGGACTTGGTGACTGATGGTGTGTGTGTGTGTGTCCAGCACTTAAAGACTTTCAAAAAGCTGGAGCATTTATGATTTCCTTGATCCTTACAAACAACCCCATGGAGTAGATAAGACAGGTATATTTCCCCCCATTTTCTAGATAAGGAAATGCAACTAGACATTCCAACTTATGAAAGGCTGGTGCCACACCGAATAAAATCAGTCACAGGACCAGGGCAGGTGCCCAGGCCTCCTGACAACCTGAAAGATCCGCCCCTTTTCCTTTCCACTCACATTCCTACACTCCACTCCAGCTTCTGGACCCCTTTCTGCCAATAAGGAAATTTCTCTGTGTTATGGTAAATGATCTTTTTTTCTTTTTAAATATTTTCTCTGGTTTGCTGAGTATAAATTGTTTCTGACAGACTAACCAACTTTCGTTACCTTAAAAAGAGCTCCAGCCAAAGTAATCCACTCCCCATGCATGTAAATCCCCCCTGAGCTGTACTGCTCTCTGGATGAAACCCACTGAAAGCGGGCATCATTCCCTCAGCCTTCCCACAACCTGAGTGGCCACCGGGTCGAAGCAGGAAGGGAAGCCAGTACTAATATTCGGATAAACGGTACCTCTTTTGTCAACTATTGATTTGGAGGATTTCTGCTGGAAATAAAATGAAACCCCTCCCTCAAAGAAATTCCATTAGAGCTTCCATATTAAAATTGCTTCCAAATGAAAAACAATACAATAACTCACCACACCAAACCTGGCCCAGCCCTGAAAACAGACATAAATGGATCCAAATCAGCCCCAAGTAGAGGACAGAAACAGCCCCTGGATGACCTCTCAGAAATGTAGTAGGAAGAGACCTTCAAGAACTTTCCAAAGGCCACACTGTGGGAAGGAACCTGAGACTGGAAACCACAATGGTTTCGTCAGGTGAGAAGGCACAGCAAAGTAGGTTATGCATTGGGCCACTAATTCTGTGCTTTTTCCTCCTGTAAGCAAATCAGCTTTTAGCCTCCTGAGGTCTTAAAGGAGCCACTCAGATCAGTGCCATTCATAGCTCTTCCTTTATAACCAAACACTATTCCTATCTCTGCCTTTATGCCTAAGCAATGTTCCAAGACATATATTTATAGGATTTTAGGTGCTGGTTGAGAAATTTGGGAGTAAAGCCATCACCAACCAAAAATAAGGACTCTAAGTGCAGCCATGGGACACACTGCATTTCACTGCATCCAGGACATGAGTGGGTCCAGGCTCTGGAGGAAGGGGAAGGGAATTACCTCCCAGTCTATGCTACCAAAGCCACTTCATTAGTTTCCCTCGGTAATCCGAATACAAACACCCAATGCAAGTATTCTCAGCTGGGCTCCTGGGCCCTGCCCACCTCCAGGCCAGGCTCCGGAAGTGGTAAATCTGGGCAGTGAGGCAACAGTAAGACTATGCCTTTTAAAACCACTGAGATGTAGACCTCAGGGAACTATATTCAATGTCTTGTACTAACCTATAATGAAAAAGAATATGAAACCAAGTATATGTATGTATATGTATGACTGAAACATTATGTTGAATACCAGAAGTTGACACAACATTGTAAACTGACTATACTTCAATTTAAAATTTTTTAAATAAATAAATAAATAAATAAATAAATATAAATAAATAAATGCACCTAGGCATTTCCCTACATTTTTTAAATTCAGTTGTATCCCCTGAGCTCACCAACAAGACCCCCATAATGCCTCACCCTAAAAAGAGCTAAAAAAAAGAGCTTTTTCCTACCTATTTTGTACTAAAGTGTGGCATAGAACAGTTTAGAAACTTTCATTAAGCAGCAAAATCTTATTTTTTCCCTCCCAAACCAAATCCTTGTTGAAACCTGATACCAGAAGAGCAGGAGAAAGCTGAGCTGCTCCATCCCAGCAGCCATGGGCAAACTGGTTTGGAAAACCACTTGACCCAGCAGGCAGAACCTTCAAGAGAAGAGTCAAGAAATGGAATCTCTGGTTCAAGTTTACCGATAACTAGCTGAAATCCCAGCAGGAAAGCCATATCTCATCAGGTTAAGGCTTTGATACCTGAAGAAATCCTACCCCACACCTCCCTCAAAAGGGTGACACTCAGAACTCCTGTCAGGAATTCTCATCTCAGTGCAGATAGAGATAGCAGACAGGAAACCTTCTGTTTCCTTTTTAAGAAAAGAATGTCTACTTACTGTTTTCATTGATGACAAAAGGAATGCATAGTTGGTATAAAAATATAAACAACAAAGAAAAACAGAAAGTAGAAATTTTCCCATAAACAGAAGGTCCTACTGTATAGCATAGGGAACTATATTCAATAGCGTGTAATAACCTAGAATGAAAAAGAATATATATGCGTATAACTGAATCACTATGTTGTACACCAGAGTCTAATACATTATAAATCAACTATACTTCAATTTAAAAAAATAATAAAAAATAGAGAGGAGGAAATAGCTCAATTGTAGAGTGTGTGCTTAGCATGCACAAGGGCCTGGGTTCAACCCCCAGTACCTCCATTAAAAAAACAAACAAATAAATAAATAAAATAGAAATTTCCCCCTACAAACCCCCCACATCTGCCATCAGATTACTAACTGATGATCTGTACAAAACATCCTTCCAGACTTCTGAGTACATATACATACACGACTGTGGGTGTATACACATCCTTTTTTTCCCCACAAAAGTGTATCCTACAGTCCGCTCTCATCATTTAATGCTGTCCAACAGAATTCCATGAACATACATAGACAGATCTGTCTTTTCTTTAAAGAGCTGCTTTAGCTTCTGATTGCAGCTTAAGTAAATGATCTAATCCCTTACTGATGGATCTTTAGAGGGTTCTACATTCTTTTGCTCCTGCAAACATTGCTTAAACGCTGACCTTTTCAATCTTTCAGTTGAGAGTGGGAGTAAAGAAAATAACCATCAGCATTAAAGCTACAAAGGACAGTGAAGCCTTAGCCACTTTTTATTAGCACACTGCTTAGTTTCCCACTCAAGTCAAAACTTTGTCCTGTCATCCCATTTTGGTGGCACCCCGAAAATACCTCTTTCCATTGAGGACTGTCTAAGCCATCACAGCACCTGGTAAAAAAAAATCCAAGAACTCCCCTCTCAGTATAAGAATGTAGGGGTACTTGTTTAGAACCAAGAAAGGATGTTGGGTTGGGGAAAAAAAAAATCCCATCCCAGCCTTTCTGGATCACCAAAGGAAACCAAATGACTTGCTGAGGATAAGTATTCTTCAAGCCTCCAGCCCATCCATCAACCCACCTATGACAGAACTAGACCTCTCAGTGACGTTGACTTTCTGCCCCTCTGGCCTCCCGCTCGTCAGTAGGAAGCGGTGCGTAACCAGTCTGGAGATTTCTTCAGGGTGAAAGAGTAAAACAGCCATAAAGCTCACCTTAATTAGTCACTGATTACATTCACCATGCGCATTCACTTTAGAGCTTCCCAGTTTATGGCTTTTCACTCCATTTACTTTTCAAAGCCCATCCTGTTGAATATGAAATTTAGCACGAGCCAAGACTTCTCAGTGACTGACGTCAGTACCAATTTGGAAGCAAAACTAAAGAAATACAGATCCTGTGCCAGCATTGCGGATCCAGTGAAAAAAATCTACTTTCTGTCTTTCCCAGAGGGTGCTCTGGTTGGACACTTCTTGAATTCTAACCAAAATGTGTTATTATCCATTTGCAAACTGCATTGCTACAAAACACTTTTTGCTTGATGAACTAACTTCTTGGAGTTCAGCTTGGCAGTGAGCATGATTTCACTGATCAGTCAGGAGGCATCTAAGTGCCTAACATGAGCTCTTAGGTACTGGGGAGGTTGCAAAGATGAAAAAAATAGAATCCCTGTCCTCAGGAAGCTTAGACTTCCGGATAAGCCTAAGACTTGCACACACCATTAACACAGAGCTGAGGAAGAAGTGTATTTCGTGCACTTTAGGAGAAAAAAGAGGAGGAACAAAAAACTTCAGGTTATAATCAAATCAAGGAAGACTTTCATGAGAGAGAAGGCATTTAAGATGGTCCTAAACAACAAGCAGGATTTAAACCTTGGTGGGGGATGTCTCAAATCAAAATGCCTTCAGTATAAATGGACTAAGTGTAAGAAAAGAGCAAGTGATGGGAATCTGTGCTGAATGAATCAGATATGCCCCCATTTAAAAGCAGGAAACATATGGGGGAGGGTATAGCTCAGTGGTAGACACGAGGTCCTGGGTTCAATCCCCAGTCACTCCACTTAAATAAAAAAATAAATAGACAGACAAACAAACAAACCTAATTATTTCCCTCCTCCAACCAAAAAAAAAAAAAAAAAAGACACAGGAACCGACAATACCACAGATCCAGATCCTACAGGGCAAGCTCCGAGCACATGCATTGGCTTTGGCTAAGAATGGTGGTTAGGCAAGTGATCTATTTGGAGACAATAAGAGACCCTTCTTGGCCCCAAAGGACTAACTTTAGGGGGTAAAGTTAGAGTTTACAAGAGCCATTTCTATCTAGACCTCAGCAATAACGGTTACCCTCCCAACCTGCGGCTACTCTTCCGAGATGAGCACAGACCCTCTTGCTTTGTGCAAGAGAACAGAGGATTGTCACCCACAGCCAGGGCACTGACAACTATAAGAGCTTAGGGGAGTAAGAGCAACTTCCAATACCCAGAGTTGGTAAAGAGGAACAAACAGGGGCCTGGTGTCACCTCAGCTCCTAACCCAACCTTGAAGGAGCCAGGGACCTTCCATTCCTGGTTTGAAAAGAAAGGAAATACTCCTAGGTGGGAGTTTACTTTGAGAGGAGACAGAGTTTATTTTGTCAAAGAGCAAAAGGAAACTTGGTTTTACACTCAGGGTTCAGACTATATTAAAATTTCCAAATAATCACACTGTTTTCCAAGAACACATTCACAACTTTGATAAAAACTCCAACTGTGCATTTAAACTTCTTAAGCACTCAGGACTCTCCTAGTGGTCTGAGTGATCTCAGTTCCGGGGCTGAAGGGGTCCTTTTCCCTAATGTTCATGGATTCTCCCTGATGAAGCATTTTCCCTGGATTTGCGGAGAAGAAAGTTCTTTCCTCCACACCCCCGTGAATTTTGGCCACTCTGTTCCCTCTCAGCCTAGAAGGAATTTGTAAGACTCTTAAAAGTCACGTGTCTCCCGAAATTTTATGTATGAAGAATGAGCGCTAAGTAAAGATACTGATTACACAAGCCACACTTCTGAACCTTTCTGGCTGTATGAACAGTAATTCAATATGGAACCTTATTTGCATTATCCGTCACACGAACACATTACTCTCACAATGTGCAGTTCCTGGAGCCAAGTGGCTACAGTCCCAGGAACAACGAGCATCCAGAACTCAGCAGGACTTAACCGGGGTTAAACCTGGTCCAATTCAAAATTTTTTTTAAAAAAAAAGGAGGGGGAGGGTATAGCTCAGTGGTAGAGTGCATGCTTAGCAATCCCCAGGACCTCCATCAAAAATAAATAAAATTAAAAATTAAAAAACTGATCTAATCCTACCTACCTAACGGACAACTACAGAATCTCAAAAGGGGCACGAAAGCTTAATAGCTGCATGAAACATGGCATCCTCTGTCACAAATAGGGGCTTTAACAAATGTTTCCACGTTGACCAAATTTGAACGTGCTTCGTTTTCTAAGAATGGTGTCTATACATTCTGTAATGGTTCGGGCTTCAAATATTCCATTCCGTTGTCTCCTTAAGTCCGCTGGAATTTGACGGACCATGTGTCCTGACTTGTAATTGGAAAATATGGTCACCACATTGATGGAGAGTTTGAACTATGCTCAGCAGCTGTTACCCAAGTGCTAAAAAAAGATGAGAGCGGAATGAAAAACATACCACATCGCAAGGAGGGTACAGCTCAAGGGGTAGAGTGCGTGCTTAGCACGCATGAGGTCCTCAGTTCAATCTCCAGTACTTCCATTAAAAAAATAAATAAACCTAATTACCACCCTCCAAAAAAAAAATGTTAATTAAAAAAAGATCACAAATTTGCCACTGAAGAGCTGATAAAATACAGAAGACACTGAGGTTTTTCCCACAGCTTCAAAAACGAAAACTACACTCAGCTCAGTGAAGACTTTAGATACAGCCTCTCTGCGCAAAATAACCCTCAAGAAAAACGGCAGGCGCCTTACTCAGAAGGAAGGGAAGTTTGTGAGCTGGTCAACTTCAGGCTCGAGGACCACACACTTCTCTCCTTTGTCAAGCCCCTAATTCTGCTTCAGCGAGGCTTTGGCACAAGTGCATCAAGAAGAAGGTGCTGAAGGATTCCAAGGCAAAGACAAATCATTTGGAAATGTACCATGTTGATATAAAGCAGAGCTTAGACATTTTTTCATATAAAACATCTGTCTAACAAACCAGGCTGCTTTTTCATCAAAAGATGAAATACTGTTTCATGTCAGTGAATTCTTCACAGACCTACAACTGGCAACATGTGAGGGGTGTAGCCAGGTGGCTGTGTCCTGAAAGCAAAACCACACAAGCTTTATCAATAATACATGAGGTGAGAGGAAAAAAAGGGGGAAAGTACAGTAGAAGCCAGAAGAGACAACAAAAAATAAGAGTCATAGGCAAAAAGGAAATTCTGTAAACTTACATAATAAATGCAAGTTAAAATTTCAGAGGATTGCTGCTATATACTCAAAGACTCAATTTTAACTTTGAAATCACTGTGATCAAGTAGAGATTAAAAAGCAAAAAACTCCACAATGGAGTTGTTAATAAAAGTAAGTAAATAAGACAATGGCTTTCATGACCTACCTCCCTACAGCTCTTAATTTCATTTCCTTTCTTTGTTCACCAAGGAAAATATCACCAACCTACCCACAGGATCTAGCCCAGATTCCCGTTCCCGGCACCGTGCCCCACAAATGGGATCACACCGTGTTCTCAACAGTGATCATTCAAGACATATCTTGGGTTTTTCTGGAAGGATCCATGAGACAGCTTAAAGAGGTGACATTAGCAATTTCTGCCATGCTTTGAAACACCCTCTCTCTTTCCAGTTGAACTGCTTTACTCCTTCTGAAGTATTCACACCAGTCTCTGGATTTTGTAGGACCACTGAAGTTCCTCCCAATGGTGACCATTTTGAACAAATTACTCAAGTCCAAAACAACCAAAATATTGTATATACACTTCTCACACTTCAACTAAATGTTCCAGCTTGGTAATAGAAAGTTCAACTCACTGAAAACTGAGACTCTCCAAGGGTTTTGATTCTTGAGTCAGGGAGGACACTCCACCTCACAGACCAAACAGTGACCATGGTGATCTTGAAGTTCTAGAATCTTCCATCTGTGGTACCATTATAGCTATTAGTTAATTATCATCCATAGACCAATAATACATTAAAGAGGGTTTGAGCACCTGTTACTCTTTGTGGTCCAAGATGCTAAGATGGTCCCATGACACAAACTATTTTATTTTTCAGTTATATGAATCAGTTAAAAATGACCCTATGTCTTGACGAATTCTAAATAGTGCAGCATAATGAATCATGGTCATTTCAAGGACACAGCAAAGTGAGTGACCTTTCTCAAGCCTTCTCAGGAGCTCTGTGACCCCACCCCCAGCATCTTGGACAGCTTTCACCAGGGTAGTAACAGTGGAAGAAGCATGTACTTGAAAGTCAGATGGAACCAAGTTCAAATCCCAGTTCTGTCATTTTTTATCCATGTGATCTGATCAAGTTGCACTGTGCCTGGCATAGTCAGAACCAGTAGCCACTCCAGAAATTCCACAAAAGAAGGGCTCAGGGTAACATTCTAGTTGGAAGGGGCAGGGGAGGGATACTGATTTGAAGCCGAGATCACATGCTGTTTTTGCATTGGTTGGATTTTTATCTAACGTAGCTTGTGGTACTATGGAGATTAAAGCCCCTCAATAACCCAGGCAGCTCCCTGACCCTGCTGCTCATAAAAACTCAGAAATATATGTCTTTTCAACACCCACAGCATTGTGAAGGTCAGAGATTCACCATCTTCCAAAGCCAGGGTCCCTTTAGGAACTAACACCAGCATAATCTTCTTTAATCCTGACAGTTCCACCTTCTTTGAAAACAAGCTCCAGAAGGGTTTTCTTACTCGGTTTTATCCAACTGGGGTCAACCCATCAGAGGCACATTCCAGAATAAACCTGTCTCGTTAGTGTAAAGTAACAGGGTGGGGGCTTCACACTCACATGTGCAACGTACATGCTCAAGTCCATAAATTCAAGCTATTTTTCTTTTGTAAATGATCAACAGAATTAGCAGCTCCCTTCGGTTCTCCACATAAAAGATGGAGGAGCTAAACTGATCCCAAACCAGAATGCTTCAAAACAAGTAATAACTGCAAAAGCCTTACAGACCTACTGTTTACCTGGATCTGTATCTAGGAACCTTGATAAGAAGCACTGTGCCACCATGCCAGACTCAATTCAGAGGTTCCACAAGATTTGGGCTTCCTTGTCTATTACCAACAGAGAACAATTCCACTGCGCTTCAAACTTTGAGCCAAATTTTGCTAATCCTATACATTGCCATGTTAAATGAACATTTACTCAGCAGCATGGTACAATGAATGTGGTGTTTGGAGTCTAGATTAGAATAACGGATACCATTTATTGAGCTCCTACTGTGTAACAGATACTCGGCTGGGGTGTTTTACACGTATTACATTGAATTCTCACATCAATAACGTTAAATGATTACCGCCCCAAATCACACAGCTATGTTTCCAGCTCTCCATAAACCCAAATTTCTCTAACTCCAAACTACGCGTTCTTTGTAATTCTCCCGCTGATCCCTGTGACTGTTCATCCTCACCCTCCACCCCCAGAGCGAATGATCGTTAACTAGAAGAGATAGGATGACATTTGTTTAATTCCTGTCTTAATGTGGTTCCTGCAGAATAAAATTCTAGTCACTGCATACAAAAATATCTTGTCTTCATCTGAAAATTACTTTTTTCGTTCCTTTGTTTTAACCAGGAGGGGCACTTAGACATCAAGACACATTGAATCCTATCCCCAAGAAATCCTGAAAGTTTCTTTCTATACCTGGGAAATCAAAGTACTTTCATAGCCTCCAATCAAGAAGTGTCATTTGTCCTTTTACAGCCTCATAAATTCCGACCTAATAAACCTGCCCCCAGCTTGTACAGACAGTATTCATTCTCTTCCCAGGACAGACAGAGCAGGGGCTCCAAAACGTAAGAGATGTGCGTATAGAGTGGGGAGGGAGGAGGAACTTTTATATTTCTGAGGACAACAAGTATTTGAAATATGAAAGAAACTGGGAAAAATATCTCTTTGGACAGTAATTTATCCAACTGGCTAAAAATGGTTCGAAGCAATTTGATAGCCTAGAAGTCAATCTTTTAAGAGCACTGGGTTTCAGGCATTATTGAAACCAAATAAAGCACTTCTAAATTCAATAGAGAAAGTAACTATGACCTCATATCTTAATAAATCTAGTTCTTTGAGGTGAGTGAGTACAAGCTCAGGCCCGAGGAATTCTGGGTTCTAATCCAGGCCTTGTCCGTGACTCACCAAACAGCCATGGGAAGTCATGGAAGGTCCCTGCTCCAGAGTCCGTCCGTGTTAGCAGCGGTCAGAACACAGGTGGGATCAGCAGGTGAAACCTGCCGGTTTTCATGCTATGGAGGAACAGAGACAAACTAGTAGAAATGAGCCCATGTGAAGTGCAGAGTGGGGCCCCTCCCTGTGTACTCCGAAAGAACCCCTTTTCCTTACTCTTACCAGCAAGAAAGGTGGGCTTGGTTAAGCAAGAAAATGGATCTTGCGGGGAGGATATAGCTCAGTGGTAGAGTGCGTAGTAGCATGCATGAGATCCTGGGTTCAATTCCCAGTCCCTCCTCTAAAAATAAATAAATTTAATTACCTCCCCCCCACCCCCCCAAAAAAAAGAAAATGGATCTCGGCAAAGTAGGTTGAAGGGAGAGAGAATATATGTTACTTTTCTTCCTTGGTGAGAGTGAGCTTACCAAAGAATAGAAGGCAGATGCTTCAGTGATGGAGGTAATACCTAAGCAGACTATTCTGGGAATAGCTCTAGGTTCTCACAACAGATATTTAAAAGCTGTGCGCAGAGGTGGTGGCCCCACCGACCCCTCCAACCTATGCTTTTCTGCAAAATATCTGCTCTCCTACTCAAACTGTTGAATGAAAGAACAAAGACTCTCCTACTTAACCAACCTACAAATGGAATCTTATAGAGCAAAGGAGTGATTGACAAATCTTTAGAAACTCACAAACAGTCCTCAATTTGCAGGAGCAAAATAGTTTTAGATCAGTAAGGTAGATACTGTGAGTAAGCTCTCGCCTTGGAATCAGAAGATGTGGGTGTGAGTCTTGGTTTCACCAACTGACTTACTAGTTGAGCAAATCACAAGCCCTTAGAGTTGATCATTTTGCTGCCATCAATTTCAAGTTACTGTAGCTCATTCATACATTGGGTGAGTCATTCATTTAATTAATAATTCTTAAGTGCTGACTAGATCCCAAATATTGTCCTAGGCAATGGGGCAGAAACAGAAAGGAGTAAAATAAGCCCTGGTGGGGGGTAGGGTATAGCTCAAGTGGTAGAGCGCATGCTTAGCATACAGGAGATCCTGGGTTCAATCCTCAGTGCCTCCATTTAAAAGAAAAAAAATGTAAATAAATAAATCTAATTACTCCCCCCAAAATAAAAAATAAAAATAAATAAATAAATAAGCCCTGGGCTTCTTTCCATATGCAACCTTTGAAAGGCATGTAGCAATAGAAACTCTATCATGATGACATTTGATCTTCCTTAATAAAATAGCTTCCCACTTATTGAGCACTGTTTTATAGCAGATACTGTGCTAGGAACTCTTCATAAATTATAACATCCCTTAAAAATTGGCATCATCATATTCATTTGACATATGAGGTAACTAGTGTTTTACAAGGCTGAGCAGCTTGCCCAAGGTCACACACCTCATAAGTGACTGAGCTGGGATTTCAATCCACGAGAATCTGACTCTAAATTCGTGCTTTTTTCTGCCCTATCACACTGCCATGTGTGATGTGGCTATTAGCCAGCTGGCTGTTTTCTTTTCTATCAAGCACACAATTCGCTAACAAAAGTATTTTTTGCCCTATCCGGCTTCAGAAAACGACAACATATCTTTGTGAACTTAGCCCTGGCACAATGCAATCTTTCTGACTCTACCCCTAAAACTGCAGGTTGAAAGTGGAGATGACTATAAAAAGGCACATCAGCCTCATCACAGCCTGATAAGATGATATACAGCGTTTATTACCAGTCAAGAGAGACTTGATGTGCATGGTCGCTGGGACTCAGTGTCAGGCCAATTATGGATCGAAGGGACAAATGTGCTTCCATTTTCCCTTCAGGGATTATCACGATCATTTAGCATCACTGGTCATGGGGCAGTCTGGTCAGAATGTAGCATGAGCAGCAGTTTTCTGGATCACTTGTGCTGATGCAGGTCATTGAACAAAGAAACCTTAAAATTCTTCCTGGCACAAGTTCCGGTTGCTACCATGAGGTCCAAGTTTAAACATTAACTCTTCACTGATTCGTATTGAGGCAGCCATAACATTTCAGTGGCAATAACCATGTAGCGAATGGAACCAGAAAATATATAAATGATTCAGAGACTATTCCTTGACTCTTAATTAATCATAAAAGCTCAGGGCTGAAAGGCAACTTTGAGAGCATCTGACCCAACTCTCACTTTACAGATGAGAAAACGACCTCAGCACAGGGAAGCGACTTCCTCACGGTCACAGTCATTGCCTCCTACACACTGATAAAGAAGTAAAAGTCGGGGGGCTAGGGAGCAGGAAGAGATGAGGGAACGGAGGTGAAATAAAGTCCTCATCCTTCTTGGTCAAAAATTTAAAAAAAGCAAGGTACACACGAGTTATTTTGTGTTATAGATGTAACCAGCAGGAGAGCTGAAAAGAAAAGCAGTCCTGATTCAGCCACAAAGGAGCTGTGTGATCTTGAGTAAATTCCCTGGGCCTCAGTTTTGTCATCTATAAAATGGAGTAACCACCATTACACAGCTCATTTCCTAAGGTTCCTATGAAGAACAAACAGGAGAGTCAATGTGGGAAATGGTAATACTTCTCAGCCGAAAACAGGGATGGTTCCTAGCAATTTCTCCAGCTCATTTCTAGAATAGGATTCCTGTAACAGCCCCCCAAAACCTATACTGGCTTCCTTCACCAGAATGTCACCCCATACTATGATCAACTCTTTGTAGCCTCTGACTAGAAAAATATAAATCTGTGGGGTGTAAGTGCAACTAGAAAATATCTAACTAATGTTCTCTCTCAACCCTCTAATCAAGACCTTCTACCTGTTACGAGGTTTACTCTTTGGGGGTTGAGGTTCCCTCTTCTAGAATGACTCACAGTAAAAGGAAAAAAATCCAAACCTGTTTCTGCACCCTTGGTCACAGAGGCTCTGAGGAGGGTGTCAATCCTACTCTCTAAAGGGTTTTAATGCCAAGCTGGTAGAGCATCAAAAACTGGCAGGGCTAGGAACGGCCAGCCCAGGAATCTGTTGTGACCCTCACAAACATTAGAAATCCATGATCTGTGCTCCTCTGTCCAGGATTTATTATTCATGAGTACGAAAGGAGACGCAGATCTACCATTCTAATCTCTGGAGACACGCATATGTACACACACAGGCAAACACACACCACATAAGCACACAGGCAGTAACCCTCCTTAGCTTGGTGAAAAAATAGTTTCTAGCCCCCAGAGAGGCTTTTTGCATTGAGGAATTGGGTAGTCCCTCTAAGCAGAAAATCAGTGACATTCTTTAGAGAAATGCACACTTGTTCCAATTTTCTTGTCTCAATTATCCAAAGCCGTTACAGTCTTGATATGGTTCACTTAAAGATCATTACTCATGTTACTGAGTGGGCTGCAGAGTGACGGTGCCCACACAAGGTACGCTTCTGGGTGTTGAAAATGACAGTAGTTAGCTCTAGTACCGAATGTTCTGTAATTAACTCAAACTTGCAAAGTTCCATCCGCACCATATAAGGGAAGATATTTACCCTGCAACTGAAGTCGGGGAGGGGGAGGCAGAAGGATGGGGGCATTAAGTGACTTAGAACTGAAAATGTTCAAATCGGCAGGCAGGCTAAAAGTCCCATACGATGTTGGTAACAATCGGCAATACAGCCATTGGTGGCTGTGTTTAATATAAACCACTAATGCAAAATGAGAAGAGTTTACTTAAAAAAAAAAACAAAAAAGAAGTAGTCTGTGAATTTCTCCCAGCTTCTTTATTTGACACATAAAGACTATTTACCATGTGTCATTTACAACTAAGATCAAACGAGCATTATTTTGAAAGAAACCGGAGAAATGATTGCCTAAACATGGAAGTAGAAAAAATTATTTTTAAAAAGTGAAGCAAAACCCAATTAAAAGCTTCTGGTGCCTTATAATACTCTGCAAAGAAGTGGCTAAGGTCTTAATTAGCTTTCCTCCTTATCTCTGGCAAAACAGGCCCACAAAGTTTTCTGTGTCAGTTCCACAAAGGCATTTGAAAAATATGTGATCACCCACATGGAAGACGTGTAAGCTCATTTCCATCCTATTTGAGACTTAACACCAGCAATGTGTGTACATTTGTACATTTTGACTAATAATTATGGAAAATTATGGGAGATGCTGTTAGGAAAATTGGTTCCATTAGATTAGGAAGGAATATTCTTCCAATATTTCTGTAGGCAGAGGTCTGATATCATAATAAGCATGATTTACAAAATGAATTTCAAGTCATTTTAATGGAAATTATTCTTTAAAGTAGGATGATCTACTCTCATTCAGAATTCGATTATGCTCCATTGTGTTCTCAAAAACACAATCAGAAGTTAATTGAAATTTATTTTTAATATATTTGATGCATAGAAAGGATGTGTTTCTGAAGCGTGCCCTAAATAAAGGTATCTGCAGACATCCTGTGTCGCTTCTCATTCTCCACCAGCCAACTCCAACTTTCTGCTATTTTGGTGAATGCATTCCTTACCAAACACAAATAAGTATGGTATTGCTTCCTCTAACAGGACTTTGTTGCCAGTCTATCCACGTTTGAGATTATTACGTCCAGCTGAAATGCACGAATTTAAAGTCTGACTCATTGCATCACTCTAAAATCACAGGGTTCTTGAGGGGAGAGTATGGCTCTAGCGGGAGAACACGTGCTTAGCAAACACGAGGTTCTGGGTTCAACCCCCTGTACCTCCACTAAAATAAATAAACCACTAAAATAAATAAATAAATGTCTAATTACCTCCCCACCAAAAAAATTTAAAATAACAGAGCTCTTGTTTGAGTCTGAAGCTACCAAAATCAAAAAGGAAGCCAATTTACCTCAATGCCCTCTTGCTTCAAATGCAAAACAAGCTTCCTAGGGGTAGAATATTTGGGTTGTTGCTGGTTAAGAGATGACTTTTTCTCCTGCAGCAAGTTTCTCTGTTGTTTTTATTGCTGTCTTCTTTTTCATTGTCCAAACATGTCTACAAGAGAGAAAGGAGTAAGAGGGATCTGTCAAGCTCCCCTCTCACATTCTGTGTGACCTCAACGTGCCTATCAGGGCTGCAACTGCTCTCTGCTGGCCGGCAGCCTCGGAGCGCGCCCCAGGCCGTCAGCGCCCAGCTGCTTCTCCGGAGCCTGGATCTGGCTGGGCAGCTGCCCCAGCTCTACCCAGAGACCATCTGAACATCGATCACTGCCTCACTTTCAACTGGTGTGGGATGTAACACAGAAAGCGATATCTGAATTCACTTCCCACAGAATTCACAGCTGTGCTTTCTATAATGGAACTAAACGGCCAGCCTCTTTTAAACATCTCAGTCCCACTTTGCCGGCAGTCTTCCTCCATTTCACGCAGGTCTCCCTGCGCATCGCCGCATCAAGACAGTCCCAGGGTTTCAAATTGTACCATTTGACTAATCCTTAAACACTCTTAAAGTAGCCATTTTCTAAGTACTGAGGGGAAAAATATCATTATGCAGCACAATAATAATTACTATTATTTGGCATGATAATAACAATGACAATACAGCTATCGTGTATCTAGTGCTCACGTGGTTCAGACAATATGCTCTACGCTTTACAGGACTCATCTCATTTAATCCCGATAAAATTCCTGTGAAGTCAATTGCCTTCATTTTACAAACAGGGAAGCTGAGGTTCAGAAAGATTAACTTACCCCAAATCATAGCAGCTAGTAAGTGAGTGAGATGTGATTTAAACCCTATTTTGTCTGCTTCCCAAATTCACACTCCTGATTGCCAAGTTTATGATTCTTAACCCAGTCTGCACGTGAGAATCACAATTAAATTTGTATCTCTAGAAGTGGGACCCAGGCATAAAGACTCCCAGATGTTCCCATGCAGCCAAAATTTTACTGAAACTTTATTCTTAAAAATATGTGTGGTAGAGTGTGGTTACTTATAGGCTGCTGTATGAGAAAAGTTCAGTTTTAACCAATGATTCTTCTTTACTACTCACACAAAACACTTCACTTCCATTGCCAAGTGGGCAGAGGTTGTCTGCAACACCAACTGGGTGTCCTACAATTTCAGTCAAATCTGACAATACCGACCCGGAGATAATGTCAGATTTCACTGGTTAAGGGCTCAGTCCCACAAGATGGCACATCCCCCAACACACACACACTTCAGACGCCAGTCCCAAGTCCAGGTTATTCCATGTGCTTCTAACTGGCTGACTATAGATCAGAAGCCTCCCACGACCCCCTCCTTGGGTTCTTGGCTTACAGAACTCAGGGAAACACTTACTTACCTTTAGCAGTTTATTAAAGGTTGCGATAAGGATACAGATGAACATCCAGCGGAAGAGGTGCCAAGGGCAAGGCATGGGGAAGGAGCACGGAGCTTCTAAGCCCTCCCAAGGCACACAACTCTGCGAAAACCCTCACAAGTTCACCAACCCAGAAATTCTCCGAACCCCATCCTCTGGGGCTTTTATGGAGGCCTCAGGACTTAGGCAGTCTAGATTAAATAACTGGCTATTGGTGATTGAGTCCCCTCCCAAGAGATCAGGGGCTGGGACTGTTGGGGGTGGGACTGAAAGTTGCAACCCTCACATCAGGTAGTTGATTCTCCTGGCAACCAGCCCCCATCTTAATTGTTTTCCAAAAGTCACCTCATTAACATAGCAAAAGACACCTTGCTGACTTTCAATGTTCAGGAAATTCCAAGGGTTTTAGGAGCTGTGCCACCCGCCAGGCTGGAACTGCGGAGGAAGATCAAATATATATCAAAAATAGATTTTGGTCAACTAAGTGACCAAATCTATCTTTTTTATAAATCACGATATCTCAGTCCACCCCCTGGCCTTTGAACACAGATCACTAGCAAAATAATCATTAAAGTCAAAAGATACTGACACATCACTAGAATTCCTTTCAGTCATTAATAACTAAACAGTCCATCATCATATTACAGGAAAATAATGTCTCCCAGGGCCAGGCCACTCAGGTTTGCAGGCTTCCATTTGATCTTCTCAGGTAAGGGGCCATGTTTGATTTGGGGCAAATTACTCCCCGTCTCACTCTCCTTATGATGGAGGTGGACTGGATGAGCGCTAAAGATCTAGTAAAGCTTTAACATCCCAGGATCAATTGTTTAAACGGAAACGTGGGAAGATCCATTTCCTTAAAAGTCTAACGCCACAGGATTTTACTGGTCATATGATTGGAGATCACGCTTTTCCACACATTTTGATTTTCCTAATTGGACAACCAATGATTCCACTCTGGTTTCCTGTTGCTGCTGGGCAGCATTCCTAGTGATCCTTGCCCATGTTCACACCTAAATCCTAGCAGTTTTCTATGTATGGGAAGATGCAAGAGTCTGGGCTCATTAAAATCATTCCTTTGATATGCACCTTAGCTATCCAAGGCGAGTATCCTGTGCTTTCGCATCCAGAGTCCCCTCTGGGTGCGCTGTTGGGGGTGGCTGCAGTGGCTGAGGCCTTGGCAGCCAGCAGCCCCTTTGTCTCCATCCTGAGTTCCCTCTGGGCTCACTGTCGGGGCTGCTGTAATGGCTTAATGGCTGCAACATTCTTGGTTTACTAACACGGAAGGCAACATTTTTCATTCACACACTTAACTTCTCTGAACCCCACATTCCTCATCTCACCTACAGACATGGGGATAATAATTCATGCCTGACCTCAAGGGTTGTTAGATTTTTTAAAAATTTGAAAATTGTAGAAAATTGTTTAAATTTTTTTTTAGGTTTATTCATTTATTTTTATTTGGAGGAGGTACTGGAGATTGACCACTTAAGCTATACCCTCCCCCCTAGTTTTTGTTTTGTTTTTTTTTAACTAGAGGCACGAATACATAGGTAGTGGGTAAGATGGGGTCGGAGAACTTGTACTGGCTCAAAACTCAGGATCTCGCATTTACTGATTTTTGGCAACACAAACAGCCATTCTAGGATAATTTTTACAAAATCACAATGACAGGCACTTAAGTTCCCCTTGAGCAAGCATTCTTAACTCTTCAGGTCACCGAAATCTAACAAAATTATTTTTTCTATATCTTTTCTACGTGGAATTGTTGAAGCACAGAGGTCTATAACAGAAAGGAGCTTAGAGTTCATCTCATCCAACCCTGTCTTTGTAAGAGTAAGGAAATTGAGGCCCGGAAAGGTCAAGTGCTGAGGCAAAGCCACACAGTGAGTTAGGGAGCTTCCAGAAGCAGCATCAGCTACCCCTGACCCCTCCAGTGCTCTCCATGTTCTGGGAATCTTCTCTGTTCCATTTTGTTTCTAAGCCTCAGTCCCACCTATTTCATTGTATTTTGAGAGGGGTCTTTGCCTGCAAAAATCTGCTACCTGGGTATTTTTTAAAATAAGATATCAATGTTTCCTCATCCAATTGTAGCCACATGCACACATGACAGTGGCCTATTGCAAAATCTCTCCTAATAGTTTACCCTGTTAGTCGAACCGGTACCAACAGTGGGGCTGCTTTCAATTACACATTCATTCTCTGAGGCCATTTAAACAGACTACAATAAAATTCTTCTTCCCTTTAGAAAAATTGTATTTGAATAAAAGAAAAAAAGAAAGGAATGAGTGGCTTTGTAAACCAAAGACCATTAAAACCCACAAATGGGTTAAATGGCCAGAAAAAGTCTAGCCTGCCCAGAAACAACAAAGCACAGATCTGGCCAAAGGCGGGCCAAGTGTGAGGAATCCCACCGAGAAGACTAGGAAGCGCCGCCTAGACAGACAAGACTTGTCATCTCACTTGACACTTTCTTCCAAAGCCCTGGAAGCACTTAAGTCGCAGATATGGTTTTCCTAATGACACCACGCTGTGGGGGAATAATGAATGGTCTCTAAGGAGCCAGCCACACAACTCGCTCAATGGAGACCGTCCTATAAAGCCCAGATTCCACCTCCAGGGAAGTTCCGGTGACATCATCTGAAAGGCTTGGTAAAGGTGAAGAGGTCAGTGGAGTGTGAGAATGGTCTACAGCCAAGACACTAATAGAAACTCTTACAAAAACCATTTCTTTTCTTTCCTAGGGATTCGGGACTCGCTCCATCGTTCAAGAGACTGACACTCTCCAACCGCCAAACTAAATTACATTTTAAAAATGTTTCCTGCTTAGGCAGCACCTCTTTTTATAAAACCAAAGGAAAAAAAATGACCCTAGCTCATAGGGTGCTTCCTCCCAGCTCCACCTCACTGGTCCATAGGCCTGGTGTGCCGTCCAAAGACGATGCTCTCCTCCCCGGAGGCAAAAAATATCACATGTCATTTCAGATGCTGATGCTGAATGTTACAATATCACTGATCACAGGGATAATAGATCATGTTTATGGAACACTTCACTCTGTGCAAGAGAACTCCTCTGAGCTCATTTAATCCTCACAGTATTCTATGAGATAGATTTTATTACATCTTCACTTTACAAATGAAGAAACTGAGGCTCCAAGAGACAAAGGAACTTGCCTGAGGTTATAAGACTGGTGAGTGAGGAGTAGGAATTAGGTCCTAGCCAATGTGTCTGCAGGGCTTACATTTTTTATTCTTCCTGGTGTTACAGGTCAAAAGCCTATATAACCTAAAGCAAAGTAGTAACTCAAGTTTAGGAGCAAGGACGTAAGACAAAGATCGCTAATAAGATTTCCCACTCCAGAAAACCTCCCCTCTGATGGTTCTTGTAAATAATGCACCTCTCTTAACAGATTATCACACTCATATATATATATATATATATATATATATATATATATATATATACATAGAAACATATAGAGAGAGAGTGAGCAACACAATATTGTGAATGTACTAAATGCCCCTGAATTGTACACATTTTTAAATGGTTAATTTTATGTAACGTGGATTTCACCTCGGTAAAAATGACACCTGTATTTGAGAAAGATTTTTGGTGGTACTTTTTCCAGCTTTATGGAGATATAAAATTGACAGTCAAAAATTATAGAGGGGGCAGGGTATAGCTCAAGTGGTAGAGCACATGCTTAGCGTGCACAAGGTCCTGGGTTCAATCCCCAGTACCTCCTCTAAAAATAAATAAGTAGACCTAATTACCCCCCCAAAAAAGTTTCTTTTTAATTTTTTAAAAAAAGAAAATGTAAAAAAATAATGTAGATACAGTTGACCCTTGAACAACATGGGTTTGAACTGCGCATATCCACTTATACATGGATTTTTTTCAACCAGGAGGTACTATAGTATTACATAATCCACGGTTGGTTGCATCCACAAATACGGAGGGCCAGCAGTAAAGTTATACTGGGATTTTCAACTGTACAAAGAGTCAATGGCCCTCACCCCTGAGTTGTTCAAGGGTCAACTGTATTTTAAGCATGCAATCTGATGACACAATATATGTATACATTGTGAAATATTCACCACAAATCACCTCATACAGTTAACATTTTGCTTTTTTATAGCGAGAATACCCAAGATCTACCTTCTTAGCAAATTTCAAATACTCAATACAATATTGCCAACTATGGTCACATTGTTACACACTGGTGTTCTAGAACTTATTGATCTTGCATAACTGAAACCTTGTGCTTCTTGACCAACATAGCCCAATTCCTGCCCCCACCACCAGCCCCGAGTAAGGACCATTCTACTATTTCTATGAGTTTGACTATTTTAGATTCTACATTTAAGATCATGCAGTATTTGTCTTTCTGCTTCTGGTTATTTTGCTTATATAACTGTCCTCCAGGTTCATTCATGTTTTTGCAAACCTCAGAAGTTTCTTTTATGTCATGGCTGAATGACATTCCTGTGTGTGTGTGTGTGTGTGTTCGTGTGTGTGTGTCACATTTTCTTTATCCATTCATTCATCAACAGACATTTAGGTTGTCTCCCTATCTTGGCTATTGTGAATAATGTTGAAATGAACATGGAAGTGCAGATATCTCTTCCAGGTCTTGATTTCATTTCCTTTGGCTATATAGCCAGAAGTGGGATTGCTGGACCATATTTTTAATTTTTTAAGGAAACTCCATACTGTTTTCCATAGTGGCTGAGTCAATTTACATTCCCACTAACAGTGCATAAGGCTTCCCTTTTCTCCAAGTCCTTGTCAACCCTTGTTATCTTTCATCTTTCTGATAAGAGCTATTCCAACAGGTGTGAGATGATATCTCATTATAGTTTTGGTGAGATTTCCTTTCCCTGATGATTAGTAATATTGAGCACCTTTTCCTTAAACCTTTTGAGTATCTGTATGTCTTCTTTTGAGAAGAGTCTATTCAGACCCTTTGCCCATTTTTTACTCAGGTTTTGCCATTCAGTTGTATGAATTCCTTATAAATTTTGAATGTTAACTCCTTATCAGATATATGGTTTACAAATATTTTCTCCAATTCCATAAGTTGCCTTTTCACAGTGTTAATTGCTTCCTTTGCTTTACAGAAGCTTTTAGTTAGATGCAATTCCGCTTGTTTATTTCTGCTTTTGTTGCCTGTGCTTTTGGTGTCATATCCAAATATCACTGTTCAGATCAATGTCAAGATTTTACCCTGTGTTTTCTTCTAGTAGTTTCATGGTTTCAGGTCTTATGTTTAAGTCTTTAATCCATTTTGAATTGATTTTGTTTATGTTAGATAAGGGTCCAGTTTTATTCTTCTGCATGTGGATATCCAGTTTTCCCAACACCATTTATTGAAGAGACTGTCCTTTCCCTGTCACGTATTCTTGGCTCCCTTGTCAAAGATCAGTTGACTGTAGATGTGTGGATTTATTTCTGGGTTCTCTATTCTGTTCCATGGGTCAGTATGTCTGTTTTTGTACTTATCATACTATTTTGATTACTATAGCTTTTTAATATATTTTGAAATTAGAAAGTGTGATGCTTCCAGCTTTGTTCTTTGATCAAGATTGCTTTGGTTAAATAAAAACAAGCATCACACGAAAAAAAAAAAAAAGATTGGTTTGGTTATTCAGGGTCTTTTATGGTTCCATATGAATTTTAAGATTTTTTTTCTGTATCTGTAAAGAATGCCATTGAATAAATTCCTAGAAACACACAAACTACCAAGATTGAATCAAGAAAAAATAGAAAGCCTGGATAAATCAATAGCAAATAAATAGATTGAATGAGTAATCAAATATCTCCCAATAAAGAAAAGTACAGGACCAGATGGCTTCATGGGTGAATTGTACCAAACATTCAAAGAAGTATTAATACCAATCCTTCTTAAACTCTTCCAAAAATAGAAGAATAGGGAACACCTCCAAATTCATTTTATGAGGCCAACATTACCCTGATACCAAAACCAGACAAAAACAGTATAAGAAAATAAAACTACAGGCTAATATCCCTGATGAACATAGATGTAAAAATTCTCAATAAAATACCAGCAAAGTGAATTCAACAACACATTTTTAGGATCATACACCATGACCAGGTGGGATTTATCCCTGGGATTGCAAGGATGTTTCAACATATGCAGATAAATAAATATGATACAACACACTAACAAAATGGAAGAAAAAAAACCCATATGATCATCTCAATAAATGCAGAAAAAACATTTGATACAGTTCAACATCCATTTATGATTAAAACTCTCAACAAAATGGTCTAGAAGGAATTTACCTCAATACAATAAAAGCTATATATGGAAAGCCCACAACTGACATCATAATGGGGAAAAACTGAAAGGTTTCCCTCTAGGAAAGATGCCCACTCTTACCACTGGAAGTCCTAGCCAGAGCAATTAGATAAGAAAAATAAATAATAAGCATGCATATTGGAAAGGAATAAGTAAGATTATCTGCTTGCAGATGACATGATCATATATGTAGAAAACCCTAAAGACACAACAACAACAACAACAACAACAAAACTGTTAGAATATTAGAACTAATAAACAAATTCAGTAAAGTTGGAGGATACAAAATCAACAGGCAAAAATCAATCATGTTTGTAAATACAAACAATGAACTAGCAGAAAAGAAAATTAAGATGTTATTTTTATTTATGGGACAGTTCCTCCCCGCCCAAAAAGATGAAAAATTTCCCCTGAATTTTGGAAAAATAGATATATGGAGGGGAGGGTGTGGGCAGGGAGGTGTACTGCTTGAAGTTAATTTCCTGATAACATATGGAGAAGCTCAGCAAGGTTATTTCCACTTTTTAGAAACTAGAATCTCAGAATTGGAAAGGACTATAGAGGTCATCTAGACAATCTCCTTTCTAAAGCAGGAATCCTTCCTATACATTATCATCCTTGATTGTAATCCTTGATACGTAATTATCCAGCTTCTGTTTAATATTCCCAGTGACAAGGATGCCACTACTTAAAAGCCAGCAGTTCTATTTGCAAACAGATCCAATTAGTAGAAAGATCATGCTTATATTGAATTAAATCTGCTGCCCTAGTGCTTCTGTGTATATTCCTCCTTTAACCTAAGCTGTTCTGTCCAGTTCAGCAGTCAGTCATCATATATGGCTATTTGAATCAAAAGTCATTACTGATAAATAAAAATTTAAATTGAAAAAATTTAAATGTCAGTGCCTCAGTTACAATAGCCACATACCAACTGCTCAATAGCTACATGTGGCTAGTGGCGGCTGTACTGAACAGTGACACTATAGAACATTTCCATCATATCAAAAAGTTTATTAGCCAGAATTGCTCTATAGCAAAACAGAATATCTACTACTTTTTCCACATGAAAAGTTATCCAAATGTATCCCCTCAGTCACTTCTTATCCAGAATAAATAGCCCTAGTTCCTTAATTTTTAAACTTTTTTATTTTTAATTTTTTTATTGAAGTATAGTCAGTTACAGTGTTAGTTTCTGGTGTACAACATAATGTCCCAGTTTTGTGTGTGTGTGTGTATTCCTTCTCATTAAAGGCTATTACAAAATACTGAATATAGTTCCCTGTGCTATACAGAAGAAATTTGTTTTTATCTATTTTTATATATAGTGGTTAACATTTGCATATCTAGAACTCCCAAATTTATCCCCCTAATTCCTTCAATTTCAGGGAATGGTGCATTGGTTTTCTATTGCTGCCTAACAATGACCACAAATATGGTGGCTTCAAACAACATTCATTTATCATCTCACGATTCTGGAGGTCAGAAGTCAACAGACTCACCTGGGTTCCGTGCCCTGGTATTCACAAGGCAAAATAAAGTGTCGACCAGGTTGGGCTGTTATCCGTAGGCCCTGGGGAAGAATCTGCTTCCAGACCCATTCAGCTGGTTGGCAGAATCCAGTTCTGTGCGACTCTAAGAATGAGTTCCTGGTTTCATTCTGGCTGTCAGCCAAAGATGCTCTCAGTTTCTAGGGGCAGCACTTCACTCCTTGCACGTGGACCCCACCATCCCCTCCTCTGTCAAAGCCAGCAAAGGTGCATTAAACTCTTCTGATGCTTCAAATCCCTCTGAACTTCCTATTATGCTACCAGGCAGAGAAAATTCTGATTTTAAAAGGCTCGTGTGATTAGAATGGTCCCACTTGGATAGTTTCCCTATCATAAGGTCAACTTATTAATAACCTACAAAATCTCATTTGCATTTGTTGTCACATGCACAGTCTGGGGATTAGAGTGGGAAAACATGGAGAGCCATCTTAGAATTCAGCCTACCACAATGATTTCCTTTTCTCATCTAATCATGGCTACCATACTTGTATTTTCTAAAGAGCTGTTGGCATAGTGATTATAGTCAACAAAACTGTATTAGAAACTTCAAAGTTGTTAAGAAACTAGATCTTAATACTTCTCGCCACAAAAAAGACATAATTATGTGATGTGACAGAGGTATTAGCTAACACTATGGTACTAATCATATTGCAATATGTAAATGTATCAAATCAGTACACTGTACACCTTAAACTTATACAACATTCTATGCCAATTACATCTCATTAAAAAAATTAAATTAAGAGCCGTTGGGCATAGATCATTTCTTCCTTTGTGTTGTATAACAAAAGAGGTGCTACCTCGGAAGAAACATTTCTAAAATTCATTTCCAACCAAAACTTAAAGTCGCACATGCACAATTTGAGGCCTCCTGGAGATGAATAATTAGCCACATGAATGCAATCAAAACCCAGAAGTAAAAATCTTTGTCCACCAATTCACTATTTGAAGGAACTAGGAGATCACGGTTGTTTAATGATGTTAACAGATGCTGAACTAGTGTTCAATTGAAAAACCTGAATTAAGAGGGTTTAATAGGATTGGCTTTCTGTGCCTAAAACATAAAGCTTAATAAGAGGAAATAGAGCAGATTTTAATAATTAAAAATTTAACCCAGAAAATCAAGCAAAATGAGTACCGACAGTAACATTAGAAAAACGTTACATGTAATACTAATATAAAATGATGACAGTTTCCATTACGCTCACCTGATTTACCCTTGCTAACTCTTTCAAAATGTCAAGTTTCACAAAAATATTTCCCTCTTTTGTGTCTTCACGGAAAAGGCAACTACTAGGCCTTGGGATACCTTAGAAGCTCTGTGGTAATATTCCAAAAAGTTTGAATCCTCATAAGCAAAAAAAATGTTCAAATGGTGAGCCATTGACAATGTTCTCCCAGCCAGAAGTAATAACTGGGAGAAAGATCCAAAACATATCTCACTGCCACCGAGCGTTCTCCCTTGGAGAATTCATAGACCTCCTTTGCACATCGGTCCATGTATGGTCTCAGGATCAAGGTTTTCAAGCATGTTTCCATCCTTTGGAAAATGTAGTCCTATAGTCACAACTACCTTATGCACCTCGGGGGCACAGGGTGGATGGGAAGGAACAAAACAACAAAGACTTGAATGTGCTTTTTTTCCCCTCCAGCCTTATTTGAGGTATCATTGACGAATAAAACTTATACATAAAGTCTACAGTTTGATGTTTGCTGAGGGGGAGGTAATTAGGTTTCTTTATTGATTTATGCTTGGAGGAGGTACTGGGGATTGAACCCGGGATCTAGTGCGTGCTAAGTATGCGCTCTACCACTTGAGCTATACCCTTCCCCCTACAGTGTGATGTTTTGATCTACATATACATTTGTGACATGATCATCACCATCAAGCTAATTAATATGTTCATCGTCTCACATAGTTATCGTTTTCTTTTCTTTTCTCTCTCTCTTTTTTTTTTTTTTTTTTTTTTTTTTTTTTTTTGCTGAGAACACAAGGTCTACTCTCTTAGGAAATTTCAAGTAGACAATACAGGATTTTTAGCTGTAGTCACACTGCTGTACAGTAGATCCCCAGAACTTACTCATCTTGTGTAACTGAAACTTCCACTACTTGACCAGTGAGTACAATTACTAGTGCTTGGAACAGAAGAGGAACCTACTTCACTGAATTCCTATAACTTCAGGCCAACCCACAGGAACATATTGCTCTGCAATTTCTTCATCTTGAGAATGGAGCCAATATCTGGATAAAGAATTTTAGAATAAAATCTGACTTAGAATTAACACAGTTTTCTACTTTCCTGGACAACCATGTTGCTTTGAGTGAAAAAGATCCCTAAAGACACTGTGAGTGGATAACCCAAAGGAGGGACCATTTCCAATAGTGTAAACTGGTTCCATAATCTGCTCTCAGTATCCCTTATTCCCAGCATCCAACAAGACGCCATTCCTGTTTAGAGGTAATACTTATGGGACTAACTCTGGCTATTTTGCAAAGGGCTTTCACAAGACACCAGTCTCTCCAGAATATCAGCCAAGTCCTGCTGCTTCCAAAGGAGCTGAACCTCCTTTGACATCCCTGTTTCAGTTTTTCCCAAGGTCCATTTTCTTCAGTATTGACAGTTGTGTTAGAAGTAAAGCCACATGATTTCAAAACTTCGTAGTGTTAAAAACAGAGTCTAATACCACACTTTCCAAATGAGGAAACTGAAGAACAAAGATGTCAGGGTCCTAGAACTCAGTCCCATGATCACACTCATTTATTCGGAATCATCCTTCCGCCTGGTTCAAGCTTCTCACTGCCTGTATATGTAAAAGTTTACACCAGTCCGACTGATTCGTAAGGCCAAGGAAGAAACATAGGTCAGACTAACGGCCCATAACAAATGTGGAGTTTTGCTCCAGGATGGCCAGTTTATCCATTTAATGTTGTCTAGGCAGATTATTTTTTAACTAACTTTAAAATAATTTTAGACTTATAGAAAAGTTGCCAAAAATAGTCCTGAGAGTTTAGATATACCCTTTACCCAGCTTCCCCTAATATTGACACCTTGTATAACCTTAGTAGAATAATCAAAACCAAGCAATAACACACTACAATGCTATTAACTGAACTATAGACCTTATCTGAATTTCACCAGGTTTCTTGCACTAATGTCCCTTTACTGTTCTAGGAGCCAATCCAGGTCCCATATTGTAATCGTTGTTGGGTCTCTTCCAGTCTGTGACAGTCCTTTAGTCTTTCATTGTCTTTAAACATCTTGACACTTTGGATGAGTCAGTTGTTCTACTGAATGTCTCTCAGTGATTTCAGATCATTTTAGAGAAGCCCAAATCTTAGGGTTCAATAATGTGGACCCTCATTCTGCATCTTGGTCAGGCTCATATGTTTACCACTCGCACTTAAGTAACACCTGGGGTTTTTTCACTTATGACCCATTCCCTAGATGAATGAAGATAAATTTGTCATCGCTCCTTGGCCAAAATTAGACTTACTATTTTCCAGGTGTCTCTGGAGAATCACCTTGTGATGCATCATGAGTAATGAGAAGCACTGTCAGGATATCCAATGTGAAGCTGATTAATTTGTTAATAATGAGTCTGTGTTGTTATCTTGCCTGGTTTAATTACGACAGAGTATTGCAGTGAAGCTGAACAAACGGACCCTGTGTTACAGTCAAAAAGCACAAGGAGATGATATGTGTGTCACATAAAAAGATCTGGAAGTACAAACATCAAGAGAGCCAGGCAATGTTAACTTGAGCCAGCCAGATCCCAAAGCACCAGAACCTTCAAGTTCTGGGGGATGTTGGGCTTGATGAATGGCAATAAACACTTCCTACCCCGCCCCATCCTTTGATACATCATGTTTCCATCGTAAAATAGAGGATGCATGCCTATGGAAGGCAGCTGGGAAGACGCCTGCCTGGAGAGTGATCTTAGACAAATCTCTAGTGTCTCTGAATTACCAGCAGTCAGGGCAGAGGAGGGAGGACAATTGAGAAAACAAAGCAGAAAAGGAACTGGGCACCACAAAGAGCTACGGTGGCAGAGTCACATAAAGCATGGTTTGGTGGCATTATCTCTGGCACCAAAATGATGCCCTTCTTTTTCAATTTCTTTCTTTCTTTTTTTTTTTTTTTTTTTGGTGGAAGGAGGAGGTAATTAGGTTTATTTATTTATTTTTGGAGAAGGTACTGGGGACTGAACCCAGGACCTTGTGCATGCTAGGTATGCACTCTACCACTTGAGCTATATCCTACCTGATGCTTCACTGAGCTATTACCCCCCATTCCAATGATGCTTTTCTGATGCAGCCCCCTTCCCACACAATCCTGAGACTTCATGATCTTTCTGACAGTGACTTCTTACCCCTATTCTCAGGCTACTTGCCCTTCCTCTGCTGAGTCTCAGCCCTTGGCATGATCTTCATGGCAGCACCTTTTCTCAGGTCTGTCTTCCTCTTGACCCTGGAAGCTCCTCAGAAGCAATGGGCAAGGCTGCCATTGGGACATGTGGTAATCGATAAATGTTGAACAAATGAATGAATGAATGATAATGCAGTGGAGAACTGTTTCTCATTTGATCCTCCCAATAACCCCGAAAAGCAAGCAGGGCAGGAATTACTTCCATTTTAATGAAGAAAATGAGACTTAGAGTTTCAACCACCTCCCTGAGGTTGCAGGAGTTAAGTGATTTCCGCAGTGCTAGGACCAGAGAAAATAAAGAAAAGGATCTGAATTAAATACCAGATTTCTCCCATGCTTTACACTGAGCCAAGAGTTGCAAACTCAAATGGCGTTCAAGGTCTGGCAAGTCATTCAATGTGCGCAGAGGATGTTAGACCATAAAAGTGGTAGGGACAGAAGCAAAGTGGAGGCTGTGCACTGTGCATGATGAACAAATCACACATGTAGGTCATGATCAGCCTGAGGGACCCACAGGTCATGGCCCCTGTGGGCACCTTCTCACCCAGGATCACACTGGACCCTCATCACAACCTGTAAGGTATGCACTACGATCCCCCTTTTACAGCTAAGGATGCTGGGGGTTAGAGATGCTAAGTCCATCGAGCCTGTGCCTTTATCTAAGGACCCTTGTTGCCTGGAGATACAGAAGATCTGATTTTTATTTTATAGCTGCTGACAAGCTAAGGAAGTTCAAAGAGTGAGACTCAGCAAGACTGAGGCTGTGGATGAAAGGTATGTATTTGGTTTTGCCATGTTTCCAACTTAACCCTTTTGATTTTTAGAACATGAAGCAGAAAAATATCTTAAAGACTCTCCAGTCAAGTGTTCTTCAAACCACCAGTTGTCCCTCCTTACTGGGTCAGAAAATCAGTTTCTGGGGTCACAACAGGCAATTAAAATAATAACAGAAAATATCAGAGTCTGTCACCCATGAGTAGTGGTGAATATTATTTTATGAAACTTGTGGACACAGTAAAAAAAATTGATTTCAATAAATCTTTTAAAAACTAACTTTGGAAATGTATTTCTCCAAATCAAACCCTTTACTCCACAGGTGAGGAGACAATGGGAAAGTGACTTGGCCAAGGTCACACAGTCAGTTAACGGTAGGGCTGGGACCACAGCCCAGATCTCCCAAAGCCCAGTTCATGGCTTTGCTACTGCATCACCGCGCCTCCACGAGGCATTGTTTGGAAATTCTGACAATACACACCCATTGTCAGTCAGTGGGGCGTGAACAAACTCACATCTTACAAACAATCACTGACCGTGTTTACTTGGTGTTCATGCTGTTCAGTCATCAGAGTCCCTGCATGTCTAGCTGTTGTGTGTGCTCACATTTAAGGAGAACTCTGTGTTCCTTGTAACATTTTGGAGCTGGAATAATCTGTCATTCTCTTGAGGACAAGGATGATGGAAGGTCTGGTCTGAGAGCTCAGGGCTTTGAAGGAGCATCTAGACCGCTCGATCTATGGAGAGATCGAGGAGATTATGGATTTCTACGAGGAGAAATCTGGGCAGGAATTGGTTGTGTGGGGCAGTCTGGGGAAAATATCAGGGGCAGACTCAGAACATGATTGATTGGAGGAGAACTGAGTAGAAATCCCCTCTCTGGGAATTTCTGCAAGGGCAGGGGCACGAGGACTGAACACTCAGGAAGACACAAAATGGGGTAGTGGGGAGAAGACAGGGTGAGAATGTGATTGGTTAAAGGACGGTCAGCTACGCCCCCTCCCTAGGTGCTTCTCTAAAGGCAGAAGAATGAGGACAGAACTTTCTAGAAAAGAGCCATTTCACCGAAGGCAGAGTGTAGCAGAGACTGTTGCTGGATGCAGAGAGACTGATTATCATACATGATCATGAGCCTCAAGGCTCTAAATATATGGTGCACCAACTGCTTTTATATGTGAATTTTCTTCCTCTTTTATTTCAAAGCTGAGACTTTCAGCTCATTCTAATTTTTAAGTCACATAATGGGACCAAGTTCATTGTGCTCTCTGGCTCCCCTCTTGCTTCTCCTTTCTCGCTTTCTACATTTTTAAACATGGACTCTGTATGTTCAGCCCCCAGAGAATAGTTTTCAGGGCTTAGACACTGCTTAAACCAGACAGTTAAGTGGTCAGTGGACGCCAAGTCAGAGAACCTAGTCTTGTGGGGAGGAGGAGGGGGAAATGGAGCTGTAAAGGGACAGACGGGGACTAGAAAAAGGGCAAGTCTTGAGGTTGGGATTTGGCAAAGAAACTGACAAGAAGAGAGCCCAAGGGAAATCATAGGCTCTTGGTCACCATCAAAATTAATTCCAATGATATTTGATCCTGGACAAAGTACTGATGAGGTCTGATCAATATAAATAAATGCTGATCTGAAGGGAGAGGGGGAAAAGTCATCCCCCAATTATATCTAGTGATTGTTTCTCAAATAGTTATTGTATTATCTAATCCATATAAGTAAACACTTATCTGAAGCAGGAAAAGAAAACTGCTACCATCAAAATTAATTCCAGGAAAGGGTTTGACAGTCCCTCAAAGAGATAAACACAGAATTATCATGTGACCCAAAATCCCATCCTTAGAATATACCCAAGAGAAATGAAAACAAACATCCACACAAAAACTCATGCCCAAATGTTCATAGCAGCATTATTCACAGTAGCCAAGAGGTAGAAATAACCCAAATCTTCATCAATTAATGAATGGATAAACACAATCTGGTTTATGTCCACAAAATGAAATACTCTTCTGTAATGAAAAGGAATGAAATAGCTACCAACCCGTGCTGCAACACGAAACGATAATGATAACAAAAACATCTCAGCAATAGAAGGCAGCCCACACCAAAGGCCACGTATTGTCTGATTTAATTTATATGAAAAATCTAAGATAGGCAAATAAATAGGAACAGAAAACAGATGATGGGGTGTGGGTATAGCTCAGTGGCAGAGCATAAGTTTAGCCTGCACCAGGTTCTGGGTTCAATCCCAAGTACATCCACCGAAAAAGAAAGATAGAAAGAAAGAAAACAGATTGGTGGTTGTCAGGGAGTTTGGGGGAGGGGAATGGGAAGCGACTGTTGGTGGGTAGGGGGTTTATTTGGAGGTTTAGAAGTTCCAATGGCAATAGATACTAAAAAAAAGTTTCTTCTGTATAGTACAGGGAACTATGTTCAATATCTTGTAATAACCTTTAGTGAGAGAGTATGAAAACGAATATATGTATGTATGTGCATGACTGGGACATTGTGCTATTCACCAGAAATTGACACATTGTAACTGATTGTACCTCAATTAAAAAAAAGAATTTTTTTAAGAAAAAAGAAAAAAAGTTCCAATGGCAAGAATAAAAGTCAAGAGCTCAGATTTGAAAATTAATAAATAATTATTTTTTTTAAAAAAAGAAAGAAAATTTAAGATTTCCATGAGGAAATCTCTAAAACTCTTTAATTCATATTAAAAATAGGATCACCCCCCCACCTCCACCCACACCACCATAAAAGGAAGGAAGGAAAAAGTGGGCTACCCCAAGGTGGTTTTCCTTTCATTTATACCTTCATGTGACTGGCTTTTGATTTAGTCCTCTGAGGCAATGATTACTTTTTTCCTCTGGAAGCAGAGTACTTGAATTAGAAAGCCCAAAGTGCAAAAGCTCCACCTTCTACATTAGACCCACCAGGAGGCACCAGTGAGGGTAGGCAGGATCTTGTTATTTCCCTCCCTCTGAATAGTGGAATTGGTGGGCCCCACACATTCCACCTAGGGAGCTGGGCGAACACAGTCTGACTCCAGTGGGTAGGGCCATGGAAAGAAACCAAACAGCGAGACTGAGTTCATTCACATCCAGCACCAGAGAGTGAGAATTCGGGCAAGAGAGAGAGGCCTTTAAAAGGAGAGATGTAGGTCATTGGCCCAATAAAAGCAGAGCCTGGTCACAGACAGCCTGTCCCCCAGTGTGTTTGTGGTTTTCCTTCGCGTTCAGCATCACTTTGTTCCGCACACAGGCACAGAGTGGATGGCGTCCCCTAGCATGATGTGTGATTGTTAGAGCAGGCAGGTAGCTAGACATGAGCAGAAAAGGGGGGACACAGACCAAATGGCGGGAATTGGGCAGAAAGGAGGGGCACGGGCCAACTGCAGGAAAGCATACATCATGTAAGTACCAGGGGTCCCTGGGCAGAGAAAGAAAAGCAGGAACCTCTGGGCTGATAAGTGGTCACGACTTTTGGGGTGATGAGCGGCCTAGAGGCTGACAAAGAAAGGTGAGAAAAGGCAGGAATTTCCAGTGTCCGAATGGAACTCATTTGCTCATTATGCCCTCATTTCAATTAAATTAGCCTTGCAGATCAGAAGTGCCCATCATGCACCGACGCCATGACACTTCCAATCCAGACTAAATAAGGACGAAAATCCCTCCTCCTTTCTGGAAGGTGGATCTGGGATGAAAATCAGGGAATATGACCCCAAACCTTTCCCTCCCCAATGAATATCCTGCCCATTCATTTTTACACTCTGTGTAACCAGCGTGCCAAACAAACTCAGGGCAGCCACTCACCTGAGCCTGCCCGCTCTCCCCTTGAGAGTGTACTATCCATCCCTTAATAAATCCTCACATTACTTTCTTTAACCTCTGTGTCTTGTCTCTGAATTCTTTCTGGCAAGGGACAAGATCCTGGATACCCGCAACATAGATGGGGTGTCCTAGCATGATGTGTGATCATTCTGTTCCATCTCCTGACTCAGGTGTGTTTCCCCTACCAAAGGCCCTCCTTTGTAGACCCGTTGAGGATCAATTCCTTTCTTATTCTCCCACCAGACTGCACCAGGTCCACCCTGGTCAGAGAGGTGGGGCTCCCAGGTGCCTAAAGGACACATCCCCAGCAGCGCTGCCCTCGGCTGTCCTTCCTGTGGGAATCGGTCCTCTTGACAGATCTACACCTGTATCAGACTCTGCTGCACTCCTGGGAACGTGTAACCTAGTAGTTAGGGGCCACTCACATTCTATGTTGCTCTCCAAACAAGACGGGGTTTCTTTTAGAGGGGTATGGAAGTCCCGCTGCCTCCTGAATGAGAACTCCCTCCGGATCTGTTCCTAGGAAGGATCTGATCTGCGCATCCTCGAAGTACTACAAATTTGGGCAATGGGGGGAGGGGTAGGCACGTGATGTGAAAGGTTCAGAGAGGCTCCAGGTTCTGCTTCAGTTCACAGAAGCTTCTGATGCCTTGGCCTTGACTATTAGCACCTGTGTGGCACCAGGAGCCAGCCCAGGTGTGGGTCTTCCTAGTCAAATGGTGCCCAACAGTCTCCCTTGAGCCCCTGAGACTTTCTGCAGGCCTTGCTTTAAGAGCTGAGGAGGCGGTCCAGAGAGGGGTCAGCTGGACGAGGGGCTGGGGGTTCTGTCATGAAAAGATCACAGCATAGGGAGACATTGGTCAGGGAGTCGCCACCCTGGGTGACCATGTGACTTCAGGTGGCGCTAGAGGAAAGTCTACCGAGGAAAATAAACCAAGGAAGTGAATTTTTTTTCTTTCTGGTTCCCCAGTTTTACTCAAAAACTCATACAAAATATTCCAGATAATTGAATTTTAATCCTCATCTTCCTCCTCTTCCTTATCTTGCTCAATCTGGAAGTAATGAGACTCGTAACTCTCTCTGCTGTCAGCAACTCTGCATGACCAAGCATGTAGCTTACTCTTCAAATATTTTCCGGTGAGAGATTTCAAATGCCTTTTGGAAAAAGGCACCTCAGAAGTGATGGTAATCTTGCTCTTGCTTCTTTCAATTGCTACAACCCCTCCACCAAGATTTCCTGCTTTTCCGTTTACTTTGATTCTCTCCCGAAGAGACTGCTCAAAAATTGGCAGCATCTGTGATGCATTCCACAAGGTGGGCGCAGTCGAGGGTAAATTTCAGAACCTGTTTCTTTTTTTTGCACACCTCCCCCCGCCCCCGCCCCGTCACCACAAGCTTTTTCAACGGTGTCATGGCGGCAGCGGAGGCAGAAAGGAAGAAAATTCATTTTTAAATGCTTTGAGGCCCCAGCACTCACAGCTCCCAATCATTTATAATTGCGGTGTGCTTCGTTTCCCAGGCCTTTATGGTTGTCATTTGGTCCTAAGGGCAGATACTAGGAAGGAGAAGCAGATTAACAGTAGGAGGTCAGTGCAAGTCTGGAGGACCCACAGGCGGACAGAAAAATCGGGCACACATTTAACCAGAAGGACAGGTTGGACGGGGTTCGAGGAAGGAAGTCAGTTGAGATGCTGATTTCTAATAAAGAAAAAGTGGAGAAGCAGAAGGCCTCTTGGGAAGGCAGCTCCCTGTTTAGAGGGCCATGGACTAGACACCAGGTCAGGAGTGCAGGTCCTTGTTACAAAAATTAAGGCTACTGATGGGCAGCAGGTGGGGAGAGAGCTGAAATTGTGTAATGCAGGCCAGGTACTAACCACAAAGGATTACTCAGCATTACAAACTACGAATTCTTTACTCTCACAAGAAAACATAACGTGGGGCAGGGGGCGGATCTTTACACCATCACGCAAAGGAATTTGTATTAACTTTGCAGAGGAATCACACGCATGTGAAGGCTGCCCAGAGGAAGGTCATTTGGCCAGACCTAGGGGCTAGTTGTGGACAGTTATTTAAAGATTGCCAAGCAGTGAGATGTTGCTGAGGGAGTCTCTCTGCTTGAGGGACCCCCAGAGGCATCACCTTAACTGTTGTTGAAACGGAAATTTTAGACAAAACATTCTCCTCAAAACTGCATACAAAAGGGGGAACTTATTTTAAAAATCTCTTCGAGGGATGATAACATAGGAAGGTGGATGTTCCTACCTGTGGATCCAGAACACACAGCAGAAAACCGCACATCTTAAGGGGCTCAAGGAGGTCTCTATGATCTTGTTATTTTGATACCCTCAGAATCCACAGTCTGCATCTAGCAGGGTGAGCAAGCCACACAAACATGGCAGAGGGAGTCTCTGATCTTTCACGACCCACAGAGGAAGACCTCCAAACTCATCATACATTAAATCCGTACAGCTTTTGGACATCAATCATACCTCAATAAACTTGATTTAAAAAACAACTACATATAAAAAAGGGGGGGAGGGTACAGCTCAAGTGGTAGAGTATACGCTTAGCATGCATGAGGTCCTGGGTTCAATCCCCAGTACCTCCTCTAAAACTAAATAAATAAGTAAACCTAATTACCTTCCCCTCCCCCCACTAAATAAATAAATAAAACTATATATAAATGAATCACTATGCTGTATACCAGAAATTAACACAACATTGTAAATCTACTATACTTCAACTTAAAAAAACAGTAAGTGAAATAAGCCAGAAAGACAAAGACAAATACCATATGGTATTACTCATATGTGGAGTCTAAAAAAAAAAAGACACTAATGAACTTATCTACAAAACAGAAACAGATTCACAGACATAGTAAACAAACTTATGATTACTGGCGGGAAAGAGGATGGGAAGGGATAAATTGGGAGTTCGAGATTTGCAGATACTACTTACTATATATAAAATAGATAAACAACAAGTTTCTACTGTATAGCACAGGAAACTATATTTGATATCTTACAGTAACCTGTAATGAAAATTTTAAAGAATATGAAAATGAATAGATGTATGTATATGTATGACTGAAACATCATGCTACATACCAGAAATTGATACATTGTAACTGACTATATTTCAATTAAAAAAAAAAATAAAAACTAGAGAACAGTAGAAGATATCACTTAAAAGGGGGCTGTTCCAGTGGGGCCGCTGCTGATGACATGTGGCTGTTGAGCACCTGGAATGCACTGAGGTCTGCCTTAAGGATAGAATCCATACCGGATCTCCAATAATGTAGAACTCCCTCGTTAGTAATTGCAAGTACTGATCACGTATGGAAGTGATAAGATTTTGGAAATGTTGGTTTAAATAAGTATATTATTGAAAATAATTTCCCCTTTTTAATGTGGTTGCTGGGAAATTAAAAACTACACATATGGAGTGGCTGGCATTTGGGGCTCATATTATATTTCTATCTCGCAGAGCCGCATTCCAAGGCCAGTAGATGACAGGCAGCCTCTACCCTGCTCTGAGAGCAGCCCCCCCACCCCCCCACCCCCGGCGCAGGCGCACCTCCCATCCACTGCTCCCTGGAGGGGCCCCTCCCACAACTAACTAGGACCTGCCAGGATGTTGACCTCGCTGGCTTTGAATCTAGAATTCAATTTGGAAACAATGGCTATCTTAACAATTTTGCGTCTTCAGTCTGTGAACCTGGCATATCTTTGCAATTATTTCGGTCTCATCTAATTTAATTTCTCTCAGCAATGTTTTATAGTTTTCATCAGAGTGGTCTTGATCGTCTTTGGTTAAACTTATTACTAGTTATTTTATGTTTCTTGGCTTTGCTATAAATGGGATTTTTAAAATTTTCATTTTCCAATTGTTTCCTGCTAGTATATACGAATACATTAGATTTCTCTATATTAACCTTGGATCCTATGACATTGCTAAATTCAGTTATTTGTTCTAGTAGTTGCACTGTAGAGTCCCTGAAATTTTCTGCGTGAACAATCAGGCTATCTACAAAGAGGGACAGTTTTACTTGTAAAGAAAAACTCAAACAACAACGACAAAATTATTTTTTAAAAAAGAAAGAAAAACATTTGAATATATACTTCTCAAAGTTCTATAAAACCACTAGAAAACCACAGATATCTCTTACATTCTCATGACATTATTTGAGATCTGCTATGTATTCTTTTGGCGGGGTGATGCCACGTGAAGCCCACATTCCCTTTGTGGTGTTAGGATATTGAACAGATTTCTTGGCTCAAGTGGTTGAGGAAGCGAGTCAGAGCTGCTGATCCCAGTGGCGGTGATGGTGTGAAGAAGGGGTCAGTGGAGATGACTGGTGTCTTAGTCAAAGTACCACTAGTACCATCAGCCAAGGTCATTAAAATATTTATCTGCACACTGCTGAGTAGAAATGAATGAGTGAGTCCAAGTACAGGGAACCTCAGAAAGCAAGAGGGGAGAAAGCTGTCAAAAAATATGACGATGTCACAGAACCCTGAGTCTCACAGGAGTTCACCTGGCCCAGCTTTTGAGCACCTTCCCATGTTCCCCTAGCCCATCTTCGAGATGTGGGGGTTTCCTCTGCAATAGCGACCAAAAGCCTCCTGTTTGAAACCCTCCTCCATGTGGTCTAGGCCCTGCTTTGATAATTCGTAACAAATTTCTCGCTACCCATCCTGGTGCATAATGATGAGTTTGGAGTTTTTCTCTTACAAAAAAGAAGCAAAGCACACTCAGTCTCTCCCTGAGTTTTGCTCTTGATTCTCCACTTGAGAAAAGAGGTTCACAACTCACAGTGAATGGGCAGAGCCCACAGTCCCTGGAGGTTCTGATGCTCTGGCCCTGGGCTTTCGGAGCTCACCCAGTGCTGAGCAGTAGGAAACTTCACCAGCTTTTCTTGCACCTGCTAGCCTGACCTCAGAGTCTGAAGTCGCAGCAGATGCGGCTCCCTCATTGATACCTGCAAAAGCAATCTATTCTCTCTCTTGACTACACCATCTCCAGCCCCAGGAGATCTTTTTGACTGACAGAACCTGCAGGAGATTCTGCCAGTTCCCTGGCAACATGTTGCCTCTTAAATCAAAGCGATGAGACTGTTTCGCTGTGGCAGAGTCTGCAAGGGCTTCGCCACAACGGTCTCTTTTTTTCGAGTCCAACCTTCAATTGGATTTCCTAGCTTCCTTGAAAGTCGTGTGGGAAGTTCTCTGCACCACATCCAAATCTGGCCCGCAAATCCTCTCAGTTGCTCCTCAATTATCCCCTCCTCCCCTACTGGTGCTCCCTGGGATGCAGATGATCATGGCTATTTGAGAAGTCGGAGATGGAAGACCAGGCTCCCGAGGGGCGGCCTGGAGGAGAGCTACCCTCAAACCTGGAGCACTGTGCTTGACAGGTATATGGCGAAGAAGTAACCATGGAGAGTCTGAGCCATTATTTGGAGGGTCTGTTTGTTACAGTAGCTTTGCCTACCTTAAGAAATATTTTTAAAAGCTCACTTTTGCTCAATTTTGTCCCAGTTTGGTGTCTATGGCTTTTTCTTTTCACATTTATGAATGCCTATTAGAGCTACTGTTCCTTTTGAGAAATGCCTTAATGAAGAGATTTGTATGAGGAATCAGAATCCTGGCCTGCTGCTGTGATTGAGTGCCACGTACGGTGCATTCGGAGTAAGTGTTCTCTTCTGATGTGTTTCATCGTGCAAATTCCTGCAAGGCTAGGAGAGAACTTACAGGTGGTTGGGGCTGCCTGGGTTTAACTATGGAAGGACTAGGTGGATTTTCAGATAAGATGTGCAAACTGGGAAATCAGACCTTAGGTGATGTATCTGTGAGGGCCTTGCTCTTTGATGTCAGGACTTCAAATAACCCAGGAGTCTTGAGTGTGCTCCCTGGCATTGGTGGGAATGGAGGGAAGAGGGCCTTTGTCACATGGAGTAGCTCAGGGACCAGGGAGCAGTGCTTTCAACCATTTTTGATCAGGTCCCACATTAGAATGTATTATTCATATTGTAACCACAGACACATATTGTGAGTTTTTTCTTTTGATTAAATACATGTGTATGTGTATATATAAAAACACACATATACATAAGCAAAAGACAAATTCACAAGACAATACTTAAATTTATGATGTACAGTGCACTCTATTTTTTATTCCGTTTCTATAAAGAAAAACAGTTGCTAAAATTGATCTTAGAACTAACACAGAAATTCTCAAACTGTTGAATCTGAGGGCTCTGTTACATTCTTAAAATTTGAGGACACCGAAGAGGTTTTGTGTATGTCAGCTATAGCTACTCATATTTACTGTATTCAAAATGAACAATGAGTTTTTTTGAAATACAAGAGTACACAAATTCATATCCCATTCATTACCTGACCGAGCACTGGCATCATCGTGTGTCCTTCGACCTCTGGAAAATGCCACCGTACACTTGTACAAGAAGGAGAGTGAATGAGAGCTTAGTATTATGATGAAAATAGTTTTGACCACATGAATTCCCTGAACGAGTCTCAGGGACACCAGGGTGCCTGGACTAGACTTTGAGAATTTCTGTACTAATAGGTTGTGACCCAGACTTGGAAAAACATGAATCTAGAAAAAGCCCAGGCTGATTATGGACAAACTGAAGCAAGGAAATCCAATTAGCTAAATTTCATTCTCCATGTTTCCCTCTTGTTCCTCCAGAGTGAGGAGGCATTATAGTTAATTCCCCAACAACGATTTCACATCAGATTGTTAGTCTAAGCCAATCCATGCATGGCATTCCCTTAGCAACATGTCCACGAGCGTCCTATGTCCTAAGTTGGCTCCATCAGACTGAGGAGAACTTAAATTCCGTGGCTGAGGGAGAGGTTTTCTCCCTCTCTGGGTGTGAACGAGGGATGCTACAGGCAAAACAGTGTTTACAAATGCTATTGCAAACAGAGTGGGGATATGAGGGGGGAAAAAAAAACCAACCTGGGTGTTAGATGACACTGAGCTAATTACATCATTCCTGGGGCCTCCTTTACCTCCAGTGGTCATTGCAGCTCTGTGAGAAAACACATTTCCTTATTGTTAGAGTTGGGGCTTTCTGTTCCTTGCAGTAAAAAGTCTGATATACTGAGATTTTGGGGAAGTCTTGTTAAATATTCCATCCTAGTCTCTCTGATGGTTACAGAGTATTTTATTTTAGATTATTTATTTATTGGGGGGCAGGTAATTAGGTTTGTTTTTGGTGGGGGGTACTGGAGATGGAAGCCAGGACCTCATGCATGCTAAGCATGCGCTTTACCATTGAGTTATACCCTCACCCCACCAAGAGTTTTTAAATACTGCATGATCTGATCAATTTAAAATAAAATTTCTTTAATCCTTGTGAACTTGTTTCACATTGGCTTTCCTTCCCACATACCCCAAGAGCTCTCTGATGTGGAAGGGACTAAACCTCAGGTCTAGAGCCTTGAATATAAAAGACATAAGAGCCAAGAATAAAATTAGAGACAGAGCCAACTTTCCACACAGGAGTCTGCTTACTGTACTTGGGGGGAAAATACACAAAGGCCCTTGAAATGGGAAAAAAAAAGTCACACGGTCAAAATAGTTAAATAAAACACCACGTAATTTCCCTGTAGGGGCTCTCTCTCAAGGGCTAATGGGAGGGAGGGAATTATTTTAGCAACTCCCAAATAAACATTATACATATTTTATATATATATATATATATATATATATGCCCCGTAAAGTAGTGTTAGAGTGAAAACAGTTTCAGGGCATCATTTCACTTTTCAGGGCAAAACTTGATTATCAGATGAATTTTTAACAATTCTAGAAACAGGCAAAGTAGCTTTTTTCTTTCATCATTCTGACTCTACCAACCCTGACCAGGAAGGGAAATTATGAACCTCTAGAGAGTTCATGGATTCTATACCTCCTTTTTCAAGTAGAACAAGAACCTAAAAGAGGCAAATGTAGGAAACGCTTGGAAAGCGAACCAATGACTGGCAGGTATTTTTTACCAAGAAAAATCGTTAATTCACTGTGAAGGAAAATGTGTAATAATTTACCAGCTGGTGGAATTGCTGAATAACAGCACTTGTGGGACATTAATTGCTAATCTAAATAACACGTGGCATGGAGGCAGAAAAGGTAAGCTGTCAAACACAACGGGGTGCTTTGTGTTATTCCGAGGCCAACTGCGAACAGATCACCAAGCCTGTTTCTTCTTCTCTCTGGGCGCGTGGCTATCTGATATTTTCCGGTCCCCTCTATGTTTACATTTGGCCACAGGCCTGACTTCTGGCCAGGAGAATGTGCGTGGAAGTGATGCGTGCCTCCTTCAAGCCGCCACAGCTTTCACACCTGCAATGCTCCATTTTTTTCCTGGTAATTGAAAGGAGAGGATTCTGAGGTCCCAAGAGGTTAGTTAGAAGAGGCCACAAGACAGGAAGGCTCTCTGCTGCCTGGAGGAGAGCTGCTTGCCCAGGAACACCCATACTGGACTGTGGTGGGACCATCAGTCTGTCCGGTACACGCTCCCGTTTTCAGGCAGGTGTCAACTATGTGCAAATGGCAGAGTCTGTTCTGCCTGTAAGTGGAGAACTGAAATCACATGACCAGTTGCTCTGACTTCAGAATAAACTTGCCCAAGAGGGTCTTTCAAATTTATCCCAGGCTTCTCCTAACATTCAGAAGGACCACTGATGGGAAAGTTGTTTTCTTCATTACATGAACTCAAGACAGAGGTTGTGACATCTGCACTGCCAATTACCTACCAGGTAAGACATTTGGTGACACTCCAGTTGTTTGGAATAGCTCAAAAATTTTGGTTCAGTTTAATCTGGTCATTTACAGATAAGGTAGGAAAGCTCAGGCATAGGGCCCTAAGGTGATTATCAAACAGTCTTTTACAGAAACATATTTCCTTTATAATCCTCAGTTAAGAACACATCTCTTAGGTCATTTGATACCATCCCATCTCATTAGGCTCTAAGATGGAACTTCTCGAAGATCAGGAAACTCGACCTCAGAAATCTCACTGCTCTTGCGGTTTGGACATATTACTCTGTGGGGATGGCGAGGGGCCAATCAGCATCTTCCACAAACTGCCTCCTCAAAGACAACCCACGAATGCACACCAGTGAGGCTAAACCTGGTCAAATTGTTTTCTTCCTTGAATGAAAGTAATTAGGATTCATTAATTCAAGCTGCTCAGTACTCTTAAGTCCTGATCACCTGCATCTTGCCATATTAAAAAAAAAAAGATAATTAATAAAAGGAAGTCAAGTCAGACAATAATAGGATACCTCAAACCAAACCGACATTAAATGTTTTTTATTGAACAAAAAAAGATAAAACATGGAAGTTGAATTCACTGAGCAAAAGCAGCTCACTGGGTGAAACTGCGATACGTTGTGCTAAATAATCTTATGAACTGAGTATACAGAATACATATAATATGTAAGTTATCTCAACAGCAAAGGAGAAGGTCTAGATTACAGTTTTGGAAGGAAACATTTGGTCAAATGACAAATTTAGTGGCTCAAAATTTCTAGCCCTTACCCACCTAAATTCAGTATGATTCTACATACATGCACTCAGTATGTGCATACTGAATTCCCATTTTTAATGGCAGCTGCTTTTTGGAAGAAATTTAAAATCTTTTTTTCGTATATATTTGACGTGCTACTCAACTTTTAAAATTTTCCATTTGATATATGTGTGTATGTATTTATACACACTTAAAAAACCCCAAACCCTTGTCTACAAGTAGAGGGGTCATGCTGTTTTTTTTTTTTAAATTAATATTGGTGAATTTCAATTCTTATTTCTCCTGTGTGTCTAAGAAACTTTATATGTTCTCAATGCACCCCCAGTGACAGGTGGGTTGACAGACGTGTCAAAAATACTTCATGAAAAGAGGGAGGTAGCTCATGCGAGTTGGCAACCTTTTATCTAGTGTTTTCTGTTGGAGCAGGCTGCCTCCCTTTGACATCCCACAGTCCAAGATGAAAAGAAAACTTTTGACTTTGAAGCCTAGTTAGCACAGTTGCACATTTACTATAATCCACCTTCAACTTGGTTTATTGGGCTTTCTAATGTAAGATGACAAATACCTTACACCCAGCACACAGCGTCAGAAAAGTACTGAAGAAACATCTGACAGACAATACCTTGGTTTTTTGTTGTTGTAGTTGTTTTCTCGTATGTTAAACATCAGCTTCGATGGGATACATTTTCAGAATGGTTTTGTTACCACTTTATAAACACTCTAAGCCAAACGAACAGCACAAATAACATCAATGTCGTCTTTTTTTTCCCCCAATATTGTTATCAATTACTGGAGGCTAATCCTAACATACACTACTTAAGGGGGGAGGGGGCAAAAGAAGAGAATTCATGACACATTGCAAAGATAGGACTACAGCATCTAAGTTGTAGGGATGATCTTAAGGAGCAGAAAGAGGGGACTCTCTAGAAGGTGATGGTGTGGTTTCTTCAGGTGGAAAAACCGTGAGCGTGCAAGCTCGGATGCCACCTAGGGACTCTGGGAGATCAAAAACCTTATGCCATTCATCTTTATCTGGATCATATTTCTGCACTATCTCTACCATACAACGATTATTCCACGAATACCCACCAACGACGTAGATTTTGTTTTCAAAGACAGCGACCCCTACATCACTCTGCCCTCTTAACATGGCAGCAATTGGGGTCCACTGGTCAAGGATAGGTGAGTAGTATTCACAGCTTAGGACATCATCATAATCACTTGTTCCTCTGAAGTGATTGCCACCGATGACATAGAGCCTTTCTCCCACTGTACACATGCAATGCAGACCTCTGACAGTGGTCATCGGCGCCTTCTGGATCCACTTGTCAGTATCGGGGTCAAAGCACATGAGCTCCTTTTGGAAAGTGTCATGAGTAATTCCTCCTAAAGAATGAAAATCATAGGCATGAGGTTGACAGATGATTATCAAAATGCAGAAGAGAAGGCTCTCTGTCACAGATAATTAACTTTTAGCCATGTATTATGGCATTTTATAGCCTTTCAACTGTGTTCTTATAAAGGTCGGCCCGCTATACATACTTTCTCTGGATTAAAAATAAAGAAAATATCATTTTCATCTTCCAAAGGAACAAAAATGTAGTTCATATTACTGAGTTTCTCAGAGACCCATGGGATGTAAGAGGCTTTATCGAATGAAAATATATTTTGACCACTTTCAGAGCTAGGTTTACAGTAAATCCCAACAACAAAGCATCATTCACTCCTGCTGCTCTTTCCCAGGCACCCCCTGGGTGCTGAGCACAGCACCAGGTCACTTTAAATGCTAGGTGCCCATTTCCTCACTTGTCAAATAATAATATCTACTCTAGTTATCTCATTAGGATTATGGCAATGAATTGAAATAAATCAGTGTTTTGGAAAAGTTGCAAGTGTCGTGCAACTGCACAAGCTTATAAGAATATTTCGAATTGTTCATTTTGTAGAATTTGGGTGGGGGGCGGGAATGAAGGCAGGTAATGTCCTTTCCTATCAGCATGGACATTTAAAAAGCTCAAGAATTAGAATGCTGAATATGTAGGGAATTTTGTATATACAGCAATTTGTTTTTTACCTATTGGGTCCGTATCACCTACAAGTGTATTCTTAGATCACATCTAAATCAGTCTCTACAATGAAAGTAGCAGGCTGTATGTTCTGCAGATTAGGGAGAAAACTAAACTAATCTTCAGCCGTATCATTCCAGGCTCCACTGTCTGGTGACCAGATGGCAATCACTGGTTTCCCCCTCCCCCCAGCCTTTTATATTTTTTCTGTACATCACTGAATTCCCAGCAAGCAAAACATTGCTATTTGGTTTGAAAATCAGCTATGGTTCCTATCCTATTCTTGGTTGGGAAGGTCATTTGTACAATATATGCTAGTTATGCCAAAGCACCGCCAGAATAATTCAAATGTCATTTTCCCCCCAGAGAACTTGGAGCTCTCATTATAACAGCATAGCAGCTACACACATGAAATAGGTAGATGGTGTAAATCATTGATTAGTGGAGCATACGATTTCCTGGATGGCTCTTTCAATATAAGCCATCCTGTAGTTGCTCAGAAAACTGCCAATCACACGCTACAGGCCTTTCACTGATCCTTCTTGATTACAGATTTCATAAGGCAGTATTCAGAGACTCAGACCACAAATATCACCTTAACACCTTTGTTTCTTAATAATGTAACTGCTGGCACTGGCAGGCCTTCAAAAGGGGGAAAAGTCTCAAAGGCAGATTGTGTCAGGGCCAAATGGTAAGAACCTGACTCACAGAATAAAATTTCAATATCAGAGGTGAACTTTACACTAAAATAAGCCTCCTTTCTAAATTCCACAGAATACTGATTTGAACACCCAGAGTTTGAGAATGAAAGTTGTTACTGGGACACTGAACAAACTGTAGCCATTTCAGAATTTTTTATTAGAAAAATATATGTGCCTGTGGCCAAAATACAGGCAATCAGCACAGAATTATTTATGCAATGACACCATAGTAGAACCCAATTATAATCCTAAGGAAAAGAGAAACATATATTATGGGTGGCACTAAATGAGAGAATGAACATTATTATGCATTATATGTAAATTGAAAGTAAGCTTTATGCACAGTAGAGCTTTATGTTACATAATGATATATTTCCTCATAGAGTTAAGCTAAATTCTAAACAAAAATGAATTAAATGTTGTTGTAGAGAATATGAATGGTGATTATTAGAGTACAGAATTTATTAGTGTATAGAGTATGGGGACTGAAAGGCAAGCTGGAGAAGCTGAAAGCTTTCCAATTTCTTCTAAGTAATGTATTTACAGTAGGATTAGTTTGCTGCTAGTTTTATGAACTTATAAAATAACTTATAAAATAAAGGCATTCATATGCAAATGCACACACACAAAATATATTCTAAAATCAAGACATTATATTTTGATTATTCATTTTTCTGGATTATTATTATTAACACCATATGGAAAGATGGCAACATAGTTAAAAGTCTGTGTATTACATTAATTGCATTTGCGATTGTTTACCTGAAATATACATTACACCTCCATACACAGTTCCAGCATGACCATAATGGGGCTCACTCATTTTGGCAACATAGGTCCATTCATTGGTCCTTGGATTGTAACATTCTACTGTAGCTGTTGTTTAAAAAAAAAAAAAGAAAGAATGAATGAATTTAAAAATGATTTATAATTTCAAATTTAGCAATTAGTTATTTTTCCTTTTAGGTAGGATAATAATAATATCCAATAACTGAAATGCTTCTAAGTATGAGATATTCTTTGGGGGGGTCTTATATTAAATATTGAGATTATATTAATAATATGAATCATTAATACATTGATACATGTTACATCAGACTAGATACTTAATATAATAATCTAACACATTTCTGTCACGGCAGAAATCACTAGGATTCCTTTTCTTCTAGTCTCTTATTACATCTTTCTAATTTGACATTTCTCCCATTTCTTTGCTCTGAATATGTGGAAAGAAAAGATCAAAAAAAATCTCAAGGAAGAAAAACATTTTGATTCGAGGCCCCCATGGTTGATCCATCATAGAGGAAATAAAGGTTTATAGATATGAAGCAAAATTTTAAGTTGAGAATGAAAGTATGCACACTGCCTGGTATATGTTTTGATGCCTATTGTTTTATTTCATACCCACACTACAAAAATGGACACTGACAATAACTTTTCTGCATTATACATTAAAGCCAATGGTTTGTATATACCCAATATCATTGCAGCCAGTACTGTTCTTAATTAGAAGATGACTGGCAGCATCATATGAAGTTAAGATTTTTATTAGGGGTACTCCTTCTCACTAATAAACTTATCATCTTTAACATAAAGTAGCTGAGAAGTGACCTCAACTTATTTAAATATCAATCTACTATAACCTCAATAATAGAACAATGACAGTCCGGACAGATAGAAAATGTGATATTTATTAAAAGGCAGAAAAGAAATAGGGATGTTACGAGGGCTCTTGTCAAAAGCACGAGCTTTAGGTTGACTTGAAAAGTTTGTACTGTTTATTGCAGACACTGTCACTTGCTAAACCAATTTCTGATCTCCCCCAATAATGTAGTCTAATCACACATCTTATCAGGAAAAGGGCTTTAAAGACTTGTGGAGACCTTCTTTTCCATCTATTTGCTGTCAAAGATAGGTTTTACAATAGTTCTATGTTTTTCTTAATGAAGAATTCTGCCTTGAATTTTGAGATTTCTAGAGTGAAACAGCCTTCCCTTGCATCTAATTCAATCTCTTCTGATGCAGTTTCTATTAGTTTCCTCTTATTCTTTTTACAGTGGAGCTAGAAGTTGAACAGCTATTCAGTCTTTACAATTATTAAAATTTTCCTGTGTAGAAAGATAATGTTCTTCTAGTTAATTGCATCTTATAACACCTATTAGAAAATAAGAATCCATCTCTACTTTCTCACACAGGAGCCCCAAAGTGTAAGATGGCTATTAGCCACCAATAACATAACAACTAGGTAATAGTTCATCATCTCTAAACTTGTTTTCTTCCAGCTAGATAGCCCATTTCCTTTAGCTTTTCCCATAATTTAATCTTCATTGTCAACCTTCAGCTCTCTCCATGCAGAATTTCTATTGTTATTAATAAAATCAATAGTATTTAGTTTTAAAATAGAATAATATAATTAAAAACTGTATATACATGCCCTGACTTCTATTTTCCATATTTACAAGGCAGTGAGATGTGGGTTAGTGCCAACAAAATTGATAGGAGGAGGGGCAAGGGATGAGCAAGCCAGGAGTTGGAGCCACGAAGCAGTGATTCCATCAAGTCTATGACAGGTGGGAATGGTAATGAGAGAAATGGGAAAATCTGGAACAGGGGAGGTCAGGAAAACTACAGCCTCTAAGCCAAATCCAGTACGCCATCTGCTTTTGTACGATAAAATTTTTGCAAGATAACAACATGAATGGCTTATACATTTTTAAGAGTTGGAAAAATCAAAGGAAGAATATTTTGTGACATATGAAAATTATATGGAATTCAAATTTCAGTGTTGTTTTGTTTTTTATTTTTTGATAGGGGAGACAATTAGGTATTTATTTATTTATTTATTTATTTATTTATTTATTTATTTATTTATTTATTTATTTTTTTTTTTTTTTTTACTGGAGGTAAGGGGGATTGAACCCAAGACCTCACACATGCTAAGCATACACTCTACCACTGAGCTATACTCTCCCTTCACAAATTTCAGTGTTCATATATAAAGCTTCATTGGAACACAGCCTCATCCATTTGTTTACAAATTGTCTATGGTTGCTTTTGCAATACAACAGGAGAGCTGATTCGTTGTGATAGAGATCCTACAGCCTGCAAAATCAAAAAGATTTAATTTCTGGCCCTGTATAGAAGTTTTCTGATCCCTATTCTAGAGAATCATCTTCAGTAGTCCAGTGGCCTGGTATGAAGAATTACACAGAGGTTGGTTATTTCACATATCTCATCAGGGATTCTGATTTTCTCAGATGATTCCACTGGAGTCCAGAATAGTTCCCAAGGGATGATGTGGAATTTACTTGTTCTTTGAGATTAGGAAAGAGATTAGTCCTGAAGAAAACCCTTTGGACAATGATAGCTCCCACAGGGTGGGGGATGGTCTCTAGAATACTAATGTGCCAGTTGGTAATGTGTTACTTAATGAAGAAACTGCAACTCCATTAAAGGATATGGAGGCATTTGATAAATTTCAGTAATTTTATTGTACATTTCTTTGGAAAAATGTAACATTTGACTTATTTATATTTAACCGGAGTGAAAGATATCTGAGGTGTCATATTTCTCCTCAATACAGAAAACCTCAATGGAAGATTGATTTCTTATATGACATAATTTTGAAAGATGCCAGAAATAACTGACTCCTTTTTCCACTTAAGTGACAGCTACTCGAAGCTTTCCCTACTTTCCCATTGTACCCAGTGTCAAAGGAAAGCAGCATTTCTAAGGAATTTTATTTCAGCAGTAAGCCAGGCTCACACACACCACCATTAGTGTCATTTTGATGTACTATGGGCTTGGGTCCATACACTCCATGGAAAGATTTTAAAAGGCCAAATGCATTAATATGATCTAAAATGTCATGCAAATGCTGCCACTGTATTCTTTCCATCATTATATTACAGGCAACGGTTATTGTGTGTATGAAGAATAAATGATGTACTGGTACTAATGAACCTGTTAAACTGTTAAATGATTTTCCCATCAATCCCCTTTTCCTGACACCCATTCCTTCCCCCTTCTCTATTTACACAGGCATATAAATATGTCAACATAGTTAAGATGGGAATGTCAAGTTATTATGACATATCTTAGTGTGGGGTGGGGGGAGGGGGTTTCCATTAAAAAATATGTATGGAGCAGGAGAAATAGTAAAAAATCTAGCCTCTGGCTGGAACATTAACAAATACAAACAAGAGTTTCTTTAGAACAAAAATCTACTATTCTGCAAAAATAATGGTTCTAAGAAAATTATAAAGGGCAACAGACATACACACTTTTCCTATTTATACAAGGAGAAAGTTTATAAACAGAATTCAGAAGAATGCATTGCTACTTTCCTCTTGGGAGGTAATCAGGGTGGGTTACATCAGATTTGGTTCCCTCAACAACACAGAAGAGGACAAAGACTGTCTACTTCACATTCCCACTTGGGTATAAAATAGGAGGAACTCAGAGGGGTGGGGTGGTCAAAAAAAAAAAATGAAGCATCTTGGTTTTGCGTAATGACTCTTTTTAGCCTGAGGGTTCTCCTGGAATCAAGACTTTCAATTTGAGTGTACTTAATAAGTCAATCACATGATTAAAAAAAAAAAAACTTCCAAGATATTTTAACTTAAAATATTTAGTACAGAATGGATTTGCTGGGTATGCGGATTTTAAGGGAGGCAATCATTTTCTATAAAAGTTTAGTTACTTAGAGATTATAGGGGATAATTTGAAAGGGAAAGAAATATCAAATAGCTGGTCTCTAAATGGAATTACAGCTGTTTTTTGGTAATGAGGGTTTGTATCTATATTATAATCATACATACATTTGTGAAGAATGCAGGTTATGAATTAAGATAAGAATGGACCTATATTTATCATCTAGAGGGGGAGTCTTTTTTTAGGATATTTTAATCATCATCCTTAGGTTTAAGCTCTGGGCGACTGTGCCTTTAAAGCCTATATATAATCAAACAGTTGTTATGAATTTAGGACTAGCTCATGAAAAGCATGATTCTCTGGTATCCTGTCACTTTCAAACTGAAACAAAGAAAACTGTTTTAAGAGATAAAGAGGTAGATTTCTGAAGGTCAGGAGCAAGGGAGCCACTGGCCCAACAGGGTAGTCTATTTCTTGTTCCCCATTGAGTTCAATGTGGCAAGAACTCAGACAGGGTAAGGATCAAGTCAGAAGAAGAAAGCCTCTAGCTCCTTAGTTTTATGTAATGACTCTCCTTGGCCCAAAGATTATAAATTCTCAGAAGAATAAGGCCTCTAATTAATATTAGGAACAATACATTGAAAACGTTAAGAGCTACATATTAACAGGGGTGATAATACCGTCAAGTGAGCTCTGACTGAAAAATGGAGCTATTTCCCTAGAGAGAAGGTTCAAAATGACCACTGCCTACCAGCAGTGATGACCTATACTCTGTAGACTCGTAAAGCTGATCTTACACAAGCGGTTTTTCTAAAAAGGCACCAAGTCACTACCATAAATTTAAAATATTATAATAACATAAAAATAATGTGTGTGGCTTGACTGGGGAGACCTGAGATGACAGTTCTACACTAAGGATACTAATACATCAAATGCTTTTAAAAGTCTGATTATTAAAATATATTGGGAAACCTGTGTGGTTCATGATCCTGATACCTAGTCCAACAATCTGGAAACACTGGCCTTAGGAAAAAACACCAAGGAGGGGAAGGTATAGCTCAAGTGGCAGAGCACATGCTTAGCATGCACAAGGTCCTAGGTTCAATCCCCAGTACCTCCTGTAAAAATAAATAAATAAACCCAATTACCTTCCCCCGTGAAAAAAAAAAGAAGAAGAAAGAAAAAAACACCAGTGTGACAACAACAACAAAAAAAACTCGTGGGTAGGAAACATCAGTAACATTCAGACCATGTCACTAAGAAGAAAGGGCTAGATAAGCTGGCAAGTATAAGAGCTGAGAGCAGTTCTTTCTGTCTCTAATAAACAGCTTATTCTCAAGTCCATTAAACTACCTTTTATTATTTAGAATATTGAAGAAAAAGATTCTTGTAATTACTCTGAATTTATCCAGAGCCAATGCCAATATTTTAAACTTCCCCAGCCTTATGGAGTCTGAATATTGGACTCTCTTCCTACCAGAGCATAAAGGAAGATGGGTGAAAAAAAGGCCATTGATGCTAAAAAACACATAGGTAAGGCACAATATAAAATGCTGTCTTCCTGACTTCTTTTTGGACAGCTACCTGATTTCAATTTATCTGAAATAACAAAATTAGCGTTAATTTATGTCACCAAAGTCTTGCTCTATGTTAACTGTACTCATAACTGACCGATTAGGAAGACCAAGAAGGGACCATCAAATAACAAAGCTGACAAGATCAGTTTACAGGGAAGAAAACTGTTTGGTATTTCAAGAGAAAATGACTTTTAACTAGTAGTTACAGATCATAATATTCACAATAAATAAACTTTGGATAATATTAAACTTTGAACACTTAGTAGATAAAGAAAATCATCTTACTATGTGGCCTCTGATAAGTAACAGGTTATGTAAAAGAAGCAACCATAAAACTCAGTGCTCTGTAAGGACGGGTTTTAACCCGTTCAGTAAAATATTAAGTGGGCTTTTAAAAGTGGAAAGTGAGGACACACGCCAAACTTCTGTCCAAGATTCTATTCGAATTTAGATTAGCAGAATATACTTTTTAGTTGAAATTTCAAGATGAAAACCATTTATATACTGTACAAATAAAATATTCTGCAACATACTGACATATTTAGAAGATATAATTTGTACTGTGGCCAAGAGTATATGCCCAGATAAGGCATACAGATTGTGTCTGATATTTTCTAAGAAAAATAGTTTAAAATGAAATCCTAGTTATGTTTTTTGGTCTTTGATGTTACAAAACTGCTTATTCTATGATCTAACAAGAGTCTGGGGGTAAAACAGTCTCTCTGTTAGGTATGCACACACACTTACGCAGTTCACCAGCTGCATTCCGCCCACCAACCGCATACAGGTATCCTTTGAGGGCACTTAGGTGGAAGAAGGTGCGCTTTTCATTTAAAGATGCAACTTGCATCCACTTATTGTATCGAGGATCAAATCTGAAGACGGTATCAACTGCCGTTTTTCCTTTTGTGTCATAATTACTCTGTCCACCGACGACGTAGAGGAAATTGCCAATGACGGCGATGCCATGCTGGTACCTCGGGGCATCCATGGGGGCTAAGGATTTCCATTCGTGGGCCTTCTCATCATACATGCGCAATTCCTTGCTGACAACCAGCTGCTGCCTCAGCACTCCTCCTAGTGTAACCAAATGCGTGGTGTCAGACCGAATGGCAGTCCTGTCTGACTGCATCACCGGCTGCATGTATGGCATCATTTGGTAATTGCTGGCTTCCAAAAGGAGATTCACACAAGTATTGTCAGTTCTCATGAAATCCACGGTTTGCACGTAGTTAATGAGCTCCTGTGGTGTCATCAGCGGAAATCGTATGTTTTTCATTAATTTTGCAGCAAAGTCCATCCGAGGCTCTTCCAGGCGAAGCCAGCGACAGGTAGCCTTAAAGAGCTCAAGTTCAGTGCAGTGCTTAAGGCTATTACTGGAAAGCACGAAGGCAAGGCGTTCGAAAGGGAGTTTCAGAAACTCCCCGGTGCTCAGCAATGCAGGAAAATTCTTCAAGACGAAACTGTTAACGTATTTATCCACTTCAGTCAGGTTGTAGGTGTTGGCAATCCGCCCGACTTCAACACAATTGTCTAAAGTGACCTATTAAGCCAATAAAAAGAATTAAAACACAACTACTTTCATGGCACTCACATCAGGATAACATAATACATGTTCTAGAATAAGCGTAAATTTTGCTTTTTTAAAAAAATGAACATAAATACAAAACAGAAACAGACTCATAGACATAGAATACACAATGCAGTGTACTAACCATTATACGATCACGGCTCATAGACATAGAACACAAACTTGGTTGCCGAGGGGGCAAGGGGTGGGAAGGGACAGACTGGAATTTCAAAATTTGTAGATACTGACAGGCATATGCAGAATAGATAAACAAGATTATACTGTATAGCACAGGGAAATATATACAAGATCTTGCAGTAGCTCCCAGCAAAAAAAAAATGTGACAATGAATATATGTATCTTCATGTATAACTGAAAAATTGTGCTCTACACTGGAATTTGACACAACATTGTAAAATGACTATAGCTCAATAAAAAATGTAAAAAAAAATTTGCTTTTTACTGTCCACATGGATGCACGAAGGTTCTCTTCTAAATATATTAACGATCTAAAAAGAATTCACAAACCACCCTTACCTAATCCAATAGAAAGGTGACTAAAGGAAAATGATCATTCAAAGTCAGGAGGCTGAAGGTTACTCTCTCTAAGAAACAATATTATAACTTGCCTATGGCCAAAATCATTACTTTTCTCTCCTCAAAAATGTGTCTCCACTCCCCTAAAAATACTAATAAAATTCCGGCCAGATGAAAGTTTTGGAAAAATAGAAAGTTATTCTATTTTGATTCATCTCAATCCACTTCTCAGTCATGATTCTTAAAGGTAACTTGGCTGGCAGATTCACAAACAGAAAAGCTCTAATTCCCTGATCCTTAAATTTGTCTTCCATGTCAGCAGGCGTCATTCATCACCATGATTCATTTTGATTCCTTCAAAAGTTATTGCTTATAGTGAAGATAATTTAATAGGACTATTATTCCCAGGGTGAAGTTATTTTCCACATTATTTATGTAGAAATATAAGCAAGGGAATCACTTTCTTGAGGGTTGGAACGGGTGTCTCTACATCAAATTATTCATGTAGTATAGTCTCTGGTATGCATGGTGACGGCTCACACCATAGTTTTCCTTAGCTATTTGCTTCCTCTCAGCATATTCCAGCTCTGCCTGGAGTCCAAGTTAGCCCCCCCAGATTTCTCCAGCACAGAGTATTATATACCAAAAACAAAAGCCACAGACAGGAGAGAAGCTATGGAGAGGCCCTTCTTCAGCAGAAGTCTTTCCAATGCTCTAATAACTGGTCAAAAGTGAAACTGGGGGAGGCAGGTATAGCTCAGTGGTAAAGCACATGCCTAGCATGCACAAGGTCCTGGGTTCAATCCCCAGTACCTCCTCTAAAAGAGATAAATCAATAAACCTAATTATGTCTCCCCTAAAATAAATAAATAAATGTGAAACTAGGAAAATCATATCAGCAAATAGTATATAAAGAAGAAATCACAAAAACAAGCATACCATACCAATGTCTGTGTGTGTGTGTACACAAACAGTGACAGGTCACAGATAAAGGACTCAAATGTTTTGTCAAGGTGTGTGTTCATAAATGTCACATAAACCTCAAGGATGCAACTGTATTGTAACCAGATTGGCAGATGGTTAAAAGAAAATTGGTTAATCATTCTACTATCTTTTTATTTAAAAGCTGAAATGAGGGAGGGAGGCTATAGCTCAGTGGTAGAGCACGTACAAGGTCCTGGGTTCAATCCCCAATACCTCCATTAAAATAAATAAATAAAAACCTAATTACCTCGCCACTAAAAGGAAAAAAGAAAAATAAATAAATAAATAAATAATAAATAAAAGCTAAAATGAGATTAAAATCATTACTCCTCTGCGTAAAGTAACAGCCCAGTTAAGATATAATACCACTGAAAGTGCTAAGGTTAACACACGCACACACACACACTGCTATTTTCACAGCTTTATTACTCAAGAAGAATTTGAGCTCTTTTTAAGCACCTGATTTGCTTCACAAAAATCATCAAAAATTTTAAATGGTTATTACACTTAATACCCATATATTAAAAAACACCTAAAAAATTGTAACATAAAAGAACTAAGAAAAATAAATTAACAAATTATGGACCTTTTGAAATACACAGTTTAACACTGTTCAATATCTTGGTTAATAAAAAGTACATTGTTAATCCAATCTGAGGAGTGGTAGGTTGGTGTCTTATAAAATTTTAAGTTGTGTAAATGAACTTCAAGCTAATACCTCATTACCCAAATCACTCCAGTTGGAAGGGATTCCTGTTTGGGATAATAGATCTACTTTCTGAGGTGAGTAAGACATAGTCCTTCCCCAGAGCAAGGGCAATTTTCACTTCTGAAGATGTTTGCTAATATGGATGAACAAAAGTTGATGAAAACACAAATATATTCCCTAAGTCTGCAGATTCTTATCATTACTGATATGATTGCAGATAAAAACAACAAAGAATGGGTACTTTAAATGGGCAAAGTGATACCATTGGTTGTTAGTCACCAAATTTAAATTTAAATTTATAGCATATAAGCCAAGATTAAAGATTAGAAACCAAACTGTATAATTTAGAAATGGATCAAGGTATTTAGTTCCTTCCTTTTTCCTCTTTCAGAAAATTTTATCTAATAAGAAAATAGTTACTAAAATAACAGGATAAAAAAACCTATCTTTTGTTTAAAGGCATTTGGAAAATACCTTCTATATATCAGTATGCTCAGATATACAGACACAGAGGACTGGAAAAAACCTTGACAGATCACCTAGTCAATATAGAGAGCTGCCTACTCTTTTCTTTAAAAAAAAAAGTCACCAGAGAATGGTATTTCATAACCTTCCAAATTGTCACCTTCTTGATAGAAGGACTAAGTATTTTCTATAGCGCATGTACTGCACTGTGGGTATATAACAAAGGTTAAATGCTACGATTATCAGAAATATAAAAATTAAAGATGTGATGATAGATACAACTAAAAATAGAATATCTGCTGAATTAACATAGCAAATTACTAGAACCTTATTAATTTTAAAATGAGACTCAGATAAAAAATATGTAATAGGAAATTAATTTTTATGAAGTGCATGTAATCAAAGCTAAAAAATTAATCATAGACTATGGGGATTATAGAAGCACAGTTTAGAATAATAATTAACAATAGAAGCAGATCAAAAATGATGGAGTAATGGTAAATAATTTTTGGAAAAATACAGGATTATTCAATTATACTTCATTCAATCCATTCTCAATCATGATTCTTAAAAGTGCTTCAGCTAGCATATTCCCAAACATTCAGCCTAGATAGTATTAAATAATGGATATGTGCAGTAATATAACATATAATGCAATTCATGTACATAATAGAATACATTTAAAAATATAAAATACGAATTTAAAGATTCTTTTAAAAAACCAAACTCATAAGTAGAGAGAACTCTAATTTTATTGGAATATATACCATGGCCAAAATTCCAAAGAAGAGTTATTACAGAAGTTAATCAAATAATTAGAGTTTTAAAGGATATAGAAGCAAAATAGGACAAAATTTCTCAACTGCTTATCAGAACCAATAACATTATTTTAAAAATAATCAAGTGCACACTTAAGTTACCCTGATATAAATTATTAGAAATTATTCTACTGTAGTCAAACAACCTTCATGGTCATCCTAAAGGCAGTTCTAAGCATCATGATTTTCAATCCTCATTAACAACTGGTACTCATTGCTGCAATATTAAATTGTTCAGATCACACCTGATGCACCTAAATACTGCGATTAACATAATTTGATATTTTAATAACAGGTTTCATCAGAAATCGGTGATGTGATTTTGTTGAAGATCAGTGTCTTATACAAATAAATTCCCATTTGAGGGGAAAAAAAAGCAAATGAGTATCTGCTTTTGTATTCTCAAGGGAAATGCAGACTAAGAAATTAGCTAGTAAGTTTGGGGGGCCTCATCAGACACTGACTGTACCAAATTCTCCTTGGTGCTCTCCAGTTTGTGCAAATGACAGCCTGACATCAAGCACAACCAATGTAGAGAGAGAAAGCATGCCCGTGGAAGAAGACTGGGAAGAAATCTAACAAGCTACTTTGTGGGGTAGAACTTATATTAGGTCCCTTCTCCCGGCCTCCTTCCATAGCTGAGAACATCATGGGACACAGGGAAGGGACCACTTTGTAAGAAGAACGAAAGGATGATAAAAAACTCCAAAAATCTTTCTCTCCCAGTCTCTTCAAATGACAAATGCTGTCTGGGGTGAATACGGATGGTGTCTCCAGCTTAGGGAATCCAATTTTCTTATTCCTTTGCACTTTGAATTCACTTCCCCTACTGGATGCAATATTAGTTATTCCAATGGTCTTTGGAGGGGATGAACTGGTTTAGGCCCAGACTGGGCCTCTTCTTCCCCTACAGAGTCTCAGAGGGCAGGTGGGCAAGAATGGGCATGTTAAAGTTAGGTGCAGGGATGATACTTAGAATGTCTGAGTACCAACAAATCAGAATAGATGCTTGATCATAAACAACCGGTATCTGGGTACCACTTGCTGAATGTCTGCCTTCGCAATAAGGAAATCAAGACTGGTTTGTGGGGGAGGCAAACAGTTTTGAGTCACTGTAAAATTGTCTATACAACTTTTCCTGTAATTTGCATAGAATCTCCCCAAAGGCCAAAAAAAATCTGGAAAGACATTAATTTTAATAGATAAATCCAACTTAGATTAAATAGGGAATGTGAAATATATATATTATACAGGAAATCCTTACAGCAAAAAGAACATTCCCAAAGCTCACTGCTGATGTCATCACCTAGCTGTCTTTTCCAATAATTTCTTCTGATTCCCTTCATTGTTCCCTCGAGAGGACCCCTTTTCTCTGCCTCGTTTTCCACTGTCTCCAACTCCTGATTACCCTAGTTACCTCAATAAAGCTTCTCTACATTTCACTGTGATCTCCCCAACCCGATCAGTGACAATAAGTGTACAAGTGGAACAATGATATACCTGAATCAAGAAAAAAAATGTTTGTCTTTTTTTAAATTCCACATATAAGTAATATCAGAAACAGACTCACAGACATAGAAAACAAACTTATGGTTACCGGGGAAGGAGGGGGTGGGTAGGGATAAATTGGGAGTTTGAGATTTGCAGATACTAACCACTATATATAAAATAGATGAACAATAAGTTTATACTGTATAGCACGGGGACCTATATTCCATATCTTGTAGTAACTTGTGAAAAAGAATATGAAAACGAATATATGTATGTTCATGTATGACTGAAGCACTATGCTCTACACCAGAAATTGACAAAACATTGTAAACTGACTATACTTCAATAAAATACATATATAAAAGAAAAAAAAGAAACGCAACTTAAAAAAAAATGAGTTTAAAGAACGAGTACACCAAGTCTAAGGCACAATGGCATCTTCATTCTTATTAAATATGCTTTTATATAAAAAGAAAATGGTTTTTTGCTCACCTTCGTTCTGTTTTGTTTATTCTGTATAATTGTAAATTTAAATTGTAACATTTCCAGTTCAATTACAAATGTCCTATTTCAGCAATCTTACATTAATTTGGGTTTTGTGGGCTAGCCTGTAATCCTCCGTAACAGTAATACTGTGTGGAAAATGCTAGATGTTACAAATTCCAAATGGCAGACAAACGATAAACAAGAAGTTAAACTACAACCTGTTTGTAAATCAGGAAACGGCTGCATGGTATTTAGCATGCTGTCATTATGCAACGTCATAAGGACAAAAATGAATTTAATTTTTATAGGTCTATAACTAAACAAAGGTAATATTCCATTATCTCCATGATCTATGACAGCTTTTATGCTTTTAGTTTTACGGAAAATTTTACCTACTCTGCTTTATATCCTTCACGGTCATTCTTTTGTTTTCATTTCATAGTCCTCTTTCCTATAACTACTAAGAAAATAACACAGCAAGAACAAAACTGCCACAGCCTATAAATGATCATACTAATTGCAACCCTAAGAGAAGAGTATTATTGCAAAGCAAGGCCAAGTTAGGAGTGGGGTGGTTCTTGTTCTCTGGGGCCTGATGTCTCTATCCCACCAAAGGCAAGTGTGTCTTTAGTATCATATTTAAAGTTATCACTCAAAATTAATACATAAATGCTTTGTAGGTTATTTGCGGAGTCACATTTTACGCCCTGCTGCTCTTCTTCACCCTCACAAAGGGTTGAGAATGAGATAGAATAGAATTGTGTTCAAAGCTAATTTTTCTTTCTGGAAGTTCAAACCCAAGGGGTGTTTTTGTTATGTGAACAATAATCACAGCAAATCATTAAAAACATAAACCTATTTCCTCAAAATGTTTGGGTTAAGTACATAATCATGAGATTATTATATTTTAAAATCATCTGTAATGACTCAGTTTGTGGGAGAACTAAAAACAAATCTACCTTTGAAAAATATTTATATTAATCTTGAAACTTTCAGTTCTTGTAAGTAGGAAAGGCACCCAGGGCTACTGTTTTTCCTGATTCACTTAATCGCTGAGAAGGAAAGGGGAAACAGAGTAAGCCTGAACATTTCACTAAGACACGGAACGCATGAAAGAAGGATAAGGGCAAAGTTGGATTTTGTATGATCCTTAAACTAATAATCCACCAACTTTTCTCAAAAATTATCATGGATTCTCAGAGGGAGGATTTCCAATGCAAAAATCACATAGACATAGCCTAAGAAAACACGATAAAAGATAAGTAAACAGAATGATATTAAGGAAAGAAGTGTTTCCTCAAAGCTCAGAAGCAACGAAGTTCTAAAGCGGAAGAAAGCGGGAGGAAACTCTACCACTAGTAAGCTTTGTCAGGGACAAGCTGCTTCTCCTTTAGAAATGGGCTTTAGGATGTCTGCATGGACACCAGGAGCAAAGAATATAATCTTTAAGACAATGTTAAGTGTTTATAAAAATGAAATTTTCAAAGAGGCAAAACATACAGTTATAATAAATGTTTAAAGGAGGTTAAGGAGCCAACACTCTAATTGTAGGAAATTTGTCAGTATTGCAAAGTTACTGCGATATCATCTTGAAATAAATTTGCTTTATTTATTTATTGCTTTGGGGGGGGCAGTGGAGGTAATTTTATTTATTTATTTATTTATTTATTTATTTATTTATTTATTTATTTTAAATGGAGGCACTGGGTATTGAACCCAGGACCTTGTGCATGCTAAGCATGCACTCTGCCACAGAGCTATAACCCTCCCCCACTAAACTTGCTTTATTTTTAAATTAAAAAAAATTTTTTTTTGAGGAGAGGTGATTGGGTTTGTTTATTTATTTACTTAGTGGATGTACTGGGGATTGAACCCGGGACCTCATGCATGCTAGGCATGCACATTACCACTGAGCTATAACCTCCCCCGAAATAAACTCATTTTAAATAAAGCTATTTAGAACAAAATTATTTTCTAATACTGTTAAATTGACAAGCATATATTTTTTATACCTTCATAAATCATGCTTTATCCAGTTTGGTCCTTTTCTTTGAGAGTAAGGACCTGAGCACAGCTAACACCTAAAAGTTGGGTATTAGACACTTGGGTATTAGACAATAGGTCAACAGTCTCTATGGTTAATGATTATTCCAAAGAAATTATGACACTGTACCTGGTTTGGCTCAGGACAACCACATGTTGCCAAGGTCACATAAAGCAATGTTAAGAGTACGCAAATGTAAGCATTAAGTGTTATTAATTTAAGGGGTCTCAACTAAAATGAGGCACTGTCCTCAGGAGCCAGGTGACTGTAAGTAGTCCTCTGACTAGTAGTCATATGTGCTCTCTCTTATCTATTAAAAAAAGGCTAAAAACGACTCAGTGGGTGATGTATCTCTATGGACTCAAGACACATACCCCTTACAGATTTACACATAGTTATTGGTTCTCTTCAAGATCTCTTTCCTATATTTAAAGGAAGAAAAAAAATGACTGAATCCATCCTAAAAGACTTCTAGAAGCTCAGATTACTTATCCACAGAGTTCCATTTAAGAAGCCTGCTTGTATAGTATCATTAAGGTGAATAAAACTGGATTAAAATACACAACATTATCAGACAGGGTAAGGAATATATCATTATCAAACATTATTACTGTCTGATGTCATTTGATTACACAGAAGGCTTTTCTTAAATGATTCTGTTTTGTAACAATGGCCCTGTACTGTTTTCCCTCAACCTGCTTCCAGACCATACACTACATGACACCTCTCTCTAATGGCCAACGCTTCATATCTGTACAACAGACTCATGAGTCTACTCTGAACTGGCTATATCAGAGTCCACCGCAGGAAAAGATTGGAAGATGTGAAAATATCTTACCCCAGATATGAGAAATACTTTGCAGAAGTCCAAAACCGGTAGAATCTGGAGAAAACTGGCAGCTTCCAGTGTGTCTTGAAGGTTGTCCATATTAAGAGAAAGCTTTGCGGTGTAAATGAAATCAATAATTTTCCTTAAACCGACTTTGCTCACGCCATGAAGCTTAATGCACATCAAATCTTGTTCTTTCATTCCACCTTAAATAAAGAGACACTCAATTAAATGAAGGTGGATAATTTAATTAAGGTCACACTCACTTCTCCCGCTAATTAGACCCAATAAAATCAGGGAAAATTGTATTCTGTGTAAGCATTTGTATGAGGGTCAGGCTTCTGCATATTTTACAATTAAAAAAGAGTACTTGAAAGAAACATCTCCACACTAAAGGAGGTGGGATATGACGCAAGTGCTTCCAAAATGTGCTCCTGTCACTTCAGATCATTGGAAGGATTAAAGATTGTATTAGTGGGACCCAGAGTCTAATACAATGATGGCCCATTCAGATATGTGTCTGGAAAAGAAAAGCTATGATATAAAGGTAGACAGAAGTGTGAAAAAGGTACATCCATTTTCCAAGTCAGAAAAGCACCACCCATGACTGCACGTACTGGGTGTATATCCCTTTTGAAACTGTTTCTTCTTGTAAAGACACAGATCAAAAGAACTGAATTTTCCTTCAGCAATAAAGATTTAAACTTGTATTTTTCATACACTTTTAACGTGGAGGTGGAGGCAGCCTACCTGTGAACATGGCCTTGAAGTAATCACTAGCAGAGGCCATCATGACTCTGTGCACGGGGAAAGCATCATCTGTGTCCCCTGGCATCAAGGTCACATCACAGAGCAATCCTTCAAGTCGGAGTTGGTCAAATCCCTATAACAAGAACATGAGATGAGCCACTGATCAAGGTAGAACGGGTATACGAATCTCCGTGTGCTAGAATTCTGTTGTCATATTAATATGTGGGCAACATATTCAGATGATAAAGCCAGTAGAATAATTACTCAGAAAAGGTAAAAAAACTGAACAGCTTACTTGACATGTGATAATGTCTATTTAATTCACTGTAGAAAAAAGATAAAACTAAGATTAATTTAGATTAAGAACAAATTAGGAAAGAGTATACACATTCACTCCTTTACACAACCACTGGCTTTTACCTTGGTTTGGAAAAAAATGAGCATGGACACATTCATTTTCCCATGTGCAGAATCAGGGTGTTAGACTAATATTCCTTTCTATAATAATATATTAATAGTCCTTTTATAGACACCTTGCTTTTTCATTTGCTTGTTTTTGGTTTTTGAGAAAGAAAAGTACAGAGCATCCTTGCGAACTGCAAGATTGGAGTTCTTTCTACCAACTAGACTGTTCGTCTCTTAGAGGATTAGGAATTGTCTTAGATAGCCTTATACTTGGTACAAGTAGATGATGTGCTTGTGGCTGCTTGACCAATTATCTTTCAAGTTTCACATTTGGAATTTAATTATCTTTGGAAAAAAGAGCCTACGGAGCTCCACCGTGAGACATAATTGTCCCTAAATGCTTCAAATTGAGTGGAGAATGAATAGGCTGGCACCCACAGTTCAGAGGAGGGACAGGGCTCTGGTGATAAGGATGCCTGTCGATCAGCTCTTCCTCCCACTCCTTTGAAGATCCCAATCAATGACAAACTGGCAGTTGTCCTTTGATCCACTCTTGAAAGAATGAAACACTGTAAGATTATAATAGGCTGGTAAAATACACAAAAAGGAGATAAGATACAATTGAATAATGATGCTCAAAAGTGAAGATTTTACAAGACTGAATCTGTAGTTTCAAAAACAGAAATGTATTGTCATAAAAAATCAGGAAGATACTCATACAGATTACTTTCTGATAATATAATGTAATATAATACAACAAGAACTAATAGCAAGGATTATTCTAGACCCTTCATATTTTAATGACCCCAAATAAAACTTTTATTTAAAGTTGTGTTTCACAGATTTAAGAAGCAAAAGGCACAACATCCTAAAAGAATGCAGTTTTAGAAATATTGATCCTGTACATATGTGTAATATAAATCTTAGTTTAAACATCTTCTCATCATAATTTTAAATTGCTTTTTAAAGAAAATGCTTGAATCTACAGAAGTAGAACTTCAAAGAGATAATGTAATCCAGCCACTTTCTCTGTGGAGAGAGACATACATATTTTTATTCCAAAAATATTTATACATTATACATATACTTTAGAACAGGATTATGTGTCATCTTTTTCTCTCTCCAACAGTGATTGACATATGTTTTTGTTCACAAATATCAAATCCTTCACAAATGCCCCTTTTCCTTCGTAAACACAAACATTATATATATTCTCCGCTCCGCCCTCAATCTTCTCCATTTTCTGTTGCTAAATCATCTCCTGGCCTTGTTTAGAAAAGCAGAGGTAAAAAGAGATGTCTATTTGAGGGGAATATTTTCATGCAGAAGTCAAGAAGCAGTTCTTTGAAAATTCCCATTTGGAATCTAAATTGTGGTAAGTTTAAGGAGACTGCCTTTCAAATGTAGATGAGCAGATGAGCCCTGGGAAGTACTGAACACAAACACTGTGGGTGGGGATGGGGTGGTCAAGCAACTGATAAGGAGGGAACCCTCAGCTAGAAGAGGTGAGAGGCTAGGATGTTGGATTCCCCAGTGCTGGGCACATGGTTAGCGCTTAACAAATGTTCAATTAATGTTTGAACAAACAAACAAGACTTCACCCAGGAGCCACCCCTTGGTATTAAACACACACACACACACACACACACACACACAGAACTTTAATTTTGTAACAAGCTAACTAGAAATCAGGAACTTTATTTGTGAAACTACACTCAATAATAAAACAAATTGTGCTTATAGTGTTTATTTGAGGTAAACTGTAAAGGCTAAGATGAGGGAAGAGGAACTCAACCAGGGTTTGAGGGGAAAAGACTGGTTCCCAAGGGCTTGCCTTTTTTCTCCTTCAGATAAATTTCAGGTTTAAAAAATTGAAATATATGTTTGTTGTAAAAATACTTAAAGATATAAATGGAAAACTAAAAGTCCACCTCTTCCACTTACTAAGAGTAACTACTGTTAATAGTATATATATTTACAGGTCTCTTTCTACACATATACACAATCTACCTTTTGCTTGTGTGTGTGTGTGTGTGTGTATATATATATGATTTTTAAAAGTAGTATACTATACTTACTGTTAAGCATTTTCAAAATTCAGCTGAGTATATAACATGGACAGCCCTCTATCTCAGTACACACAAATCTACTTCATTTCCTTTAAGGGATGCATAGAATTTCATGGGGTTGGGGGTGAGTGAGATACCATAATTATTCATCCATTCCTCTGTGGTTGGTCTCTCAACTTTGCCATTACAAGCAATGCTGCAACTAACTTCCTTGTACATATATCTACTTGTGTGAATAGATCTGCAGGAGATATTCTTAAAAGTGGAATTATTGGTTTGAAGAATATATACTTTTAAAGTTTTAATACCTACCAGCAAGTTAAAGCATATGGTTTATCCTGGGAAATTTATCATTCCTTGGGTACGAGCAAAAGAGAGAGATACCCATCAGATGAGACTAGGTACCATATGCCACCTTACTTTATTTTTATTCATCAAATAACTTTTTGAACCTTCTTCTCTAAGGTATATATAGACAGTATCTTTGAAAGGCAGTTAGGGCTTATTCAGTCAAAAGCAATGACTGTTATCTAATCAGTCATTTTCTTCCACTAAACATAAGACCCCCAAAACCTTCCTGGCTCATTTACTGGCTCTCCTGCCTATAGAATATGCCTACGAATATTTTATACTGGGAACTGAGTAATGTTAGTAGGCTTCATTTCTACTATTTATTATTCCTTCTTTTCCCCTTTGAAAAAACGTATGGCTAATGCTTCCTGTGTCATTCTCTGTGTCATTTCTCATTTTGGTCCATATTCCACTAAAACTGCTTGTTGAGGTTTGTACTCAATCTTCAAAATATGGACAGTGCAGCTACGACACCAGGAGCTTTTACTCACAAATTTGAGCATTTTGCTTCCCTTTGCACTATTAAAAAAAATCCTCCAACCTTTCTCAGTAAAACAGCGCATCCCCAAAGAAAGAAAGTGGAGGCTCCCAGACCACATTTATCACATTCTGAGTATCTTCTATTCTAGGCTTAATTTATCTACCTTTGGCAAACTGTCTGCTTTTGAGAGGTTTTGCATTTATCTTCACTGCATGTAAAGTAGTTTCCATTTCTATACATTTCATAACCTTTATTTTCAAATGCATAAACAATCCCACTATCCAATTCCATATTTGCCAATTTTATTCCTGATTATTGCTATCTTTATCCAAATAAGATCTGTCAATTCATATTATTTTCATACAGATCGAAATATCTTGTTTGCATATGGTTATCTGTCTATCCTAGCTCTGTCTAAAGAGAAACAAACTAAAGTTCCTTCTACAACGTACTTTGTTTGTAAAGAAGTGCACAGTCTTTTTTCTAAACAACTTTTATGCTCTAATCTTGTGAGGAATGCACACATTAAAATAAAAGGTGGGGTCCTTCTCTTTCACAATTCTCACCTGCAGTCTATACATCTACCTTTTGCTTTCACTCTTATAAATCGTTCCCTCTATTTAACTTTAGGAAGATTCTTGAAGGTACACACTTAAAATGTGTCCTTGTATTATAAAATCATTTTCTCTTACCAAATTTGTACTCGTTCCTCTTGTCAGAATTCTACAAACATTTTTGTCTATTTTCACATGCGAGTCCACTATACCCAGATACAACTCTGTTTTATGCAAAGTTGCTCAAAGTTTCCAATTAGTCTTTTAGCATGTCTTTAAACTGTTTTTAGTGCTTTAAACTCCACTTCTTTCTAGCCCAATCCTTATCTTAGTTCTCTATTTTTCTATTTTTTTCTGGGTCTTGGGTTCTATTTATGAGGGGATTGTGGTCTGTTCTCAATTTCTTTATTATTTCCCTTTCCCTCTTCTATAAAACAGCCCAAATCTTCTTTCTCATTTCTTCTTCATATCCTTTTGGGGAAAAAAAATAGGCATTTAAAAAAGGCTTCTCTTCTCTGTATTTAACTTACCCAATGTATCAAAACTTTAAATCCAATTAGAGGGAGGTACATATATAATATCCTCTAGGACTGAAACATATTAAATGAGTTTGATAAATTTTAAATGGTCATATTAAAACAGAGGAGGATATGTGCTGACATTACACAACTATAGCATAGAAACCAGATGAGCTACAAATAACATGTGCCAAAACTTGGTTGGATGTCAACAGCTTTCAAATTAAACATAATGCCACAGTGAAAAAAAGCTAGATTGATATTCTCAGGTATTAAAAAGCAATCTGATAAGCAAATCATTCCACTAAATTCTGCAACTGGAAATAACTTACTAGCATATTCTATCTAGCTTTGATCAGTATAATTTTGAAAAGGAAGTGGAGAAAAAAGTAAATGCATCCTGATAAGAGCAATAAAGATCATTAACGGAAAGTACGTTTTATGAACAAAATTTAGGAACAAAAAGAAAAGGTTAATGAATGGGTTTACTCCAATCTTTAAGTAAATGTAATGGATTACATCAAAACAATACCATAGCCATGTTTTTATGAGACACTGTTCATTTAATACAGAGGACAGAAAAGGAATAGATATCAATTAAACTCAGCTCCCATTATATAACACCTGTTGGAGTTTAAAAACTGCTAATAGCTTTCTATCACTGCATTATATCATAATATGAGACTTTAAAGACCTCTCTAATCTGGCCCCAACTCAACTGTGCAACCTTATTTTTCATTATTTCCCTAAGTATTCTGACGCATTTTATCATTGGTAAAAACGCAGGCTTACTCCTTTTCCAGTATTTTTATTTATGCCATTATTTTTCACATAGAATATCTTCCTTCCTTCAAAGCCTAGTTCAAATTTGACTGCCTATGTAAAGCTATCTCTAACCAAATTTCTAAAAGACTTAGGCCCCTGGAGTCTGGGTTGCCTAACTAAGCATTCAATTACAGTTGATCCTGGAACAACATGGGTTTGAACTGCACGGGTCCCCTTATATGCAGATTTTTCCCCAAGAGTAAATACCACAGTACTACACAACGTGCGGTTGGTTGAATCTGCAGATGCGGAACCACAGACACCTAGCGCCCATTGTAGTTATACTTGGATTTTCCACTGCACGGAGGGTCGGCACCCCTAACCCCCTGCACTGTTGAAGGGTCAGTGTATATCCTACAGATTTCTTTTTCCAGGAAAGATGAAGTAACAGGGGGTGGATTTATCTTACTTCTTAAAACAACTCAAAATTAGACAAAATACATGAAAAACAATAGTTTAAGACTGGATGAAGGATAGGCTCTGTGAAAGAGGAGAAACAAGTTAGATGAGCCCCATGATTGCTTATTGCCTGGAATTTGCAGAGGTCCAAGGAGTGGGAACCCAGGTGAAGCCCCGGCATTTTCCCAGCATTGAGTCTTAGGGAGGTCAGGACAGCTAGGTTCGTAGGGTAGTACACAAGAGGAGAGGTCTGCACGGAGAGAGGGCCATGAGATCTAAAAATAGTCCCCTCTCAAGTACTCAAGTGAGTACTGGTAAGTGCATTTGTCTAGGGACAGAACCACCCAAAAGGAACACAAGGAATGCTCCTCAAGGCTCACCAAGGACTGGAAACAGATCCTATTCAAACCACAAGACTGGTAACGTTACAATTCTAGGGCCTTGGGTAAAGTATCCAAAAGGAATTTGCTCAGGACCAGAGAAAAGTGGCCCTAGAATAAATGCTGCTCTGGTTCCACCTTGAAAAGCTTAAAAGTAAATTTACAAAATATGTTAATGATAGGAGAATTGGGAAAGAAATCAGAGTGAAAAGTGCATCAAACTGATGGTGAGTCCTTCACCCTACACCCTACCTTTTCCCCCAGTGTACCCCATCCTGGATGTAAGACATCACATAACCTGGGGGCAGTTATCAGGGAGCAGACAGAGAAAGCGCTACTTCTGGCTGGAAGAGCAAGAAAAAAGATCCTTAAAGCTCACAGGGAGTGGAGAAAATCCATTTTACATTCTTCCCTCTACTGTTCTCTTGAGCCCCAGTCCTCAGGCAAGTCCAAGGCATTGGTGGTCGCAACAGTGACAGCAGTGACAGTGGTGACAGCAAAGTCCTAAAATTCTGAGAGGAATCTTCCTCTTTGATCAGAGGAGTTGCAATGGTACCTCTGCAGTGAATACCCCTCTGTATTCTGACCAGGATGTGGGTTCAGTTGTGGTTGAGTATATGACAAAGCAGGATGAAGCCCCAGCTTTCAGGCCAGGGGACCATGAGGAGAGCCCAAGAGAACTGGAAAGTACTGAGAAGATGGTCAAGACGGAAGAGCAAGAAAGAGAGACCCGGCAAAGTTCCATACCATGGAATACTGCTTAACAATAAAAATGCACAAGCTATTGATACACCTAACAAAGTAAATGGATCTCAAAGATATTAGACAACGTAAAAGAAGCCAGTCTCAAGAGCTTACCGACTGTATGATGTCATTTATATAATATGTGACAGAAAACAGATCAGTAATATCCAGGGTTTAGAGGTAGGATGAGTGTGACTACTAAGGGTAAAAGGAGAGTAGGTTGGGGTAATGAACAGTCCAGTATCTTAACTGTGGTGGTGATTACATGAAACAATATATTTGTTAAAACTCATAAATGTATAGATCAATTTAAAAATTCAGTTTTATTGTATGTTAATTAAAAAAGAGTAAAAAGATGGGGAAAGATAGGCCAAACTAACATTAAAAGACACCTGGCATGACTATACTATTGAACAAAGTAGATTTCAGAGCAAAGAATATTCATTATCAGTCTGATAAAAGATCTCAGCTTCCTTAAGAAACCAGGAAGAGAAGAGCAAATTAATCCCAAAGTAAGCAGGAGAATGGAAATAATAAAGATCAGAGTGGAGATTAATGAAATATAAAACAGAAAAACAAAGAAATTAAAAAAAAACAACCAAAAAGCTGTTTTTTTGAGAAGATCCATACATTGATAAAACTCTAACGAGACTGATAGAAGAAAAAAGAGAGAAAATGCAAATTATCAATACCAGGATTGAGAGAGGTGATATCAGTAGAGACTCTATAAATAGTAAAAGGATAATAAGGAAATACGAACAACTATATGCCCATAATTTGACAACTCAGTTGAAATAGACACATTCCTTGAAAGACACAAGCTGCTAATGATTACTCTAGAAGAAATAAGCTAAATAGCCATATATTTACTATAAAACTGAATTTTCACTCTTGAATTCTACCTTACATTTAAGGAAGAAATAACACCAATTCTACAAAAACACATCCAGAAAATTAAGAGGAAGGAACACGTCCCAGCTCATTCTACAAAGCCATCATTATCCTACCAAAACTAGACAAAGATAATCAAAGAAAACTAAGACCAAAATCCCTCAATGATCACAGATGCAAAAATCCCTAAAATTTTAGCAAATCAAATTTAATAATATACAAAAAGGATAATACATCATGACCAAGTGGGGTTTATTCCCACAATGCATAGTTGTTTTAGCATTCAAACAATCAATTCACATTATTAACAGACTAAAAAAAAAAATAAGGCTATCTCAATAGGTGCAAAAAAGCATTTGACAAAATCCAACATCCATTTCTGATTAAAAAAAAACCAAAACTCTCAGCAAACTAGGAACACAAAGGAACTTCCTCAAACCTATAGCTAACATCATACTCAAAGGAGAAAGAATGAATGCATTCCCCCCTGGTATTGGGACAAAGCAAGAATGTACACTCTAATCACTTCTATTCAACATTTTTCTGAAGTTTCTATCCAGTGCAATAAGGTAAGAAAACCAAATAAAAGGCCATCAGACTGGAAAGTAAGAAATAAAACTATATTTATTGGCAAAATGATTGTTTTGTAGAAAATCCTACAGAATGGACAAAAAAGTTCCTAGAACTAATAAGTCAGTTTATCAAGGTTTCAAGATAAAAGATCAATAATCAGTAAGAAACTATTTCTGTATACTATATAGCAGCAAACAATCAGAAATTGAAATTATGTATTATAGCATATTTGACTTGCAAGTGGTATGTGCTGGTCCTCTCTTTCACTTCAAAACATGCTAAATAACCAACCAATCAAATAAATAAACAAAACACCTCATTTGAGAGAGCAGGGTAATTGGAGGTATTAGAATAACTTATTGTACACTAACCTGAGTATCTGAAGAACTATCCTCAAAAAAAATTATATGCTCATTTCTCTACATTTAACTGACATTCAGGAAACTGAAATAAATAAAAAGTTCAACAATCTGGATTATTTAAGCTCTTCTTTTATAAAATATAACATATTATAAAATCATTATGCCTCTCTTTCTTATGTTACTAATATATTTTAAAAGTTGTTAATTTTACAATCATAAAATCTTAAAATAGGGTACAGTTCATCAACATGACATGATCAGCAAACCAAACGCCTACCTTAGGATAAGCATTTCATGAAGTCAGCCCACTGGAAAGCAACACAAGTTAATTTGTATAGGCTTGAGATAACCTATTTTGTTAGCATTCCATTACAAAGATAATAACTTAAGACAATAAAATTAAATTTTTCATGACTTTACAACTAAAATTGGGCAAAGAAAATAAATTGATAAAATGGAGGAAAATACAGAAGAACAGTCTGATAGGCACCAGACTTAATGTGAGAAAATGTCAATTAGGAAGATAGACTTCTGGAGCAGGGAGGCATTTATAAGTTTTATAGGCTTCAGTAAGCATAGTCAACAATCAAGAAATGATTTGTTTCCACCTAGATAACTAGTCTACAATTAATATACACCACCACCAGCTGAAATACGCTACTCTAGTTATGGCTTCCTTGTCCTCACAGGGATGTTTCCAAATGGCAGTTAATGTTTTTTTCTCTCTGGTCCCTCCACTCAACCCCGTTTTGACAGGGGAGGGGAAGAAGGGCAGGCAGGCATGAAGATATTCTGTGTAATTCTGTGATTTCTATTAAGAATAAAATCTTTACTGTATCATTCATGCCAAATTATCTTTTCTCCTTTAATCCATGTTTTTATACTTATATTCAGTGAAAGCTAAATATTTAAAGACATCATATTTAAAAAGAGAATAGAGTTTAGAGCAAGATGAGAAAAAATATAAATACAAATTTACAGTTAGAAAATCTGTGCTTCAGAACTAGAACAAATAATCCTAAAATTTATATGGAATCACAAAAGACCCAGAATTGCCAAAGCAATACTGAAGAAAAAGAACGAAGCTGGGGGAATAAACCTCCCAGACTTCAGAGAATATTACAGAGCTACAGTAATCAAAACAGCAGAGTATTGGCACAAAAACAGACATATGGACCAATGAAACAGAATAGAGAGCCTAGAAATAAACGTACATACTTACAGTAAATTAACCGTCAACAAAGGAGACAAGAATATACAATGGAGAAAAGACAGTCTCTTCAGCAAGTAGGGTTGAGAAAGCTGGATAGCCACATATAAATCAATGAAGTTAGAACATTTCCTCACACCATACACAAAAATAAACTCAAAATGGATTAAAGACTTAAACGTAAGACAGGACACCATAAATCTCCTAGAAGAGAACATAGGCAAAACTTTCTCTGACATAAATCTTAGCAATGTTCTCCTAGGGCAGTCTACCCAGGCAATAGAAATAAAAGCAAAAATTAACAAATGGGACCTAATTAAACTTAGAAGCTTTTGCACAGCAAAGGAAAACCATAAACAAAACAAAAAGACAATCTATGGAATGGGAGAAAATATTTGCAAATGATGTGACTGACAAGGGCTTCATTTCCAGAATATACAAACAGTTCATTAACTTAATAACAAAAAAACGAACAGCCCAATCCAAAAAAGGGCAAAGGACCTAAACAAGGAATTCTCTAATGAAGACATACAAATGGCCAACAGGCACATGAAAAAATGCTCAGTATTGCTAATTATCAGAGAAAAGCAAATCAATACTACAATGAAGTATCACCTCACACAAGTCAGAATGGCCATCATTCAAAAGTCCACGAATGACAAATGCTGGAGAGGGTGTGGAGAAAAGGGAACCCTCCTACACTGTTGGTAGGAATGTAGTTTGGTGCAGCCATTATGAAAAATAGTATGGAGATTCCTCAAAAAACTAAAAATAGATTTACCATATGATCCAGCAATCCCACCCCTGGGCACATAGCCAGAGGGAACTCAAATTCAAAAAGACACATGCACTCCAATGTTCATAGCAGCACTATTTACCATAGCCAAGAGATGGAAACAACCTAAATGTCCAGCAACAGAGGACTAGATAAAGAAGATGTGGTATATATACACAATGGAATACTACTCAGCCATAAAGAAGAATGAAATAATGTCATTTGCAGCAACATGGATGGACCTAGAGATGATCATACTAAGTGAAGTAAGTTAGAGAAAGAAAAATATCATATGATATCACTTATATGAGGAATCTATGAAAAGACAAAAATGAACTCATTTATAAAACAGAAACAGATTCAGACATAGAAAACAAACTTATGGCTACCAGAGGGAAAGGTAGGGGAAGGTATAAATTGGGAGCTTGATATTTGCTGATACTAATACTATATATAAAACAGATAAACAACAAGTTTCTTCTGTATAGCACAGGGAATTATATTCAATACGTTGTAGTAACCTATAATGAAAAAGAATATGAAAAGGAATATATGTATGTATATGTATGACTGAAACATTATGCTGTGCACCAGAAATTGACACACTGTAAACTGACCATACTTCAACTAAAAGATAAAAATAATAAATTAAAATGGAAAAAATAAATAAAGGAAAAAAAAAAAAGAAAAAAGAAAACCTGTGTTCAAGTCCTAGTTTTTGTACCTTCGTGGCTAAGTGAATTTGGGCAAGCCTTCTAAACTTCCTGAGCTTCAGTTTCCCAATCTATAAAATGAGGATAATAATTATTGCCTTTTCTATTTCACAAAATTGTTTCAAGTATCAATGAGGCAAGTATATATGAAAGTAACTTATAAGTGCTATCCAAATGCATTTATTCCATAAACAATATCAATAAGAGCAGTTAAAAGCATTGAGTATTTCTTCTGTGCCAGGTACTGGGCTAGGCTCTTTATATGTATTATCTCTTTCAATGATAATAATAATATTAATAATCAATAATAATAATAATGGATATCTATTAAGCATCCACCATATGCCCCAGCACTAGGTCACAGGCATACACAAACAGCAGATTAGATTCTAGATCTTGTGGATCTCACTGATATGTGATATTGATGGGCCAAGAGGGAGGACAAGAAGGAGCCATGAACTCTGCCTAGGTTACACAAATTCCAGCTTCAAAAGGAATTGAAATTAGCTGTCAGGGGAACAGATCCAGGGGAAGAAACTGGCCCAGAGAGGATAAAGACTTTCCCAAAGTCACATGTTAGCTGGTAAGTTGTCTTAAATCCGTGCCTTTCCCATTGGGGTATCCTGCAGAGTGAGGCTTCTTAAAACAGTTTCTCCCCACAAATCTGTTCCCCTGACAGCTACTTTCAATGACTTTTGAAGCTGGAGTTTGGGTGATTGTTAACTTTACAACAATGATAACATTTACACATTAAACACTTCTCTAGCTTGTTCCCCTGACAACCACACACCTAAGACTAGCTACCCCCAAAAAACCAGTCCCTGTTAGTGCTTATACTTAAAAACTCAGTGAGGACATAATTTCAAATAGACTTATAAAGAGATCATACAATATTTTTCAATTGCAATATAGAGAGGTAGCTCTAGGCCACCACAGAAAATATTATAACATAAAAAATCAGTTGAAGAAAAAACAAACTCAGGTTACTTTCAAACTACCATTCCTACCACCAGTGTAGACCAATAAAGGCTGAGCTAAAATGTGACAGAGCTAAGGGTCTCCTTTTGTGGTACCTGTTTTCAATGATGACATTCACATATAAGAGTAATTACTTTTTAAAATTGATGTAGAGTTGATTTCTGATGCTGAGTTAGTTTCAGGTGTACAGCAAAGTGATTCAGTTACATACATATATGTATATTCTTTCCCAGATTCTTTTCCATTATAGGTTATTACAAGATATTGAATATAGTTCTCTAGTCTACACAGTAGGTCCTGTTTATCTATTTCATATATAGTAGTGTGTCTCTGTTAACCCCAAACTCTTACTCCATTATATTTTTTGATTATACAGCTTGTACACAAAAGTATCTCCATCATTCATCAGTCTCCCTAATGTCTCTAGACCTTCTGCTATGCGTTTACATTCATATATATGTATACATGTTGTATATTTCTTCTACAAATACGTGGGATTATGCAATATATATTTCCCTATTACTTTTTAAAAACAGCTTTATTGAGATATAACTAACATACCATTCAATTCACTCATTTAAAGTGTACAGTTTAGTGGTTGTTAGCATATTCACAGATATAATGTACAACCATCTCCACAGTCAATTTTAGGATATTTTCATAACCTCAAAAAGAAACCCCAGACCCTTTAGCTATCATCCTTATATCCTCTCATCTTCTCCAACCCTGAGCAATCACTGGTCTAAATTCTGTCTCTATAGATTTCCCTATTCTGGACATTTCATATGGATGGACTCATGTAAAATGTGCTCTTTGTGACTGGCTTCTTTCACTTAGCATATGCTTTCCAGGTTCATCCACGTTCTAGCATGTATCAGTACTTCATCCGTTAATATAGCTGAGTAATATTTCATTGTGTGGAGATGCCACATTTGTCCTATTATCTTTTCATTTAATTTTTTCTTTCCATTCAGTACACACAGATCTAGTTCACTCTTTTTAGTGACTGTGAAATGTGACACAGTTTCAATGCAACATCACTTAAGTAACCATCTCCCTACTGATGGATATTTAAGCTACTTCCAGTGTTTCCCCATTGTAACAGTAACTTGTAATCTCCACATGATATATAGGGAGGAAGGGAGAGGCCATCTCTCAGTGGAAGAAGGACCCTGCCTTTCAGGACAGTGCCTCTATAAGTACGTTCCCTGGACATGCAACATCGCCTGGAAACTTGTTAAAAGTGCATACTTCTGGGCCCCACCCCCAGAATTTTTCATACAGAAAAGAATGGGTGGATCCTGGTGCTCACTGTTTCAACAAGTCCTCCTCCTTAGGATTCTGAGATGCAATAAAAATTGCTGTTCTAAATCTCTTTGACTACACTGCAGTGGCTTTCATTATTTAGTTTTAAGTAAATTTTAAAAATTAGTAGGACCACAAACACTGGCTTTAACACCTGGCTCTGGTTGTGGACAGAGCAGTATAGCGGAGCGGTGAGTCTCTATGTTTCTTTAGGGAAAGTACTTGAGCATGACAAAAAACCTTTCTCTGTTTTTCTTTAGGAGTACTTGAATATAACAAAAAACCTCTTCCTCTTCCTCTCAGTTAGCTTTTCCTAGCTGTTTGACCCCTCATTCTCTTCCTCTCCTAACCTTAAAAAACCAACAACCAACAATTAAACCATTTCCGCAGAACTAAGATAACAGGGGATGGGAAGCTTTTCCTTCCTGATCCTCACATTTCTGCGGAGGATACCCATGGGACAACAAACTGTAGCCCTCAGCTCCCGGTAGAAACTGAAGCGTTGGAAAAATGAGATCTCCCTGAATCACAGATGGGAACAAGAAGAAAATGTCGAGGTCTCCTACTCAAGAGCCACATTATGGAGATAAGAAAAACGAATCCCAGGGAAATCACATGACACAGCAAGGCCACACAGCGTGTACAAGCCTCTCTCTCCCTAGGCTTTACTACACTACACGGTGCACTATATACTGCTTCCCTATAATGGTGCTTGAGCACGAATATACATGAAATTCATCTGGGGAGATTTCTTTTAAAAATACATTTAGAAGGATTTACTTTCCTTATCTTACTAAGCCGAGAAGACTGATATAATTTACTTATGTCTAGAAGAAATTTATGGGCATCCGGTGTTATATTGTTCTCTAATTCAGCAACACCCACAGAGGTCAGGGAGTATCCACAACAGTCAGAAGCACTTGGACGGCTTCTCCCTAAGTTAAATAGCTCCACATTGCAGCTTTTTGTGTTCTTTTGGCTTTCTATTGTTTTCCTGTCCTCTCCTTTGATGTCAGTTATCACTTCTTACATTTATCAGTGCGTCTGTGTCCAGCAGTCCTCACCCCGACTCCCACACCTACTACTGCCAATGTGAGTTGAGACACCAAATAAATACGATCTTTAGAACTATGATAAAGGTGACAGTAAAACAGGTTGCAAGTGAGGAACTAGAAAATAGAGTGTGGGGACTAGTTTTTTGATATTTACATTGGCTGAGATGTAATGAAAAGTCAGTGTTGCCAGTTACAACATTCTGTAAGAAAGGGGCAAGATAGCAAGACCTCCCTTACACAAACAAAACAAAGAGGGAATTCAGAAGATTTTTTTTTAACATTAAGAAGGTGTGCAGTTTCCTCCCTTAAGGTTTTGCCTCTATTTGTTCGCTTTTTTTTTAATTAATAAACTTTATTTTTTAGAGCAGTTTTTTTCCTTTTTTCCTTTTTTTAAATTGAAGTATAGCTGATTTACAACGTTGTGTTAGTTTCTGGTATACAGCTTTATGATTCCATTATACATACAAATATATTCTTTTTCATATTCTTTATCTTACAGGTTATTACAAGATATTGAATATAGTTCCCTGTGCTAATAGTAGGACTTGGTTGTTTATCTATTTTATATATAGTAGTTTATATACAGTAGTTAGTATCTGCAAATCCTAAACTCTCAATTTATCACTCCCTGCCCCTTTCCCCCTGGTAACCATAAGTTTGTTTTCTATGTCTGTGAGCCTGTTTCTGTTTTGTTAATAAGTTCATTTGTGTCATTTTTTTTAGATTCTACACATAAGTGGTATCCTACGATATTTGTCTTTCTCTGTCTGACTTACTTCACTTAGTATCATAATCTCTAGGTCCATCCATGTTGCTGCAAATGGCATTATTCCTTTCTTTTTTATGACTGAGTAGCATTCCATTGCTAGAGCAGTTTTAGGTTCACAGCAAAATTGAGTGGAAAGTACACAGAGTTCCCATACACTCCCTGTCCACACACAGGCACAAGCCTGACACTATCAAGATTCCACACCACAAAAACCCTGGGTGGTTTTTAAAGGTACGTAAGTAATGCAAAATGGCTGGCTGGGATTACCTGTAACACCACAGAACTGTGGGTATTGCTGGTAAAGATGCGTGTGGTTCCTGCCTTGGAAGACTGCAAATGGGATGAGAGGCCCATTTCGCTGCTTCCAAGGGACAATTTCATGTGCTGGTCTTCCTCTTCCACTAGAGATCTGAAAAGTTTTTTAAATCAGAAAAGAAGGCAAATTAAAACTTGTCATATAATTCACAATAATGAAATTATTATAGTCTCTCATCTGATTATGTGTCAATCATCTGACTATGGAACCTACTGAGTTTCGTTTCACTGTATTGTAGGTTCATACCAGTCCACATCATAGAAGAAATAGATCTGTATGTGTAAAAAGCTTTCCAAGGTCAGAATAGATAAATGAGAACTGAGAAATCAACCTAAAAGCTGGCTCAAAACTATAATCACAAAGGGTTTGGTTTTTTTTTAGTGCCAGACTAATTGCTTTGGTATTGTGTTGTTCAGGCAGCAATATCATCAAATTGTGTTATTCACAGTTAAAAGTAATTTGGAATACTTACTTTTAGAAAGATAGAAGTAATATCTATCATTTATGGAACAGTCACTTAATATCAGGTACTTGCCCAGAAATGTAGACCCATGATCTCATATAACCCTTAAAATAATCCATTGCAACAGGTACTACTATTATCTCCTTTTTATTAAGGGTAGAGAAAATGGGCTACAGAAGAGTTAAACATTCCTTACCTAATGTCACAGAGTTATTAAAATGATTAGGCAGGATTTGAATCTAAGTCTAGTTGGCTTCCAAACTCCAAAGAGCCCATTAATAAACACCAGAGGTTAACTGTGATATACGAACACGTTACTACCTCTTGTGTCATTATAGTTCTTCTAATCAACCTCAACTGAACAAAAAATGTTACACATGAAATAACTTCTTTTTCTAGCAGTAACTCTCACTTAGCGGTTTGGGATTATTTAGCTGAATAGTCACAGGGTGGTGGCCTTTCCATCTTTTCAAACAAACATATAATAAAAATAATTAACACAAGCTCTGCCCATGCATATATCACATTAGCAATTTTTCAGGGACCATAAAAAGCATTTGAGAACTTGTGGTCAACAGGTCAGTTGGATTCACAGAGAATATGGCGAAACATTTAATAGATAAAAGGCCTCAGGTTACATTAAAAATTGACCACCATGGCACAAACTTTCATCATTCCTTAGACTAGGCAGACTTGTGTTTCCTTAGGTATACACTACTAAAATTATTTCTGAATCACCTGCCTAAGAGCAGGGAGGCCATGGTTCTGAACGGGTTTGTACGCTCATGATGCAGACCGCTAAAATGGACATCAGGAAGGAAAATGCATTTTCAAGTGCTAGAATTCTTTCTTTTTCCTATTTATTTGTAACTTCCTGAATGTTGAATGATTTGTTTAAGAACTTGAGTCTATCCAATATCTTAAAGATTTCACCTTTTCCCCCACCATTCCTACAATCTAAGTTGATCAGTTTTAACAGGAAAAAAAGTTTTAAGACTAGACCATACTTTTAATAAAAGTCCTGCTTTTTGAATTCCAACACCAACCAAATGGATTTAAATCTTGCAGTCATTAGCAAAACTCCTGGCCTTAAGGGTGACATCAATTCTTCTTAACAATATTAGAGCCATAGTATAACCAAAAGATGAATTAATAATATATAGCCATGTTTTATTCAACCCTTATGGATATTTAATAAAGAAGAGAATAATTTAAGTAAGATTTTAACAAGCATAAAAGAAAATGAATATAGCTTTTCACTAGTTTCAGAAATAGCTTTTAAAAAGAATTAAATTATATATATGATATATAACATACATACACTCATGCATACTTTTAGGCAGCTTTTGCAGACAGACATTTAAAATTACAGAATCAATTGGAAAAGTAGGAAATAGATTGATGGTGACTGGTATCCCTAATCAGAAAATTTCCATTCATTTAGAATTATTTTAATGGGACATTCAAGCAGAAAGTTTTATTAGTTTCTGTATTCCCTACACAGAACCTGGAACATGAGAGGTTTGATATATGTCATCTGAATGAATACAGAATCTCATTTCTGTGGATCATTCCAAAGACATTTCTTTATCATGCAGTGCTTTAAATGATCATCAATTAACATTTTTATAGAACCACAGATGTAAAAGAGACAGGAGTAAAGCTGAAATCACATTGCCCCTATGACATATCTGGAAATTGCTTTTTTTTCAAACAAACTGCAGATAACAACTTGTTTACATGTCATTTGTCTCTTGCTCTTAAAAACTGAAGAGCACAATGTGAAAATGCAGCCCTTTCTTGGCAAGATAATATGTCTGGCTTTCTAACTAATTACTTCCAAGGCTAAAGAAGCCTTCACTAAAATCATCATCTTCATGACTTTTTATCAACATCTTCTGACTTTTTAACATTCAGAACACTCCCTATTATTTCTGCCTCAGTAACAGCACATGCCATGTCCACCTTCTCAGCAGATTCAATATTCCCTTCTATCTCCTTTTCACTAATTTTATTGACTGGACGTGAAGAGCATTGGAAGGAGGTGAAACCTCTCTGCAAATCCCAAGCCACAATTACATCAAACTGTCCTTAAAGGAATGATTATCTGAGTAATTTCAAGAACAAATAAATATTTTTAATCTTTTTTTTTCCAAGTCATATGGTTAGAAGTAATATAAGTGGTTCTGAGTTGTGGGGGGGGACCAGGGGGATTTTGTCCCCTCCTCCCCTCGCCATGTTTGGCAATGTCTGGAGACATTTTACATGGTCGCAATGTGGTGGGGGAGCAGGGTTGCTACTGTCATCTTAGAGGGATGCTTTTAAACATCCTACAATGCACAGGAAAGGTCTCCACTTTAAAGGTGTACTCAGGCAAAAATTTCAAAAACGCCAAGGTTGAGAAACCCTGATATAGAGGGATTAACCTCCTCAGGACAATTTTTCTAAAGAAATCTCGTGTTTAGATAACTTCCCAGTCTGGGGGTGGACTCCATGAGTAATGCAGGCAGTCAGAAACACAATAGGATTATCAATTACCACTAACTCCTCCAGGACTACCTAATAATAGAACACCTCCTCCAGTCCATCAGTTTGAAAAATCAACTGTTTATAGGAGATAAATAGATAACAGCTTTGCAGTTTATAAGACAATTATGCAGAAGAGCTTTTGTCCTATGTAAACTCACGTGATAAGAATAATTTCCTAATTCTGCTGAAAATCATTATTATTTGAGGAGAAAAAAAAAATTTGGAGTCACTTCTACATGCTAACGTAGAATCAAGCAAATCCTGCCCAAATAGCCCTGTTTCATTAATCCTGTGACATTATTCATGAGAGAGACTGTGTTCATCAGTTTTCTTTCTAAAAACGGAATCTTTTTCTTACAATGTCTGTATATTGCTACCACAGCACTCCTGCCCACCCTGCTACCGCTGGACACATCTTATTTTCTAAACAATGACCAACCACAGAGCACAAAAGCAATCTTTCACAAAGTGTCCATGAATCAGTCAACCATACTTGCTCAAAGAGAACAATTACATTTTCAAAGAGCATTAGGTAGAGATAGAGGCATTTTCTGATCGTTTTACTGGAAGCACTGCAAAGGTGGTCAAATCAAACATACAGGGAACAGGACATTTCTCTGCACTGCTATTTGAAGACAAAGGAAACAGAAAGTCTAAGCAATTGTCATACTTTTAACAGGGTGATGCTAACATTGTAATGTTGCCTCAAAGCCTTCCATATTTTAAAAGATGGGAAACAGGTGTAAATGATATAAGCACACAATTCATAAACAAATGGTTTCGTACAAATGGTTAACAGAAAAATGTTCAACCTCATTAGTATTCCAGAATATGCAAATTAAAGCAAACCTGTAAATTTATCAAAGAGCAGCATGGAAGATAGATTCTCAAAATTGCTAGTGCAAACATGTATTAAGCCCCTGCCACCTGCATGGTACTGTTCACCTGACGGATTTTTTAATGAAAAATTTAAAATCATAAAATGTACAAATTCTTTTTCTACTGAACACCATGACAAGAAAGGACTGTGTATTACTGGTAGGTGGGCTGCAGCACGAGTGCTCTGTCAGTCTGGTTCAAATACGTTTTCTACAATGAATCGTTCTGAAGAGGTAATAGTTTGGTAGACATTCTATAAAGAACAGTGTCTCAGAACTCACTGTAGCAATCAGGTTTGTTGGTGTGATATATGGGGAAAAGTATCCCACAACTGCATCACTTGGCTCCAAAGCCTCCAACAGTCTTAAAACACTCATCAGTCTCCATACCAAAAAACATTTCCCCAAAACCCACCGAAATGAGTACTTCCCTGTTTAAAAAATAAGGTATTGACTTGATAAGTGATAAAATATGTATCTCAATTTCTTGGTTTCTATCACTGCCAGCGCTGGTTCACGTTATACAGAAAGCCAGTGAGGTCAAACATCCTTGTCAAGGGAAAGGGGACATTTTCGTGCTTTTGGCAATTATTAGCATGAAAACACATTAAACACTTGACTTCTCGGTAGGTGTTTCTTACACGTAAGTGCCAACCCAGGCCCCGGCACGTTCACTTCTTGCTCGCACAGCACATTTACAGCGCTACGCATAAAGCATGCTAGTAAGATATATGTACTTGCCGAAAACACGTATTGCCCAAGACTATCAGAACACTTGTCAAACTAGTCCCTTTACTTTCCTGTATTGTTTTTAATTTCTGAGGGAAAAAAATAAATGAATCAGAGAAAAAGCAGAAAGGTAAAAAGTATAACAAAGCCCTTAACTTTTCTCTCTTTAGTTCTGGGTCAGTTTCATAGCACTTCATCTTGCTTGTGACTGCTACATCACCAAGTGGTTAAACCTAGCAATGTATGCAATGCTAGTAATGTAATTCCATGATAACAAAAGAGCCGGGGTTTCTGAGTTAGTGTCAAAAGTATTATTCAAATACTGCAATTTCCCAGAGTAAAATAGTATTATAACTGGAAGTCAGTGCCAGTGGGTTAGTGTGCAAGAACAGCCACAATAACAAAACAAAACAAGAAGAAAAACAAAAAGAAAAGCCATGAATGGTATTGCAACACAACAAATCAAGTTAGTTAATCAAGGCACTGACTTATGTTTTCCACCACCCAGCCCCCAGAAAAATAAAATACACATTTCTCACACTCACAATTTAAAAAGAAAATCAAGAAAAAGGCTTTCTTCAAAGAAGAACTCCCCCGCCATTTGTTTTTCTGCTCGGAAACAGAGACAAGACGTGTCGGCTAGCAGCAGCATTTGCTAAATGAAACATTTCTCGCGATAAAGTTGCGTTGGCAGGTGGGGGAAAAATTTAGCCACCTGTTCTCGGACTCATTTGAATATGAGTGCTAAATCTGTCAAGGTATTTCCCTCCCCCATGAGAAATAAATTCAAAACTTAAGATGGTAGAAGTCATTTCCCACTGATTTTTCTATAGATTCAAAGTATGCATTCTGCATTGAATTCTGAAGATGCTAATAACCTTCCTACCTCAAAATTTAGAATCAACTTTCCTTCACCTCTTCCATCAAAAACTGAATCACACATATACACATATGCTCTCTCTCTCTCCCCCTCAACTTCCATTAAGAAAAAAAAAGAGGGAAAGTGTTCTTAAAAATAAGAAAGAAATTTTCCAATTCATGAAGTAAGTTGATATATATAAAATAAGCCTGATATTTCCTTAAAACCTAAAATACTGATGTCCCAACTAAAATGTCATTTACAGTATCGTTCCACAAGGAAATTATAAATATGATAGCAACTTCTCTTAATAAGGCGTAATCACTGTTTAAGAAACTATAGAGAACATACCTCCTTAATAAGGTGTTTGCCTGAAAGGAGTCAAGAAAGCTAAAGCTTTGGTTAGTTATTTGTATTTTTAATGACATACATATAAGTACATTACTGTCAACTTGCAATAAATTTGTTAATGGAAATCTTTTGCACAGATGATATAAAAGAGCTGCTAATCTTTCCAAAGCTTTCTTTCCTGCTGCAGCCATACCAGAGTCCACAAAAGAGAAAAAAAGTTCAAGGTGATAGGATCAGACTGGAAAATGATTTTCCAAAGTAAAGAAGCTTCTTTATTTGCATATGTCTGTCACATTTAAAATAAAACCACATTAATAAATAGCTGATGTCAGTTTTAACATAGGAATAAGATGGTTTGCCCAGCACCTGCTATGTACTACGCACTGTGCCAGACATGTTCTTAATCCTCAGCGCAATCCCATTTTCAAGACAGGAGACTGAAGCTCAGAGAGTTGAAGTCCTCACCATGAGTCTGGTAACTACAATTGGAACCTGAGTCTGATTTCAGAGCCCACGTTGTTCCCCTGATGTCAAGCCCCCAAAAAAACAATAGCAGAGAGGAGAGGCCATAAAGCAACTGATATTTCAATGCTTAATTTATAAACACAAGGAGGATCTCAGAGAGACACATTTTGTTATAGGGAAGCAACTGGTTGGTTGAATTAGTTCAGTCTAAAATGACCCATTTTTACCACTCCTTCCATAATGACAATACCAATGCTCAAAATCTCTCATGCCATTCTCCCAACACACATGGGCTAAGGAGGCAGCATATCCTAGGATATACTCAGATCAAGTTTAGGGAGAACTTTATATTACTGATCTCAACATTTAAAAGAACAGATTCTGAATTCCAAAGCCACCCATCACAATCACAGAAATAGCACCATGGCACAGATGAGGGAACTGTGCTAAACACATGGAATGACAAATGATACTTCAGTAGGTAACTCTCATGGGATGAGAGTTCATTATCAAACCACAAAACAGTTGCCCTGAACATCTCAATCCTGCCCCTGAAACACCTGACAATTACTGTTTGCTCCCTCTAGCTACCATATTTCAAAACTTTCGTCTTTCTTCATCTTTTAAAATCCACATGCCAATTATATTACATCAAGTTTCAGGCATCTAGACCAGGAAATTTTTCTGTTTGGAAGCTTGGTTTATATATTATTTCTATTCTTCAAGTTTCTCATTATATTTTTTTTCTCATTATATTTTGATGTAATATAGATAGATAGTACATAGATAGATACCTAAAGTAGAAATAAAAGAGTAAGCAAAAGAATGAATGCTACCTGAAACTAATATAACATTGTAAATTAACTCCACTTCAGTTAAAAAAAATGAATTTTAAACACTGGTTTCCTACCTACTATATAAAAAATCTAAGTCGAAGTCGAAGCTCCCTTGCTTTAAGAAGCCATATAAAGTGAGGGAGTACATAAGCGTAGTGGTGGCAGGGAGACAGCAATGTGGACATGTGGGCTCCCATGACTGCCAACAGTCCCCTTGCCAGTGCACAGAGGAAATAGTTATAATCCTCTGGAAAAGCATTAGCCCTCTGGAAGGCTGATTCTCCCTCTACAGCCAGCCCCAGCCCCGCCACTGAGAAGTCTAGCCATACCCAAGGCAGGGAGCCTGCCTTCTCTTTCTTCAATCGCCAAATGGAAAAAGTGGAATGGGAGCTCCAACACCCAGGCCAACTTTCTATCAAGTAGGTTTTTGCTCCCAGAGGATTTGTGAATCAAGTTGTCATTTTATTCCTATTATCTGTAGCTTACCAACTTTGAAATGTGATGACTGACCTATGGTGCATTTCACCTGCCTAAAATTTCAGTTTATTAAATATTCAAACATCCAAGTTATCCAATTTTAGACTTTATTATAAAGGCAGATTCCACAAACTCAAAACCAATTAGAAATCACTGAGACAAATCTCTTTGGGACTAGGAGAATCATTAATCAAATGGTAACAAATCCAATCCTTTTCTGTCTTTGCTGAATTTCCTCGTTATATTCAACTTCACAAAGTCAATAATTCATGACCAGGTCTTAAGGGAATGTTTATTTCTCTTTTAAAAGGAAATATGATAAAAAACAAAGAGTAAGACTTTCAAACTTAAAAGTTATAGCCAATTGCACTCCATGTTTTAAGAATTATAATTGGCAGCTCTACGAGTCCCACTGATTCTGCCTTCAAAGCCTGTAATAAATGCAACAAATCTCAACCTTGATTTTGCAATGACCTAGAGGCATCTCTAATTATTTCAATGAATACATCAAATCAAAAGCCGTGTTTAATATGATTTAATCAAACCAATGTTTTAATATGACAGCCAATATTTTTAAGACAAGGGAAAGTAATACAAAGAGAAAAATCAGAAGACTCAAAGAGTCTGGGAATCACACTAAGGATAGTTCTCTCAAGTTTGTCTCAGATATGAAGCTTAGAGAAGCAGAGTCTAATTCCAGTATAATGTTTCATATTAAAATTATTTTCCATTCTGTACCCATCTGCCTCACCATTAAGGTTTTTTTTTTTTAAATAAAACTTTGCTATAAGACTTGAAGTTATCCCTCTTGTACAATGCTTACTGTAAAGAAACATAATCATTTCTGACCTTAAGTTCTCAGGTTGTTAGGAGATGAAAAAAATCTTCACGGTCACTTACAGCCCACTCACCTATCTACCCATTCAAGCAACATATTCTCAGAGTAGAAATGCAGAAATGGCTTGTGATTTTTTCTCTAAAATACCATCAGGAGTCTCCATTTTACTACAGTCCTAGAAAACTATTTTCATTAAGATCACTACAATGTTCAGTTCCATGTCACAATGCATTTCATGATTGAGCTACAGACAGCTCTGCTAATGTAACAAAAATTGCTCTACAAAATAACTTGATAAGATTTTGTCCATAGCGCAGTAACACAGGAAGGAGTCCTTTGGGCAAAGTATTCATGTACCATGACTGTATTTGTTTACCTTGAATATTAAATATTCTTAATAAAATTGGTAAGTTTCCTGGAAGGCAGACTGGTTATTTATCTTTTTTGAAGGAGTAGATGCAAATTATAATTCATTGGGGAGTTTGCCACTTTGAGGGCAAGGTATTTCTTTTTAGGAACATTATGGCCTCTGACGAAAAGAGAGTTTGTGCTCTTGGATGGAACTTAAAAAAGAGTTGAGGTAGACCATATCATTTAAACAATATGACTGTAGGCATCAAGCATTCACATTTTCCAGTCATTTAAGAAGAAATTTTAAAGCAAACTGGAGCATTTTCAGACTGCGTGTGTGTTTTGTAGAAGCTATCTATGAATTATGAAGTAGTATGAAGTACTGCCTCGATCTGTTTGAGACAAAGAGGACAGATGGGTAGTAAGCCAGAGAGAAGCATCCCTTTCCTTTCGTCCATACAGTCCTTTAACACAGTATTTCATACCCCAACTGATCATTTCTGACTCTCACAGTGCAGGCGAGAAGGAGACAGAGAAGAGTCACCAAGTAGATGAGACAGCAGGGACAAGGTATCAAAAGTTTGCCCAGCTAGTTGGAAATCGCTAGTCCAAGTGCTACTCCCCTCAACTCCCCTTACCTACAACAGCTCTTTCTTGAAGCAATAAGTCATTTTTAAATCTCAAGAATCCAAATTTTTTATAGATCATGCTTTCCTGAGAAAATTGATTTATTGAAAGGTACTCTCATGGAAATGAATTTAACTTAATAATCATTCCTGGAAGCTTGGTCAGTCAGAAGGAAGTTCAGGAATCTCACATGTATGTAGATGCCATGCATTCAAGAGAGACATGATAGGATATTCTGGATGCTAAAAGAAAATTGTTATCATCAAAATATTTCAGTCATCTTTGACTCTTGGTTCCTCCCCATCTCCTGTGCCCAGGCAACTGACAAAGTACCACTAAATATCTCTAGTATGCACTTATCTTTCATCGCCTCTCCACTCTCATTGCCCCTAACACACTTCCACTACCTATGACTTCTTACATGGGTGGGTTATTAACATATATTACATATTTGTTATAGTATAGCTTCTTCGCATACTGTGACTGTATTTATAGCCTGAAAGTCACTTCCTTGTTCAAAAGTATTCAATGACTCCTCATTGCTTGCTGAACAAAACCTAAATCTTAGATTCAAGGCTTCCTGGACTAGCCTTCCTTAACTAATCGCACATTCTGGCAAAAAATTCAAAATAAATATATATTTAATGATTTGAAAATAAACATCCAAATTTATTCACAAACTATCCATTGTTTTGCTTTAGAATATGTTGTTTTCACACATAGTAACAGCGATGCTTTTTTTTCTGTTGTTAACCAAGTAATGTGGGAGAGCATTTACTTAAAATATTTCTGATAGAAGGAAAACTTAAATTCAGTATCTGTTAAACCTTTGCAATTAGGTTTAGGTCTTTTAAGTATAAAACAATTCAGAACATAAGCAAATGTGGGTGATTTTTTGAGTATTAATTTTAAATTTATTTCTCCTAAACCATAGTCAGATTTCCTTTTTTTCCTTGTCAGTCATTCCTTTTTTCAAACTATACATAGAGAACACGTTTAAGTGCAACCATGCTAGCTTTAAAATATAAATTTGTCTAAAATAGTTTTCCCCACTGTGGTAAAGGACATGTGAAAATAAGTCAAATAACTCTTAACTTCAAGGGTAGTTGCTGTCTTGGAAGAGATTATAATCTTATTTTCTTTATCAAATTACAATTTGATGAGCCATGACTAAAGTATTCTGGTCACTGGTAAATTGCTTCTACTAAAATTACTTTCAGTCTGTGCCAGCATCATGGTATTTATCAACAAGCAAGGAACAGAATCAGAATTTTGCATTAGTTCTTTTCATAGGAAAGATAGCCATAACTTACTCTCTAACAAGACTATGATACATTAGATTCCTCCATAGACCAAACGAAGAAATGTAACACTCTTTAAGTGAAGTAATTTGCACAAGGCTACAGACCTAAAAACTACTCTGACTTCTCTTATGGTCTCAACATGTGAGCACCTATTATGTGCCAGGCACTGCACTAGGAGGGAGGGAAACAAAGAGCAGGCAGGATACTTGCTTGCAAAAGGATCAAAGTAAAAGAAATAATTATTTACCAAATGGTATAAAAATAATAATACATTCTCAACATTATCTACTAACAAGTGCCATGTTGCATAATTTATATAAACCACAGTAACTAATTGCAAGCTTTGCTTCCTTGTACGGAAGTGTGTCAATTCATATTTAGCAATAAGCACCAAATAAAAAAATAATAACATCAACTTTCCTTACTATTATTTAAGATTAAAAAAATTTTTTTAATTCATTTTTTTGAGGAGGGGGAAGTAATCAGGTTTTATTTATTTATTTAAATAGAGGTACTGGGGTTTAAAAATACAATCTGCAATTATATGAAAGAAAGCCAAATCTCATGATGATGAGGTGGTGTATTACATCATTTGAAGAAAAAAAAAAAAAGAGTCTCTAATTACATCTATTTACATATTTCAGCAATGTGTCTATGAAAATATGCTAATGAGCCAGGTCATCAGTCTATTTAAGATAAGAAAATTTTGGTTCCAGTTCCATGAACTTTCGTTTAGCTGTGAATCATTCAGAAATAATTACATATACACACCCTTTATAGGAAAGTGCTCATAGTGAATGAAAATCACTTTAATTTGGTGACACTGAGGGATTATCTACTGGATAATCTATTTACAACCTAGAACATCCATATACTTTTCAAAATTCTATTTCAAATATTTTGTAGGTTCACAGAAACTAAAGCTAGGTCAAACTGTGTGTTAATTAGGAACACAGTTCAGTGTAGGACAAGAAAAAATCTGGTATAATTACGTCTATAAAGAGAAATCTACTTGAGGTTTTTATAGTAAGCTGGTTTTTGACATTGATTTGTAATACATTTGATGAAATGGGATAAAATAATAAAAAGGAAATATAAATTAAGACTGGGTTAGGGGAGTGGGTATAGCTCAGTGGTAGACTGCATAGCTTATTAGCACGCATGAGGTCCTGGGTTCAATCCCCAGTACCTCCTGTTAAAAAAAAAGAAGGAAAAAAAAAAAGATTGGGTTCAACCATCAAATACAAATGTACACAGGTGGAAGGAAAGTGACCAGACTTAAACTGATACAGGAAGGAAGGGGGCAAGGCACAGACATTCAAGGAATGACACAGCAGTTAACACCAAGAAGGTGGAAAATTCAACTCTGAGGCCCAAGATGGTGGGAGATGTGACTTTAGTAGACTTTGAGCTTCATTATATGCTTATTGTAATATATTAACACGGTAAATGGCACTCCCACAGATGCCATGACAGTTCCCAGGCTAACCATAAAAGGTCAAAAAGTAGGTGGTGGCTCAATTCCTGGGAATCCCAGCCCCTTCCCCAAAGTAGTTGGAATAATCCTCCCACTTGTTAGCATATGAAATTACCCAGCCCATAAAAACTAGCAACACCATACCTCGAGCCCTCTCGCTCCCTCGCCTTCCAAGACTCTATGGAGTGTGTATATACTTTTACTTTAACTGACCCCCCACCCCTTGTGGCCTCTCTGGCCTTCTGAGACAGCCTACACTTTGTCTATGGAGTATATATCTCTCTGAATAAATCTACCTTTACTCAACTGTGGCTTGCTCTTGAATTCTTTCCTGTGCGAAGTGAAGCCAAGGACCCTCACTTGGCGTGGCGCATCCCAGGGACTCAACCAAGACCTGGGACACAGCCATCCACTCGCCTTACATTTTTCCTATATCAAAATATCACATTCTCTTTCAAGGTACAACAGTATGACAAAGAGTGATTTTTAAGGGTTCCTCCCAGCTCTTGGAGTCAAAGAATCTCAAATAAGATAATATACTCTTTTTAAGATGTCATGGTCTGATCTCACTGATCAGTAAAAAACACTCTATTTTTGAAACCAGAAAAACAAAAAGTGAAAATAGAAGATGTTACAGGGCAAGTTGTAGATGAGCAAAGGTCATTTGGGATTTGAATAACTTCAGTGAGAGACTTCCAAGAGGGAGGGAAATCGGCAGAGAGAGGAAGGACAGAGTGACAGCATAAGCACTGGATTAGCCCAGCAGCCCACAGACACTCCTATGAGTTCACCACTCTTAGCATTCTCATAATGTTTCATTCTCAACGTTTTCATGTTCTAAAACACAGTATTCAAGCCTTTTAAATAAAAAACTCAAACAAGTCCCTGCACCTTTCAATCTAATCACACGAGTTCTTAAAAGCAAAAGAGGAAGGCTGGAGAGTGGGTCAGAGAGATGTGAAAAAGACTCTTGCTATTGCTCACGCTGAAGACGGAGGAAGGGAGCCTCTAGAAACTGAGCTCCAGCCTCGGCTTACAGCCCCCAAGAAGATGGGGACCTGGGTGGTCCTCCAACTGCAAAGAACTGCATTCTGCCAGTGATCCCAGTGAGCAGGGAATGCACTCTCCCCTAGAGCCTCAGAAGCAAGCACAGCCCTGCCAACACCTTGATTTTAGCCAGGTGAGAACCATACCAGGCCTCTGACCTAAAATACTATGAGAAGAAATTTATTTGTGATGCTTTAAGCCATTAGTTTGCAGAAATTTGTTATGGTAGCAATAGAAAACTCACACATGGAGTTTTTTGAGTGCTTGCACACAATTAAGCAATGAGAGTCTCGTCCACAAGAAAGTACTAAACCTACTGACTGGGTAGTACCCTAGGACTGTGCTAAAAAGAGCACATCAGCTACAGCAGCGTCAATGGCAGCTAATTACTGGGGGTGGGGGTGGGGGGGAAGGTGGTGGCCAATGAAGGTAGTGCTTCCAAAGAAACAGGAAACAATGAGGTTAATCCCAATAACACATCAGCAAGTCAAGATAATCGTCCCACTACTTTACCACAACTCCACCACTTGACAGGACCACAAAGTAAAGCTAACTTCTCCCTCTACCACCACTCAATTCGAAAACGTTGATCTCGCCTGTCATACTTCTTTGTTTTAATCCTAGTATGGTATTTCCTAGTTATCAGATGGCATGAAAGTAGCAAAAGTCTGTGAAAACAAAAAGGCATTAGAGAAGGCAAGATCGCTGAAATCAAGCAGACCTGCATTTGAATTCTCACTTCACTTCTTACTTGAAGTGTAACATTGAGCAAGTGAATTGACCTCTCTGAACCAGTGTGCCCTTAGTGTAAAACAGGGAGAAGAGTTACCCTCAGAGGGTGTTTGGGAGCCAGCCTGCAAAGTGCTTGGCATTTTTACAGTAGCACTCAATAAACTGTACTATATTTAACTATGCTAAATGAGGACATTTAAAAATTATAAATAAATTTCATACAAAATTTCCAGTATCTGTTGTATAGGCTAGATTCAAGAGTTCTGAAAGTTGTTTTTATTTACATTTTTCTTATGGAAGGATGTTATTTCATTTCTCCATTGAACCATATCATAGGAGGTATTGTCCAATGAGCTAGGTACACTCCACACCATAAAAGAGGCAAAATTGGGTGAAAACAACATATATCCTCATCATAGCAAGTCAGGCCAGTGAAAATATTTTACTATAATTGGAAACTCAATGTAATTTCATTTTTCACTAAGATTACATCATATAGTCCGGGATCAAATTACTGATGCTGGTAAGGTAAAATCCGTGCACTTGTATGCTATAAAGCACCTAAGCCCCATCCAACTTAAAGGATGGCACTCCGTTCTTCTTGTTTAAAAAGATGACCATCAAGTTGAAACATAAATTGCATCATTTTCCATCTCATGGAATATGCACTCTTTTTAAAACTGGGGTATAGTCACACACATTATATTAGTTTCAGGTGTATAACATGATCCAATATTTGTATGTAATGCAAAATGATCACCATAATAGGAATATGGACTTTAAAATCTGGTATCTATCTCCAATTTGTGTCTCCTTGGTTAGCACCGATACATTTCTCCACTGCGCTGTTACTGCATTGAATCCATAATCAGTACTGAAAGTACAGTACACAAGAATGTTATTTAAACTGGTTGTGTTGGTTCCGAATTTTCACAGCAGTAAAATAAATTAAGCAACGTAATTGTTAATTAATAAAGATAGCATGGAAGATAAAGAACAGTCATTTTGAGTAAGTACAAGACTGATACCCAGAATACCCAGCAGAGTTATGTGTGCCACGTGACAGGCAGTGAGCATAAACTCAATATACAAGGTGACTGAAGAAGAACTGAGCTCTTTCATAAATGGATTGCTCAGTAACTTCTTCAGGTACTCATTACCCAAGAAGCTCACGTTTATACCACCTGTTTCTCAGCCTTGAGGAAATAAAGCAATACACCGTGGCTGCCATTTCAATTTAAACTATCAGGAGGCATAGTGCTTATAATTCTGGACTCTTCAACCACAAGTAATAAAGTCATTAACACAAATATTTGCCTATCTCTTCTTTCTTTTCCTTCCCCCAAACTTGGCCTTACTGAGGTCTCATCTAAATATTCTAAATTTCAAGCAGAATGTCTGGAATCCTTAGAATTCTTAGTAACTCCAGACTTCCCAGGATGGTAGAAAATTTGCATTTCCGCCTGTCTTCCCTCTGGGAAAAATGTTTTGAGGGGTAATTGGAAGTAACATTCATTTAGGCATTAAAAAAAAAACAACAATGAATCTGGATAAATTCCTGACAAGTAAAATTCTCGGAAATTTGCAAAAGTATCAGAAATACTCGCTTTCTGCCTCGCAAGTTTCTTGTGCACAATACTCCTCAATTACATTAAACAGTTTCAAGAGATCTTTTTAAAAACGCACACAACAGGCTTCAAAACAAAATTTTCACTTCATTTGCACATGCCAGGCTCCCTCGGACTAGAAGATCTCAAGCAGCCAAGAGACTAAAGGCTGATTAGGAGGAACAAGCAATGTACTAAACCTCTGACAAGAAGTTTGTAAACTCTGATTCATTGTGGTCTGGGGCTAATGCTATGATTAAAACATAATATATCAACTATAGTTTAATTTAAAAAAATCACAGGCTCTTTAAGATAAGCAAAATGCCTATATGAAAGGAAAGAGGTCTCTTCCTCTAGTCGGACCACATGAGGAGCATCACATTCAGATGTAGTATCTCTTATAAAGATTAACATGAGACAAACTATCTGGGTGAGGGACAACCATCAGAGTGAAGAGCCTAGAAAATATGCCACATGTGTAATGGTTAAAGAAAGATTTCCAGGGTTGTATGTAATAGAGAAAATGATATTTTTCTACATAGCTTTAGAAGGCCACACTAGGAAGAAGAGATAAAAGAGACAGGGACCCGGTGGTTGGGGGTATATCTCAGCGGTAGAGCGTGTGCTTAGCATGTACGTGGTCCTGGGTTCAATTCCCATTTCCTCCATTATAAATAAATAAATGAATGAACCTAATTACTACCCCCAAAACTTTTTTTATTAGATCAAAAAAGAGAGAGAGGACTTGATTTTGCTCAATGCAAGGAAGAGCTGTATACGAATGGAGGGAGCTGCCTGTGGGAAGTAGTGAGCTCTTCGTCAGTGACAATGATCAAGGAGGATGTGTATCAGCATCTTTCAGAGGTGTCACAGGGAGGGTTGCTGCTTTAAAGGGGGTTTGGAGTCTCCAAATGACCTCTAAAGTCACTTTGATCTCTATGGTTTCCCACTAATCAGTTAAGCTAGCTCTTCTGCGAGCTCAGACAATAGAAATTCCCAAGAAACATGCTACAAAAGTTACAAACACTAAATTGCTCGGAAGTGTTATTTATGTTATTTCTCCACCTAATTTTGTTAGATTGACCATATGTAGTAAAAACAAATTAAGCAGACACAAATAAAAGTTTTTGTACACGGTGATTCTCAAAATATCTAACTAATTATATTCTTTTCTAATTTGAGAATATCAATTTGAGAAGTATTTTGCTAGATGCAAAGGATTTCTAACGTGTTATTTTATTTTCAAGATTCTATTTTATTCACTAAGTTAGAAAAAAAGACAATATCTTAGGGGACAGAAAGCATGTCTAATTATGTCTATCCTTTGAATCACCCACAAACTAGGAACACTTACATAGTATGAATGACTCTAGATAAATTATTGACAAATAAATAAAGGAAAGCACCATCTTTTCTCGGGAAAACTAGATACTGAATTTTAACGATGAAATGATAGAAAATAATTGCTATAGAAGTCTGTGTTATTGGTATTTACTCTAAAATATATTTTACATGTTAAACAAAATAATTTTAAACAGGATGCTAACTGAATATAAGTGCACTGGGTAAGAGAGGACGGGTCTAATTCACTATCGTTCATTTCTGCATGCATTGTCTGTCCTGCTAGAATTCACTGCTACTTTGTGCTGGCTAATTATTACCCATTGTCTTCCTCTTTATTGCCACACCATTATTATCAAAACTTACTGCTTGTGAAGAAAAGATAAAAAGACGGCTAATGCTAATCCTGTTCTATTGCAGCGTGTCCTTGGAATCTAACAATACATTAACCCTATAACATTAGCCTGAAGGAACCATTTGCTGCTTGAAAACAATGAATACCAAAACACCAGAAAGCCACTTAGACGTGACCGCCCTTTCAGATTTATTAATTTGGGCAAAATGACAGGTTAATGTATATGGTTCACACCTGTCAGGAGCAGAGTCTTTCCTAATTCAGTTTACATTGACCAAGACATCCTCCCTCCGGCTAAGGTTGAACTTCAACCTACTGCTGAACAGAGTGTAACACAAAGACACCACTCCGATTTCTATCAAGACAGTCCTTTCAGAATTCCACCTGCAGGGCATACCACTCTTGCAAGTGTTCAAAACTGAAGCTGAACAAAGACCCAATAAAGACTAACTTACATTTGGTAATCAAGTTATCTAGAGGCCCAAGGATTATTTTCCTGAATATTTTCCCAAATCTTTTGTCTTTAAGATACTCCAGTCCTCATGATTCATAACACAATTTGAACGGCACTTTATGCTATATGAGAAACTATTTTCCTTGATATTATCATAAACATTGTCTTTTATCATCAGCAAGTCTTGAAAATATGAAAAGGTTTCAACTCTCATTCAGGTTCTAAACAAGCAGAAAGAAAGCCAACTTGGACTTTAAATCCGCAAGGGAAAAATAGAGCCTTCTGCTCAATGTTTGCAGTGAGTAAAACATCCTCTATTGTGGCTTTCAGAGCAGCACGGCCCTATCTAGAGCTAATGGAAGAGTTCTAGCTAACAGCACCTACACTGAGTTTAGAAAGAGACCAAAAGGAGCCTCTATATTTTTTCCCTATTCACTCCATCGCTACAACCCACTTTTACTACGAGCAAAAAAATATTTTACATTGATATTTCAGTCTTTGAAAAAGCACCCAAGTCTTTAATGAAAATCACGTAATGTATATTTGACAAATCACAGTAAACAATGATAAAACAGTACAGACCAATACTGATGCTCCACAAGCAAACATACAAAAAGATGCTTATATCAACTTACATTAATAAGAGTTCCATATACAAGACAGTATTTTCAATGCTTATGCATAATTTTACAGGTAAATTCTAAAATGTCACAATCTATCAAAGAAAGAGTCCGAATTTAACTATTCCATTTCAATGCAAAGAATCCAGACCCAAAAGACACAAATAACCATTTAATCTATGTTTGCCAGCCCAACAATTTTGAGAGCAAACATAATGTCATTTGCCCCCGTATTCTAACTTAGTCTTTACAATTTCTGAGTGAAAACTATGCTAAACTTAAATATCATCTATGTGTAGAAGTGTTACGGAATCTAAAGAATCACTGAAGAGAACATGTTAAACATGACAATATTTTTATTTCTGGCCAAGCAAGGCAATGAACTTTAAAATAGTCAAAAATGAAACAATTTATTTAAAACCTGATTTAAACTCCCCAAGCTAGTCTTCTTTTCTTATGTTTAATATAGTTTTTGTGTATATTTACATAATATTTTAAACCTCATATTAATTTATTTATAAAGAAAAATAAGTTAAGACCAATTTAAAAATACAGAGCATCACAATGTCAAAATAGGCCAGACTAAGACTAGCTCTTCAAATACAGTTTTCCATTCTACATATGTGTACTCCCAGCAATCAGCACCAATGTGAAGATCTGATATTTTCTGGCTTCTCTCATTTAAATCAGTTCACTCATATCATCGGGTCAAAGAGTTGAGGACTTAAAAAGGAAGAAAGTGATTCATTTAAGATGTTGTATTAAGGGGTACCTGAGCTTGTGGCTAGTGTGAATAAAATATAAGTATTTTTTTAACCATCTCTAAAATTTGGCATTTCAGCTGCATGTTGGATCTTTTGAACTGTAAAATGCAGGAGGAACACCAGAATTATTAGTAACCATGATTAATTGTCACCTACCAATTTTAGTTTGGGGTGTATATGTTTTGTTTTGTCTTGCTGATAAAGTTGCTTTTGGTATATCCTTGGTCATTTCTCACCAGCTAAGATATATAAAGTCAACAGGCACATCTCACTTTCTCAAATTATTTGAGGGAGCTCTGTTAACTTGTCACCTCCATTAATTTGTGTTTTTGACAAAGACAGCTTTTCAGACACAAACATAGCTGATTTTTTTTCTTTTTTCTTTTACAAATATAACTTCATTTTTAAATCTATAGGAAAAAGAGTTTAACACCCAGATAAAATAAGCTGAAGCATCTCTAAGAAGGAATATAAAAAATAATCTGAAAATGAAATGACAGGATTTAACTCTGAAATGTCCTCATTTTTCCACGCTTTCCAGGGAATTGCTTCTTTTGGACTGAGCACAAGCACACTTCCTCAGCAGCTGAAAGCCTTTCAAAGAACCAGATTGATACCACTGTGCATCTGAACCACATATAAAAACCAAAACTAAGTAATAAAATGGCAACTCACCAGATTTCTAAACACACAATGAACCTAAAGCAGGAAGATTCTTCCACATCTGTCCTACTGAAAAAATATTTTAAAGGGATCACTTACAGTTAAAACAGATTTTTACTCAAAAGCTTTTCTCATACAATTATTAAATAAAAAGGAAAAAAGGTCCAGCTTTCCCTCACTCCATCCTCCACTAAAAAAAGATCAGAGACAGTACTTTAAAAGAATATTTTATTATATCTCCTGGATGTTGTTTTTAAAGCAACACTTTGCAAATTTAAAAAATAAGATTTTCAAAAATTCTAGAAAGACTTCCCAATATATTTCAGTATATATTTACTTAAAACAAATTTCTAGAACAGACATTTGTATAATAGACTTTTCAACATCATGTATATAAATAACTATTTATAGAAACTGTAATTTGCACAAATTTGAATTTACACTTCAGAACTTGAATTATAAAACTGGGAAAGATATAATATCAAAGTTATTAATAATCATACACAACTCAAGTATAAAAGACTTGATTAAAAGACTCATGTTCTGATCAATGTGTTAACTCTGAATGTTTCAAATTCATCAAAAAAAACCCAAAAAAACAGACAGCATTTCCATATTTAACACATCAACATCAATCATCAGCAGGTTTTTGTCATTACACAAAAGAAGTCATCTTAAGTATTTCAGATATACACAATTCAACAAATCCAACCAATGTAAAAGTTTATCCTCATACAGCTCCTTAGACATACCCTTAGACTTTCACATTAGTAAGGAGATTACCATCAAGCACTGCAAATGAAAATAAACATAAACTCCTAGAAAAACAAAACCATGGTAAAATGTGGGCATGCCAATATATTTAAATATAAGCAAGCTTGAGGCTTTAAATCTTGTGGGTTTTTGGATGGTGCTGTTTGGGATTTTTTACCCCCTTTTGCCACCAGGTTGATTCATGAATGAAATCCCCCTTTAATATCCTGTTTTCTCTCACTTACATGTATGCTGGAGAAAGTGGAGTTGACCTGGATGTTTTAAGCACAGGAACTGGGAATTTCCAGATAGCAGGAGAGCTCGTTTTCCATTTCAATGGCATGTTGTCACCACGGTACTACAATAACAGTAAACAGCGTTTCCATAACAGACTACCAACTAGGACTTCCATTCCACACTGTACTGACACAGCAGTGGCTGCCTCGGAGAACAAGCAAACGATTCTGCCAGTGCCCTTAAACCGATGCTTCCAATCTGTAAAATAGGGCTGCAAGGTACCTCCTTTAAATCCTCCTGTCCCCTAAAGCAATATGATGGTTCTCTCGTTCTAACTCAACAATAGTGCCACCTCGTTAGGAAAGCGTTGACTGCAGTATATTTTTTTTTAAAGGCTGCACGGTGCATACCACACAATGCAGCTTTATTTAATAAAAGCGGCTAGGGTTTGGGGTTATTATTTTAAGCTTGCATTACCATTGTTCTACCTTAACAGGGATACTGCAGCACTGTACTATATTCTGCACCTATTAACCTGATTTCTGACCAATAGTAGCAGGAAAAAAAAATAGATGGGTTTCATATGAAAATGAAACAACATACCTACTCAGAATACACTTGTCATCCTCTGAACATTCTTCTTTAGAGCTGCAACAATACAAATGGGATATAAACCTCAGCATAGCCTTAGGCCACCGCTAATAGAGATCAGTGACTAAATTCGGCAGCCTGCTTTCCTCCCGTGCGAGCTCTGGCCACACAATACAAGAATGCCATTATGGGAAAAGCCCGTTTAAAAAATGCCAGTCTCTGTTTTCCAGTTAGAAGAAGGCAAAATGTAAGAACAAATATAAACTGCTGCAGAACTCTGCACGCTCTTCTAGTAGCTTCTGATTCAAGTTGCTTTCCTTTCCCTATTTTGATTTCCAAGCCGGGACGAGCAAAATCTCATACATTTACAACATGCTGTGTGGTAACACGCATATCACCCTGTCTTCTGCAGCAGAGAAGTACAGAATAGCGTGCTCTTAATAGCAGTCCTCGGAGGGACGCTATCAACAATCTAATTCAGCACTGCCCTCCCCTTCTCCTCTCCCCCCTTCCCCTCCCGTTCACCACCCCCCTCCACGCCTCCCCCGCCCCCAAACAGCTCACAAATTGCCTAGAGGAGAGACCAATGCTGCTGGCCAAGCAGGTGTCCAGCAGGGACCATTCCAAAGCTCAGCGGCGGGTCCGGTAACCTCTAGGGGTTAGTGGCTGACAAGGAGGTTTAGAAATTAAAGCGGCTGTCAAAGGCAGCTTGACGTTTTTCAGGAAAGCAATGGCAAATATAGGCTTCATTTATACTGTCTTAAAATACTGCCAGAAAATAGCGTCATTAATGCCCAGAAAGTGACTGGCTGTTTGAAGTTTCTGTTTAAAGCACCAAACTCCAAATTTCGTACACAATTTGAAGTAGTGAAAATAGGATAAACTGGTATTATGCTGAATTCTTAATTTTCAGGCTGAATAATTCTACTTCTGATGTAGGCAAGTCACCATCACTAAATATCTACCCTCAACTTCTGCCTAAAACCTGAATTATCCGTCTTCATCAGTGCAAGCTTAGTAAAGGCAGACTGCCATTGACACAAAAGCCACTATCTTTAAAAAACTCAATGCAGTGACATAGAGCTCATATTTACTTTCAAGTTTATATTCAAACAATACACTTGTGCTTCCAACTTAAGAAGTTGGCTTTCATATACTCTTTCTAAATTATTCCTAGTTTTTTAAAGATTGAGATTTGGTCCCTTAAGAGTTTTTCTCATTTGTATTAAAAAAGCACAGATAAATGTTTCTATAAGAAAGAAATTACTTTCAAAAATTCCCAAATATATAATTTAATATACCACAAATGCAGTGTGAAATCACTTAAGGTAAAAATCACAAGTACCTTGCTTTAAGATACACATTAATATTCAAATATGTATTTTCCTATGAAACCCAAACATATGTGTATGCAGTATATAAATACACATATACATACATATGGAGAGAAGGCTTCTTTTGAAACATTGACCAATAATGCATAAACTTTATTAAATATTAAACAGATCTCAGTCATCACCACCTCACAAATAATTTTTATTCAATCCATCAGACACAAACAGCATAAAAACTCGGTCAAGCAACTTAAAGGGTTAAATGATACTTCCAAATCTTTTTAGTTCCCACACACAAAACTGTCTCATAGAAATCTTCAAAGGAATCAGAGAAAGGAGTATTTATCAATACCTTAGTGGCCAAATATATATTTTAAAAGTTAAAAAAAAAGAAGCGCCACTAATACAAAGAAACTATAGTCAATATTTGACATAGAAAGATTTGTGTAATAATTCTTAACACTTAAGGAGCAAGAAGGTCCCAGGTATAATTGGTAGCAGCAACTTGTTGGAAACCCCAAGAAGGAAAACACACACACGTACACACACACTCTCACACGTACTCATCAAGCAGGTTTGGAATGTCTCATTTCAAAAACCTGAAGCATTCTCAAACATTGAAAAATATAAAACAGCTACAAACTAGCTGTATGTAGCAATGAAGCAATTTTAGATTTTAGAAAGGAAATTCAATCACTTTCCAACTTATAAAAATATTACAAAGTGGTAATAATTGCAAATGTAACTTCTCCTTCTGAGAACAAAGACTCCCAAACCTAGGTAAAATCAAGGTAGTTAAGTGTTTTGAGTCTTTTTTTTTTAATATGTCAATGATCTCTTATTTCTACTCAGTATATATGAGGGGGAAATAGGGTGAATGCAGAAATTTCCAAATTTCTAAGAGGGTAGCTGCCCAAAACAGGTGAAGATCATTTTATTCAAAGGTTCTCAAGTAATTATTCTACTATGAACAATCAACTGATTTAAAAAACCAACATATTCTTTGTCTAATCTCATGAGGCTCCAAAGAAATCAATCAATACCACCAAATCAGCCATTTCAATTTCAGTCTAGAGTTCTCTTAGACTCAATGTTTAGAATCTGTTTTTGTAGCACTTCAACAGTTGTGATGTTTGTTCAAAGAGAAGAGAAAGACTGCTTTCCTCTACCTCACCCTCAGCACCCTTAAAGACCTCAAAACCCTAAGAGCATTATATCTGATGATGAGCATTTACTTATATTCAGTTCCTTTGATTTAATAAATTGCTAGATGTCATTTGTAATTATCTCTCAGGAGCCAACTAATATGCCAAAGGCTTTAAAAATAGTTCCTTTAACTAGAAATATAGTCCATGAAACATATTTTATATTATTGAATTGCTTAACAACACCATTCCTCATGTTGGTTAGAAATAAACTTCAGCCAGGTAAAATCACCCCAACGACAAATTAGCAGAGTCCAAATTAATCAGATTTTACTACCCCGACAGTGACTCCAGTAGCAACTATGGAGTGTAATTGCTATTACATTCCGGAATGAAAATGTTTTCACCTACAGAGTGAAAGGAAGAAAATGATTAAACATGTATTTTAAAAATAACTTTATGCAAGGCTCAGTGGTCCCACTACTTCAATATTTAGACTGGGAAATGTCAAAAGCCCTTGTTCACATCATAGGAAATACTGATTTCATTTACAGAACACTTGGTTTCTACTATGGACAATGGCACGAAACAGGATAGAAGAAAGACAACATGCACAAAAGCTCTTTAAAGTATTGTATGAACATTAATCACTTTAAAATACCTGTGAAATGTGTATTTCAGAGATGTAATAAACAAAGGACAATGCTGGGACTTGGTCAAGGCCACAAAAAGAGTCATTCTTGGCCAAACCTGACAACACAGAATTCCCTAGTTCCCAATGTAGAAAGAGAAGATTTTTGTAATTTTTAGAACTCTTACAAATCATCTTGCTCAATACACTTATTGTAGAGATGAAAAAACTGAAGCCCGGAGAAGTGAACTTGCTGATGTCACACTACTAGCTAGTAGCAGAACTGGAACTAGAAACCAAATTCTGTCCCCTCATCTAGGACTCCCGCTGCGAATCCCTCCTTTCCCTCCTCGACGAGACCATTCCATAAGATGTTTGTTCCCACATGAAGTGAACCACGTTCTATAAATGTCTCAATGTATTCAAAAGTAACAAGAACTACAAAGAGCTATTTATTCCTCCAATTATATGTACTCAAAGACAGAAATGGGAAAGAAACACCAAAACTACAAAAATGTGCAGAAAGACCATTTCCAAAGTCTTAATTCCAGAAGGTGTTTAAGAAAAATCTGGGCGAAAAAGGTAAGCAAAAATTAAGCCAGTCACGGGATGAGGGAAAAGTGAAATATATGGCCAAGAGTCTAATTTTTTCTCAAGATAGATGTTTTTTTCTGAATAACTTTATACAAAAATGTAATTTGCTTACTGACTGCCACAGTTTGTCTCTAGTATCACCACCTCGTGAAAGGAACTGACTAACATGTCACACATCCTAACCTCTTTCTCCATATTTTCCCAATATTCCCTAAGAATTAGCTTACCTTTTTCTTGCAAGTTGTGGTTAATCCTGTTGTAGGCACAACTAAATGATAGCATTAACCACAGTTTGTGTGAGCGGGCACTGTGTAATCTTCTGCTCAGTCCTGACACTGTCTCTTCAGACGCGTCTCGGCTATCCATGTCATTCCTGTTGCTCAGACAAGACTGTAGATCACGCCAAATTGTGTGCTCTGTTTATGTTCTACCAATCAGTAAAAGCACTTGGATGGCAACCAAGTAGGACTGTTAAACCCTTTAAAGCACACCAAAAAATGAACTTCTGGACAGCAGAGCAAAATTCTTCATACATTCAGGGCTCCTTATTACAGGAAATAGAAGTGTTCACATGAATGGTTATATATACTTGTGTATGTGTGTCTCCTCTTGGTTTCAGGAAACTGAATATCAGATGCATTAAACATTTCTTACTAGATACTCAGGTATGTCCCCTTGCTAAGATCAAAATGGAAAATCCCAGACGTTTCTCAAAGACAGCTACTTTGGTAAGTCATTATCCCATCTTTTATAAGCGCCTTCACTCAAGTCAATTTCCTTAACAGAACTATGTGGATCCATATAGTCTCACAAAGAATTTACATAGATTATTGTCACCATGACCATGCCTTGGATTAATAAAGTACCTATCTCCTTCACAATGCAAACAAGTAGAAAAACACAGTTGTTGTGCAGGCACATACTCACACACAAGTGTGTGTACATGCACAGAAAATTCCTCAGGCTGTGATGGCACAAGTCATGTGAAGGGAAGTACTCTTTCCATCTTTGACATTTCCAAAGGAAAATCAGGGTACTAAAGGTTTGTTTGTTGCGGGGAGGTCAGGTACAGAACAGCAATAAGAGGACTTGGTGAGTTGATAAGACAGGAAACAATAGGTAAGGGGAACAAAGAAGAAAAAGGTATGGTAAGGTAATGACTGGCTGGAGGGAGAATGCAAAGTCAGAATGAGAGTGGCTCCTGATGCTTATGTAGCACCTGTTATAACTGGGGGCCAGGTGACTAGGTCATGGGGCTAGAACAGGAGTTGGGGTAGGAGGGACTGAGCAGACAACAAGAAAAATCCAGTTGTTGGAGACCCAATGACCCACAGATTCTAACTACTCAATCTCACTACAGCTGAAAAAAGGATCTGCACTGAATGAGAAATTCAGGTGCTCTTGCCCTTTCTTCTTCCTTCTGTTAATCTGTGCTGAGTTGGGTCTTTTTTGGGGGAAGGGGGGTGCTACCCTTGAGTTCTTCATTCATATGATTCCCAAGTCCATATGTCCCAGTAAGTCTTTATACATCTTCGACATGCATCAACTAAATTAATTGTTAAGTATTCCTATCTATTAAAAAAAATGCCTTAAACCCCAAATCAAAGTGTTCCAAGATACTGGGAGGGGTAGTGGTGGAAAGCAATGATTTTTACATATATACTATTCAGATGCCTGAGTTTGCACTACCACTTTTAAATTGTTTGAAAAAAGCCATTTAGACAGTTTATGATCATCAAATAGGGATAACGTATCCAGTGCTCCACACCCTGTGCTCCAGCCTTGCTTCTTTGTCTGCCTAAGATGCCCTCCCCAAATTCCTGCTCCTCCTTCAAGAAGGAATCCCTGAATCCTTGTATCTTCCTAATTAATCACTATTCCTGGCACATGGGAAAGCACTCAGTAAGTATGTGTTGATTATACTGAAAGAGAAGTTTTTATAAGCGGAGGAGTAATTAAATAAGAATTGTGTATTGAAGCCAGGATATATCCTGAAAGATTTTTTAAATGTTGTTATTGATTCCACTATCACTAAAAGCAGAGTTCAGGTAAAAGGAATAGTCATCTGTTAACATAATGGTTTTAGGCTATAGAGTCCTTAAAAGAAAAAAATTAAATATACACATTAACTTGTTAAAAATAAATATATGTTGAAGAAACTCACCCAGGATACATGCTTTCTTAAATAAAATAAAGGCATCACTTATAGTGATAATGGTTTGCTGTACTGAAAAATCTCTGCTCTCACCTCAAATAATAATAATTTATGTTTAGTCTTCTCTGAACAACTTCTTAAGTATCTCTTTGTATTACATTTGGTAAGTAAATAGCCAGACTATTGTCAGAGTTTTTGATGTATTTGTATATTAAACCCACAAATTTATCAAAGTAAAAGGCCATTTAAAATGTACAGTGTTACTAAAAGAAAACGTAAGAATATGGCTCTACTGACTAAAAATATATGCATATAAAGCTTTTCAAATAGTTTTGTTACTTTGTTTTATTTTGGTGATATCAAATATAGAAGCAAAACTACAAAATTTGCAATGATGACAATGTAATAAGAAATATTACAATCTTAATTTTTATAAATCCTGAACTATGTTCACAAGAGTAAACAATTTCTAATAATGTTTATCTATAATGGCTGAAAAACTTTTAAAATAATAAGCACATCATATATCCAATTTCAAAAGGCATGCCAATTAAAGAAAGTCAACATTTGCTATATTATACATTCTTCCAGAAATACTTACATTTTTACAAAAATTTGAGTTACTGAAAGACCTTTAGAAAAATACATTAAGATGTTTTCCTCAATATCCCAATTAAAATTAATGAAATAATACTACTACCTTAAAAAATCATATTTATATCCTTTTATCCAGAGTTATTATAAGATTCCCATGTGCCCCATAAATGTTATAGCCAAAAGTGGGATTTAGACAATTACCTAGATGTTCCATCTCTTCTTCTTGAGTATTTGTAAATCTTGGTTACAAATTCCTAGAGTAATCACAATAGTATTTTGCTAACTAGAAGCAAACACTTTCGTGAAAAGCTAATCCTAATGATTCATTAAGATTATACACCATCACTTAAATTTTCCATGAAAAAGCGCCTGTTAAATTCAATTGCTTTAATTTTACTTTTACCATTTCCCAGGCTTAACCATTAAAATTTAAATTTCCTATACAAATATCCATATAAACTATTATTGTCTAAAAATAAAAGGTTTTAGCTATATAATGAATGAACTTCAATCCTGAACCTTGTGATCCACTGCCATGACAGTGGGTCCAATAGTTTTCTTAAAGGTATAATTTAGAGTTATAGAATCCGCCTACTATGGTGGTCTTAAAAGAGACTTAGCAACCAGTTCAATACCTCTATTTTCATGACTATTCTGAGATCCTTCTCATTTTCCAATTCAGAATTCTTCTCTTGGGTGACTTTAAGTTCTAAAGATTTTTTTCTTAAAAAAAAAGGAGGGGAGGAGGTATAGAAACATTTATAATGAGAGATGCCAGATATATGGTAGTAAGTCTAAATTACAGAAACCAGTGTGCAATTTAAAATTGCTATGCCTGAAAAACATATTTAGCAATTCGATGAAAATCCTATGATGTAAGACATCATTAACTCATGTTATATAAAGTGTTCATGTGTTACGAACTAACGACACATTATTTTAGAATTATGTCTAGCTTCATTACTTGGATGTAACGGGTGTCCAATCGGGCAAAATTCTTTCTTTTCCTTTCTCTCGTTAGTTAGCTCTATTACTAACTAACGTTAATACGATTCTGATTCGAGGGAATGAAAAACAGAATTCCTCCTCTAGGTTGACCCTAGGTTTTAGCTAGATGCAATTTAAATTTGGGTTTCCTGACTGCTTTCTCAGTCTGTCTACTTCAGCTAGTACTTCAGAACCACTTCATGTCTTCAAAATCAAATATGTTTTAAATAATCAGTTATTTTGCATGGAATTCTGAAGCTACATGACACTTGAGTAAAATACATCTTCCCTTTAGCTAGCATATATTTATTCATTCATTCCTTACTCAGCCTGATCTAAGTCAGAGACACTGTTGAGCATTTTTATGAGTCTTCCACTACAGGGTCTGGCCATTTGGTTTAAATTTGTATGATACTGCTCAATCAGTAAACAAAAATATTTATGTTTAGAGATTTCCAGAATCACCCGTTTTTGAGATTCAGATTTGTAAAGCACAGAACAGCATAACTTGTACTCCACAGAGGGTTGAAGCGGCAGCAAGATTGAGCTTAAACTGATACTCTAAACAGGAAACAGGCATTAGCAAATTGATTAATTGGGACCATATTTTCACATTTGTCAATTAAAATGCATTTGTTGGAGGTGGGGGGGTCTAGCTCAGTAGTAGAGTGTGTGCTTGGTGTGGACGAGGTCCTGGGTTCAATTCCCAGTGCCTCCATTAAGGGGAAAAAAATACATTTGTTTATACTGAGGCCTCTTTAGTATATTAGCCATTACTGACAGGGTAAGATAGACTCCTTGAACGTCACAAACACCAAAATCGATCAACTCACTATGCCAAGCCCAAAACCTGAAGAGAAGAGGTGCTTGCTGAATTAGCTCAACCGTCAATTAGCAATGAGGAGTTATGACTTTGCTGGTTGTTACAAATATATTAAAGAACACAGTTCCTGGGCCACAAATCCCTTAAAATCTAATCAGGCAGACTGCATATTCATATATGCAACATGAGTTAGGAGAAATACATGGCTACCGGAAAGCCTTCACTATCCAGAATCCTACACAGCCTAGCGTTGTAGCCAGTTTTTAAAAATTAAATTTAAATTTGAAACAACTGGGATAGGTTAACTCTTAAAAATACCAAAACTCACATGTTTTCCACCGGGTACTTGCAGTCTTTCTGCCCTTTACCTTCTTCGAGTCTAAAAAGACACAAGCCTATTTCAAATGCCTCACAGTCCCCATAACGCACAACAGCTCTTGTGATACGCCTCCAATGTAGACATGGCAATGGGTGAAGCCAGAGCTGTCACTCCTCACCCCTGCACGACTCCTGTCCCCACATGTGCTGACATGGAACTTGGATGCTATACAGAGAAAAGGGGCTCTTTTCTTTACCTTCCGATACATATACCAAAGCAAAGTCCTATACCTTGATGGCAGATGCTCTCAAACTTTAGTATGCATAAGCATCAATGAGGCTGAATACTGAAAATGTACAAATCTGGAAGTGAGAACCAGTACTCTGCATTTTAAACAAGCACTCCAGCTGATTTTCAGGCTTAGTCTACTACACTTGGAGGAACCCTGCGTTAAAGTCGAGGTCGCTCACCCCCACTCAAGATGACCCTCGCCAGAGTGAGACTGTTTTCTCTCAGCACATCAGCTTTGGCTGCTCACCACTAGTTGTCAATCCGCACCGTCCAGAGCCATTATCTTGCCCTCCCACACTCCAGATCCTTCCAGGTCTGGGAGAATCTGAAAGCAAGTCTCCAGCTGGCTGACAGATACAGAGGCAGACAAACCGACACATGTAACATGGGAAACTGTGAAGGACAGCAATTGGAAAGCAAAGGTAGCATAAATTAGACTGACTGTGCAACCCAGAGTAGAAGTTCAAAACTTGTTTCAAACTTTTCGATGAGGAAGGATGTAGAAGAGGACAGAGCTGGGCACCTGTAGTCTGGTTGTAGCTCTGCCACCAACCAGCTTCGCAACCTCCGGTGTCATCTTCCTCGTCCGGAAAATAGGGAAGATGCCACTTTCCTTGCCAGACTCCCAAAAATGTTATGAAAACCAACTGAATTTGTGTTTGTGAACACACATCAAGAACTATCAAGCACAATACCATGACACGTGGTGTTTTTTTAAATGAAATTTTTTTGTTCTTAATAAACACTGTACCCTAAAGGTTATTGAAAGTTTCCTTGATGACTGAATGTCTTCTAGTACCTCAGGGTCTTTTTTTATGAAAATAAATTCTCATTGACAAAAAGGTAGAGGAAAATGCAGACCCTTGGACATACCCTGAAGTTGATTTTTTGAATATATCCTTGAAATCGGCTTGTTTTAAAGATAATTGCCTCCGTCTCCTGAAAGTGGAGTGCAAAAAAAAAAAAAATCTGGTTAATTGTGCTTTTATTGTATTTAGGTTCAAATTTTTCAAAGCATACTGTGCAACTATTTTATCTGTAAATTAATAAACCATATTTATAAATCCTGAACAGTTAAGACCATACAGAACAATTTTAAAATACGTAAATTAACTTAAAAAAAAAACCCCTTAACTAGCAAGCCATAAGATTCTATTTGTTTTTAGAAGCTCTCTTACTGTTTCAGAAAGTCTGGAATAAAGATTGACATTAAATACAACATTTATTGGCAGCTGATCTAAAAGACTAAACTAGGCAAATTTGGACACAAGGAAACACTTTTCCAGTAAATATATACTCAGCCTTGGAATGCCTTGTCATTTTCTGGCTTTTTAAGCCTGAAGTTCCATTCTTTGCTGATATACTGTTTTGCCATAAAAACCCGAAAGCAAATGACACACATTACAGGCTTTCAGAGAACAGATGGCTAATGTTCTTCTAGGTTCATTTACGACAAATTTTCTTATTTTCTTATTTCTTATTTTCTATAATACTGCTTGTAATTAATAAAAACATATAAATAGATGTGTTGTCTCCTAACCAGAAGATTTTGTTTTTGTGAAGTTCTGTCAATATAGCTAACTCCTTTGGGCTAATACAAAAGGCAACGCTGAACAGACATACTTCTGGTACTGTCTCAGGAATGCAGTTTTAAAAATAGGGACTACTACAGAAGCACTGCAGTAGATGCTGGCAACAGTCAACTCTCTTAAAAAATTAAAGTATGTTGGCAGCTGTTTGAGGAACTCTACCACAAAATTCAATTTATTTACATGTATTTCATTTATGTTGTTACTAGCTTATAGAAAGTGAATTTTACTAACCATTACCCTTATCTAACTTCTTCTTCAAAATAACACTTTTGGTATTTTTCTGGGTCATCTCACAAGCACTATTGCATTATTAAAGTCACAACTAAATCTAAGTCATAGTCTAACAGTATCTTTAAAAAGAGCTTGGCAGAAACCTTACCCAGAATGTTATCCAACATCTAATGACTTCTTTCTTATGCAAAAGGTAGGTAGCAAGTATTTTATTTCTTTTTTAGAATGATAAATTCAAAACAGCATCTCCTTAATGGCAATACTATTTCAAAGTCTACTTTTACTATACACGTACATTATTTTTGAATCACAAAAAGCTACTATGGGTTAAATTCATATTTGTCATGTATTAGCAATAAGCTTCACCCAGCAAATAACAATTACATTTTTTTTTTGCTTAAAAATACATTAAAGTATCTTTAAATACAGCTTATTTTATATTCGTATTAATATTATTCCTTTCCTTTGTGTATTTAAGAAGAATCTGGTGTGCCACCTTCTGGTAAATGAGTGAAATTATGTATCTCCACACAAGTCACTATTCTTTATTTTAACTTTTAAAAAATACATATATTTCTTAACCTGTATTACATTTAAGCTACATAAATACATCTACATCACAGTCTGAAATAAAGTAAAATTTCCTTCCTGATTTTTTTCAAAAATCAAGCCTTGTACACGCTTCCTGTGATTTTTCCATGGTTACCAATATGTCTCCTGAATTCTACAATACATATAAAATTGATTTTTGTCCACCGCTTCCTAGCCACATATGAAAACAACAGGCTTGCTATTTTAATGAATAAGTAACAGCAGTAAACAAAGGAAAAGAAGGTCTCTTACCAATAAGCCCATTTTTCTCTTAAGGTTTGAACTCTCATCATTTGTCATGTTCTTGTGGCTCCCTCTCTCATCAAATTCTCTGGAGTTTTAAAGTTGAGAGCTGTGATGCACAGCTAAGCTCTGCTACACAGTAGCGCACCCCAGTGCATCTGCCTGGTATCGCACCTCACAGCTGTAGCTCCCAACAGCAGAAACGAGCTTTATGCATTCAAAATCTATGCGCTGCACACCTTCCCTTGATAGGAAATTGTAGTCAGCCTGGTTGAACTATTTATATTTCATATCTTAACTCCTGATCAGATACGAAGATCAGAACCTCATGAATCTCGAGCTTAGTGACAGTAAACCAAACAGTAACAGTGTGTTCATCTTCAGAGCAGAGGTGGGGTGAGGCAAAGACTGACACCAGGAGATGTGACTGAGGGAAAAAAAGACATGTTTATCTTATGATTTCAAGGGTTACTGTCCTGTTATTTGTTATATTACCTTAAATCTTTATTATCTTTAACTCTTCCCTCTCTACTACGTCCCTAGTAGCCAGTCATTAAGTCTTCTCTTTTATTCTTCACCAATTTTCCAGGCATCTACTCCCTACTGTTTGTTTTTTAAACAAATGAACTACTTCAAAGAAATGCATCTAACTGGTCTCTCTGCATCTCCCATCTTGAATCCAGCAATCACACAGCTTCTAGATGACTCTCTTAAAATCCATCTGTACGTGACGTAAATTCAATGTTCAGTAAATATTTTGTTCAACAAATATTTGTCAGGAACTTGCTACATGTTAGGTAGGTACTCTGCTGGGTGATACGGATGTGAAGGTGAATAAGACACAGTCCCGAGCTCTCGGGAAGCTTCTAGTTGAGGGAGGGAAGCAAACGTGTACTCTGACAGCACAATATATGGTGTAGAAGCTTTAACAGTACAAGCCCAGGATTCTACAGCAACAGAGGAACAGTGACAAGAGTGTTGCAACTGAGGCTGAAGAATGAGGACTTCACCAGGTGGACTCTAGAAGAAACAGTGTGCGCAGATGCACGGAGGTCTCAGGGTTACAACATGCTGGGAGAATCAGAAAAGTCTTCAGTATAAATGGAAGGACTTTATGGTGTTCAGGGGAATGCATTTTAAGATATACAGAAACCAAAGCACAGAAGACCTCATATGCCAGCAAAGAAGTTTAGATTTTACCCCGTGAGCTAAGAGAGGCCATTTCTTGAATGAATAGCTCACTCAAGGAATTAATCAAACAACTGTAGCCAACACTCAGAACTCACTACCAGACTTCCCATTCTGTATCTCTCCAGCTGGCTTTGTCCTTCATCTCCTTTGCTCTCAAAGTCCTCCTGCAGGAAATTCCTTCCCCTCTCCACTTTTCTAAACTCAATTCATCCTTCTAGATCCAACTCCAATTGCATTCTTTTCTGTGATGTCTTCCATGGTAATCTGAGTCTCCAGTTTTTAAATGTTCCTCCAACACATGGACGATGCATTCTTCCAAATGTTTAGCACACAATGGTCAAGAAACATTTTGGACCCTTTAACTAGAAAGTGAAGCAAGATGGCATGGAGATGACGCTCAGGCAAAAGTCAGAACATGAGGGTAAGTGGCCTAAGAAAGCAAACCTCCTCAGACTTCACCCTACACACTAATCTCAGGAACTTTCCTCACCGCTCTCAAGCCTAAAAAGAAAAGGATATGGATTTAAGGGAAGTGGATCTGTATTGGGCAGCGATGCTGCGTTACTGTGCAACATTGTTGGCTACATACATCTCAGCTCTGGTTCAAAACATTCGGAGAATTAATAAGAAATGGATACCAACAGAAGAGCTGAACGATGGAGCTCTTTGGGAAAAAAAGAGCTGAAAGGAGGGTGGGGGAAGAAGGAGGGGAGGGCTGTGACTGGGTTTACTACCTGCAGTAAAACAAGAGAATTCACCTGATGGTCCATACCATAAACCAAAAGAATTCATGAGGGCCACAGAAACAGATGGGAGAGTGAAGGGAGTGGGGTGGATCCAGGTGGTTTCGAATCTTATGAAGTATTAAGGGAAAAGATCCTAGTGTAACAAGGGGGTGTGTTAAAAAAGGGATAATAGTGTCAGCCCTGAGATTAATCTAGGACAAAAAGCTTTACCAGAGAAACATGTCCTGGGGTGTAAATACTTCGTGTGCTCTCCCCGTGGAACCACGGTCCACGATGCTCAGTGTCAAGTTCTCAGACAAGCTTTCATTGAAGCTGGCATTTCGCATCCAGTTTTGTCTTATCCTTTTTATGTGTGCATCGTCTCTTAGGTTTATGCAATGATGCAAAAACCACAGTTCTTTCTTTTATGTAGACAATAAAAAATCTTTTCATCTTCCTCGACTACTTTATGTTAAATTGGGTTAAGAGGATTCTGCCAATAAATTCAAAAAGCAGTTAATACTTGAAAATATCCTCTCAATGACTTGAAAATGCCCCAGATAAAAGCTGTCTACACCTTCTTTCTTGTTTATTGATTGCCAAAACTGACCACTTTCCTTACTACTCACTTGTAAGGAAAAAAATTCAAATACAGAAATAAATGAAGAATGTGATTTTGGATGTGTGCCACACTTTTCTCAGGAAATCTTCAAAAAAGGGCAGTACTTAGAGGACATAAAAATGGTTTAATCCATTGGGTCTTCAGAAGAATGTTTTAAAACTATGTGTCAATGGTACCACAGACTTTAAAATGAAGAGAAAATAAGCAAGACCATTTCATCATTTAGTTTTGTGGAAAACAAAACAGTTGCTAGAGTATTTCCCTCGAGCCTGGCAGATAAAAGCAATAATCATTTTATATTCTACTTTGAACTAGAATAGGTATTTTATCCAAATTCACATGAACTAGCTCATCTAGAAGTTGTAAAAGGAGAAAAGGGAGTAATAACTACCTCCCAGTAGTCCACAGTAAGTCTCATGTTATTTTTGATGACAGGGTCTATGTTAAACGAGTATAAATAATTCACTTACATTCCATTGAAAATAGTGTCATCGTGTCATCTTGTGCCTAGCAGTGCTCTTCTCCATTCTTCTGGCCTAGGTAAGGTGGCCCAGAGCAGGATGAGATGAGTGGTTTACAGAGTTTTCTGTCTTGCAGAAATATTCTTGGATGACGGACTTTGAGAACCATGGATCTAAAGAAGGGATTGGTTGGGGATATTTATATTGGGAGCAATTGCTCATATTCCCATAGCCCAGAAGTGCATGTTTCAGGTAAGTTATCTCATTCCAGTAGTTTTATTACTCAATCTAATGGGAAAGGTGGGGTCAAAGGGAAAAAAAATGAATTAAGTGTCTTTTCCTGTTACCAATAACTCTGCCTGTACTGTCACTGGATTAGGAAAAATGGAAAAGGGAGTAGAAGGCCATAGTTCCAAAACCTCCCATTCCTAGTTAAATGAGGCACAACCCTCTTATATATTCCTAAAACGTAACAAAACTCAGGTCAGACCACTATATGGTAACACAACTAATTCAGGGTAAGCCATCAGTAATTCAAACTACCTAATAGATGTCAACTATTCAAGGTTGACTATGAAATGTAACAACTCATGTCTTACCAACATCAGTCTTGAATCCATTACTATTTAATAGTTATAGTGAGAATTGGAAAGAAGCTAAGCTATACATGGTGGACCACTGGGAAGAAAGAAATTTATCATGTTTGTTTGTTTGTTTGTTGTCGGGGGGAGGTTATTAGATTTATTTATTTGTTTATTTATTTATTTTTAATGGAGGTACTGGAGATTGAACCCAGGACCTCCTGCATGCTAGTCATTTGCTCTACCACTGAGCTATACCCTCCCCCACAATCATGTTAAGTTTGGAAACACAGACATAAGCTAGATAACATTCCAGTCAGAAGGGCAGACATATGGAGTTAATAAAGAGGTAAGAATACTTCTATTTGTCAATTACTTTTCAACCTACTTTTCCTATCCAGATACTCCACAAAGTATTTTACTTACTTTAAGCGTTAAGTGACAGCCTCAGCCAGCAGAATTCCAACTAAAAAACGTTTATCAGACCTTTTACTTTCTAAGAGTCTCATTTTCATTTTCAACCCAACTCTGAGGTAGGCGATGCAGATGTGAACATTCCCATTTTACCGGTGAAGAAACAGTTATTAGATGATTTGACTCAAGGGACATGGCTGCTAAGACAACTGAAAAACAATAATTTAGGTCCTCTGAAATCTAATTCGGTGTTTATCAATCATCTCTGTATTGTATTAATATTCATTTTAGGGGGAAGAAAAAGACAAACATTACTCCTAAACATCATGAAAAAGGGGAAAAAAGGGTCTTCTCAAACTGGTCATGGGGAAGTAAATGGTCAGAGGAAGGGAAGACTAGGTCATGAAGGTACAGGATGCTATACGATTGAAGTTGCAGAATGATCAACGTACATCCATGTCAGAAATACCTCCCCAATGGCAATTCCCAGAGCTCCCTCTTATCAATCAATTAGCAATTTCTTGGCATAGACCTGAAATGTGCCATAGTCTCTCACGCCCTAGTGGTCTTGCATATGATATTCTCTCCATTTAGAATTCCTGGCCCTCCTTGTCTACCAAAGCCAATTTCTACTCATACTTAAGTGACCAAGCATACCTCCTTCCGGGAGACCTTTCCTCACATCCCTTAGCAGACTCCGGTGCTAGGTTTTCTAAACTCCCATGGCACTTAGAACATTACAGCTCCTGCCACTTTGGATTATAACTGTTTCTATAAACTATATACTATATAAACAAATAGTCTATATATATATATACTATAAACTCCTGAGAGTTGTGGCTGGATCTTTCTTATGGCTTTATTATACATAACTCAGTGCCTTTCCTACGGCTTTATTATACATAACTCAGTTATATATAACTCATATAATAACCCCACCATAGGAGGCAATCTTGGTGAAATCAAGTCAGCACAGAGAAGTTCTTCTCACCTCCAAAAGGAAGCTCGGTTTTCAGATGATAATTAAGCAGGAAACCATTAAAAGGTCTTATCCTTCTCAAGGGGTTCAGAACAAGCCTCCCCCAAATGTACCACTTTTGTATGAGGATACTTTGAGCTAAAGGCGATCAAGACTTGCAAGCTCAAGAGAAACCTCCCCCCACCCCCCTTTAACTACCTAGAAGAATTTAAATTGGGGGTCTTTTCCAAAATAAGTTATTACCAGAGATAAATTTTATCTGAGTGGCCCATCTATATGTCAGAGCAAACACCTAATTACCCAGCATATGCTTTTCTTACAGTCCTGTTGTTGCAGGAAAATGGGGCACAAGGGGATGGTTATGTCCCAGGTCTTAGGCGAGTGAGTCCATGGGATGGGCTGCCAAGTAAGGGTCCTTGGATTTGTGCAGGAAAGAATTTAAGAGCAAGCCATAGTAAAGTGAAAGCAAGTTTATTTAGAGAGATACATACTCCACAGACAGAGTGCAGTCCATTTCAGGAGGGAGAGTGGACAGGGGGTGGGGGGTGGTTAGTTTTTATGGGCTGGGTAATTTCATATGCTAAAAGGTGGGAGGATTATTCCAACTATTCTGGGGAAGGAGTGAGGATTTCTGGGAACTGCTCCACCATTCACTTTTTGGCCTTTTATGGTCAGCCTTGGAACTGTCATGGCGCCTATGGGTGTGCCGTTTAGCATGATAATGTATTATAGTGAGCGTATAATGAGGCTCAAGGTCTACTGGGAGTTAAATCTTTGCCACCTTGGGTCTAGTTGGTTCTAACCAGTTTTTGTGATATCCTCAATGGCTGAGTCATTCTTTTAATGAATGAATGCCCTGCCCCCTTCCCTCTGGTCTCACTGTGAATGACCCTCTTATCCTTGGAAGTCCCAGGCCCCTATCCCATTCCTTAGCTCAGGATGGCGTATATACCTCTCATTTTATCTTTCTGTCTTTGAACCTCTCATATATGTGGAATTCCCATAGATACAAAATTAAATTTGATTTTCTCCTGTAAATCTGTCACACATCAATTTAATTCTTAGATCATCCAGAAGAACCTAGAAGGCTAGTGGAAAGTTTTTTTCTCCTCCTCCACATTTTCTAAACCAAGATGTGAATGGTAAGAAATAATTAAAAGGAACAATTGCAAATGGTATACCTAAATGACGCCTTTTAATGTTTGTGTGATAGACACTGTGCGGGCCTAGCAGGGTGCCCAGGATAGTAAGTATACAACAACTTTATAATTGATGTACAGACAAAAACAATAATTGCCTGCCATTTCAGTAAACAATGAATGTTGCCCTCCATCAAGCCATCAGCCACGGCAGCACTAAGACAGTGCACCCTGAGGGGATTCAGGATAGAGAAAAACAGGATACTGGCCCTAGATAGTTAAGATGCATCTGTGACAGTAACTTCAATGAGCCGAGATTCTTGCATCTTCCCATACATAGAAAAGCACTAAAATCATTAACTTGAGATGTCTGTTTTTTGTGATTAGTAGTTATCTTTTGATGTTTGACTACATGTTTGTTTGTCTTCCCAGCAAAAACTCCTATATATCCTGGCTCCTGGGCAACCTCTTTGGAACAGTTCCTCAGAGCTACCTGAGAGGCTGTCTCTCAGGCACAGTCCTCAGTAAGGTTCCTGAATAAAACAGGACTGCATGTTTTTCTTCAGTTGACAGGTGGATGGAGGGGTGGATGGCTCAATAAGTGACTGATGAAGTGAACTGAACAAAGGATACAGCTACAATAAAGAAGGGAAATGCCAATTATCATTTGTCTAAGTAAAGACGGTATTGGTAAAGCTAGAAACTGAGAAAATGTGTTTCATTGGCTTGTCACCACCTAGACCAATGAACACTGAAAAATGAAAAAGGGTCTCATTTCTACAGACTGCTAATTGAAAAGGATAAAAGCATATTCTTTATAAACTGTTACATCCTATTAAGTTATTGTAACCGGTGATGATGAAAGAGTAAATCACAAAATCCAATTTTGACAATAACAGTTCCACTAGATTGAACAAAAAAAATAAAATAGTGGATTCAGCCAAGCAAGCCATTGCACATCACCAATAACTAGTAACTCAAAAGGTATGGTGAGCAGTCAAGAGTAAAATACACAAATGAAGCACAGGAAGGCCAATGCCAACAAGCCCCTGTAACTTTCAAAAGAGAGAAAAATATACATATTTGATTAAACACCTACAAAACTTCCCTTCCAATATGAGAATTATAATTTAGGCTTAAGGAAATGTCTCAAAACCCCTTCTCACTCCATTTCCCGGCCTCCCCCTTTATGCAACTGGCAGAGTAGAAATGGCAAGGATATTAACATAATGAACAATATAAAGAATAAAAGACAATGCAGTTCCCCATAGGGAAGAGCCTATTCACAAGGTTTAACATATGCAGAGGGTTGGGGAGAGGGGTGGTGGCTTCTGCAGCTGTGAGGGCTCACTGATGCAGATCATTAACCACTATCTTCAGTGTGTTCTGGGGTATGGTTAGAAAGGCTAGAGGAAATATAGTGTCTAAGTTCCTATGCACTAGTTGGAAATACAAGAATCATAAAAGCCTATAGGATCCTGAATCCTAAAAGAAAGATTGGCTCAGAAGCCATAGAGAACAGTTGGACAGCAAGGAGACTGACACTGACAGTTAAAGGATTAAGTCCCAGAATAATGAAAAATCAGCAGCAAAAAATAGGATTCTATATTAATCAATCACACAGCAGCCAAGAGTGAATTCGACATGCCATCTTTTCTAGTCCAAAATGTGTAATTAATTATGCCTTCCTTATTGCTTTCATCATCTCAACCTTCCTTGACTCTTTATTTGTGTGAATGTTGACTCCACTTTCAAGTTCCCCTCAACCCCAGACCCACCTTATTTATTCAACCCCACTTCCCATTATAAGCCATCCCAGATTTGCACACAACTGGGAAAACACAGATCTTCCTTACCCAGAACTGCCATGGGAATTATATTTTTTTCTTTAAAATTTCACCTTATAGTTTCTATGGATTCAAGAGAATCCACACAAAGTGTTACACAGAAGACAGCCTGGGGGAGGGAGGCAGAGTGGAAAGGGAAATTAGCAGAGGCTTTCCTTGTCTCTATCTTCTACAGTGCCAGCTCTCCCTCCCAGAAACTTTCTCTCCAACTCTTGTGCCTACTCCCTCCCTCCTTCCCTCCCACCCTCTCTCTGTTTGCTCTGTACTATTGCCAGAAATTCCAGCAATTACAGGTTCATTTTAGCTAAAAAGAAGTCTGTTCAAACTGTACCAAGTACAGCTGCCAGGAAGAGGTGGCTATCAGTTGTTGCCACCTTGGTGATCTGAATGAGTTCAGTCAAATTTCTTCAACTAGCAAAGAGCTGCTGCCCTCAGGGAATGCGGAAGGCTGGTGGTGAGAGGGAGCCTTCTGGAATCCTGGCAACCTTGGGTGGGGTGCTATTTGAAGGAAGTTAGCAGGAGGGGGCCTTGTCGCTGGAGAAACTTCACTAGATAGAGAAAGAGAAACTGAGATTAGATAGAACAACAAAGCTCAATTTCCAGCACCACTGTGTCTTCAAGCCAGGAATCCACCATGCGTTTCCTGACCCCCTGTCCCCAGGCCCTGCAGCCCAGGCTAGTACTGGCCATGGGATAGGTCAGCTACTTAAGTCGGTTAAATACAATATTTTGGGCAGGGCCAGAAACCTCACTGTAATGTACATGATGTATCCTGTCCAAACATATGATCTGTAAATAAACCTTTAGAATTCATGCCCTTGATAGATAGGAAGGTACTTATACTTTTCAACATATAACTCCTCCCCCTCCCCCAATATACACACCCTCGGCAAGTGGTCTCTTCTATTTTGGAGATGCTGGATTTTCCTCCCACCATCCATTTAATTCATGAAACAATACCCTTGCCTAGGCTGGAGCCTCTTCTCTGTTCACACAAGTTCTGCCTGTTCTTAAGTTGCAAATCAAGCTCCACCCTTTTGAAGCCTAATTTGTTTGATTCTCTGACACTCTCCAACACTCCTAGAGGAGAACGCCTTCTCCTCTAGACTCCAGTTGCTCTCACCTCAGCCTTGGAAATAAAGACTGTAAGCTAACTTTTCACAAACAAAAGCAATACATTCACCAGCCTCACCCCACCTCCCCTCAAACAACTAACAAGCATCTACCTTAGTTGTGTTTAGGCTGGAAGTTCAAACCTGAGTCAGCCCAGTTCCTCACAACCCTAAAGGTGGTCACAGCCCAGGGAACATCAAGCACACCATACGATGTGGGACGCATGACAGTGGAGGTGTGCTCAAGGCGACATGAGCGCATGTGGGGAGCCCGAACGGCGGACAATCAGGCCAGTTTCAGACGTGACACCTGAGCTGTGTTTTTAAGAATAAGCAGCAATTCGTCAGGCAGTCAAGTGACACAGAGGGGATGGTGAGGACAGAGAGAGGCAAAACTAGTTAAGGCAAAACTGCAATTGTGACAACATAAAGTGTTAAACTAAAGCAGTTAGTGGGGGAAGCAGTTAGTGGGGGACATTTACAAGTTTTTGGGAGACAACAGACAGGACTTACTAATCAGAGACGATGATAATGGCTAACATTTGTCAATTAGTTACCATGTGCTAAACAGTGTTACAAATGCTTTACTCACAAAATCATTCAATTTCGCTTTACTACGAGCTTATTATGTAGGTACAATTAATATCCCATTTTACAGAAGAGAAAACTAAGGAATAGAACAATCAAGTGATATGATCGAAGTTATACAGTGAGCAAATGCTGGAACTGGAATTTGACTCCAGACAGTCCAGCTCCAGAGGCCACTGCTTAAGCTCTGTATCCATTATGCTTAAATGTGAGACTGCTAGGGAGAGGGGAGCCCAGGGCTGAGAGAAAATGGGAGAGTAAGAAAGAGCCACAGCTATGGAACTTGAACACACTGTCTGTTGCATTTATTCATTATTTCTGTTCCTTGTATCTAATGTCAAAAGCACGTCTCTGCTCCCTATCCCCGTATATAGTCTAGCATTTTCTTCAGTGGGACTGGTAATCCAACAGGTACCTAGTCTTGATCTCAGCCTGTTTTTAGTTTTTGCACTTGGCACATTCAGCCTCTTCCTTAAAATTATTTACAGATATGGCTTACCCCCTCTATTAGGCTGAAAGTATCCAAGACAAAAAACACATCTTACTCACCTTTGATGAACAGCATCCAGTATCTAATATGTATTCAATAAAAATTAATTGGCTTGAAAACAGAATAATAATGATTATTTTTTTAAAATTTTTTATTGATTTATAGTCATTTTACAATGTTGTGCCAATTCCAGTGTAGAGCACAATTTTTCAGTTATACATGAAATAATGATTCTTAAAATTTTCTATTCTTCAGTCATCAGTGAATTGCCTTCATTTATCATCTCAATATTACCTTTATTATTTATTTTTTTCTTTAAATCAACCCTTTAAAATGTGCATTTATCTTAAAAGGGAAACTTACACTTATTACTGCAAATGGGAAACTGCTATAACTTACCATAATGAGAAAGCAACTATAAAAACAGGCACAACTCCTAAGACAAGACATGCCTGCTTGTACACAAACTCACACCATTCTATTCCCCACGCAGTACCACACGCACCCACGCTATGGGGTAGAGTGAGGTTTTTTTCTCTTGAAGGGAAATTCACATATGATAAAATTAGCAATTTTAAATTGAACAATTCAGTGGCAATTAGTGCCTTCCGAACATAGGGCAACCACGATTTCTATCTTGTCCCAAAATATTTTCATTTGCCCCAACATAAAAACCCATACCCATTAAGCAGCTGCTGCTGATTCTCCCCTGCCCACAGCCACTGGCCACCACCAATATGCATTCTGTCTCAACGGATTTATCTGTTTTGATATTTTATGGAAATGGAATCCTACACTATGTGACCCTTTGTGCCAAGCTTCCTTCACCGAGCGTAATGTTTTGGGGATTCACCACAATGTGTAGAGTACCAGTACTTCATTTCTGTTTATGGCTAAATATCACACTGTCCGTATACACCACAAAATGTGTATCCACTCATCTGTCAACGGACATTTGAGCTATTTCCATCTTTTGGCTCTTGTGAATAGCGCTGCTGTGAACATGCAGGTACATGCATTTGTTTGCCTACCCGCTTTCCTTTCTCTTGGGTATATACCCAGGGGTGGAATTTCTGGGTCATAAGGTAATTCTATGTTTCACTTTTTGAGGAACCCCTGGGGTAGGTTTTATACAGGACAGTCTTTTGTGTTTCAAAATAACATGTGGAATTAAAGGATTTCACACCAAAATGTGTATCTCCAAACATATGACATGTAAGACAAGAGGTTCATTCTTACCTCGCTTATGAAAACACAAGTTTCCAATAATTTTCATCATATTTGTGTGATAGCTGTTTTCTCTGCAGTTGGACCTTTCACATCAGCAGCAGATGGTTCAGGTAATTAGTCAATTAGGTCTTCATATATGAAGATACATGACTGATTTCATCAAAATCATGCCCTAATATTAGCATTTCCTTCACAGTCTGGCACCTTTACATTTAAAAAATTCCACTTTACCCACTGATCCATGTTAGTTCAGCAACAAAATAGAAAACCACCACCAACAAAAAAACAGAGCACAGGCTTGATTCACAATGACATATCCTACAAATACTTCATAGATTTAAAAATTACCATTTTCTGGATGTAAAGTGTTGCTCTCTCCTTGAAAAGACCGCAGCCATGCATTCCCGGGCATGCCTGAGCACGGCGAGTAATTCAGTTGGTCTGGATGAGATGCTGTTACCTGCTCTAGTCTTGACTTTAGCAATAATATCCATGAAATCACAAGTGTGATACACCAGGCTTTTTTTTCATCATAAGCATTACAACAAACAACAAGCCTATTCAAATTGAAAGTGTAAGTCTGTGTGCCGCCTGTCATCTTTATACTGCCAGTAGCACGCAGGCCAGATTTCAGAAAACACTGATCTCACATGAGCTGTTTTTTAAAACTGCACATGCTATGCTCACATATTATGTTTGCCAAATAAATAGGAAGTTGCCATCTTGCCTGCAAACTGACAAAGAACAAACGTACAAATCAACACAAAGAAATTCAAAACTGAAGAAGAGCTTTCTAATAAATCTGAAGAATTACACCCCTTGACTTCCTAAGAGAAAGGTGAAGTACCTTTGGTGGGAATCTTGCAGAATCCAAGCCGTGAGGGCTAGTGCTTTCTGGAAGAACTCACAGTCACTTGCACTTTGCAACATCTTCCACTGGGAGATGCACTCACCCTGTGATTTGACATAATACTTTGCATTCAAAGAGTACCCATCTCTAATTTAAATAGTATGTTACATTTCCTCCCGTAGTCAACCATATCATCCCTTAGAATGCACTACACCCACTGACACACTATCTACTGGCAAACAAGACAGAATAATTCTTAAACAAATCATTTCCCTTTTTCAATGTAGAGATTATCATGGAGAATCTTTCAATTTATTCTTGTTCTCAGGTGAAAGCATTTAACCAATTTTTCAAATGCTAGTATCCATGGATATATACAAAAACAGAATATATCTGAAGAGCTGCATAAAAAGTAGAATTTTCTATCTTGAAGACCTTTACTGCCACTGACTGCCCACCTAAAACTGGAGGGGAGTTTCAATTAAAAAACAAAACAAATGAACAAAAAACTGTCTCCAAGCCAAATATTTTGAAAATAAGTCTAAGACATAATAAAATAATTTAAGAATAAACGTAAAGATTAAAGATGATAATACATGTAAGGTGCTTAGCACAAGGCCCATCTGTGTCACAGTAATTTAACAAATGGCAGTTTAGATCCTTCAAGATCAGGTGGTTCTCCTTATTCCTTGGAACTAAACCACAAATCCTCAGGCCACAATTAAATTATAATTGTCAGGGTCCCCATAATCCTTTTTGTTCCCCTATTTTGGCACCCAGCACATTCTGCCTCATCTAATAATTACAGGCATTTATATGTTTTATTAGGTTGTAAGCACCCCTGAAGGCTCCTGAAAGCTTGTAAAAGAAAATGCAACTGAAAAATGAAAAACGTGGAAGACAAAACCATTTAATAAATGCAAATAATATCACCTTGCTCTTGTAAGATGCCCTACTAATTACAAAGCATGTTCACATCCTTGATTTCATTAATCTATGATCTTTTATTATCTTTGCTTCACCAAGAAGGAAATTGAGACACAGGGAGGTCAAGTGACAGCTTGTTAAAGGCAGAGCTGGGATTAGAAATGGAGTTTATAAAAGCGAAGAGGGAGAGAAAGGGATGAGAGTAACTAACAGCAAAGGTGAGGGCCAGGGAGAGAGAGTGGAGACATCCACAGGCACAGAGAGGCTTGAAGGGAAGAACATTTCAACTTCACGGTATTTTAAGACATTTCCCTAAAGGATTTCTGAAATGTGTAGTCTTGATTTTCTCAACTACAGACACAATAGTATCATCTCTTAAGAGTCACCCTGCAAGTGGTATAAGGTGACTTGTAGGGACATTTACCTGGTTGCATCTGTCTAGGCCTAATCAGGAGAGAAGCCAAACACTAATCTGAACCGGAGGTTTCACAAAAAGAACTATTAACTCTGACAGGGGATTAGAATAACAGGGAATTGGCTAGTGAGAAGTGAAGAGAATTCTTAAAAATACAGGAATGTCAGGTATGAGGAACAACTACTCCCTCTAGGGCTGAGATAAAGTACCCAAGGAAGAGACTTCTCCCCCAAGGCCAGGACTCCCAGGAAGTGCCTCCCACCCAGGGCCAAGACCCAGGCCCTATACGGAGAGGACACAGTTCACTGAAGGGCAGAGAAGTTGATGTGGTGCTCATCTTTGGATTTTCTGGAAAACTGAGCCAGCTTTGGAGTTTTCCATAAATTTCAAAGATGAGCCTATCATTTGGAACATACTGGAAATGCGCCCTCTGGAAGTGCCTTACCTGAAGCACTCTGCCACAGAACTGTCTAAAGGGGTGCCAGGAAGAGCTCCTGACAATTGGGGAAGAAATTGTGCACAGAGAAGATGCCGGAGTTGCCTGAACAGTCTGCTTAGTGAGCTCACAGGAACCAGGAGGCAAAACCCTCTCCTCCTGGTACACCCCTCCAGGATCCTCCACTAACAAAGCTTCAACGCCAAGTGGTAAAAGAAGCAAATATTCAAAGGCCTCAGGTCCATGTCCACAGAGCAGGCAAATAGGGAGGAATTGAACCTGAGGGTCAATAAATCAATAACTAGCACACTGATTAACTGAGAAATACGGTTTGTAAGCAAGTAAGAGCCAAATTATAGCAAAACTAGGTACAATAATTGTTTTACCAAGTCTACATTCTGGACAAATTTGCTAGAATAAGAATTATGCAGCTGTGTTGCTTTGACTCTATGACTTCATACTATATAGAAGACAAGTGGATGTATACCAACTCATATCCACTTACGAGGTTTTAATTAGGTAAATATGCCTTCACAAAATTTTGAAGGCAAAGAGTATTTGACTTCTTACCTATGTAATATATCCTGCCAGGATGCTGGAGAAGAGAACCATAAAAGACCATGCAGAATAAAGAGGTCAAATCACCTCTCCATCCAGAAGCCTGATGGGACAATGATACATGATGAATGTGTGGCAATATATTGAAGCTATGGAATTATTCCTAAAATAACGATTTTGCATGTTAAAGTGGTCTTTATTGTCAAAGAACTTTCATAGCTGCTAACTCATTTTAAACTTTTAAGATGGAAATTGTTAGCCCATTTGATGGACAGAAACATAAACTACAAATACCAAAAATTCATCAGTTAATCTAAATTCACATAGCTATTTGCTATTTCTCTTTCTCAACAGAGACCGACCTACAGGGTCTAAAGTACACTTATCTCTTTGGCCAAACAAATGCATCCAAGAGGTTCTTTCAGGCAAGAAATAATCTGTATCAGAGAATCCCAACCGATCGCTGGCACTTGTGGGTGGTTTTCTCTTGCTCCATTCTCCTCAAGCTGGTACAAAATAAACTTAATTTCAATTTACTTTGATTAAAAGCATATTTAAGGAATCTGGCAACATGCAAAGGTTACATTATCACTGGCTAGAGATGAGTATAAAAGTAAAGTTCTATTCACTTCAATAGTATTCAGGGGAGTGTTTTCCCATGCTTTTTGGGTTTTGTGGACCAGTGAAATATCAAAAACATCTTGGGGTCCTACAAAGGGTAGCCAACTTTATTTTGCAACGTAAGAATATTTTAAAAGTCACCAATAAATACATTATCCCATATCCACAATTTCAAGATCCAAACAATTGGAAATCAAATGGTCCTTTTTCTTGTCTGTAACTCAACTCATTTGGCAGCAAAATCTGAATTGACCTGAATTCATGCAACAGAAAAGTCTGACCGGACCCAATGGGAGGCTATCCACAAGCCGCTTCTAACTCACGTAGTAGAAATATCCTACATTTCACTGAAGAAATATTATTCTGATTATGGGGTGTCAATTCAGCTTCTGCTGGGGCTGTTACATAATATAGGATACATTAACAAACAAACTGCCTGAAAAACAAAAAACCTAAATTCTGAAACACATCTTGCCTTAAGGCTTTCATTAAAAAAAGGGCAAAAGGATATTTTAACAACCAAAAAGTAAAAGACAATCTCAGAATAGAGGACGGTTTTTGATAATCAATAAGTTTAACATTCCAGGAGAAAAAAAAATCACTAAATTGTTGTTTTTCCTATTTTACGCCAGATCTGTGATAATACCCACAACAAACTAGCTTCCAAGTGCTAACTAGAATCTGGGACTCAGTGTTGTTAGAAGACATTCTCCTCAGGTGGTTCCATGCTCAAAAGATGGTCTTTGGGAATTTTTCATAGTCTGGGCAGGACTGTCATTCTAGGACAGGAACAAGTTAAGCCAGAGATAAACGATATTTATGCAGCAAAAGAGCCAGTGGTCATGTGGAACCTATCCAACAACAGAATTTTTAAATGTTTTTTTCCCCTTAAACTCCCTCTAGTATAAAGATCAGAAGGTGCTTGCATTTCTGATCCAGATCTAACTGAAAAGGTTCTTTGATTTTTAAAGGACTACTGTAACTGAATGAACATGTATGTACAAAAATAAATGTAGAAAAATCTAAATATATATCCTGATTGTTAGAACACTGGGCCAGCTGGGAGGAAAACCCACTATTGAATCATCTTGTTGCATAAGAATCTTACTACGGCTTTTTCAGACTGCTTCTCTCTGAGCACCACCTATTCCCTGAACAGTCTGATGTACTAACAAAACTGGACTACTCGGACGTGGCAAATTCTCTCCTAGCAGATGCTATTGAATCAAGCATCCTGAAGCTGAAGAGAGATCACTTAACCTCTCTATAAGGGCCACCATCTGCATCTACAGACAAGCCAATAAATTACTCAGTTCGACCACACACATTTAATGAGTCTCTACTTTGCATTAAGTTACTGGATTAGATGCAGGAAATGGAAGGCTAGAGAGGCACATGTCATTTTTGTCATGGACTTCGTAGTCTAGTCGGGAGAGACTATTAAAAAGGTAATTATTACACAATGTGCTAAGTGATATGATAGATGTACAATCAAACACAGGGGATGGAATATCATGTAATTCAGTCGGAAGCAGAGAGCAGAGTATACAGATCCAGCAAAAACAAAGGCACAGAGGGTCTGAATAAACTGTGAGAGGTCTTAATCACAGAAAAGATTATTGCATTTCCTCTTGAGTATTATATTTCCTCTTAACCTTCACCCTTCTATTTAATTTCAAAATATAAATAACTCCATACTGTAAATCAGGAGCAAGGAAATCCAACAAAGATTAGAGTAAATCTTTGATGAGAATAAATCTGATGCTCATAGAATATCAAATACTCTTTTCCCTCCCTTCATCATCTGGTGCCTGTGCCTGGTTGGTGCTCTGAGCATCTGTTTACTTACCTATTGGGTAATCCAACATCATCACAGAAATATGAAAGAATGCGGCATATTTGGCAAAGGAAAAATAATGCGGTACAGCAACAGCGCAGGTTATCAAAATAAGAAGTGGCAGAAAATGGGGCTAGAAAGGTAGTTTGGGAGGCCAATATGAAGGGCTTTCTATGCTGTGCTAAGGAACTCGGACCTTTTGAACTCATGTCTTGAACGTTAAATCCAGGAAGAGGTTACTGTGTAATAGGTTTTAAAATTGTCTCCATTCAAAATATTATTATAAGAAAGAAGTAGTGCTTCCACAAGTTATCTGAAGAATCGTCTTATTCCCAACTGCCTCATTTTCTGACATCTTATTTCTATAATATTGGTAAGTAATAATCAAATCAGAAATAATAATTAATTGGCAAGTTAATTAATATTAATCTGAAGAAAAGAACTCAAGGTGACAAGCAAAAATACCACAAAATATAATGAAGAAAATGTGGATGTTGGTGGCCTAGAAACACTATTTATATAAATAACAACAACAAAAAGTGTGTGAGATAACTAAACATCCAGTAGAAGGGTAATAATCATTAAAAACTGTTTGTGAGCAAAAAAAGCCACAATAACTTAAAAGTCAAAATAAAGAGAAAGGTCATTCCCTTTCCCTTCCTGAACAGTTTAGCCGGAAAGCCGAATTAGTAGGGCTAAGCACAGCCAGCATCCTCTGGTGGGGAGGTGAGGGAGGGTGTGCTGAAGCCCCTTTAGGATGCTTCAGAGCTCGATGAGGAAGGCATCACTGCCGGTACATCAAGGGTGGGCTGGCATGGTGAGCTGAACCCAGAACAAAATGAGGACAGGATTCACGCAGGGGGACAGCAGCCGCAGCCAACTGACCAGGACTATTGGAGGCCAACATCTGGGGAGGGAGACGGCAGGGTGCATCGACAGTATATGGGCCACACGGCATTGGCCAAATCATGGGAGGCACTTTTCAAATGTTAGAGATTGAGGGGTGAAAACACAGAAAGGTAGAAAACTAGAATGAGCTCTATGGTGTTGGATTAGAATTTGAGGTATTGGGGGGAACCCATGGTTTTCAGTATATAAAGATATTGAAATAGAGATGTAAGTGCATATGTGTGTGTCTTATACACACATACATATATTTCCTACCTCTGTCCACTGAAAGGGCCTGGGAACAGCAATACCCCAATAGCAATGAACACATACGGAACATGGATTTTGATTCTAGAAACAATTTTCCACTAAAAGGAGCCAGGATAACTGTTTCCAGGGCGAAGGCAGAGAAATTTACAATACGAACCAGAAGGAAAGGAAGCATGCAGGAAATAAGAGGTGAACTCAACATGTAAAGCAATAATGGAGACATGTGAAAACACATAGAAACTAACTCGAATGGGCTCCTACTGGCCAAATTTGGGACCATTCAGAATCAAAATAAGTAACAGACTATGACTCTTTGAACAAAATGGGAACTTATGACTCCACACTGATACAAAAAAATAAATATTTAAAAGTTTGATGAGTTCTAATTATTAGAGAAGTACATATCAAAGTCACAATGAAGTATCATTTCATACCAGTCAGAATGGTTATCATCAAAAAGTCTCCAAATAATAAATGTTAGAGAGGGTGTGGAGAAAAGGGAACCCTCGTACACTGCTGGTGGGAATGTAAATCGGTGCAGCACTATGGAAAACAGTACGGTGGTTCCTTAAAAAAACTAAAATTAGAGTTACCATGTGATCCAGCAATCCCACTCCTGGGGGTATGTCTGGAGAAAACTCTAATGTGAAAAGATACATGTGCCCCAATATTCACAGCAGCACTATTTACAATAGTCAAGACATGGAAACAACCCAAGTGCCCATCAACAGATGCTTGGCTTAAGATGTGAGATACACACACACATACACACACACACTGGAATGTTACTCAGCCATAAAAAAGAACAAAATATTGCCATTTGCAGCAACATAGATGAATTTAGAGAACATTATACTAAGTGAAGTAAGTCAGACAGAGAAAGACAAGTATATGGATATCACTTATATGTGGAAGCTAAAAATAATACAGAAACAGACTCACAGATATAGAAGACAATTTGTGGTTTCCAAAAGAGAGAGGGAAGGGGAGGAGGAATAAATTAGGAATATGAGATTAACAGATACAAGCTACTATACATAAAACAGATAGATAAGCAACAAGGATTTTCTGTATGGTATAGTGAATTATATCCAATATATTATAATAACCTATAATGGAAAATAATCTTAAAAATATAAATATATATAACAGAATCACTGTGCTGTGTACCTGAAATTAACATAAAAATTTAAATTAACTATACTTCAATTTAAAAAAAAGTCTGAGGAGGAATAACATATTTATTGAGTCTCAAAGTACTCCCACGACTTGTCCAGAAATACCATTAATTAGAAAAGGGAGAAAAAAGTAATTTTACAGTGGAGAAGCCTGACAAGACAGCAGTTTAATCAAGTTAACATCACCGAAGTGGGACAAATTAAAATCACGTGTCACCTGATAGGATGCAATGATTATCCATGCGATTCCTGCTAAGAAGGAAAATCTGAACATAATCATGACAAACCTTTAGGACTAACACAAACTGAAGGACATTCTACAAAATAATTGGTCTTTAGTCCTCAAAAGTGTCAAGGTTATGTAAGTCAAGCAAGGACTGAAGAAGTGTTCCAGATGAAGAAAGCTAGTGACATTACAATTAAATGCAATACATGATTCTGAACCGGAACTTTTTGCTATCAAGAACACTTTGGGGATAACTGGAAAAATCTGAATGGACTTTGATTAGAATGTAGTAATGCATTCATGTTAACTTCCTGATTTTGATGGTTGAATTGCAGTTATGTAGGAGGATGCTCTCATTTACAGAAATTAGACACCAGAGAATTTGAGGCTAACAGATATTGTGTCAGCAAGTTACTCTAAAATGGTTCAAGAAAAAGAAAAGTTCTGTGTTCTGATATTGTAGTTATTCTGTACATTTGAAACTGTTTCAAAGTAAAAAGTATTAAAAATAGGAAAATGTTAATACAAATTTCAGTACATGTATAAAGTGATGTTGAAGAGAAATGGGCACACAGATAGATACTCTTGATATATTAAGTGAAAAATGCAAATACCAAATAGTATCTATAATATGAGCCCATTTTTATAAAAATAATTTTAAACACACATTTTATATGAATATAGACCAAAATATTAACTGAGTAGTTGGATTATGATATAAATTTTCTTTTTTTCAATAAGTACTTTCTAAGTTCTAAAAATAGACATTAATTTTGCAATACAATTTATTTTTTTAAATGTACCATTTAGAACAATATATAATAGCAATATGGGGAAATGTTAATATTGCATGATTATTAGAGGAAAAACATGATACAAAAATACATACCAGGTATAAGACTAATTTTGCTTTAATAAAAAAAGGAAGAAAAAAATGATAGTGAAATATATTTAAATGTTAAGAGTGGTTAAATTTGAATGATAGCACTAGAATTTATTTTTTATTTACACTTTTCTGTATTTTTCTAAATTTTCTACTATGAATATAGATTATTTTACAAGAAAAAAATTTTTTTGTTCATTAGGTGATGATTAAGATTATTAACAGTAAGGAAAGTGTTAATGGCATCACCTTGTCTAATACAAAATTGTGCATACATTATGATAACCATGTAAAATACATGCATGGAAAAAGAGTTGAAAGGATATATGCCAACACAATAACTGGTTTACCTTAGATAAGGTAGAATAATGTGTGATGTTTTGACACAACATTGTGAAATGATTATAAATCAATAAAAAATGTTAAAAAAATGTGCTTTATTTTTTCTGCATTTTCCAAAATTTCTGTAATTTTCATACACATATAGATGAAAATATATGTATACATATAATAAAACAGGTATAAGTTCTCTTAATAAGGGAAGGAAAGTACATGAGGGGCACTAGAATAAGAATTTGTGATGTTTTAGAGAATAATTTTTAAAACTGAAAAAGAGCCATTATCTTAACACCTTCCAAAGGCAAACATACAACATGGTAGAGTAGATGGGGACATTGGGTGTGGTAGGCAGAACAATGGCCCCCAAAATTGTCCACTGCGTAATCCCCAAGATCTGTGAATATGTTACCTTACATGGAAAAACAGACTTTGCAGATATGATTAAATTAAAGGCTATGCTGATGGGGGGATTATCCTGGATTATTCAGGTGGGCTCAATATAATCATAAAAATTCTTAACATTGGAAGAAGGAAGCAGAAGAGGTCCAAGTGATGAGATATGAGATGACCCCAACCCATTGTTGCTGGCTTTGAAGATGGAAGAAGAGAGAGCAAAGGAATGCAGGCAGCATCTGGAAGCTGAGAAACACAAGGAAATGGATTCTCCCTTAGAGACTCCAAAAGGAACGCAGTCCTGCCTATACCTTAACCTTAGCCCCATGACCTCCAGAACTATAAGATAATAAATCTGTGTTGTTTTAAGCACTGAGATTGTGGTTATTTGTTATGGTAGCAAGAAGAAACTAATACATGGTACTATAGACAGCTAGAAAGAAATTGTCCAATGATTTTAGCAATCTGTTTAACAAGAAACAAAATGGCTGAGGCAGAATGAGTTGAAAATGAATTAACAATGTTGTTAACAGCAAGAGTTGTGTACAGATGTAGATGTGTCATTTAGTATATGTTTATGGCCAAATAGTACACTAGAATTGTTAGAGTAGGCAGATAGCTAGATATGAGCAGAGAAAGGCAGGCATGAGCCAAGTGGCATATTATCTTGTAAACGGGGGTCCTTAGGTAGACAGAAAAGCAGGAACTTCTGGACTGACAGGAAACTACACATTTTGGGGTGACAAGGGTCCTGGAGGTAGACAAACAAAGGTGGAAAAAGGCAGGAATCTCCAGCATCTGAATGTAACCTTTTGCTGATTATGCCCTGATTACAATAAAATTAGCCTTGCAGATTAGAAGTACCCATCATGCACCGACACCATGACACTTCCAATCAAGGCTAAAATAAGGACAAACAACCCTCGTCCCCTTGGGAAGGCGGAGCTGGGATGGAAATCAGGGAATATGACCCCAAATCCCTCCCTCTCCAATGAATATTCCACCCATTAATTTTTACACTCTATGCAACCAATTTACTAAAAAAACTAAGGGCAGCTGCTCACCTGAGCCTGCTCGATCTCCCCTTGAGAGGTGGACTATCTATCCCTTACTAAATCCTCACTTTATTTTCTTGACCTCTGTGTCTTGTCTCTTAATTCCTTCTACGACAAGAATCTACTCTCCGGTAACAGAATAGCACTCATAGTAACGTTTAGGACACTGATTGGGTTAAGTTTTTTTTTATCTACCTCCCTACTGGCCACTGATTATCAGATTAAGACTCATTGCCATATTGTGATTAATGTAAGGACTAATTCCCTTATGAATAGTTATCCACCCCACAGAAAAGAAACTACTTGAACTATTTAGCCAAAGTATTTTACATATGTAAACAATGACAAAGACTATCTACCAATTTAACTGTAAATACACAATACAATCCCCCAAATCTAAGAGAATACATTTAATTAGAGAAACCACTTTTTTTGCTTTAAATATGCAAAATGTAGGTTGCTGAGGTAAAAATGAAACTGTATGTTGGAAAACCTCGGAAAACCTGGGTACTTGTGTCTTGGTTCTTTCCCTTCCTATGTGAACTTGGAAAAGTTCTCTCACCTTCACATATCCTGTCTTTTGACATTTAAGAGGGTTGAACAATATCTCTACAATCTTCTTCTGTCTCTAAAGAAATGTAGTCTCTTATTTGTGGAGCCACAACTATTCTTAGAAAAACAAATAGCCTTAACTCTGTTTGTAACTCCTCTGAAAAATCAACTGGAATTGCTTTAGGGTCCACCTTCCAGGGAGAACAAAGTAATTCAAGCATATCATCTCACTGTCAAGACAGGAGAAAGTATTTCTGTTCTGAAAACAAACAAACAAACAAAAAACAAACAGGAGAAAGAAAAAGAAAGAAACTGGTACTGTATTAAATAAATTACCACTGTTAACGGTGGCAGAGCCAGGACCAGAAAACAGGGTTTTTCAAACACTAAACTCAGGACTGCATTCTGCCTTTTCAACAGAAGGGTCCGTGAGGCAAATGAACTATTCTTAAAGGGAATGGGTGGGAGTATGGGATCAAAAGTTAATATTTATGTACTTTCTCCTTCATGTCACATGGTCAAAGGATCAGTAGGGCCCAGAGATCAAATAGCTACGCGCTTCCTAGAGGCCGCGTGGGTTTTAGCACTGCCTAGTGGAACCTAGAGAGGAAAGCGTGTTCTGGGTGGCCTCCCACTGACTCAGACAGCCACCGGGACTCGACAAGGCGAAAGTGGGAGCTAAGCCGAGCCCGAGGGACCTGCCAACTCCGGACAATGGCTGATCTCAGACAAGTTCAGACAAAGTTACATAATACTATTTTCAATAATGCGCCAGGAAAAATAAATGACACGGTCTACATCTAGGCACAGCTCCTGTCAAAAATAACAAGTTTAATTCAAATTCACCCCGCTGCCTCTGTTACTCTGTTTCCCAGAAAACAGACTGCTAAAATCACCAGAGGATTCTTTTCAGCTATCTAGAGCTCAGGTCTATGTCAGCTGTGCCAGGCGGTGCTGATCAAGGAAGATGTCTCCACCTTCAGGAGAATTTATTTCATAATAGACTACAGAGAGGGAGGAGTGGCCTTTCCCTGGATGGCACACTAAGGCCTTGGGCTCCCAGGGGAGACTCCTAGGAGGGCTGCCTGAGGGTCACGGGGCTTTCAGTTGCCCGAGCTGAACCCCAGAGGCATGCACAGAAACAGTAATCCAAAGGAAGAACAGAGTTCCTTCCATGCAAAAGAAAAAAAGGTACTACACTTCTCTGTTCATTTTAAATTAAAATGGAGCAATGGGAGAAAAAAAAAGTGTCAGGAGACAGGAAGTCAAAATATCACACAACACTGATAAAAGACGGAGGAAAACTCTGTTGTCTGACCGCATATTTTTTATCATCCACGTCAATTAAGGCTCTGAATTATTTCATGACCCATGTTCCTGGTCCCATGTAACCCATGAACCCACTGTGGTTCAGGAGCCTTGGAAATTTTACACCTTTTAACACAAACTATGTAACTTGCATTTGTTGGGGAGATGAAAAGGGAGAAACACTGAAAGACTGTGAGAAGCGAAAACTGTCTAAAGAAAAACTTAATCAACTTCCAGGTTCCCGATTCATTTATAACACTTAACTTATTAGTTAATATGTATGCACACCCAAAATATAGCAGGGCTGCCTTGGCCTGAGGGGCAACAACATGGGTAGTAGCTAAGAAGTCCTAAGGGAGCTCACAACCCAGAGAAGGGGACAGACAGGCATATGGTTAAGTGCATGGACTCTTGAGCTGAACTTCCTGGGTGTTAACTCTGCATCCATTCTTCTCAGCGACAACTGACTTAAACTTTCTGTGCCTCAACAGCCTTGTTTGTAGAATGAGAATAATGATAGCACCTTCTTCATGGGGTTATTATGAGAATAAGATAAATCTGAATACAGAATTTTATATATATATATGTATATGTATACAGGTTCGAACCAGTGCAAAGTAAATGCTACGTGAGTGTCAGCTATTATAGTGACTACTCCCATACAACTAGGACTATGACTGGGACTTCAATCGCCATCGTCACCACCACTGAAATACAAGTCGATGCTATGGGAACCATATGAAAAGAATACCTAATTCTGTTTGGAAGAGGACTGGGGTACAGGCCAGGGAAATACGGCAGAGGAGTAATACCTTTGCTGGGTCTGGAAGGATAAACAGGAGTTGGTAAGGCCAAAAACCAGGGAGAAGGTGTACCAGAAAGAGGGATGGAAACAGGAGGCAAGGTGTCACCTTCGAATGCCAGGGGAGGCTGCACCACGGGGCCTGGGCAGGTGCAGAGGAGCCATGGGCAAGGCCTGGCCACACTACGAACCAGTGAAGAAATCCAAAACAGGAAATGATATGAAGATACATATCTACATTCCAGAAAGATCATTATGGCTGCAAGGGGAGGGATGGACTGGAAGCGGAGGAAGAGGTAGGAGGTAGAAGAAAAGACTAGAGGCCAAAAACCAGTTTAGAAAGATATTAAAAAGATATAGGCGACAAATTATGTGGGCCTGAAATAAGAAAGTGGTAATAAGAACAAAGCAGCAGGGGGAGTGGATTGGAGAAAAAATTAGGAAGGAGAAATGGGATGTGGTGACAGATTGAATATGGGGCATGAGAAAGAAACAAGCTTCCGGGGCATGAGAAAGAAACAAGCTTCCGGGACAGTGGCTGACTTTCTGAGTAAATGGTGGTGTCATGAAGCGAGGCCAAGACTACAGACGAGGAGGCAGGTGCTGGGGACAAGCTCAGCCGGGTTTGTACCCATTGTGTCTACAATACTGAGGAATCTTCATGCAGAATAAACACTTGTATTTATGCATTTCAAAACATTAACAGTGTTTTCAGTGCAGTGGAATTATACTTTTCTATATTTTTCCAAATACTTCACAGTGAGCATAAATTATATAACTGGGGAAGGAAAACTTTGAGATGAATACATGAATGTCCAACTTTGAAAAACAAATAGCTAGTAGCCTCTGATCCTGGCACCCCTGCCTTCCCACTAAATATCTTAAGGACACAAAAAGTGAGGAAAACAGCACAGGGACTGAAACAGACCTGGCAAAGGTGCCGTTCCCTTCCACTGTCCGCCCTGATGCCTCTCTTATGTTCGTATCAGGTCAGAAACTACAACTCTTGGAAGGAATATACTGGGAAGTCTGTGTGCCAGACTCTGAAAACAGGGTGTCCTCATTTCTTATTGCTCCATAACAAATTACTACAATCTTAGTAGCTTTAAACAACACAGTTTGACTCTCTTGCAGTTTTGGAGGTCAGAAGTCGAGCATCAAGGTACTGGAAAGGCTTGAGAGGAGAATCTGTCCCTTTGTCTTCTCCAGCTCCTAGAGGCCACCTGCACTATGGTTCATGTCACCTGCCAACATCTTCAAACAGTATGTCTCCAACTCTCCTTCCGTTATCACATCTCCTTTTCCTGACTCTGAATCCTCTGGCATCCCTTTCATGAGGACCCTTGTGATTACACTGGGCTCTCCTGGATAATCGTTCCATCTCAAGGTCTTTAACTTCTCACATCTGCAAAGTAACTTTTTGCCATATACAGTATCAGGTACAGGTTCTGGGGATTGATATGTAGGCATCTTTGGGGGGGCCATTACTAAGTCTACTACAGGTAGTAACTGCCAGATTTCTTCACTAGAAAGGTACTATTTTTTTCCTTTCCACACTTTGGAAAGTGAATCATTAAGTCCACACTCAAAGGGGGAGATAAATGAAGTTCTATCTGTTGGAGCAGGAAAATATATACATACAAACACACACACTTATACATATATATAATTTGCAATTGTTCTGGAAGGAAGAATTGTCTCTTTTCCCTCATTTATGTATTTAAATCACTTATTTCTATCAGTATCGGCTCATGGATAAAACTCTGAAGAAGAGGTTGGATTAGTATCCAAGAGCACAGAGAGGGGCAACAGTTAATTCATTCATTCACAAATATTTATTGAGCAACAAGACACAGTGATAGGTGCTAAAATTAATCAACAAGACAGACAAGACCCTGTCCTGTGGGAGCTTCTATTTTAGCAAAAGGAGATAGATAATAAAGAAAGAAGGAAAATATCTAATAGTAATAGTAATGAGTCAGGCAAAAAATTAAACTGGGGGCGGAGTGTGACACCAAACAAGTGGCCACATTAGAGTGGGGGTCAAAGAAAAGCTTTCAATGGACATTTAAGTGGAGATCTGAAAAGAAGCAGCAGCCACAAAAAGGGAAGAACATTTCAGACAAAGGGAACAGCCAGTACAAAGGCCACTCAAGGAATCTTTCTTCCTTTGAGTATAAACAAACAGAAAAACAATGAGCATGGGGGCAATGAACATGTATTGATAAACAAGGAAAACGGGATTTGTCATGATAAAGACTCAGAGAAAGGGCCGAACTCTGTAAATGCTTTCATATAGGAATCAGAAAACAATGTTGAAAGCCTTTAGCACATTCAGGAGAATAAGATAACATGGCCTCAGTAAGGCAGGAAAAGGGAAGCAAATAAGATAACATGATCAGATGAGGAAAAGCAATAAATTATATTGTTCAACTGCAAGGAAACTAAACCAGTGAGACAACCAAAATGTACATCAGAGGGAGCAAAGAGAGAATCTGATACAGTATGAAACAAATTCATTAAGTAGAAGGAAAAAAGATAACAAATATCAAAGTGAGGAGAGAAAATATGAAAGACATGGAAGACACTAAAACTAATGACACCCCCAAGGTGGACTCAACCTACATATTTAATATGAAGAAATCAATCTGTACCATGGAAGAGTTTGTACTTTGCAGCTATTTATCTACTACAAGTTTTTACTGACATGTGAAAATGTTCATGACGCAACTAAGAAAAACAGCAGTATACAGACATGATAGACAGTATAATGAAACAGTAAACGCTTCTACTTATTGAGATTTAACAATTGCCAGGAATAAGACTAGCTTACAAACATTTTATTTATCCTCTGAAGAATCCCATGCAATGATACTCTTTTATTTTATACTTGAGAAAACAGACTCAGAGAGGTTAAGAAAGTTTCCAAAATTCACACAGCTAGTAATTAGCAGAGCTTGATTTGAATCTGTATTTGGAAGACGTCAAAGCCTCTGCTCTTAAGCACAACACTATAACCAGATCATGTTCAATTATTACAGCCTCAGCTACATTTTAAAATGCACCAAAAGACTAGAGTAAAAATGTATGAAGGAGTTAAGAGATCATCTTGGGTGATTATTTTCCCTGCATATACATATGTAACTTGCTATTTTTAGTAATAAATATGTATTACTTGTTCAGAGTCAAAACAAATGAATGGACTGGTAGAGAGAGGAATACCGAACTTTTTAGTTTGGGAGTCATGAAAAAGATTTAAATGTTAAACCAAGATTTTAAGGTCTTCACATATAGTTTGGGATTGAAGTAATGGATGTAGATGAGATGTCCCAGAAAGAATGTGTCAAACACATACCGAATTATGAATAGGAACATTCAAGATGTAGAAACAGGAAGAAGAATCAGGGTAGTAATTACTCTCCTCAGAAACAGAAACACTTTCTATGGCCTGAAAATTTCTCTAGAGAGATCAAACACGCAACATTACTAACAAGTTCGTGTCATTGTGTACAAATATGCAACTCTTAAAAAACTGACTTACCCTATGATCCAGCAATCTTACTCCTGGACATATATCCAGAGGAAACTCTAATTCAAAGAGATATGTGCATCCCAATGTTCAAAGCAGCACCATTTACAATAGCCAAGACATGGAAGCAACCTAATTGTTCATCAACAGATGATTGGATAAATAAGTTGTGGTGTGTGTATGTGTATATATATATATATATATATATATATATACACACACACAAATATACACAATGGACTGTTACTCAGGCATAAAAAAGAATGAACTAATGCCATTTGTAGCAACATGGATGGACTTAGAGACTATCATACTAAATGAAGTAAGTCAAAGACAAATATCATGATACAACTTATATATGGAGTCTAAAAAGATGACAAACATGAACTTAATCACAAAACAGAAACAGATTCACAGACACAGAAAAACTTATGGTTACCAGAGGGTTGGGGAGGGAGAAATTAGGAGTTTAGGATTAGTAGATACAAACTACTATACATAAAATAGATAAACAACAAGGACCCTATTGTATAGCACAGAGAACTATATTCAATATCTTGTAATAACCTGTAATGGAAAAGAATATGAAAAAGAACATATATATGTGTAACTGAATCACTATGCTATACACCAGAAACTAAACAATATTGTAAATCAACTATACCTTAATAAAAAAAAGAAATAAAAAATGTAACTCTTCACCAAGAGGAATAAATATGCTGATAAACTGCACATGCACCTATTGCAATATATCACAACAATAATAAAGGGTAACCAAGACCTATGGAGTTTCTGAGCCAAAATTAAAATCCATTGCATGAAATGCAGCTGGTCTCAGGAATTCATGCATTACCTTCATATTATAATCCTCATAGGCAATTTCTAGCCTAAAATTCAACTTTGTTTTAATCACTGACTCACTTAATTTAGCAAAGGTAAAATTAGATCCTCAGAAATTTTAAACTTTAAAAAGCATAGAAAATCATATCGTCATGGAAGTTTATAAAGCCAGATTATGAAAACAGTAATAAAAGGACTTATCTTCAATGACTGATCGATCATCCTCAAGGTTGATCAAAGATGTGTTTATTTATCTCCTACTATGTGCTTAGGTTTAAAGATATAATTCCAGACTTTTGAAACTAAAAGGAACACTGGGATCTTCCAATATTAAATTTTACAGATAAGGACAGTGCTTGACAAATAGTGAAGGTTAAATATTTTAAAATGTGTTCCCTTGACATTAAATTCAACTAAGAAGTAATTATATATCATGCTATTAAAAAAAAAAGTCTGAGCTTATTCCTAGAATCTGTAATAAATTTCATTAGTCTAATTTACAATTTTAATGATTGTCATTTAATATTCAATTACTTAACTATTAGTAAGAGTTGACTCTGGGAAACAAAACTACCTTAAACAATCTAACCAAATAAAATCATCAGCAACAAATAGTTGTTGATAAATATTATGTCTATAAATATTTAATGAATGCCTATTATGCACAAAATCCTATATTATATACAATATGATATAAATATACATTAGATACAGGTAGTCACTATCTGAAAGAGCTCTCTTAATGATAATGTAAGCAAAGATATGCACAAATTACTTCAAGGCACAACCGAAATGTGATAAAATTCATTACAGGGGAAAAAGCAGTTCAAAGGCAAAAGAGACCCTCCTGATCATCTATCTGCTTGGATAGATCAGGGAAGGCTGATAGGTAGAGCGTGGAATTTGATCTGGGTCTTGAAGAACAGGTAGGATTTCAATAGTCAGGGACAGGGAAGGGCAATCTGGGCCACATTATCAGATAAGTAATTTTAAAGGGTAAAGTTGACAAGAGTGTGAAGAATTGAGTTGAACACCAAGTATTGCTAAAGTTATCCCTAAATATTTTGCAATTCCATCCCCTCCCCTCTTCTTCATCCCCACAGCCATCATCTTTGGTCAGACTCCCCTCCTTTCCCACTGTGACTACTGCAATAGCCACCCAACTGGCAGGGAACCACGTATTATAATCCACTGCCATATCCCTAACACTTTGCACAGTAAGTGGTGCATAACATTTGTTAAAGGGAAGAAAATCCGATTATACAGTGTTTGACACTTTTTCCTGTATTGTAAATACCAGACAATATTTATACACTGTGTTTTATTTATCAAAGAGTACTTTTAGAAAACTGGAACACTGTCAGAGCTTTACACATCATTGCAGAAATCTTTATTACAGCCAGGAATCCTATCAGAAGACGCCACCACCACACCACCAATCAGGTGACTCTTGCCAAAATGTGCCGTAATGTGTACCTGAGGATGATGCTCACATTGAGATGCTGTTTGCAGCTGTTTGCAGCAGAGCCACATATGACTGACCTCTCTATATACATCATTTAGTAACTGGAATAAAACTTCAAATAGGGTAAAAGATCCAATGAATGGTACTTTGCAACACTAAAAACGTCTAAGACTAATAAGAGGTTAATGCTATTCTGCATTGCTGTCCTCCACCCTTAATTCTTTATCTTTCTGTCTGGTTTATTAATTTTTCATAGCAACTTTCTCCAATATATATATGTTTTTTATCTGACCCTATGCCAATCTCCATCAAAATATAAGTTCAATGAGAACAAAGACACCACTTTTCATCAAGCACATGAAAGTGTTTAGCACTTAGGAATTACACAGTAAACGTTTGTTGCATTATAAAGGGAACAAATTGTTAGAATTTTTTGACTAGCCATCACTACATGCCAGACATTGTATTAAGCAATGGGGATACATTTCTTTCATATATTCATTATCTTATTGGATAATCACTTTGACAAAATTTTTAATTTCCTATTAAATTTATGTTAAATCTATATAACAATTTGGGAATAGGTTATGACTTATCAAAATTTAGTCTTTTAATCAAGGATCATGGTATATATTGCTTTTATTTTTTCTATTTAAAAAATATCTTCTTTCCTGTCTCCAAGTTGAATTTAAAAATTTTAAATGAATATATGTATATTCATGTATAATTGAAAAATTGTGCTCTACACTGGAAATTGACACAACATTGTAAACTGACTATAACTCAATAAAAAATTTTTTTTTCTTCACATAGGTCCTAGAAATTTTTATTGAGGTTATTACTAAATATTTATGTTTTATGATTTTATGAATGGAATGTTTTCCATTATATATTCTAAATGACTATTTCAGAAGTCATTGGTTTTTTAATTGTTGTCTTATAACCAACTACATTTTAGAACTCATATTAAAATTCTGTCAACTAAAGAATTGTTTTTAAATCTTAGCTTTTGTAGGTACAAGAGCCTACCTTCTAAAACATAATCATTTTTTGTCTCCTCCTTTCTGCTAAATATGCCTATTTACTGACATTGGTGATAATTTATAGATAGATATTTTTAAATGGTGATAGAGGGCATCTTTGTCCTGTTGCTCCTTAAGGAACAACTGTAACATTCATCATTAAGTACAATGCTGGTTTGTTGGTTTCAGGGAGATAATTATTTTCCTCATTAAGAGCAAATTTCTATCACTCACTTTTTATTCTTAAAATGGGCAATGAATTTTTTCAAACACCTTCAACATTTATTGTACCTTTTTTTCCTTATGAGATCCATTGACAAGATGCATCATGTTAGTAACTTTCATAGTGTTAAACAATTCACACACTGGGATAAAACTTTCTTAGTCACTTTGAAAAGATACACGCACTCCAATGTTTACAGCAGCACTATTTACAACAGCCAAGATATAGAAGCAACCTAAATGTCCAACAACAGATGAGTAAATAAAGAATATGTGAAAAAAAAGGGAGGGAAGGTATAGTTCAAGTGGTAGAGTGCACACTTAGCGTGCATGAAGTCCTGGGTTCAATCCTCAGCACCTCCTCTAAAAATAAATAAATAAACCTAATTACTTCCCCCCACCAAAAGACAAAAAAGAAGATGTGTGTGTGTGTGTGTGTGTGTGTGTGTATGTGTGTGTATGTGTGAGTGTGTGTGTGAGTGTGTGTGTGTGTGTGTGTGTGTATAAAACATGGAATACTACTCAGCCAAAAAAAGAATGAAATTATGCATTTGCAGCAACATGGATGGACCTAGAGATTATCATACTAAGTAAGTCAGAGGAAGACAAGTATCATACAATATCACTTATCTGTGGAATCTAAAAAATGATACAGATGAACATGTTTAAACCAAGATATATACTTAAATGTTCGTGTATGTTACTGTATGCAATTATATCTCAATAAAAATAATGGAAAGAAATAAATTCGATTATGCTATAACAACCTCAGTTATCAACTTGACCTTAGGAAATCATGCCCTCCTACTATTTCCTCTTCCAAATGTGTGATACAGACCCACGTCCTCAGCAGTGCTTGAACTCTGCAGACTCAGTTCACCATGAGGAATCCAGCACTGCCACACCCGCCCCGCAATCTACTCCTCCAGCGTTTCTCCCAACATGGCCACACGTTATTCCTGCTATGAGTTCCTTGCTTCCTGTATCTCTGAACAAGTCTACCCTACAGCCCCTTGTCCACATTCCAGCAAGCATGTACCCTTCATATAATATCTCCTTGATGGGAATATTATGTAAAATCCTTGCATGGTATCTTTCAAATAAGAATGACTTTATATATGTCCCCTTTGTACTTCAAACTTCCCCCTTTTAGTAGTTTTTTAAGACACACTTATTTTTAAAGTAACTCAGAATTTATTAACAAAAATATTCTATTTTCAAAATAGTTAAAATCCCACATTTGTATTTCAACACAAGCACTGATACACCAGGTATTATTTGTCAAGCTCTCTCTCTCTCTCTCTCTCCGCACATACCCCACAGACACTTATTTAATCCTCAAAACAATCTTGAGATATAGGCATTATTATTTTCCCCAATTCACTGATGAGGAAGTTAAGGCACAGAGTAACTTAGAAACTTAACCAGGACTACACTACTGTCAGAACCAGTATATGGACAACTCCAGCATATTATTTCAAATGCTTCACCCAAATTGTACAATTAAACTATTGAAAATAAAGGATAGTATTTTATACCTACAAAGCAAAGGCTATGTTCCTTTCAACTACAAGTTTAAAATCCTGAAATTGTCAGAGGAAGTTCTGAATTTCTGGTAACTCCCTGAAAAAGTTTTAACTGGAATTTTAAGTAATAGAAATGTACACACAATCACAGGGCAATACTATTTTTAAAAAATACTTTGTTGAGAAATCTACTTGTAAGCAATGAACACCAGTACTTATTCATTGATATGCTTTAAAATTAAAAATTCAAATCACTGGCTCCCTTGACTGAATTCCAGGTGTTCACAGTGTATACCAGTTTGGGTTTCTAATTGTATTTTCTATTTTTTTCCTTAGCCCAGAACACACAGTCATTAACACGCTCTTCATTCCATTTCTTTGTCACTCGGTCATTTATATATTCATTCATACAGCAAATACTTTTATTTTATGCCAGGTATTCAACAAATATTTATCGAGTTCCAACTATGTTAGGCAAATAAATAAGCAGGAGAGACATTATATAGCTTATAAGGTAAACTGCTTCCAGAAATATACCGGTTACGGAGAATTGCAGCAACTGATTCCCCTCTATGCAGATGGTCCATCACCTCTAAAAGCTGGGTAATGACCTGTTCAGGAGGAAAAGAAGTCAATATTTACTATGAAAATCAATACTAGAATGCTCTAATTATGTTACCTTTGTGATATTTTATATATTTTGGGATAAAAAGGCAAAATGTATGTCCATGTACCTAATGTCCATATTATAGCTTAGGACAATGAAGAAGCTGAATCTGCAAGGGTCAAAATGTCTACAAAATTCAATACTGAATCATTAAATAGCACTGATTAGTTCGATGTGAAATTACTGGCCAACAATCATCTATGTAAAATAGCCATGTACACAGAAAGCCGGATTAGATGAGAGTCAGGAGACCCGAGAAGTCTGTGTGAAGCAAGGTTGGATGACAGAAGTCAGAAGTAAAGAGCTGAGGCAAACATTTGCCAAGGAGATTCAGAGACAGCTCTAAATCTTGTGTTACTGGGGTCTTGAGGCCAGAAAAGCCCATGAGCAGGGCCCACAATTTTAGAAGTGGCTGGTCAAAATTAAGGATAAAAAGATATATTTTTAAATCTTAAAAATATAAAATAGATAATGGGGGTAGGAACGCTGTTTTCTTGATTTGGGCTAAATTTTGTTTTGGTTCTTGTTTTTCATGGGAAAAGAACAGGTGAGGTGGTAGTAAACTATAATATATTTGTTTTCAGTAATGTGGATGCTCTGCATTGGAGATATGGAGTATATTTAATGTATCCTATTAATTTCAAATATATTGGGAAGCAAAAATGTACAATTTACATAAATGTTTGTTAATAAAATCAATTTATTGCACTGGGAAGATAAAAATGTATAGTATCCAATTTAGTTTGTTCATATAGTTATGCTTATTATAAAACTATGTGAAAATCCAAAATAATTAAGCTACAGAAAAAAAAAAAAGGTTTTCGTCATTGTTCCCTGCCTTCTTCTTGCCCTTTAATTTACGGACAAAAGAAGCAGAAACAAAGTACAGTTGGCCCTTGAACAACAGAGGTTTGAACTGTGCAGGTGCACTTATATGTGCATTTTTTTCAATAAATATAGTACCTGCATGTAAGTTTTACAGATCTTTAAATTAACTAAGAATGGGGGAAAGTTCGTGCTCGACTAGAGATCACAGTATGTTGATTCAAAAGAACTAGTATTTAAGTCCTAATTCTATCTAAGCTGTTATGATGTCCTACCTTTGGGTGCACTATTATTAATTCCTTTGTTTTTGAGGCAGAGATGGCAGTACATGCCCCTGGGGGGTCAGCGCCCCTAACTTCCACATTATTCAAGACTCAACTGAACTCTATTTCTTGGGTCTTCATAACTCTAAAAAAGAAATCAAATGACAACACAGCATTCATATTTATTTGAGTATCATATTTCTCTGCTTATAATCCTGTTATTACAAGTAAAGGGGGAAAAAGGGGGGGCCATGGGTGTGGCTCAGTGGTAGAGTGCACACCTAGCATGCACAAGGTCTAGGATTCAATCCCCAGTACATTCATTTTAAAAAAGAAAGTAAAGAAATTGAGTAGACTAAATGAAATAATTTTTAAGCACTTCAAACTCAACTGACCTTGACTTACCTTTTCTAAAAATATTTAACCAGATGTTGAGAAATTTGAATTTTGCTTAGGCTACACAATTTTTTAGAAGGCGTGCCAAGAGAAAAACAACTGTATCTAGGTAATTATTAGGAATCTGGGTATGTGAAAATAATTGACTCATGAAACTTTTCACCAACTGCATCTAGGTTAGAACATAAAGTCCCCAAATTAGGTATGCAAACTTTCACTGATAGAATAAGGACTTAAAACACTAGTTCTTTTGAATCAACATACAGTTTCAAGCAATATGCCTACTGCACCTGGATCTCTGAGTCTGGGGCTCTCCCTTCAAATTCTCCAGATAATAAACCTCTGGTCGCCAGAGGAGCAGGGAGAGGGTGACAGTAAATGGGACTTCAGCCACTTTATTTTAAAGATTTTCAAGGAAAACCCCATGTTTCTAATCTCAGGACTCATTCCTACATTTAGCAGACCACGTGCCTCCAAGTGTTGAAATATTCAGAATTCTATGGGGAAAATGGGTTGGTTTCTCTCAAAAGTTCATGTAGGGGAAGATACTGAAGTTGTAACTTCTTTGCTTTAAGTAAAAAAATTAGTTTCATTCCTGTTCTCTTTGTCCTTTTGAATTTTACCATTTCTTTACTCTACTTTAATGGAGTTAGGAAGAGAAAGGAAGTAAATGTATATGATCAATTTATTCAGGATATAGATGAAAGCAACTGTTTTTAACCAGGAAGTTTGTATGATATCTGTATTAGAAAATTAACACGGCCTGCAATGTTGGGGGTGGATCAGAGGCAGAAAGATCGGAAGTATGGAGACCAGAGAGAATCTACTTTGAAAGTTAAGGCATGAAATGAGAGTACGGACAAGGACTTGGGGGATAGACAGGAAAAATTAGGCCTTATGACAGATCACTGATGGCTTTTAAAGGGAGAAGACAAAATCTATTTAGGTAACAGAGGGTTGATGGTGATGATATCAAGTGAGGTAGGGTATAGAAAAAAGGAAAAATGTTGAAAACAAGGAGCACAGTGGTTTGTACAGACATACTGAAGTAACCAGGGCATATCATATAGTATCTATAATAGACAATGGGAAATATAGGTCTACATTTAGGTTGGGAGTAGAAATGAAGATACAGAAATATTTAGCTAGTTAAGTAATAGCTCAGGTGATGAGACTGGGAAATATTACTCTTTGCCAAGAAAAGATGTGAACCCGGAGAACACTGTTGTGCAAGAAACAGAGGAAGGCAAGCTAGCAAAGAAGCGACACAATAGGTAGGAGGGAAACTAAGAGAACTATGAGTTAAAAGCAAAAAGAAGAAGGGTAGTTCAGAAGAAGAGAGGTTGGAGGGTATTCAGTTGTTTCAAGTTCTGCCCAGACCAAGTAAGATACACTAAATGATCTGACAGCTATGAAGTTACTGAGGACCTGTTTTCAAGAGTACTTCAATGAGTGCAGTGGTGTGAAAAATAAAACAAAAATAAATAAATTTTTTTAAGGACTTGTGAGGGACCCAAATACATCAGAGAATTACTCTATCATGAAGGTGGTCTTCAAAGGAGTAAGAGAAACAGAGATGATTAAATGATTGGGGGACAAGCTGGTAGTCATTTACAAAAATAAGTAAGTTATACACTACTTCACATCATACACTAAATTCCAAAAGCATCAAAGATTTAAAGGTAAAAAAAGGAAACTTTGAAATAGTACCAAATAAAACCCAAGTGAAATTATTTATAATCACTCAGTGGAGAACATAGGCAGCATCCAGAAACAAGGGACCGTAAAGAAAAAACTGTTAAATCTGATTGGAGAACTCTGTGCTTCAAAAATATCACAAAGTCAAATGGCATTTGATAAACCAGGAAAAAAAATTCACAATACACATGGCAGACAACAAAGACTTAATGATTTTAATTTATACTCATTTATACTCACAAAAATACACACTGGGTCAATAAAACCAATAAAACTCTATAGTAAAAGTGAGCAAATAATATAAACAGAAAGTGCACATAAAATACAAATCGTTAACAAATAATTGCAATTTAAAATGAGGCACTGTTTCTACCTATGAGTTTACACACACATGCACATACAAATGAAGCCTGTTTATGTGTTTACTCAGTCAGAGGGAATATGGGTTTGGGGGGATGCAGGGAGAGATGTTCTCCTTTACATTCTATCCTTTTCTGTTCAATTTAGTCCAAAAAAAAAAAAAAAGAGAGAGAGAGAAAGAGAATCCAGACAAAGGTGTAAGAAAGAGTAGCCGTGAGGCAGCAGGAAAACTAGGGAGGTGTCGCAATCTAGAAGGTAACTAAAGTGTAACACGAAGAAAGGAGCGACCAAGTGCATCAGATGCTGCTGAGAGGGTAAGTGACGAATGGAAAAAGGAGACGTGGTAACATGGAGGTCACTGGACGTGGAACAAGACATGGAGGTCCAGTTCCATGGAGGAACATGACATGGAGGGGTTGACATGGAATGGTGGAGACAAGGCTCATTATTGCGGGTTCAAGAGAGAATGAAAAGAGAGGAAACAAGCACACACAACTCTTATGAAGAGAAGTGCTTTAAGAAGGAGCAGAGAAGTAGGTGGTGGATCGAGGGGGATACAGGGTGGAAGTAGATAATGTTTTATTTTATTTTGTTTTCATGACAGGAGATACTAGAGAAGGCAAATCTGAAAAGCATTACACTAAAAGTGTAAACTGAAGAAGTACAATGTTATGGAATAAATTTCAAAAATGCATAGGACGATAGCATATTGATATACAGATACAGACACACACTTACACGCAGAGGAAAAGCATAAAAACACTCGTGGGAAGGATAAATTTGGGATGGTAGTTACCTCACAAGAGGAAGGGAGAGGAAGTAACTGGGGAGGGAGACACTAGGAGCTGCACCCCTATCTAACATTTTGCTAAGGATCTGAAACAAAAATGGCAAAAGGTTAGCTAAATGGGGGTTATATGAGTGTTACATTGGCCTCTGGACTTCTACGTTTGGAATATTTTAATAAAAAAGAAACAAAAAAGTATGATATATTATGTCTGCCTTAAACTAGGAGCTATATACAGAAGCATACAAGACATGACTTATAAAGGCCAGCATTTAAAAAAAAAAAAAAGGCAGGACAGATATATAACCAGACACACACTGTAATTAAAAAGACACACTTCTGCTCGGCCATAAATACTCTGATGAATAAAGGGGAAACTAATCATTACTCAGAGCACACACCTGACAAAAACCTAATTGTGGTTTTGCCTTTAAAATATTCGACTTAGATCACAGGAAATAAAACTGACAAGACTGTTTCTGATAGCTAAGGTATCTTGCATAAGTTCAACCAATTTTACTCTTAAGCATTTAAAGTAATTCACAAATCTAGTATTTCTAAACCACCGGTCATATAGTTAGATAATATTTCACATGGAGATTCCAGTTTAAGACTTAGCATTTAATTAAAACCCACAGTCTCTCTTTCCTATCTTATCCCAGCTTTAAAAATAATGAGATTTGAGATATGCCTAACTAATTTCACACCATGTAAGGAAAGCCCTGCTTATGAACTAAACTGATGTTATATAAGAGACATTTTAAGAGTTTCTATAATCATCTGCCTTCAACTAAAATTTTGATAAATGCTGTGATAAGAAAAGAAAGCTGACGGAAAAGGTCAGTGAAAAGTGCTAAACACTCCAAAATCAAAAGAGTGCAAAATGTAGAAAAATTGTACATAATTGCATTTCTCTAAATCAAGTTATATATAGCAGCATCACTAAAAAAATCAAAATCATTTTGAAATGACAAAATCTTGAATTTAAGAAACAGAATTGTATTCATTGAGAAATAGTTTGTTCTGCAAATGTTCTGAATGTCACAGACTATCGTGCAGCTTTCACACAAGACAGACACCATGCTCCTAAAACCAGCTAGGACGATGTCGAATATCCCACATACACGCCCCTAACAAGACGTGCAATGCTCTGAACAATAACAGTCGCGCTGTACAAACAGTTGCAGTGACAGCTGAGTTGACGACACATCTTTTATGTAAGAGATCAGCCTGCCTGGCTTCCTCTGACCAAAAACACTGGATCCCCATGTTCCACAAGTTTCTCCCTTTTCCCTGGTCAGCTGCCAAGGTGGCTGACACACTCTTCTCAACAATTTGACTTCTCTTGCTACAGTCACCGAGGCCATCTGCCCCAAGTGGTTCCTACCATCTCGCTCTTTATTGCTCCAGGCATACACCACACACCGACACCATGCAGTCCCACCACTTGCTGCAACGATACCACTCCTTCCTCCTTCCATATGATCCACTGGAAGTCCCTTTCCAAGTGGACACTCATTGTAGGCTTTAGGAATGCCTTTGGGATATATTGTTGGCTAATGGCATCATTCGTCTTTTTACCAATGTTGAAGTTATTACCTTGTATTAATGCAATTCTATCTGATTTTCTAAGAGTTGTTGCCCTCTTATAACAAGGGCTAAACTCCACCTAATAGACATTAAGTGTCAACAGCAAAGCTTTGCTGCCTTCATTTCTTGCAATGTCACAATGTTTATAGCTCTTATCTATAGGAGTGACATTATAGTATGTCTCACTTTGAATCATACCTCTCTCTGCCACCCACCAAAATCCTTAACCTAAATTATATATTTAATCTCTCTCACTCAATCAACCTCCCTCTGAGCCCCCCCCACCACCACCGGGTTAAGGAATAATTTCTCATCATTCCCCTTCCCAGTCTTACTCTGGAAAGTTGGCAATTTGTCTCAGCCTCTTCAGTTCATTCTACATAATCCACTCTACATAACAGAGTGTGAACTCTGCTACACACACACCTTGAAAAAAAAAAAGGTGAGAAATAAAGATATGCGAACGAAAAACATAAAATTTTTTATTTACATCAGTGACCCTTACACTTGAGTATGTATCAGGGTTCCCTGGAGAGCAAAGTGAACAGATTGCTGGGACCCACCCCAGCCAGTTGATGATGGATAGGTCCAGAGAATTCGTTTTACGAACAAGTTCAAGAAGGATGCTGCTGTTGCTAGATCATGGATACACTTGAAGAACTAAGATTTACAGATAACATGGAAGTTTCTGTAAAAAGTCCAGAAGAATTAATTGGAAAACTAACTCAGTAAGATGCCCACTACAGGAACAGCATTTCCCAAAGACACAGATGTTTTGTAATTCAACCAAATTTATAAAATAACTAGGATGAAGCTTAAGAAGAAATGTGAAATATTTATAAAAGAATAAAATTTTACTGATGACAAAGGACCTGAATAAATGGATACATGGACACAGAGACAGACAGACACACACACACACACACAATGTTGAAGAACAGAAAAACTTAAAATCATAAAGATGCAAATTTTTCTCAAAATTCATATAGAAATGCAATGCAATTCCAATCAAATTAGCAAAGAGTCAGAATATTTTTTGTGGTGGGGGGATGGACATTTTGCTTGTTAAATCTACAGTTCATTGGGAGAAGTGAACACATAAAAATTGCCCAAATATTTTTTTAAAAAATAAGGAGGGAAAAAAACAACTTTCCCACTTGATGTACCATTAAGGTAGAGTAACCATACAGTGTGGTTCTAATATGGGAAGAGAGAGAAGGATCAACAGTATAGACTCCAAAAACAGATCAAAATAAATATGGCCATTAACTATGGTGGATGTGGTAGTCACAATTATTAGCAAAAAAGATCAACTTCCCAGCAAACAGGTTTGAGGAAAGTAGATACATTAAGGAGAAAAAATTAAAATCCTACCTCTATCATACATATACATCCCAGATGGATTAAATATCTAAACAGGAAAAAATAAAATTGTGAAGGTAGTAGAAGACTATAAAGGAGGACATTTTTTTCTTGTTTAAGGTTCACATTCAAATTACAATTAACACATTCAAATTACAATTTTATGTCCTCCTTTGTTTTTACTTGAAGTATAGTTAACTTACAACATTGTATTAGTTTTAGGTGTATAACACAGTAACTTGATATGTTTATAGAATACACCTCATACTAAGTTATTATAAAATATTGACTATATTTCCTCTGCTGTACATTACATCCTTGCAGCTTACTTATTTTATACTTCTTAGTTTGTACATCTTAATCCCCTTCATCTATTTTTCTCCTGGCTCTACCCCCTGTCCTCGTAACCACTAGCTTGTTCTCTGTATCTATGAGTCTGTTTCTGTTTTGTGATATTTGTGTGTTTGTTTTATTTTTTAGATTCCATATATGAGTGAAAACATACTGTATTTCACTTTTTCTGTCTGATTTATTTCACTTAGCGTAATTCCCTCCAGGACCATCCATGTTGTCACAAATTGCAAAATTTCATTCTTTTTTATGACTAATACCTCATTGTGTATATATACTCCACATCTTCTTTATTTATTCATCTGTGGATGGAAATGTAGGATGCTTCCATGTCTTGGCTATTGTGAATAATACTCTATGAACATTGGACTGCACGTATCTTTTCGAATCAGTGTTTTCGTTTTCTTCAGATAAATATCTATGAGTGGAATTGCTGGATCTGGATCTTGTGGCTGTTATATTTTTAATTTTTTGAAGAATCTCCATACTGTCCTCCATAGTGGCTGCACCAATTTACATTCCCACGAACAGTACATGAGGGCTCCCTTACGTCTACATCCTCACCAACACTTATTATCTCTTGTTGTTCTGATGATAATCATTCTGACAGGTATAAGATGATATCTCATTGTGGTTTTGATTTGCATTTCCCTGATGACTAGTGACGTTGATCATCTTTTCATGTACCTGCTGGCAGTCTAAATGTCTGTTTTGGAAAAATGCTATTGAGGTCCTCTGGCCATTTTTTAATTCAGTTGTTTTTCTGATATTGAGCTTTATGACTTCTTTATACATTTTGGATATTAAATCATTAAGCTAGGAGAAACCAGAGGCAGTACATTCCTTCTTGGTCTTAGGGGTATTTTTTTGGATGTGTCTCCACAGAAAGTGGAAACAAAAGCAAAAATAAACAAACATGATCTAATCAAACTTAAAAGTTTTTGCATAGCAAAGTAAGCTATCAACCAAAAAAAAAAAAAAAAAAAAAAAAGGCAACCTACTGAATGGGAGAGAATATATTTTAATAAGGTATAAAAAAAAATCTTTCCAAGGGCTGACACAAAACACAGAAGTCATATAGAAAATAAAATTGATCTATAAGTTTGTTAGTAAAAAGAAAAAAACTCACAATTTTATATAGTGCAACACACCATAAACATACTTAGAAGATGGAAGTAGGAGAGAGATCTGCAACAAATATAACAGGCAAAAGTTTATGCTCATCATACATAAAGTATTCCCCCAAAAATCACTGACAGAGATGAGCAACCCAGTGAGCAAGTATTTGAACAGTCCTTTCATAGAAGAATAACACCAAACAGAATAAGCATGAAAAAAAGATGATCACTCTCAATTTGTTTGTGTGTGTGTCAGAGACAGAGAGAAACCAAGAGAATCCACAGCTATGTAAAAGACACATTATTGTTCTTTTCCACATTAAAAAGTGCTTTTATTGAGATAATAGTTGATGTATAATATTATATGTTTCAGGAGTACAACACAGTGATTCAAAATTTTTAAAGGTTATACTCCATTTATAGTTATTATAAAATATTAGTTATATTCCCTGTGCTGTATAATATATCCTTGCAACTTATTTATTTTATACATGAGACTCTGTATCTCTTAATACCTTACCCCAATCTTGCCCCTCCTCTCTTCCCTTTCCCCACTGGTAACCACTAGTTTGTTCCCTATATTGTGAGTCTCTCTTTTTTATTATATTCACTAGTTTGTTGTATTTTTTCAGATTCCACACATAAGTGATATCATGTAGCATTTGTCTTTCTTTGTCTGATTTATTTCACTAAGCACAGTACTCTCCAAGTCCATTCATGTTGCTGTAGATGGCAAAAATTTCATTCATTTTTATGGCTGAATAATATTCCTGTGTGTGTGTGTGTGTGTGTGTGTGTGTGTGTGTGTGTGTGTGTGTGTGTGTGTGTATACCACCTCTTCTTTATCCATTTACTTGTTGATGGAAACTTAAGTTGCTTCCATATCTTGGTTATTCTAAATAATGCTGCAATGAATAGTGGGGTGCATGTATCTTGTCAAATTAGATATATATACAGAAGTGGAATGGCTGAGTCATATGATAATTCTATTTTTAGTTTTTTGAGAAATCTCCATACTGTTTTCCACATTTTTACCTTCAAAAGATAATAACTCATGGTGAATAAGAATATGAAAATGAATATATGTATATTCATGTATGACTGAAAAATTGTACTGTTCACCAGAAATTGACACAACATTGTAAACTGATTATAACTCAATTAAAAAAAAGAGATAATAAGATACCTCTTAGGTCCTACTTACCATGAAGAATTCTGTATCTCCACTAAAAATTACAAACAAGAAAAAGACAATGTAATGTACAGCATGGTGGCTATAGTTAATAATACTGTATTGCATTTGAAATTTGCTGAGAGTAAATCTTAAAAGCTCCCATCACCAGGAAAAAAAAAAGTGTGTAACTATGTACAGCGGTGGATGTTAACTAGTCTTACTGAGGTGATCATTTTGCAATATATACAAATATAGATTCCTTGTGTTGCATAACTGAAATTAACATAATGTTGTAAGTCAATTATACCTCAATTTTTTTAAAAAAGAGAAAGAGGGAGAAAGACAATGAATGAGAAAGGAGAAAAAGGCTTACAAAAAAACTTTTTAATGAAATCTATACAGAAAATCAGGGAAGGTAAAAACTTGCACATTTTACTGGGGAAGGCAATTAAGTGGGCTCATTTATTAAAGCTTCCAATTTGGGGTAATTCTAAGCAAAAAGGTGAAGGTTGTTGTTTTTTTCCCATCCCCATGCTAGCAGGCCAAAATTCAATTTGTCTTCCATGTTCCAAAGGGTAAAATCCTTAAGTGGTTTTATATTACAGTAATCACCTTACCAGAAAGCTGTTTACCCAAGCAAAATGAAATTCATAAGCTATCTTAAAACAAAAATGCTTGTATCTCCAATCCAACAGGATAATCAGGTTCTAATGACTCTTGAAAAATCTAGATGCAATGCAGAGTTTTTATTACATTATATGTTTCTAGTATTATAAAAGTAAAGATTGAATCATTTTATTGCCTTTGCACCAGAGGCCTTTAAGCTGAAGGATTCTGGTTTTCAAATCAATCTATAGTTGAAATCTGAGTCCATGCTTTAAACACTAAGCAAAATCTAAATAATAGCAAAAAGAAATGAAGGTATTTCTTCCCAGTGATAAACTCAGTATAGCATTTCTTTAGAAAGAAAAAGTATTAATCATTCCCCCAAAATAACTTAGGTCAATATGAATAGAAGATGCTTGTCCTTTGGCTCTATTTCGAACAAAATTTTTATGTGAAAAATTTGAAAACTTCAAACAGATTATAATTTTTAAAAGTCTACTCATTTACATATTTTATACATTTATATATATCATCATATATATTTGTTATTGTGAACAAGAAGAATATATTAAATTTACCCACATGATCAGCTATTTATATTAAATTAAGAACCTTCTTTAATTAAGACCCACAGTAATTTATATACCACAATTAATCTTGGGAAAAAAGTGGGTATTTAATTGTAATCTATCTTCTTAAAGATTTAGCATATTCTTCAAGGCTAAATTGAAAAGACAAAGAATTTCCTTTTAAAAAGATACAATACTGTTAAAACACCCCATTCATTCATTCATAATCAGCATGAGTCAATTAAATGAAAAATAACAATAAAAACCTGGTCTGATCACAGTTAGTATAGTCCATTTACTAGAGTTTTATCTCTTTTTAGTAAGTGATTTTCAAACACAGTAAAAAAAAAAAGCCATTAAGTGACAATTCACTAATCACAACTCCACAGAAAGCCAACATTCCAGACAAAACCGTTTCCAACATAGTCTCCAATTTACTAATTAGGTCACTGAACTTATACTGTGCAAGGGATTCAAGGCAGTACACAGAACATGCAGGTTTGGACAAAGATAATAGTTTTCCTGGGTCCCTAAAAGGTAAGTCAGCAAACTTAAAATGAAAGAAGGTAGGAAGGGAAGTGGAGGTAGCTCTATACTTTCTACAATCTTTCCTATCCATAGTATAAAGTCATATTATGGGATATAGTTAAGTCTGAAGTTCATTGATGAATCAAAAAAGCTAAAATAGGAATCATTTGTAATTGGCCATATTATTTGACCTAGAGACAAAGCTTTTCTTTGTATACAGGCCTGCCAATTGGATCATGACATCTTAGTCCATAAATTAACCTCACCTAAAACAATGGATGTGTAAACTGTGATGTACAGATTAGTTCTTCTGAAAACAGAAAGAGAAAATAAAGCCACCTGCACAGCAATATGAGTTCAGAATCCTTAGGCGGTTTTACAACTTCCTCCAAACCGTTGAAAACTTTAGGTCCAGGACTGAGGTGAACTGAGTTACACCTCAGGCTCAAATTTTAAGGAGTTTCCACAAACCCAATAATTAAGATAAATGCTAATTTAATGCAATAGTTAATAATGAAAGATTGGATGCTTGCCCTATAGAATTGGGAACAAGACAAGGGTACCTGCTCCCACCATTTCTATTCAACAATGTCCTCGAAGTAGTAGCCAGGGCATTAAGTAGAGAAAAAGAAATAAAAGGCATCCATGTTGGAAAGAAGGCAATGAAACTCTCTCAATTAGCAGATGACATGAGCTTACATATAGAAAATCCTATGGAATTCGGTAAAAGACTATTACAATTAATAAATGAGTTCAGCAAGGTTACAGGATACAATTTCAATACACAAAAATCAATTGTACTTCTAAACACTTGCAATAAACAATATAAAATGGAATTAAGAAAACAATTTTATTAATAGTAGCATGCAAAAGAAAAGAATACTTTGGAATAAATTTAACATAAGCACAAAACATACTCTGAAAACTACAAAACACTGCTGAAAAAACATCCAGTAAGATGGCAGGGCTCCCCAAACTAATCTGAAGATTTAACATAATCCCTATCAGAATCCTAAGTGACTTCTTTGTAGAAACTGTCTAGCTGATTCCAAAATTCCTATGAAATTGCAAGGGACCTAGCATAGCCAAAGCAACCTTGAAAAAGAAGAATAACGTGTGAAGACTCAAACTTCCTAATTTTAAAACTCATTACAAAGAGAGGATGGGGTCTAAAAAAAAAAATAAGAAAAAAACTTATTACAAGGCAAAAGCGGGTAGAGGGATAAATTGGGAGGTTGGGATTTGCAGGTATTAACTACTATAAAACAATAAGGTCCTACTGTATAGCACAGGGAACTGTATTTAGTACCTTGTAATAGCTTATAATGAAAAAGAATATGAAAAGGAATATATGTATGTGTATAACTGAATCACTGTGCTGTACACCAGAGACTAACACATTATAAATCAACTATACTTCAATCAAAAAAAAAAAAAACAAAGCAATGGTAATAAAACAGTGTGGTGCTGGCACAAAAAGAGACATATAGATAAATAGAATAAAACTGATATCCAGAAATAAAGCCAGGTATATGTGGTCAACTGATTTTTGACAAGGGTGCCAAGATCATTAAATAGGGAACGGATAATCTTGTCAACAAATGGCACTAAGCACAACTGTATAGCCATATGCAAAAGAATGAAGTTGGACCCTTATTTTATACTATATACAAAAAGTAACTAAAATGGATCAAAACCCTAAATGTTAAAATGATAAAACAGAGGGGTAAATCATTATGTCCCTAGTTCTGGCAAAGGATTCTTAAATATGACACCAAAAGCACAAGCAACAAAAAAAAAATACAGATAATCTGAACTTCATCAAAATTAAAAATTTCTGCATATCAAAGCACATTGAAAAGAAAAGTGAAAAGACAATCTACAGAATGGGGGAAAATGTTTGCAAATCGTATGTCTGACAAGGGATTAATATACAGAACTCCACCTCAACAACAATAAAAAAAAAACCTCAGTTAAGGTCAGTTATATGTGGAATCTAAAAAATACAAGGGAGGGGAGGGGCAACATAGGGATGGGGTGTGGGAGGTACAAATTACCGGGAGTAAGAGAGGCTACAAGGATGTATTGTACAACACAGGGAATAGAGTCAACATTTTGTAATAACTGTAAATGGAAAGTAACATTTAAAATGGTATTAAATTTTTTTTTATTTTTGAAAAGATGCTCAACATCACTAATCAATAGCAAAATGCAAATCAAATCCACACTGAAATATTACTTCTCACCCATTAGGATGGGTATTATGAAAAACAAAACAAAACCAGGTAATAATGAATGCTGGCAAGGGTATGGAGAAATTGGAAACCTTGTGCAATGTTGGTGGAAATTTTTGTAAAATGGTGCAGTTTCTGTGGAATACAGGTGGTCAGTTCTTAAATAAGTTGAACATAGAATTACCATATGACTTGCACATCCGTTCCAAACATACCCAAAAGATTTGAAAACAGTTGACCAAAAAAATTTTTACATGCATGTTCATAGCAGCACTATTCAAAATAGCCAAAAATAGGGAACAACTCTAATGAATGAATGAATAAGCAAAACGTGTTATAGCCACATAATGGAATATCATTCAGCCGTAAAGAGGATGTACTGATTGATGCTACAACATAGATGACTGCTGAAAACATTACACTAACTTAAAAATTAGCCAGTTAAAAAAGGTAACATATTATATGATTCCATTCATATGAAATGTTCAGAATTGGGCAAACTACAGAGCCAGGAAGTAGCTTAGGAGTTGCTTAGGGCTGAAGGAGATGGTGTTATCTAAAGGGCAGGGGTTTCTTTTTCTGGAGATAAAAATATACCAAAATTGCCTGTGGCAATATTTGAATATATCTGTGAATTTACTAAAAATTATGGAACTGTACATTTTCAATGGATGAATCCTATAGTATCAATTAAATCTCAATAAACTTGTTTTTAAAAAATCTAAATGAACACAGAAAACCCATAATGAACAAAAAAATCAGTATTTTAAATAAAGACATCATCAATATGGCCAATTTAAAAAAAAAATTTCTCCAGGCTCCAGAATGGCTTGGCAGGGCACTGCAGGGGTCTCATGCATACCTACTGAGAGCTTTTTAAATTTTAAGCATGGAAACGGGTCCCTGAAATTTCAGGAGTCATCCCAATACACTCAACTTTCTTTTCTTAGAAATAGTTCTCTTTTCACACCACTAGCATGGTGACTGTAGTATTCAAATAATGTAATCACAGTAACCAGCACAAATGGCATAAAGAGGTTTGTTTCATATCAAAACACTGACTCATGACAACATGGGCAGTGTAAGCAAAACTGGAAGGACAACTTGAGAAGGGACCGCTAGTCAAGAGAAGTCGGTGCATGATGGCATCAGTTAATATCACTCAAAGGCCCCTGACTTGTTAAATGGATGTTGACAATATTGCATGGAATTCCCTTACACTAAAAAAATTAGTTGTTCTTTACCTGAAATTCAAATTATCTGGGCATCCCGTGTTTTTATTTGCTAAATCTAACAGCCCTAGTTTGAGGAAATACCTGCTAGTAGGGCCAAACCATGAGATCTAAAAACAGCCAGGGAGGGTGGCTTTGAAGTTTAGAGTCTGCCCTATGAATACAGTTTCACAAGTTCCTCTCTAAGAGTGAAGAGAGATTACTGGAAAAAAACAAGAAATGACTTTGTGAAACATTTTTATTACTTACCATTTCCAACCACTACTCCATCCACCCCCAACAGACTAGAAAACAAAACGTTTACAATTGTTTACATATTTACTTACAGAAATACACATAAAAACTTTTTCTAATATTTCTAATGAAAATATTTCTCCCTTCTTTCCTGAATTTTATATTACTAACAGTAAAAAAAAAAACCCCAATAAACAGGTGTAAGGCTTTGGTTTGGCTTAGTATTTAGAAGAGAAAAAACAAAATTCAATGCAAGTGTCCAGAACACCACAGCTTGTATTTAGAACTTCCATCTCTCTTCAAAGTTCAGGACTCATACTTGAAAGCCTCCTGATCTCCAGACGACAGGGAGATGGCCAGCAGTGCAGCTGAGACACCTAGAGCCACCCCAGCACAGAGGCCCAACCTCCCATCACTAGCATGGGCAAGAGTTCACAGACACTTGTGTTTAATACTCTATCTGCTCTACGAAGGACAAAAACCAGTTTGCTCAAAAAAGCTTTAACCAAAGGGCTTAGAAACTATATACGAAAATGAATATATGTATGTATATGCATGACTGGGACATTGTGATATACACCAGAAACTGACACATTGTAACTGACCGTACTTCAAAAAAAAATTGTAAGAGAAAAAAGAAAGACCAACAAGGTCCTACTGTAGAGTACAGGGAACTATATTCAATCTTGTAATAACCTATAATGGAAAAGAATGAAAAAGAATATATATGCGTGTGTGTATATAACTGAATCACTGTGCTGTACAACAGAAACTAACACAACATTCTAAATCAACTATACTGCAATTTTTACAAAACGGTAAAAGGAATAAGGGGGGAAAAGGTCTTTTTTTAGTTTTCTTCTCACAATGTGTATGAGAAGGGGATAACACAGTAGGGGCCATGTTAATCCTTTGTCCTTAATAAGTTCATGTCAGTCTTAGATTTTTGCTATGTTAAGCCTATGTGATCTTCATGACATCTCATTGAAGCAGAGAGGTGCAAGTAATAGCCAATTACAAATGAGGGAATTGAATAAAAACCTCAAGCAAATCATCTGCTACCACAATAACCAGTCTCATCATGAAAAGGCCAATTACATAGGCATTAACTAACTACCTGGTATTTCATATTTCCATTAATAGACTACGCTGGCTGTCTTTAAGTTTCATTAAAGTAGAAATTCTCTTAGAGATCCAACTTAAGATCTTATTATATACACAAGGATATCTGTTGCAGCACTATTTGCAAAAGCAGAAACAGTCCAAGTATCCACCAACATGCAACCGGTTGAATAAACCACTGCACATATACACAGTGGAGCACTAAGCACCTATAAAACAGAATGAGAAATATCTCCAGGTACTACTACAAGGTTATCTCCAGAATATATTCCTAAGCAAAGTAAAACAAAACAAAAATAAACCAGAAAACCCTCAGTGTGTACAGTGTACTATCATTTATCTAAGAAAGGTGGAGGGATGGTTACCTATATGAGGAGAGGAAGGTAATAGATGGACTTCTTTGAATATGTTTTCTTTCACAGATTTGACTTTTGAAGTGTGTAAATATTATATCTAATTTAAAAATGAAATTATATTTAAAAATCAATATTAAAAATCAAAAGTAAAATTAAATAAATGGCCCCAAATGTGTATCCTGTTGGTCGTATAACTGCAAAAACAGAAATTATAATTCAAGTGATGTTAAAACAGAACTTAAATGTAGATTTCTAGTGGGACATGCTTTTTTGGGGGGGAGTAATTAGGTATTTATTTATTTATTTATCTTTAATGGAGGTACTGGGGATGGAAACCAGGACCTTGTGCATGCTAGGCATGCACTCTACCACTGAGCTATACCCTCCCTCTCTAGTGGGATATACTTTAAGGACAAAAAGGCCTGCCAATAAGTGCAAGTGTGCACACATGCACACACACACATACTGTAAATTGCTTCCAATAACCATGTTGTTGACGGTAGTATTGGTGTTGTTACTCTCGGGCTGTTTTGTATATATGGTGGGATAAACAAAATGATAATTATGTAGGTTATCACTGAATCTTTGGATTTGTTGAAAGGGGATACAGATGTAATATCAATAAGATTAATTAAATTTGAATTGTCATATTTCAATACGAAATCATGAAATCATTTATCTTAAAGAAAAATTGTAGTTGTGTACTCAGGAAAGGCTTTAAAACAATGACCCACCTAGTAGTCATAATACTTCAAGCACCTATATTTTGATATCTAAATAACATTCCCTTCCAAAAAAAGAAACAGGGACTGCATCTTAAAAATGACTGATTATGGGGTCTAGAGTAGAAAATGTACAAAAGGATCCTGGAATATTTTATACTGAAAAGGAATGAAGCCATCAAAGACTACTAGGGCCATGTCAGAAGGACCCTGAAGCCAACATAAGTGAGCTTCCCTTACCCAAATATTGTTTCCTTTGAGTATCATGAAGGGTAATACCTGCAAGGATTGAAGCATATCATATAAGTTTAAATGCATGAGTTCATAATAACGCTAAGAATGATCACCGATGATCTTTGGAAGGTGCTAAAGAACCAGCTTATTATTTTGGAAACTGAAAAATAAATAAAGGGAAAGTATCAATCACTCATTCTGCCTTTTGCATGCGATTTCTACATGAGGATAAATGTACCATAAAAGAGGTAAGTGCAAAAACTTGGGAAACAGTGAGGACAGTGTCAAAATCAGACTGGAGGAATTGTGGAGCACTAACTACAGGTGGAAAACCAACAGGGAAGTGAGAGCGTGCTGGCAAGGAGAACAGCTCACAGACTGTCAGGACGGTCTAGACGAATGACAGCGAATGCTGGAAATAAAACACTGGTAATGAGGGTGGAGAAGAGTGGACAGATTTAATTAACTAGATGGATGGATGAGAGGAGTTAAAATCATCAGTCAAGTTTTTATATGTTGGGTGACTGATGTAGGGTAGTGTATCAAATTGATGATTCTAAGGAAAAGCAATACTCTCACCAAATTTCAACAAAGTTCAGAATTATCCTTAGAAAAAAAAAATGCAAACTGGCCAATTAGGGAATAAGGAAAAAGAAGAAAAGAAGGAAGTGCTAGCATTGCCCTTCTTCCTAGAATTTTTACTCTTCCCATATGATGCATTACATTTACGTCCAATGTATACAAACACTTTTTTAAATGTTGACTTTACTGGGTTGATTTCTGGCTCTCTTTCATTGAAACACACTTTCAATAGGTGATTATTACTCGTTGCTTCCAGGATGAGTCCAAAGCCTGGGTTCTAGTCCTCACTCAACCAATATCTAGCTGTGTGACTTTGGGCCAGTTACCTTTCAAAGCCTTAACAATCTATTCATAAATGGGTAATAATATTTATCCAACATTGTTCCATGCCATCCATTCATTCACCTAATAAACTACAAGGACAGCAGTGAAAGCAGCAGTAGCAGCAGCAACAATATAATTTAACGCTGCTGTGAATAAAATGAGATGATATAAAAAATGGCATGTATGTTTTAAATTATTATAGAAGATAATTTTCTCAACTTATAATTACTTATCAAGAGTTGCCAGATGCCCATCCTGGCGCAGGATTAACCGTACATTATTGGGCATATGATACAAACCAGGGACTCTCCTAGGCAACTAGTGTGTACATTTCCACCAACTCTCACCACCAGTAAAGGTAGATATAATTATCTGAAATTCACCTGAGGACCCTGAGACCCAGAGATCTTAAATAACTTGTGCAATGTCAAAGCAGCCAGGAATCGAACCCAGGTATCTCTTTTCGATCAAGAACCGCAAGGTCACAAAACTACCATTGAAAAGATTTGTGGACTTTTCTCCTACTTTTAAACAGGATAAATTAGAGGACCATTTCTTTCAGTAAAGAAGAATTTCACTTTCTGATAATATCCAATTACAGAAAGTCACTAAAACAATTTACAGTGAAATTACTTGAATATAAAGCCAAACAACCCTTTCTAACACATTAAATGAAAATTTACAATATCTTACAATGTAATGCTTAGTTAGAATGAACTGATTTTGTGGGAACTTCATCTATTCAAACTGCAGCAAAGAAGTAATAAGAGGCTTCAGAGACAAAACAGAATTCACAAAGTTCAAGGACAAATGCACATTCATATTAGTAACGAACATGCCCCTTAGTTCTTGGAGTATAATTCCTAAGAAGCTTGGCAGACTGGTTTTAAGTCTGCAAGAAATCATAAAGGGGCAAGGAGGCAGCTACTGAAGGCACACTGATGACTGCAACTCATGAAATCTGACAGTAATAGAAAGAGGAAAAATCATAAAATCCAGTTCCCGGAAGGTAAAAACAGCACAATGCTCTGGGATCGTTTATTATAGAAGCACATACTTGTACAAGTCTCAACAGATCCTAAGGGCACCTCTAAAACACTCTATAGTAATAGCTGTAAAGATGGCCCTGAGTCAGCAAGAACAATATTTAACTGAAGTATTTAAAATGAAAAACACATTGGTGTTAAGGGGGTAAATTGTTACTTAAAAAGAAAAACTCTAGAATGGTTCATTTCCCAAGGAATCAAGAAATCTGAGGTTTAACTTTCATGAGCAGCATCTTCACTTTTTATCATCTTATTTTCAATAGCAAATTCCCTAATGCTCTATTAACCATCTTAACCCCACTACTAAGATAAATCTTATAATGTATAAACAAGTAGGGGGTAACGATAACATGCATATTAAGAGATTTGGGAGCTTAAAGTAAGAAAAATTCACTCCTTATCACTAATGTTTATTAATGAAGAACATGCACACCAGAGATATGGTTTATTGTCTGTACTTCCATTACTAGTAGAAATAATATAGAAAAAGAAATGTGTACATTAGCATGTAACCTCCTTTCCAAGCCTCAGGACACATACACACCCTGACTTGCCTCCAGGTTAGGTGTGCTTCAGGTTCTTGATTCTCCCAATGCAATGCTCTACTCTCTTTCTGGGCAACGCTCCCATACAATATTCCAGATACGAGCCTCCCACTCTCGTGCTTAAGAACATGGACTCTGCAGATAGACAGCCTGGGTTCAAATGCTAAGTCTCCCACTGAATGTGTGACTCTGAGCATTTAATTATCATCTGTAAAATGGACAGTAAAAGTACATAGCACTTAACATCACTGAGAAAAAGGTTAGTGATATGTAATTTATAGCACACCTACAAAGAACCAGGCACAGTGCAGGGCATTAGGGATACTAAGAGGAATAAGGAACAGTCATCACCTTCAAAGAATTCAATCTGCTGGGTAAAACAGATCATTAAAATAGAGCATATACATGCTATGAACAAAGGTATCTATGCGATGGGGCTATGGAGCACAGAGAAGGAAGGCTTAATGGATTTCCAGAGGACAGGTCTCTTATGTCTTAAAAGAAGTTAGACAAGCAAAACAAAGGCTACTATAATATCTCCTGAGAGACAATTAGGTTTAATGATAGTGCATCATATATAAGTGAATGTGAGATACTTTGTGTTTGGAAACTACAAAGCATTATATGCACATTATTGACTAAAGCTATTGAAAATACCTAACTGCCTTCAAAACTCTTCCCCATCCACCAATCTGGTAGTCTGAATCCCTAAAGGGTCCTCTCCCAAGCATGCTTTACACCTCTTTAGGAAATGCAACACACCTAAAAGTGGACGCAGGTGAATATTAATATTGACAGAGGTCTCCTAAGTATCAGGCACCTGACATAACTTATTTCACCTAATCCTCACAACAGCCCAGTGAGGATGGTGTCAGGATTCTCATTTTACAGATTAAAAAAAAGAAGCTTCACATCCACAATTAATGTGCCCAAGGTCCCAACTACCAAGTGAATGAGTTGGGATTCTAATCTTGAAAAATTGAACTGCAATCACTACATTACAGTGGTGGCTACTCAAGTGTGCCAACATGGAGGTAACACCCATCAAAGGGTATCAGTTGGTCACTGTGCTAGTTTGCAGGGGCTGCCATAACCAAGTACCACAGACAGGGTGGCTTAAGTAACAGAAATTTGTTGTGTCACAATTCTAGAGGCGAGAAGTCTGACATCAAGGTGTCGGCAAGGTTGATTTCTTCTGAGGCCTCTCTCCTTGAGAGAGAGAGCAGATGGCTGCCTTCTCCCTGTGCCTTCACATGGTCTTCCCTCTGTGTCCTAATCGCCTCTTCTTAGGACATCAGTCATACTGGATTAGGGCCACCCTAAAATACCTTATCTCCAAATACAGTCAAATTCTGAGATATCAGGGGATTGAAACTTCAACATCTGGATGGAGCAGGAGACATGATTCAGCCCATAACAGTCACATGGTGAGAAAGATCCTCCTTCTAAGAGTACACGGAAAAGGTCCTTAATTGTGTCTAAATCATAAGGTTGTGAAGGTTCTTTTGAGAAATGCAGGTATGTACTTACAGCAAGACAGAGCCAAGGAGTCAGTGATGACCACGCCCTAGGGAGCATTTTGAAAACATGTTGGGGTGCTTTTGCAACTCTTAATTACTGGTAGAGACCAGAAGCATGGGATGTGGAGCAGTCCCACACAACAAAGAATCACCCCATATGAATGCAGTTTGGTGCCGCTACTATGGAAAACAGTATGGAGATTCCTTAAAAAACTAAAAATAGAGTTATCATATGATCCAGCAATCCCACTCCTGGACATATATCCAGAGAAAACTGTAATTGAAAAAGATACACACACCCCAATGTTCACAGCAGCACCATTTACAATAGCCAAGACATGGAAGCAAACTAAATGTCCATTGACAGATGAATGGATAAGGAAGATGTGGTGTGTGTGTGTATATATATATATATATATATATATATATATATATATATATATATATATATATATATATATATATATATATATATACACACACATACAGTGGAATACCACTCAGCCAAAAAAAGAATAAAATAATGCCATTTGCAGCAACATGGATGAACCTAGAGATTATCATACTAAGTGAAGTAAGTCAGACAAAGAAAGGCAAATATCATATGATATCACTTATATATTGAAGCTAAAAAAAAATGACACAAATGAACTTATTTACAAAACAGAAACAGACTCACAGACACAGAAAAAAAAGCTATGGTTATCAAAAGGGAAAAGAGGGTTAGAGGGATACATTAGGAATTTGGGATTAGCAGACAGAAACTAGTATGTATAAAATAAATAAACAAGGTCCTACGATATAGCACAGGAAACTATATTCAATATCTTGTAATAACATGTACTGAGAAAGAATGTGTGTGTATGTATGTGTGTGTGTGTATGTATATATATATATATATATATATATATATATATATATATATATATATATATATATATATGCCTGAATCACTATGAAACTAACACCAGAAACTAACAAAACTTTATAAATCAACTATACTTCAATTAAAAACAAATCACCCCACATCCCAGAAGAAAGAAATGTTCTGCCAGACCAAACTCAACACAAACAGGTATCAGGAGCTCTCTTGTGTATACCACTATGAGGTAGATTTTATTAAAAGTTAAGAGAAAATGCCAATAATTTAGAGCAAAGACTTTGTGAAGATAGAAGTTTGAATCAAACAAAAACATTGTCTTAAAATTAAATGATGTATTCAGTCCATGCTCTACATATAAGGGCATTTTCAACCTCCTATTTCTTGAAAAGGACTTTAATGTAATAGTGGCATTACTGCAAAAGCAATGACAACTCTGCAAATAACTGTCACAGAGGATATGAGTCTCCTTTTATTAAATTTCAAACAAAACGTTATTAGATTAGTAGACACATAAACCATGTCAATCTCAATAAAAGTTACTTTTAATATTTCAGATTACTGTCACACTGTATACTTTGGAAATTTTTTGTAACACTAAGAAAGCTCTGCTGTGAAAGATGATAATGAAAGTAGTCGTTTGATGGGTTATCTGTTGGTTTTCAGTCTTCCCTGTGTAGAGACATCTATTGCACAACTTCTGCGTAACTTGTTTTATTGTTTCTCTTTTTAAACCATCCTCTATTCCTCATCACCTCAAGAAGGATATGGTCTTTGAGGTCTTTTGAAAAGTACCTGAAAGCTAAAATATGCCACTATAGGTGACAGCATATTTCAAAATACAAGATATGCTTTCTGTGATTTCTTGTCAGGACCCTGTCCCATTTCACAGCATAAGGAATTTACTTTTGTTATTAGACTTATAAAGATGGCCCAGGCCATTTATGAGAATATCATACTTCCTCATTCTCTCCATGTTGACAGTCTATAATTTGTCCTGGCATGTTTTCTCTACTTCAAGTATTTCCTTCTTTCTCTTATCAAATACAAACAAGTCTGATCAGATATTACTTATTTTAACATTTTTATTTTACAGTCCACGTGCATCACTGAGTTTTCATTTTCCTGGCTTCTTACACAGAATTATCTTCCTGCTTCTCACAAACACAAACTTACTTCATTCCATCTTCTAGTACAACATCACTCACGACTGTATCCCAAAATACATAGTGTTATGAGTTACATTCATTTATCCTTTATGTTATTATCACGTTGTTATATTTTTTATTATATGTATAGGTAGGTTATATTACCTATGAACATTTCTTTCTGGTTAAAGAAAGTATCGCAAAAAATTTATTTAAAAGGGGAAATGAGGGAAAGGTAGGATTGAGAGCCATATAGAGTGACTGACAGGGACCTGAACCAGGAGAACTCAGAAATAGGCCCTGAATCTGGTCAAGACAGAAAGGAAAATGCTGTTCATTACTGCTACTCTCATAGCTGAGCAAACAGAACTAAGAAATAATAGCTGGAAATTGGAAGCAACAAAGTTGAAGAAAGACTGGAGAAGTGGTTTATAAGAAACCCGACAATTAAGTGTAAATATGCAAAACTGACTCCTGGTAATGCCCTCTTCTACCAAATCCAGCAGACGCAACAGCATCAGGGTTGATTAAGGAGGCTAAGATATAAAAACTATCATTTCAATCCTGAAAGAGTGGCAAGAAACTGAATTTCTTTAAACATATCAATACTTTAAATAAAGTCGATGACCCACATAACATGCTCACCACTAGAGTAAAAGCTTAGTTGTCCCACAACTGGCCTGCAGTGTTATGTTATGGGCTGAACTTCAGAGGACTAAGAAAATGGGGTCAAGAAGTCACAAAGAATGAAAAGCTCAAGAGGCCACAAGATCAGGGGTTAGCTTTAGGAGAAGAAAATTTTGTCACTACTAAGCTCCCACCCCTGCTTCTAGGCATGACAATGACAAAAAACATCAGTGGCACTAAACAGAACTATGGAGAACAAATTGTTCAACCAATTAACTCTAAGTGAGCCTCATTTTCCCTAAACCTGGGCCAACATCTAAGTGAATCAGGGTTACTTTTAATTTGGTACTTTTAGAACAGAAACACTGAAATCAGTTTGGTCAAGACTATGCTGTTTAATGGGTAAAGCATGGCATGCTGTATTAGTTTGTCCCTTAACTAGAAAAGACAGCTTCTAAAGGAGCAAACAAATAAGAACTGAAACAATGATCTGAATTTCTCCTTTCATGTCCTGAAAGAGAGCAACAGTATAAATTCTGGAACATCAAATCAAGCGCAAGCATCTCCCATCCCTCTCTTTTAAAAAGGTCATTATTAATTTGTAATAAATAAACTATTAGCCTAGATTTAATTCATATCAAATTAATTAAGTGATAAGCCAGGGAGATCACATTTGATCAGATTACCTACAGGAGAGCACATTCTTATCTTTTGCTAGAACTTAAATGAACATTCTTCCCCTCCCAAACACAAAATGAAGATATTTTAGGAATTATACCCTAGCCATAGTTTTACACTTTTTCAGACTAAGTATGAAACTATAATAAACCCAATGACTATTCCTTTTAATTTTATTGCCAAGCCATTTAGGTTGAACAATTTGAAGGTAAACTACCATTACCTAGATAAAAATCATGACTATCTGAAGGATAGCTTTGCCTCTATCAAGTGAATATCATCAATAACAAACAATTTAAGTTTGTTTTAACTAAATGAAACATAAAGCATTTATGTTATAAATATTTGCCTTCAGCAAAAATTTCTGAAATATATTATTTCTTCTGATTTTTCACATTAAAAAGGGAAAGCTTAAAATACTGCCTTATACTGCAAAGCCAGTCTTTGCTTTCCTCTTCCTGTTTATTCAGATCAACAAAGAAAGGTCGGCTTTTCCTTTTTCACCCCCAGTTCCCAATTTAGCCTGCAATAATCTTCAGAATATAAGGTTAAAAAACATTTTCTGCAAACTGAAGAAGCTAACGGTATTTTTAAATAGTGATTTATCAGTTGAATGCCCTCTGGAAAATCCAGATGCTCAAGTGACTAACACTAGGTAACTGACATGGCTCTCTTTTCACTCCAGATACTGGAGAAATGGTTGGCACATGTTTGACGCTGAGACTGAGTCTTAACTATACAGACAAGAAAAATGAGCTGGGTAGCTGCTATATAGTTCCTACTTATAGCCTCCTCTAGAAAAGTCATGTCCATAAAATTTTCATACCCCCAAAGGGTAGACTGAGGAGAGAAGAGATTTGCAAGGCATGTAGACCTGAGCCTAAATCCCAGCCCAGCCACATACTTGTTCTGTATTCCACCTGGGTTTTCATTGCTTCATTGGCCAGGGGATAATAAGACCTACTTCTCATAGGGCAATTATAAGGACTGGATGGAATAACATAATGTTAAGTGCCTAACAAAGCAGAGTAATAAATGCTACTTTCTATCTTCCCTTCCCTATTTGATGTTAATTGTGAATTTTAATAATATCTAAATGAAAACTCTTCAAATATAGTGCTTTCAAACCATGAGGGAAAATTTACTGCAATTTAATTCTCTATTACTTGTTTAATAGTTTAAATATCTATTTTCTTTAACCTCCAATTCCCTCAATTGTTAGATCCACAGATACTCTGAATGTAAATGATAGCCACCTTTTAAAATACAGTGCACTCTGTGATCAATACATCTGACTAAATTTCTACATGTTATTTATATAAGTGTAATTATATAAAAAATGAAGGAAACAGAAAAGTCATTCTTGGATGACAGTGTGACCTTTTCTGGTTTTTGCTTTTTTTTCAATATCCTGCAAACTTTTAATGAACTTCTATATTCTGAAAACCAAATTAATTTAAATACATTTTAAAAGATAAATGTATGCCAGCCAGCACTTACTGACCTTGCAGGAGACCCAACACTCTCCTCAGTCTGTGAGAACTGCGGATCTCTGGCGCATGGGAATAGACATGGGTTGCACTTTCTGGTGCCATCTGTCTTGGGCAAAGCTGACTGGAGCAGTGGAACTTGTCCTAAACTAAACTATACTGTCTCTCCTGGGAATTGGAGCAGAGTAATCCTAGTCTGGCTAGAATTAAACTGAAGGTCTTGGAGCAGCCATGTGCAAAGAGAATCAGAGAAGGCTGGTCTTCGGAGAGAGAGGAATGAACAACTCACATATAAAGAGGCGAAAAGGAAGCCAATGTGGCCCAAAACACAAATGCTACCAGAACATGAGAATAGCTGTCAGAGTTACTGAGCCCTTGCACCTTTCCTCATATTCATCTCAGGCCAGTGTTGTGTTTCTGTTACATAGAAGGAAAAGAAACTTGGAGGTGGGAGAAATGGGGAGACGTGGGTCAAAGAGTACAAACTTCCAGTTACATGATAAGGTCTGGGGCTCTAATGTAAAGCATGGCGAGTATAATTAACAGTACTTAGTATACACTTGAAACTTGCTAAGAGAGTTAGACCTTAAATATCCTCACCACAAAAAAGAAATGGTATTTATGTAGCATGATGGAGGTTTTAACTAACTCTATGGTGGTAATAAGCATTTTGCAATATCAAATCAATACCTTTAACTTACACAACATTGTGTGTCAATTATATCTCAATAAGCTGGAAAAAATGCTCCGTTTACTTTTATTTTCTGAGAACATGGCTGGCAATATTATGTAAAAATGTTTAAGTTATACAAAAAAGTAAATAGTGATTAGAGAAAAATGAGTAGGATTATTATTTAACAGAAGGAAAAGGGTAACAAGAAGTTATGTTTAGCAGGAAGTGGTGATAGTTTTGAGTTTCAGGTAAGGTAGTTAAGCAGTGTTTTTCAACTAATCCGGACCTATCAGTGGGATGTGAAATCTGTTTAATGGATCAGGACAAGTATTTGTTTTTAATGAAACAGAACTGCTGGGGAGAAAAAGTGGTAAGCAAAAATACTGGTATTTAGGATAAATACTTTTTCATGAAACTTTTGTTTCAAGTATACTCACTTTTGCGTAACTAAGTCATGAAGTCACCTATATTTCTTCCTGCTGTGCAAGGTCAAAAGAGTTTAAAAGTCATTGACAAAGCCATGCTTCCAAAATACCAACTGGAGACAACCACTCCTACAGCATATTTATTCTTTGACTTAAAACAAATGAAATTATACCTGGGAAATAAAACTCTGAGTTAACTCAAAATGGATCACAGAACTAAATGTAAAATGCAAATTTGTATATAAAACTTCAGGACAAAAAGATAGGAGAAAATCTTCAGGATCTTAGGTGAGGCAAAGATTTTGTACCTACGCCGTGAAAAGCACAATCCATGGAAGATAAAAATTGATGAGCTGGTCTTTATTAAAATTACAATCTCTTGTTCTAAGAACAATACTATCAAGAGCATGAAAACAAATTACAAACTAGGAAAAAATATTTGCAAACTACATATCTGATAAAGGATTTGCACTCATAATCTATAAAGAACAATTATAACTCAATAATAAAGACAACCTAATTTTTATTTTAATGAACAAAAGATCTGAACTCATACTCAACCAAAGGATATAAGAATAACCAAGAAGCACCTGAAAAGATGCTCAAAATCATCAGTCATTAGGTACAAGAAAATGAACACAATAAAAAAAATTCTTTACCCATTCTTCCATTGATACATACCTAGGAAGTTTCCAATAGTTCCTCATTACAAGTAATATTATATAAAGGAATGTTGCCTGCCCTTCCAGTAAACAATGAAAGTTGCCCACCATCCAGCCATCAGCCACTACAGCCAGCCCCCAAAGCTGCACCCTGAGGGAATCCAGGAAGAAAAAACCCAGAAAACATTCTGTGCTCTGGATACTGGCCCCAGACAGTTAAGGTGCATATCTAATGAATAATCTCAATGAACCCAGACTCTGGCATCTTCCCACAAAAAAGCACTACGATCACTAACTTGAAATGTCTGCTTTTTGTGATCAGCAGTAATCTTTTATCAAGATTGACTAGATGTATTCCCAGCCCCCCAAATTTATATATATATTGGCTCTGATCCTACCTCTTCAGAGCAGTTCCCCAGAGCTATCTGAGATACTGTCCAGGATCACAGTCCTCAGTAAGGTCCCCAAATAAAACTTAACTTGACACTTTTAGGTTGTATGTTTTTCTTCACTTGAGACATACACCTGTGCACACGTGTGAAAGACTTTCTATTGGACCCACACTTCAAAGCACAATGAAAGGTATTTGCACTGTTTTTATAGATACTACAAACTCTTTCAAAGGCCATACTAATTAACACTCCCAGGAAGAGTAAGTGAGCTTAATTATCTGACCACGCCCTGGACTTATCTGATGTACATTTTTTTAAAAAACCTCATTGAATTTCCTGATGTTTCACTATTGAGGCTGAGTCTTTGATTTATTGGCTATTCACATGTTTTTTTCTCTGAGTTTACCATTTCAACCATTTGGCCTGTTTATGCTTTTCTTTTTAATTTGATGGATTATTTTTCTAATTTAAATACTCATCCTTAGTCATTTTTATATGTTACTATTATTTTGTCCTACTTTGTTGCTGGTACTTTTAAAAATGCTCAATTATTGGGGTATGACTTACATATAAAAAATTTATTCATTTAAAGAAAAGTACAATGAGATAACATTACTACCTACAAGAATAGCTAAAATTAAAAAAAAAAAAACTGATAATACCAAGGTGCTAGCAGGGAATAATTTATATACAATCAGACTCATTCCCTTAAAAAGAATAAACACAATGAAATATCAACACATACCTACTAGAATGGCTAAAATTAAAAAACAAAAAGCAAAAGAAAAATCATGAAATGCAAATACATTGCTGGTAGAAATGAAAAATGGTACCCACCCTGGAAAACAGCTTCGCATTTTCTTATAAAGTTAAACATATATTCACTATATGATCCATCAATTCTACTCCAAGATAATTATCGTAAGAAATGAAAACTTATGCTCAACAAAAAATCTGTAAACAAATGAAACATTTGTTTACAATCACCCCAAGCTGAAAAAAAACCCAAGTGTTCTTAAACAAACAAACGGTGGTACATTCACGCCAAAAAATATTACTCAGCAATAGAAAGGATCAAACTACTGATACAGGCAACAATTTGGATGACTCTCAAAGATGCTACGTGATCTAAGTAAAAAGAGCCAGACTAAATAACTACTAAAAAAAAAAAAAAAAGACTAAATAAATACAGTATGATTCCATTTATAAGACATTCTGGAAAAGGCAAACAAAAACTGTTACAAAAGGTGTTATAGCAATAGTCCATGGCAGAAAGTTAGGGTAAGACCCTTGCTCAAAAACTGAAATATGATATTAAACATTCACTGTTTCTAGGGGGGGAAATCTGATAATAATGCCTGCATCTATCTGTTCAGTACTTTAGAGTTTATAAAGCACTTTCACAAATGCCATCTCACTTGAGCTGTTACAAAATACCTCACAAGCAAAGAAAAACTCCCTGACAGGGCTCCAGCAGCCATGTTCACAGGAAGCTGCAAGCCCCCACGGCCACTGGGAGACAAGCCCAGGGCACAGTTATGAAGTGGAGACCGTCAAACCCCAAGCTACATTGTTCTTTCTGTCCTGAGTGATGCTTAACTAGAGCTAAAATTAAGTCAGTCCCAGAGACTAGAACAGACCAGATTTGATGACGAGGCCATGGTGTCCCCAAACAGAAGCAACTCTGCTGGAAGAAAACACAAGAGGTGAATACAAGCATTTGCACACATTTGTATTCATTTCAACCCACTGAGAGGAAACAGCAGGCTGTCTCTGCTAAGGTCCATCTGATTCTGAAGATCTTTACCATAGAGAATGCTTCCCGCAAAATAACAGTAACACTTCTCTCTTATTCCCAATGCACCCCCTTCTTCCTTAACCCTGGGTCTTTTATTTCTTCCCCTCTTTCTGGAATATGCTCTTCCAACTTCACTTCCTCCACCACAAGGCAGGGGTTTAAACCCTTAAGGAGTAGCCCAAAACTTCCCCAACTGCCCGCGCATAAGTCATCACACCCCGCGGATTTCCACTGCATGCTGCTTAGCTTTCTCTTACAGAATTGGTTACAATCTGCCGAATCTCATAGATGTTTGATCATATCCGGTCTTAAACTCCAAAAGAGCAAAGGCCTAGCCTTGTTCATCTGGGAAGCACCACAATAGCTAGCAGTGTACCTTGCTATACAGCTGGCCCTTGGTATCCTCCAGTATGAACCCCACAGACACAGAGGGCAGACTGTATTCCTTATACAAGGTGATTTTATATAAGGGCAGCATCTGCAGATTTTGGTATCTGCTGGGGTTCCTGGAACCAATTCCCTGCAAATACTGAGGGATGACTGTATACACAGTATGGTCTTAACATTTTTGCTGAACTGATCTGGTGCAGAAAGAACTGAATCAAAAGGAAACAAAGAGGTAGACATGAACAGCAAAATATTCAAAATAATAAAGCACAAGTATTTTTTCCCCTATATGAGTCAGGGGTCTGCAGAGAAAAGAAGCAACAAGATATATAGAGATACAGATATAGATACAGATATAGATAGCTTTATCATATATAATAATATGATTTATAATATATAATATATAAAGTATCTATATATCATGAAGAAATGTTATATATTATAAAATATACATAATATATACAATTTATTTTTATGACGTAATATAAAATTTGTATTTTTATTATATATTTACTATTTTTTAATACACACACACACACAGATTTTAAGAAACTGGACCACACAATTGTGGAGGCTGGCTGGCAGGATGGAAGCCCAGAGAAGCGATGATATTGAAGTTTGGGTTGAAAGGTAGTCTCCTAGAGGGCAGAACTCTCCTTTCTTAGAGGTAAATCAGTCTTTTTCTATTAAGACCTTCAAATGATTGGATAAGACCCACCTACATTATGGAGTGTAATCCACTTTACTCAAAGCCCACTGACTTACATGTTTATCTCATCTAAAAAATACCTCCAAAGAAACATCTAGAATAATGTTTGACCAAATAGCCAAACTGACACATAAAATTAACCATAACATCCTCCTTTCCCCTACATGCTACTCCACACCTCTCTCCTGCTAGTCCTCCTCACCAACGCTACTACTATATAGCATAGTGCGAGCCACATCCTTTGAAAAGAAAGTTTGATCTAATGCAAGCTATACAAACTCAGGCTAAGTTCTAACTAAATGATGTTCCAGAAGCTCAAGTGATGGAGACCATATAAACAAATTATCCACTGATAAAAATGTTCAAAAGCTCTTTTAAAGTTGCAGATGAACCCAAATTGTACAAAACAATTTAAATTGCAATATATGTTAATTTTGCTACACTGCAACATATTTTAAAAAATCACAGAAGAGTTCATTTCAAAACAACCTCACGCCTAGAACACACCACAACCTTCTCTTCCTATGCCGCTCTTTCTAAATAAGGTACAAGTGACCTCAACTGAAACTGAGATTTCAACATATGAAGAAACAGAAGAGAGAAAAACTGTTTCAAAATGAACTATAAGTTACTCATAACCTTGAATGCTAAAATACTCTAATAAAACATAAAATTAGAAAATGTCTTCACTATTTTTATGACTTTTTCCACAAATATCTTATGACACTGAAGCAGAATCAAGCAGAATATTACTCTATCCACCAAGTACTGAACTTTTAGCAAAGTATACTCAGTCTTCAGTTAGGATTTCTCCTAATAGTAAAACCACATTCAAGTTTACTAATTCAACAAATATTGAGTACCTACTATGTGTTAGGCGTTGTGGACAATGCAAAGATGTCTCCAGTGGAGAAGACTGGTAAAAGCATAATTTCAAAATCATGCAGTACATGAAACTGCTCTCACCAACCAAGGTCACTAAGTTCCAGCAGCGAAACCCAAGTCAACCAGTATAATGACTCCTTTTCGACCTGGCATCTCTGGAGCATGACAATGAAGACGACTTTATCTCAACACTTCTCTCACTGCTTCCTAACCCGGCTCACTCTTAGTCTCTTGGTTTTCCCAACACAGCTACTTTTTATCTCCACTTCCTCTGCCCAGCTCTACTTACAGTGTTGGTGGTTCCCTTACTCCTGCAGGAGTTCTGCCCTTCTCACCCTACACAGGCAATCAATCTCATGTATCCCCTTGGCTTAAAGTAGCACCTGTTTGCTGATGACTTTTACATAAAAATTTTAAAACATTAACTGTATATTTAAATTATTTTTTATTGTGATAAAAAACACATCACATAAAATTATTATTATTTTTTTAAATTCCAAGATCTCTTCTGAGATCCAGAACTGCACATCCAACTATCTACTAGGTAACTTGGGTGGCACACAAGTGCCTTGATTTTAACGTGTCCAGAATTGAACTCCTCACCCTATGACTTGATTTTCCCCTCTCCCTCCTCTAGTATTCTCTAGCACTGGGGATGGCAAGTCTTCCACCAAGTCAGTGCAAACCAGAAATCTGGGCTTAAAGCTTGACTCCTCCCCTCTTTCTTACTTCTTCATGAATTCAAGTTGTGGAACCTTCAACTGGCTTTTTAATTCATCCCTCCTCCTTCTCATTACTCTATTAGACCTTAGGTCAGACACTGATCTATAGCTTAGATTAACTGTATCAGCTTCCTAACTAACCTAATTAATCTCACGACTTTACTTCCTGTAATTCTTTCCACAAACAGAAGCCTGAGTAATATTGCTAAAAGGCCATTCAGAAGTCACTCTTCTGCTAAACAACATTGCAGTGGCTCTCCAGTGTCTTCAGTATAAAGTTTAAAGTCTTTGGATTCACATATAAACCTTCCAGTGAGGACCTGGTCACTTGCTACTTCTCATCACTCTTCACCCCCAGCACACAAACTGAGTTACTCGTCCTAGTTCATGTTTTATCTCACTTAAATGGCTCCCTCAGCCTGGAATGACCCTCCTTCCTTCACTTTGCCCAGTTAACTCCTACGCATTGTCTAAAAAAGACTAAAATCAGTCTTCATCATCTCTGAGATGCTTTAAGAACACAAGAATATTCACTAGAGTGTACTGAGCTTGGGAGAGGAGCAAGGATCTGAGATACTGAAACAATAAACCTCATACACCATCTAAACAATTCACCAATCCAAAGGGCATGGACCAGTAGTCCTTAAAGCATTATATTCTCTCAACCTGTTCATATGTATAGTGCATTCCATCACTAACTCTCAATATATGGAGTGGCTCCCTAGAATGGAAGCGGCAGCTTAAATAGAGATAATTAAAAGTGTACATGGTGGGACAGGGGAGCAGAAAGGAAAGAAAGAGAACCAGCCACACAAACCCAAGTTTATCTTATCAGACTTTTATGCTGAGAGTTGGGGCAGAGGTGTTGTAAATTAAAAATGAATTTACTACAACCCAGTCTTTATACATATATAATAATTATGGGCACAAAGCTTTAATGTGGAGTTTATAATTTGATAAGTTCTTACAAAATCCCCAGTGGAAAATGTTTGCCATGGTCGTAAGTTCAGTGACCTGCTTGAAGGACATATGATATCTACCATAATGGTAAGTCCGTCATCCCCAGTGAGTTCATATACCAAGCACTAGCATAATCCAAAGGAGTGGGAACATCCATGAAAAATATCCTGGCAGTTTGCATGATAAGTGAAGAAAAAGCAGTTTATTAACAACAATACAGTGGAACCACTGCAACAGGATGAAGCCAACAAATTTATTTCACTAGATGAAATACATGTGAATGCCTGCTGCCAGGTCAGACTCACAAGCATGCATTTGAAGAGGTTCTGGATCCTGTGAGAACCAGTTTTTTCTCAACCTACAAGAATGGTTAAACTGAAAGGACCCGACAAGATTGATGGTTGAGGTTTGACCTCACAAACAAACCCTTAGAACCAACATTTCAGCTGAGGTCACAGTGTCCTTTTGCATCAGAGTCCAAAGAAGAAACAGCTTGTAGCAGTTTATATAGGTAGAACATTCCAGTAATTTAGCAGATGACTAGGTCTGTGACTTTAATGAGAGCCTCAAGTGGAAAAAAATCAGGAAATATAGGACAAGGAGACAGAAAGGGGGCTATGTTTCCAATCTCCACTCTGCTAAAAGGTATAACCGAAAAAGTTAATTCACCTATAAGGAACTCAGTTTCCTTATCTATAAAGCGTATTGGGGGTAGGAAGGGACAGATAAAAAAAATCTAATGTCCCTCCCAGCTTTGAAATGATATGATTTTATCTACAGTGACCTCCCTGACAGATACACAAGGGGGTGAAATAGAAAAAGGCAAGAATGAAAACTATCAGCAAGGATGAGAAATAGGAAGTGATAGCTGGGAGAAGTGAGTGAAAATTATAAAGGAAAGATGGATATACAGTCTGAGCAGTCAATCACTATCCTTAGTTAGGAAGCTTTGACCATTGTTTTCCAAACACCCCTTCCCCCAACTTTCAGAATTACTTCCTTCATTCTTTTAAGACTTTCTTATGGTTATAGGCCACATTTGGAGAATTGCAAATAATGTGGCTGCTACCCGCAACAGATGGGGTTGAGCTTCTACTCCATCTACTTCATCTCCACAGCCAGGTGTCTGAAGGGAGGATGTTTTGAGGGGAGAAAAAAGAAAGGAGAAGCAGAGTAGATGGTGGCTTCATTCTTCTTCTGACCACATCATGATAAAAGTTTCAATTCACCAGGAAGGTAAAACACTTCTAAACTTTTAAGCACCTAATGCAAAGCCTCAAAATGTATTTTGAAAAAAACTAACTGAACAACAGTAGGAAACTGAAAAATTTATCTTTTAGAATGGAAGATTTTAAACCACCTTTCTCAGTAACTGACAGAACAAGCAGACAAAAATAACCTAGTATGATTATACATAATTTGAATACAACTATCAAGTTTAATCTACTGAGTATACACAGAACATTACTTCAGCAAATGGAGAGAACACCTTCTGTACAGAAGCAGATACAGCATCTGCAAAAATCGACCACATACTGAGCCTTAATGTAAGTCAACAAATATCAAAAGGTCTACAATCAGAGTATATTCTCTAATCACTATGCAATTATGCTAAAAATAAATAAGTGATAACTAAAAATATCTGTTTGGATATTAAGAAAAACTTCAAAACAACACATGGGGGTCAAAGAAGAAATCATAATGGAAATTAGAAAATGCTTAAAACTAAACAATAAAAAACACTACACGATAAAACCTGTGGCGTGCAGCTAAAGCAAAGCTTAAAGGGAAATTTATAGCCTTAAATGCTTACATTATAAAAGAAAGGACAGAAATAGAGGCATTAAGTATCTAATTTAATAAGCTAGGGAAAAAAACAACATAATAAAATCAAACAAAGTACAAGTATAGAAATAATAAAGAGCAAAAATAAATAAAATGGAAAATAAAAACAATGGAAGATAAACTGACACAACACTGTAAACTGACTATAACTTAATAAAAGAAAAACAATGGAAGATAAAATCAAAAGTTGATTTGTTGGGTTTTGTTCTCTTTAGCCAAATAATATTAAAAACTTCCAGCAAAAAGAATGAGATACCATGAATACAGCAGGAATAAAAGTGAACATTACAAAAGCTGAAGAGATTAAAAACACAACAGGAAATGTTACAAAAAAAGATACACAGAGGCATAAACTGATGAAGAGGAATATGAAAACAAATCTATGTATGTACATGTATGACTGAAACATTATGCTGTACACCACAAACTGACACACTGTAAACTGACTATACTTCAATAATTTTTTTAATTTTTAAATATATAAAAAAAATTTAATATAAGAAAAGAAAATCTACATTATACTGAGGTGATGGCCAGCTCTCTGAAGGTTCTACTTACACATTTATTCACTTACTGTGTTTATTTTATAGAAAAATTTTATATGTGCTAAATAAGTTATGAAAAATTCTAAATCAGGCATCATTATCCACATTTTTATCCTAGGAGTAAAATTTTTCAAATAAAACTGATAAATTTGGGGATATTTTTCTCTAAAAGAGTTTGGAAATAAGATTTCTGACTTCTTTCCTTTTCCTTCTGTATTCATAGTACAGGATTAAAGTATATTTTTAAATGCTTGAAAAATTATATTTCATAGACCTTTATCTGACCCTCTTTTATGAGCATAGTCACTTTCTACAAGGCATTCTAGTTACTTTTGACCTTGTCATCTCCCCCACTAGACTCTTCAAGGGCAGGCTCCATGTCTGATGCAAATACACTGGCCCCAGGATCAGGGAATCTGAGTTCAAGTCCCAGTTCTTTCTAAGTAGTCTGCTAACTTTCCCAGGTCTCTCAACATCTCTATGTTTCAATTTCTTCTTCTCTAATCTGAAAGGGTTGATGTATATGATCACACTGCATTCTGAGTATTTTACTATCCTGAGTTAAATTTTGTCTGTGTGGACATCAATGGATCTTTCTACCAGTTTATCAGTGGACCTCAACTCAGGAGGAAGGGCAGCTTTGCCACTATTATGATTTTGAAGCCATGCTCCCTTAAGAGGAATACAACAGGAAAAGTAAAGTAAAATCACAGTAAGACACTGAAGTACTGAAGAAATTTATTGTTAAAGCAAAAAGCCTTTGAATCAATCCAATCTATATTTACTATTTCAAGGCATGTAAAACAATAATGTGTGCCAATATTAAATTTCTCCAAAGGATTTTAACAAGAGTTATATGCTTGCTAGTTTACTGATGCTGCAGTAACATGCAAGTTGAATCATTACTTAAGCATTATAATCACATTACTTAATTCACTATGTCACTGAGTCCTGCACCCTGACTCCAAGATTTTATTTCTCTGTGAAATCTGTGTCATCTACACATCCCTCCACTTTATTGCCCTTATCTCTAGCAGGTTTTTTTTTTTTTGAGATAAGTCAATTGTTAAAGGTGTAACAGAACTCTTGTTTGTGTGGTACATGCTTCTTAGACTCAGCACTTTGCCTTACAAACCAAAGAAATGTTGCCTATATAAAGATATTTTTATATATCATTACTACCAAAGTAGCAAGATGGCATACAAAGCCACCTCAAAATCTGTTATGATAAGTCTCCAGTTTCAAGTTTTGAGATGTAATTAAACCTTAATAACAAGAATTCAGAAAGGCCAAAAACAAGTGAAACTTCTTCTGTTGTAAAGAGAAAGTACATGTGCTTTTCCATATTACTCCTACAAAGTCCAGCTAACAACCATGGACATTATATGTAAAACAAATACATGAAAACTCTAAAAGGTGGGCAGAAGAGGCAAGCTGGCTAGGGATCTCAGGACCAAAGGAGCAACACACTGGTGAGTTCCCCAAGTTTCTTTTGGCCCCATATATTCCACACATGAAGCTGAAGAAGCTGGCAACCTAGAAATGACAGTGAGCTCAGAGAACAAAAAAAGCCCTAAGAAAGGCCTGCTCTCTGTAGCCAAAGGATCAGGAGAGGGGCAGCTCAGTAGGACAGAACACTTTTAGACAATAACCACTCTATGTCCACCAAACAGCACAGAAAAAAAAAGTGACAATATCCACATCACCAAAGACTTAAGGGAGCCCAAACTTCCACCCTCACCAGACTGCATTAAGGCACACTTCTCTCTCCCTGCTGGACTGGTGTCTTTCACCGCTGCCCAGTGTATGCAGTCACCCCCCTTCACAGTGTCAGTGGAGGCCATGTAGGGAGCAGTCCAAGGCATTCCTATCCCTCTTAGGGAGGTATAACTGGAGGCCTAGTGGGGAACCAATATACCCTCAACCATCAGGAATGAGGAACCACCCCCTCAAGTGTCAACAGAGGTCAACTGGGGAACCTGGCCAACTAAACCCACCTGGCAGTAATGAGGCAGCACCCTCCCAATCTCTGACACAGTGGAGTCAGAAGAAGGCAACTAAAATGAAAAGTTTCAATAAGACACAAAGTCTCATGACATAATGCTCAAAATGTCCAGGTCTCCATCAAAAAAATCACTTGTCATATCAACAATCAGAAAGACCTCAAGGTGCATGACAAAGAAATCAAGAGAAGTCAACATCAAGATGACAGAGATGGTAAAATTATCTGACAATGATATTTAAAGCAGTCATCATAAAAATGCTGAAATGAGCAATACTCACACAACAGATACATTCGACAGCAGAACAGACAGGAGAGAGGAAATAATCAGTGAACTTGAAGACAGAATACTACCCAACCTGAATAACAGGGAGGGAAAAACAAAAAATGAACAAAGCCTCAGTGACTTGAGGGACTACAACAAAAGGTCCAACATTCATGTCATCAGGGTCCTAGAAGGAGAGAAAAAGAGGGTGTAACTAAAAAAGTACTAAAAGAAATAATGGCTAAGAACTTCCCCAATTTGGCAAAAGAAATAAACCCACAGCTTCAAGAGACTGTGTGAACCGCAAACAGGATAAATCTGCAGAAATCTAACCTAACATACATAATAGTCAAACTTTTGACAAAGGAAAAAACCTTGCAATCAGAGAAAGAGAGAAATGACACCTTACCTAGAAGGGAAAACAGTTCATAGGACAGCAGATGAAACCATGGGGGCCATGATTCAGAATGGGAACACAAGATTTTTCAAGTGCTGAAAGAACTGTCAACCCAGAATCCTATATCCAGTGAAAATATTCCTCAGGAATAAAGGGGAAATCAAGACATTCTCAGATGAATATACTAATAGCTCATACAATTCAATAACAAGAAAACAAACAACCCAATCAAAAATGAGCAGAAGACTTAGATATTCCTCCAATGAAGACATACAGATGGTCAATAGGCATGTGGAAAAGATGCTTAATATTGCTAATTATCTGAGAAATGCAAACCAAAACTACAATGAGGTATCACCTCACACTGGTCAGAATGGCCATCATTAAAAAAGTCCACAAATGATAAATGCTAGAGAGGGTGTGAAAAAAAGGTGGTGGGAATGTAATTTGGTGCAGTCACTATGGAAAATAGTATGGAGACTCCTTAAAAAACTAAAAATAGAGTTACCATATGAGCCAGCAATCTCACTCCTGGGCATATATCCACAGAAAACTCTAACTAGAAAAGATACATGCACCCTAATGTTCATAGCAGCACTATTTACAATAGCCAAGACATGGAAGCAACCTAAGTGTCCACTGACAGATGACTGGATAAAGAAGATGTGATACACACACACACACACACACACACACAATGGAATACTCAGCCATAAAAAAATAATGAAAGAATGACATTTGCAGCAACATTGATGGACCCAGAGATTATCAGCCAAGTAAGTCAGAGAGAGAAAAATATAACATGATATCACTTATATGTTGAATCATCTTAAAAATAATATAAATGAACTTATTTACAGAACAGAAACAGACTCACAGACATAGAAAACAAATTTATGGTTACCAAAGGGGAAAGTGGGGGAGGGATAAATTAGAAGCTTGGGATTAGCAGATACTAACTACTAGACACAGAATAGATAAACAAGGTCCTACTGTATAGCACAGGGAACTATATTCAATATCTTGTAATAACCTACAGTGGAAAAGAATCTGACAAAATATATACATGTATAACTGAATCACTTTGCTATACACCAGAAACTAACACAACATTGTAAATCAAGTATACTTCAATTAAAAAAAAAGAAAAACCCTGAATCTTATGATATTTGAGGTACTGTGCTAACACTCACATATATTATTTAATTCCTATAAAATCCCTTGCTTTCTCAATTTAAGATGAGGCAACCATGACTCAATGAAATTAAGTAACTTGCTTATGTACACACAAGTAGCAAGTGGCAGTCTGATTTTAAGGCAGGCTTACAACCCTAACACGCTACTTGACACTATAACTTTAAGTCCACCACGTTTAAGTACTACTTTATGTAATAGATGGGATATCTGCTGTTGTCTAGTAAATGATTCCTAGTAAATAATACATTGCTAATTAAGTATTTCAATTAGGAATTCAATCAGAAACTAGAACAAATAAATGTTTTTCAAAGATTATAGCTAAGAAATTATGAGAACAATTTTATGTTACAAAGGCAACGTTTAATAGCATGACTTTCCGTACAAGATTATGACAATAAGCCTTATAATGGTATATGATGCTGAAAACTAGCTGTACTAGATTTTTAGGTTGTTATACAGGCATAGAAGTTTGTGATCGGCTAAAGACCACCAGATTTTCTAAGACAGTAAAGGAACAAAATGACAGAAAAATTACGTTTTGTTAAATGCTTTTAATTTTCAAAAGCCAACATAAAGTTAACTTTAAATTATGCTGAAGTACAAAAATATTACACAAAAGGTACTGATATGTTAAACTGTACACCATCTGAAACGAATAATTTTGGGGTAGACTTCCTAAACTGTTCGACAAGTATGCCAGCCTCCAATCCACACAACTTAAATGAACTTTCATTTAAAGGAAAATTTCTTAGGAGAAAGATAAGTGATAATAATACAAACTCTTCTCATACAGGTTCTTAAAAAACAAAGATTGAATATATGTTTCTGACACTGTAAACTTTCAAAACCTTAAACTTTCAAAACTTAAATTAAAGCCATCCACAGATTCCTCCCATATCCACACATTTAATGCCCTTAAAGAAATACACTCATCCCTAATGATACAAAGGCTTCTCATTTTTAGATAAAGTTTAACTTAGTGTAGATCTATGCTTATTGTCCTCTTTGTCCATGTTTCTTACCAAAATACAACATTCTATTCTAGTTTCAGGAAAAAAAAATTTTTTGAAAAAAATGGCTCCCACATGCATTGAGAGGGTTCATGCGACCTCATGGTTCTTTGCCTGATGCAGCAGCTGCTACCGTGTTCTCAGTTACTTCAGGAATTTTTACAGTTTATTGGCGTAATGTGAGAGTTTATACAATTATCTACAGTATGTCATGACTAATACATGCACATTACTAATATTACAAGCTTGCTGTTTGGGCTTATTTTTTCCATTAAGAAAAATGCTGACATTGTTATGTTAATTATCTTGGGATTCTGTGGTGTATCATGTTTTCGCCTCTGAGCAAAAACTTTAGAATCCATTAAGTTCATATTTTTTAATTGGCATATTAGACAGTGTACCGGTTTCATGACCCATTTTGGCCTTCAACCAAGTCCACCTATCAGTCAAATAAAACATGCAAAAATTGTCTTCATTAAATCACTCACCTAATCAAAATCTGCCAGTGGGTCCCCTCTGCAGTCTAGTATTCAAGTCTCCCCATTTTGGGGCTCCATTTTCCTGCCTTCTCTCTTGCTACTAAATACCACTCAATTGAACAGATCTCAGGAATCACCCGAACAGCCTTATCTTTGCATCCTTGCTTACGCGTTCCCTTCACCTGGACTGTCCTCTCATAGCAAAATCCTACTTAGCCATCGGGCTCACCTCAAAGCTGAAGTCATTGGTTGAACCTACCTTGATAAGCCCCACCTTGTCTACTCCTTTGGCACTTTTTTTCTCAATCTCCTTTCACAAGTCTGTACATATTTTCTATTCAATGTCATCGCAAGCTCCTTGAAGACAGAGGCTTTTGTTTAAGTAATTTAATTTCTTCCGCTTCATTAGATTATATACCTTTTTAAAATTAGAAGGGTTGGATTAAATGATCCCTAGGGATCCTTCTGGATCTAAAATTTTATATGTCCATTTCTTGTTCCTCCTATAGTGTATATTGTAGTTATCTGATAAATATTTTGAGCTATCTGACTTTATCAATGTTGATTATAAAATTACCCAGTTATGGCTACTGGAAAACATTCTAAGTATTACAATTTCCAGATGACAATTAGGAAGAGCTTCCACGTTAGTCAAGCAGTCATAATTAGTAAGCTAAATATTCACTCAGTCATTTTCTCACTCAACAAATATTAATTAAGTGTCAGGTCCAGGTATCAATCCCTGACATGGAGATGACTGACCTGGCCTCTGCCCTCAAGGAACTTGCAAGCCAGTGGGAGACACAGAAAAGTTAATGCACTACATACAATAAAGACTGATGAAGAGAGGCACAAACAATACTATAGAACTATATGGAAGAAACACCTAGCAGTGGCTACGAGGTAGAGGAGGCTCAAGAAAATGTTCCCAGGAGAGGAGAAAAGTAAAGTGAAACCTGATGGACAATAAGTAGTCAGCACTTCAGGGAGAGTACCAAGTACAAAAGCATGAGGATAAGAGAACATGGCAAGTCAGAGGAAATGCAATTTAGAATGCAACTTGAGGAAGTGTGAAACAGGGGCCTACAGCTGAAGCAGGAGGGACCAGGAGAATTCCGTTTGGAGGCATCTTTGAGTTCGCCCAGTGGACACCGTGAGCAAAGCTCACCCTGCTGAGTTGAAGAACTTTATGGACAAAAAGGTATCATTGAAATTAAATGGTGGCAGACATGTCCAAGGAATATTACAGGGACCTGATGTCTTTATGAATCTGGCGTTAGAGGAATGTGTGGAGATGGCAACTAGTGGGCAACACAACCACACTGGAAGGGTGGGAAAATGAGGAAATCGTGTCATTGCGTTAGAAGCCTTGGAACGAGTCTGAACAATGGCTGTGTTCACCAGAGAAATCAACTGATTCAACTGATTCCGTGTGTCACCCCTCCACATTTTACTACAATAAAAATTGGGTTGTGGACATTTTCTTACTAAACATTTTTGTTAAACTTTTATAATAGTCAAAAAAAAAAAAAAAAAAAGGAAGGCTGAAAGCGAAGCTAGAGGGCCAGACGAGAGTCAAAATCAAGATGGGCTTGTATGTTATTGCTGACAAGTTTGGATTTTTATCCTTAAGCAAATGGGTAGCCAATGTTATGGAAATATCTCCAGATAAGTCATAAAACTGACCAAAGATTCAAGTTTTACATTAGAAACAGTATACAGCAGAGACTGGTAGTTGTTCCCTGATAGCTATTCTTCCCTTCATATATAGTAGTAATAATTTTAGCTGGGCACATGGCCACATAGCTAAAGACCACATTTTCTAGCCTCCCTTGTAGCTAGATGACACCTTATGACTGAAGTCTGGCCAGTGGGATATGTGCGGAAGTGATGTATGAAACTGTTAAGTTATGGATACCCTTAAATGGAAAGAGTATCTTTTCCCCAGCACCTTTCCCACCCCTTCAGTTGGAATGAGAATGTAATAGTGAGTTACAGCAGCCACCTGGGATAACAACAGGGAAGCTGCTGATTGAGGTAACAAAGCAGTAAGACAGAAAGAGCCCAGGTACCTGATAGCTGTCATCCAACCCTGAACTGCCTACCTGGATATATGTAAGAAAGAAGTATGTTGTTTAAGGCACTGTATTTGAGGGTCTCTGTTACATCAGCTTAACTTATATACATAAGAATATACAGTGGAATTTAAAATTGGGTCTAAAGGACTCAAGAACTGTACATACTTACTAATAACATAAGACTGAATTACAAAAGGAGTTCTAGGAATCACATCTTTCAAGCTTAAGTGAGAGTGTATAGGTTATCAGAATGTAACTGGGCTAATATAACTTAAAGCAGTACATAAATAAAAGGCAAAACTGAGTTATCAACATAAATCACCTAAATCATGTGGTTAGGATAGTGTAGCAATGGGCTCATGCTAATTTATGGTCCTAAAATTACTATTCCAGTATTCAGAATGAGGTGGGGTTTTTTTTTAAATGATAGAAAAATTTAAATTAACAAAGATGACATAGGAAAGGAAGGAACAACATCCACACCTGGATTTAGCAGTATCCATGCTCCCCAACCTAAGGAAATTAAATTTCTAAGGTTCTCAACTATCAGATCAAAGTGAGTAAGTATAATAGGTCTTCAGGAGTCTCAGGTTGCCTTGCATATACCATTTCTAACACAGCAAGCTATACACAGGAGCCCAAAAGCCCTTTGGGGATACCCCACCAAGGCTTACCCTATCCCACCCTGCTTTCTAGGGTTGACATCTAGCCCTCCCCTTTCCCACCATATTGAAATTTACCATCAGGGTCAGACTCTTGGTATCTTTCAAGATTATAATTACATATTAAGTAAACTATTCCATGTTAATGAAGATAGTTTAGAGGAGACATGGCCAAGGCCTTCTGTAAACCCATTTTAATCTGCTAGAGTAAAGTACCTAACCTTCATTTGGTTGGATCAAAAGAAAGTGGTTAACTACAAACCAAAGCCAACACAAACGAACAAAAATTCTTTAGAAGTCATGGGTCTAACCAAATAGTGGAAATGCCAGGTAAATTATAAGACTGCAGTACTCTTGGCAAAGAAGTAACATTTTAAAAACAGAGAGAAGCACTAGGTGTTCCTCAAATCATGTCATGGAAGTTATCTATTCCTATACAAAGAAGTCCCTTGACAACTAACTATATTCCTCCAATTGAATGGTAAATGACGATGCTCACAATTGCGATGTTATGAGCTCCATTTCAGTCACTGAAAGGGATGCAGGCAACAACCCAGAAGGTACTTTGGGCACACAAAGAAAGAACGAAGGTTTATAACTAAGGGCAGCACTTCAGCTTGATGGAGCCAGAGACCAGTTTTCCTCTTCCTTGTGATAGTTATGATTGACTCCAACCAAGAGGACCCAGAGAGACACAGTAGGCCTTACAAGGCATTTCCACAGCTCTTTAGGAGAACAAAGGGAGCAACATACTGGGACTGCCTCTGAGAATGAAGACAGGACTTGGTCTTGTTCAGCACTGCATCACCATGATCTGGGTCACAAGGTGCTTCACTAATTTTTCTCAAATGAATTTACATAAAATACCTCATTTTCTCTCAACAGAGACATAGTGCTACCCTACATAGTAAGGTAATTAGAGCCACTGAGTCTCCCTTATGGGCAAATAAAGCAGATTCATCTTTAAAACAGACAGATGGCCCTAACCCACTTAGAGCCATTCTAGACCATTTAAGAATCAAAACCATCTTCAGTACTAACTTAAGCAGAAAATCAAAGTTATTATGAAGTAATAGTTTATATGTATATTTTGTGGATTCATTTCTTAAAACCAACGAATGAGATCTCATGTCATAGAAAACTCAATTTGCACATTACTCTAGATCCTCTCTTCTCCATGGTGTGATACTTTGTCATTCAGAATGGCACTCTTAAAGCTGTCCAATTTGGCTTGCCTTAAATAAGCAGATTTCTAATCTATTTCCACATGGCCCAGTATCATAATAGCTTGATAACAAAATTTAGCAATGAAAGAAGACCCCAAATCTCCTAAATCAAAATTCCTAAACCAAGCATCTTTTTAAAAAATTCCACAGCACTTGATTCTTTGACTACAGATGATGTGAACAATTAATCTCCATATACCTCCATGATAAACATATGCTTCCACCTGATTATCACAAAGGTACACTTAGCTTAATTCTTCCAGTGACAGCAGTGTCACCTTATCTGATTCTATCCCACGCACTAGATGTGAGATCACCTCACCGTAGGCACACATAAAGAGCAGAGAATACATGTAGGCAGACAAGAAAAAAACCCGAAGATTCACAGCAAGCCATTTTGCGTGAAGCAAGTCCCTTTAACTTCAAATGAAACTAACTACTTAGGTGCCTGAATAGAAATTCAACTCAAGTATATAATAAGCACAGAGAGGAAGTTTTAAATAACATTTCAAGACTGTTCTGAAAGAAAAAGTAGATATAATCTGAAGTAACGTGAGACTGAGCCAAGATTAATTCATTTAAAAAAGACACCTAAGTTCTGATGCATATTGCAGGTATCTTGAAATATTTTTAAAATTATCACTCTTGGAATTTTTGAAGCTATTGGCCTGCTTGTAAGTTGTCTTATTTAATGTGTTAATAAAAAAGCATACGTATTACTTATTAAAAAAAATACACCTATGCTCCTCAAGACATCTAATTATGCCAAAAGATGATTTTTAATAATAAAAAGATAATAGCTATTCTTTAGCCTGAAAGATAACACAGACTAAAACTTACTACTCCAATGAAGAACTGGGAACAGCCTTTTCCCTCCCACACCACACACACAGATATTTGGTTTACTAATTCCCACTAGACAGAAACATAGTCCTTGACTATAACTGGCTATACTTGGTGAAGTCTGGGTGGCTGAAAAATCTTTTCAGACATTTTTTTCAAAATATTCCAATTATCTCACATATCTGTATACAGTATCACGCAACACATTTTATAAGACAGTTTCTATACTGTTTTATAAGGTCATCCCAATACTATAGCCCAGCAAAAAAAAAAAAGTAATTCTTTTATTTCAATCATCTATCCAAGAGTAATCTATACCCGGCATAACCTTCAGAAATACGAAAAAAAAATGCCAGTGTATGTACGTAAAATTTCTCAGGCATCTCTAGCTCTGGCTTATTACAGAAGCACGCGTAGACAGCGAGGTAGCCATTCACACGCAAAGGTTTAGCAGTTTTGTTTCTAAATACAAGTCTGGCCTGGTTATGTAGTACTAATAGCAATACATTTGTGATAAATACATAATAAGCAGATTTATATAATAAATTGAACTGAGAATTCAAAATCAGATAAATACATAATCCTTTGGAAGACTAGTCACTGATCATAATGAAATTTTTTAAAAGGCATTCTACATCAATTTGGAGCTAAAAAAGCTAAAAAAAAAACCTGGAAAAAACAGCATGAGATCAGTGTGACACTGAGCAGGGACCTATGAATAGTTTGACAGGGAAGGAGTAGTACCAATAGGCACACTGCTTCCATCCCCTTTGTGGCCACATTTGTTTCAAAATACCTATTTCTCTTTTCGGGATGATGAAAGTATTCTAAAATTGGCTGTGGTGATGGTTGCACAACTCCGTGAATATACCAAAAAACGTTCAATTGTACACTTTTAATCCGTGAATTGTATGGTAGCTGACTTATAGCTCAATAAAGTTGTTACCTATTTTTAAAAACACGTTTGAGGAGCAAAACATTGTACACAAAAATCGAGCTCTGACTGGCTGCCAATATAGAGGAATCTGAATTTGATTTACCCTAGAAGTTTTTTCCCAGTTCAAAAGAAATACACACACACACACACCTGTGCACACACATGCAATATACATGCACAAAATTGGGGGCATTAAAATATCAGAATACTTCCCTTGCTTTTCAATAAGAACCCCTTCAAAAGTGCCTTACTGAAGATACCTTGCCAGCTTTAACACCGTACTATGATCGTTCCTCTATATTTCTCCAGAATGTTTTCTTACATGCCTCATTCAGCTAAAATGTTCTTATATAATTCACTGTGCCTCGGTTTTCTCATCTGTAAAATGGGGATAGTACTTGCTCCTACCTCCTAGCATTGCTGTGTGGTTTAAGTGTGTTAATGCATATAAAGCAGTTACCATGGTGACATACTCATGATGGGTACTATAATAAATTATTATTAATTACTGATTGGTATTAATATTAGTATTGGCTGATATCAAGTTGCTTTACGTTCTCTGTTGCACTTGCTAGATGGTAGGATTATTTCAGGGCATTGGATACCTCTTTTCCCTCCTAATAGAATGCTTTACATATAATTACTCCACAAACGCTTCCTCAGAATGTTTAAATACCACACCTATATGATGCCAAAAGCACACAGAAAATTCTGGAAAAAATCCAAAACTCATTTTGATAAATGTCAAATTGTGCAAGTACATATGCAGATATAGAATAACAGTGAGGTGCTGAAATTTTGGTGGTGCTGAAGTCCACTGCAGAAGTTTTGGTTTCATCCCATGAAAGACTACAGATGTGAAAGGATCCTTTAGTCTTTCACATCATTAGTGAAAAGCACTCGGTTAGAACCAAGGGCCCTACATTCTGCGCCTAGATCCACCGCAGACAATGTGACCCCCTGCAAGTCACTTAACCTCGTTGTGCACGCTCCACTGGAGTAAATAAAATAAGGATAACCAATCAGGCTTCCAGAGAAAGTTGCTCTGTAAGTAAAGGGCATTATCTTTAACATTTGTGCTCATTTCCTGACGGTAAAGTCCAATTTTTGGAAAAAACTAGAACATTGCATTTTCGTGTTCAAATATGACGCTGATAATGATGACTACAGATGCAGGGAAAGCTGCTAATAAATAATATATCTCATCAGCGCGGTGAGCTGGGCTTTTCAGTACCTAAACGGACTTTATTGTAATCATCACAAAGCCCTGCGCATAGACAGCGACGAGTTTCCTGGTTCTGTCCCTTCTGTGCATGCACGGCATTCCATCACCAAGTCAGCGTCCCAGGGGTCATCTGTCTCTTCACCTGAGTGACAAAGCAACCAAAGGAGCACCTGGGAACTTGGAAGGGCAGGAGCACTACCTCCGTGCACTTTCAACTCAAAACTGTAGATGAGCTCTGCAACACCTGCAGCTGCTCTCAGTAACCCGCTGAGGCAGACATTCATGCATCAAAACTGCTAGTGAACTTTTCCCACCTCTCAGGTATTATTTGATTTGTTGCTAGAGGAACTATTTTAAAAGCTTAAGATAACCATAATAACTCAAAATTAAGAGAGGACATAATTCAAGCAGAATTACCCTCTGCCTAGTGGCTTAACTATTATGAATGTGTCCGTATTTTCCTCTTTGAGGGCTTGCAATTTGGAATAGAGATAAATCAGGAAAATGAATCCCTCTTGATTATCAGAATACCAAAAGTTTTCATGTTTAAAAGAAACATTATTTGTTGTATACATTTCCCCACATCTCCCTTTCCCTTCAAAATGGAGATTAAATTTTAAATCCTATTAAGCTAAACAGTATTGTATTTACATATATATTGAGTCAGTCATATTTAAAAATTGACATTTTCCTTGCATTCAACAGAATGTCATCTTTGAATAATAAGCCAAGTATTTATCATAAACCTTCTTGTGTGCCAGAAAACTAGGGCTATTTCTAAATGGTCTACTCACCAACTAAAAGACACATGTTCAGAAAATAGCATTCCAGCTGGGGTTAAGGCAGTATGAAAGAAAGATGCCATTTTCCCTCAGATTTCTGGTTCATCTATAAATGCCAAAGCTCCTATGCTATACCAAAGGTTTTAACCAGTTAAGTCATAAATCTACTAAAAGAGTCAGTAATAGGTGGAGGGTAATAACATCATGGTAGAGCTCATGCTTAGCATGCACAAGGTCCTGGGTTGAATTCCCAGTACCTCCATTAAAAAAAGAAAAAGTCACTAATAACTATATCTACTATGTGGCTTGAACTGTACTTAGCACTTTAGATGCATTATTTATTCCTTAAAACCAACAGAGGAGGCAAACAAGGCTCAGAGAGGTAAAGGGGGTTGCCCAAAGTCACACATACAACAAGAGACAGAGTTGGGATTTGAACCCAAGCCTGAGATTCCAGGGCCCCAGATCTTAGCCACTGAACTCTATAGCTTCCCACTGAGACAGATACATGTGGAACAAATAACTTTGTTGAAACGAAGCATTCTTTAGAAATAAGTAGGACCACGAAGCAAATCTTGACAACTCTCTCATCCCCGTTACTGAATAGACTATAAAAGCACTTCACACATAGACTATAAAGGCCATTCCTTAATCGCCCCTCTCTACCCACGGCCTTAAGATCTTCGGGCAGTAACACACTACAACCAGGTCAGGCCCTGGGATCTGGGTCTGGAGTGGGATGGCAATAATGAAGGTGGGACGGCAATAAAAAAAATCAGTTGGAAGATTTAGTGTTTGACATATACCATTTACCTTCACCCCCTTTTTTCATTTGCCTTTCTCTTCATCTTTCTCATGTGGAGCAAATCAACTCATCACTTTGTAACAGGCACTCTGCTGACGTGCTGCTTGCCCCTTTTCAAAACCACCTCGAACTCCAGAAATCTTTTATCCACCTCAAAGCACAGGAACCTTGAGAACTTTCCTCTACTATTAAATATTTCAGCAGCCAGCAATTGACAAAGCAATTTGTAAAGGGAATGTGTTATAAATGAAAGCATTTTTAAAGTGAGCAAAAGTTAACTTCCATCAGTGACGTAAGCCAGTGTGCAGAGAATGGGGCAAAGGTTTGACCCCATCAATTGTGCTGCTCGTGGTCATGGTCGTGGTGTTCTAACAGCCTCTCTTGTGAAGATAGGAGTACCTTGGCAGGTCCTTCACTATCAATCTTAGCTACGACCCCCCAACATTGGAACTCAGTTAGGACTCGACACATTTTAAGATTTACAGCATATCAAACAACCAGAGTGTTCCTTGAACTAAAAGAAATTATGCAACATAGGGGGGAAAATTGATGTCTATTGCCTTTTCTGTAGGTCATGATGAGATTTTTTTAAGGCTAAGAAAACGTCTGGATATTTGACGAAAGGAAGAGACTCAAACAGTACAGTGTGGCCTCAGTGCTTTTCAAAGGGTCACCCCAGGGTTACCACAGCTGCCCTTCCAGGCAGAACCTTTCCCTGAAGTATTGGGTTTTACCTCAAATTTTCATAATGAATACTGCATTCTAAAGCACAATGTATCTGAGTTTAAATAAATAAAATTAGGTACCAGTGAATGTTCTGCTAAATCTTGATATAAAATAGATGCTTCAAGAATGTTGTAGCTCCTAGTACACACTATCATGTCACCACCCTGCTCATCCAGTCAACCCAGTGTCCAATTTGAGGGAAAGAGCACTGGACAGAGATTCTATTTGCTTAAACTAGCGCAATTCCAGAAATAAAATAGGTACTTAATAAATATTTGGTGAATGAATTGGCAGAATGGCTTCAAGGACTAGTTTTCAACTTTAAGAAGATTCCAGAAAAACCTTTTGAGACACATAATTACTCCGAAACTCACAAAAGAAAAAGGACAAAGAAAATATACCAATTATGATTTACAAATATTGAAAGAGGAGAACAATAAAAAAACATATATTTTGCTTAGTTTAGCTGAAAAGAAAAGGTTGCCAGGATGTCATACAGAGATAATATTGCAGGGGTCGGGGGTAGCTAGGGAGATTAAAACCCAATTCCGTTCAGTGAACACTCAGTCTGGTTTTCAATTGTCTGTTGTGTTTTCCTTTGTACATTTTTAATATTAATGATTTCAAACTTACAGAGGAAAATAAGGATTTGTAATGGACACCCATGCCCCTGGGTAACCATGCATGGTGATGAAACTACTGAAGTCCAGGAATCACGCCTCATTGGCTTTATATCTTTCTCCTGCTTTTAATACAGATTTCTATACATGAGGAGTTCAAGAAATGTTTTACAACTGCAAAGAGGAAATGTCTAATCATGTTATATTCTTAATTGCATCCTCTCCACCGCCCCCCTGGAAAAAAAAAAAAAAAAGACGTGCCCTAAAGAAGCATGCTTTGTTTTAAATAACAAAAGAAAAACAAAAAATAAATACTTTTAACAGTACCAGATGAAAGAGTATTGAAAGACTGGGATCTTGGCTCAGTTCAATCATGCAACCCGGCCGTATCTGTTTTCCTAGGATAAAACGAGGCCCATATAGCCAGCGCTCTATCCAGAGTTGTTACAGAAATAAATCAGCACGCATTTACATGGTAACTGCAAGGTATTAGGAAGGATAAAATAGTATATTTACCTCCCTAATCACAACCAACAGCAACAACTTACTATGTGCAAGGCCCTGATTTAAGTACCTTAGTGTAACATATACAACCCCCTTATCTGAAAACCTTGGTACCAGATGAATTTCCAAGTTCAAAAACGTCCAGACGTTTAGATAGGCAGTAACCAGCATGTACTTTCTATTCTGTAATACCCCAGGATGGTCTGAGGCACTACTCTATAACATATTACTAATTCAACAACAAAAGCAAATAAATACTCACAGTAAATAGAACAAAAACTATAAAGTACCCTCACATCAGTTCAAGTCAAATTTGGTCACCGCCTGAGTTGCGGCACCTAACTTACTAAATAAAATTTGTATTATGCCTTTTGAAATTTCAAAACTGCAAACAACAAATTGTAGACATAACTGACCCATTTAATCCTTATAAGTCCTCTAAGAGGGAGATACTCTTAGTCCTCTCTTACAGATGAAAAGTATGAGGTACAGAGAGGTTAACTAACTCATCGAGTCTCCTACTCAGCTAGTAAGATTCAGAGTCTGAACTGAAGCCAGGCAGCCTAGCTCCACAACTGCACTCTTAACAGCTATGCTCTAGGACCTCTCAGAAACCTCTCGATGACACCAGACACGCGAAAATTTAAACAAGATTAAACAATGTAAGTATCCAAAACAATAATAGAAGAAACAGCACAAGGCAGCATTTATTCATTATTCGACAACTGTTTATACAGGACATGCCACGTCCCAGGTGCCCAGGATACAACGATGAGGACACCAGACAAGGCCCAGGTTACCTCTGTGATACCAGAGACCAGTGGGAAAATGGCCGGGTATCAAATAAACATAATTATGATACAGTGGTGTGACTGCTGTTCACATCCACAGGCGGAGATCAGGTCAGTGGGGGATGGTGTAATATGACATAGGATTTGTAGCGTTCTTTGGTTGTTCTTTGTTGCGATTTGCAAGGACAGAAAGGAAAAGAGAGGGCCTTTCAGATGGATGATGGCGTGGCATCCGATCAAAAAGCAGTTACTGTGCACCTACTCTCTGCCAGGAACAATGCTAAGGACAGAAGTTCCAAACTAGGTAAAATCTATTGAAACCAACAGAGGATTTGTGTTAGAGAATAATAAGGACAAGTGGGACTTTAGGCCTGGGTCAAATCCTGGAGAATCTTTGAGTGTTAAATTGAAGCGTTGGAATTAGACCCTGCAGGAGTCGCTTAACGTTATTTTGCAGGTTTCTGTCTCACAGTGTTAGGATTTACCCCTATGGAATGTCAATGACTATCTGCATTCCTATTTGGGGCCAATTAGACCTCAAGGCTGGATTGCTTTCAAGCAAGGGCTCAGGGCAACAAAATAAATGCCAAGTCTAAATTCATTTAATCCTCAAGGAATAGAGGAACTCTGACCTTTCAAAGAATAAAGCTATGGCAAGTTGAAAATGTTGTAGGTGGCCACAGCTAAAGGAAAATGGCAAACTCCTCTTAAAATCCCAAAGGCCATTTCTAAAACCTAAGGTATTCCTTCACATACAAATGAAATGTCCAACCTTCCTAATTATATTTCTATGAGAAAGTAAAACATCATTCTCTGAAAAACAAATTCTTAAGCTGAACATTGATCTAATCTTTAATGAGGTTGGTGACAACCTACCTCAGGGCACAGCTGACACTGGGACAGTGGAAACTAAACACCTTTTGAACATACACAACCCAGAGTTCCATTCCCCTCTCCCCTATCCAAGCAGAGGGGAAGAAGGGAATTATATATTTATTCAGGATACCTATCAAAGTTTTTCATTCTCAGGTCTTAATGTAAATAACTGAGTATGTAGATAGTCTATTTATCCTCGGCAAAACAAATTTTACTTCCACTATTTTTTTTTTGTTTTTCAATCACTTACCTTCCACAGAAGAGTAGGTAACACTCTTCGATGGCTTCCCACGGTTCTGAGAATCAAACTCAAATTATTGCTCAGAATCTCCAGGCCCTGCATTAGCTATTCTCTGACTCCCCCAGGCTCTCTCACACCTTTAACCACTCCTCCCACGTAGCTCACTAGGCTCCATCCACCCTGGCTTGTTTTTTGTTCCTCCAACACCTCAAGTTTGTTTTTCTGCCTGAAGGCCTTGGCTCTTACCCTTCTCTCTGCTCTTGACAAGGTAAACTCCCTGGTCAAAGGTCACCTTCCCCGAGAGGCCTTTCCAGACCACCCTGGCTAAACAGGCCCTTTCCAGTTCTCACGACACATTATTTCCTTCACTGTTTCCACTACAATCTATAAGGATCTTCTTCATTTGTTCATTTGCTTGTTGTCTCTATCCTGTGGGGGATATAACATCTGTGAGATTCCAGAAGAACAAGGGTCATGCCTCTTAAGGTTTATCTTTGTGCGGAACATAAGGCCTGGCAAATAGAAGGTGCTCAACAGATTCTGTAAAATAAATTCCTAAAAGAATGGACAATATATTTTAACGGCTGATTGCTATGCATGACAATAACTTAAGGAAGCCTATTTTTTCCCCTAATTTTGAGATGTTTCCTCTAGAACTGTTCACTTTCCAAAACTCTTTCTACATCTTCTGAAATCTGATGTTACCTCACAAAGTGTTGTTTCATGGTAACAAAAATGCTGGTTTCAACCCATGGATTTAAGGAAAAATTACTTGGAGGACATTATAGGAGATTACAGTAGTTTCTTCAAAATCAACAAAATCAACCACTTTGAAAATCGGCTAGTCTCCTTTCACTAATGTCAATCAAAAAACATACAGAAAAGTAATTTAAAATGTAAAGAAAGGAAAAAGAGGATTCACCAACACACTGATGTTTATGAACATCAGGAAAACCCAGTCTGAGGACCTCTAAATGTACCAGGTGGGTTATCAATTCCAGATTGAGCCACATTCAAAAGATTCAGAGCAAAGTACTTAAGATGAACTCATATCCACCTTTATTTTTTTGTCTGGCAAACATAAATAGTTCACATTAGGGCAATGTTAGATTAGACTTAGTATCAATAATAATAATGAAAGGAAAAGAAACAGCATAATAACATAAACTTTTTTCCTTGAAACTTTTTCAAGTTTGTGTATCTTCCCAGAAAGGCTTGCCAAGAAAAACACAGGTTTAGAAGGGTGGGCCTATTGGTATAAGTCCCCTTTCCCTACTATATTCTGTTTTTTTTAAAAGAACTAAAGTGAAGTCGGGAATTTACAAAATGAATGGGGGAAACTACAAATCATCTGCAAGCCATATAACTAAGCTGGTAACCAATAGACTTTACTATTCATGTGAAAACCACTTTCGTCAGAAAATCACCTAAAACTATATAGTCAAACCACCCTTTTTTAAAGTGTGCTTATAAAAGTGGCAGGTTCAAAGCCTTGAGAATTTGAGGCTCTTATCTATTTTTAAAATACATCATTTGATGTTGCAGCACTGCCAAAAGAAGTGCTCCCAGGACAGTGAAATTTAGCTCTCATCTTCATTCACAACTAAATTTCTTCTGAAAATTACTGACAATTAGTGCTCATCAGGTCAAAGGCAACACCTGGTCACACATCAAGCAAACAATTCTTCACTGTTGAGTATAAAGATATTAATAAGACCTTGCAGTTAAGGGAGCTAATATTTTAAAATGTAAAATGATGTCATAACTGCTTAGTTGATTATTGCACTTTTCACAGTTTTCAACACTTTTCTCAGTTTTCAAACTTGAACTCTAGATATAGCCCATTTCCAAAAACACAGCTACCAAGGTCCGCATGTGCCAGTTCCCGGTATCTGCCTCCACTTTCAGCTTCTCCATTCAATTTTCTTCACGCACTAATTAGAGCATGGAAGTGAGTAAATGAAACTCAGTATCGGAGCTAACAGGGCAACTGCACGGGGAGAAGGCAATATCGCGGCAGGAATACCTGGGGCTGTGTGAAATCAACGTCAGCCAACTAATCTAAAATCCACAGAAAAGCAGTCTCTTTTACACGGTCTTTAAATTCTGCTTCTTCAGGGTATATACAAATAAGAAATATAATTAAGAAATTGTAGCTTCTTTAAAGAAAAAGAAAGAAGGCAAGTGCCCTCCAGAGACAGTTTAAAACCCCAGAGTCTGTCAGTTCCCATTTGGTGTGCTTAGTAACCAGCCTATGCTAACTCGAATGACTTTATCCCAAACCACCAGTGCTCTAACCACACCAAAAAGATGAACATCCATCCCAGTTCACAGAAGGAGAAATGAAGCCAGGCATGAAAGTCCCTCCCACTCTCTCTCTGGCCTGCTTGGCAGCGTGGGAAAAATCAGATTTAGGACCATGTGCTAGGACTAAATACAAACATACATACCTTCTAAGTGGTTGTGGTTTTCGGACTAAGTTATTTAAAACTAGAAAGAAACTTTCTAGTTCCTTAACTGATATTTACTAAAGGATCATTCCCATCACTCTCAGTAAACCGTAGACTAGACTGTAAGCTTCCAAGAGAATCATTAGTCAATTGTGATTAATCCAAAGAAGCCAAGACTTTTAGAGATGAAAACGTTCAAAGCAGAGTTAAAAGCTTCGAGGAAGAGAAGAGTACTCAGAAGCCAGCAGCGGAGCATCGCAAGTTAGAAGATTCTGAGGGAAGGATGGGTTGGGAGGCACAAAGCAGAAACTGTTAGAAGGCAAGAGACAGTGGGGCCGAGGCGGGCAGATGGACCCCAGAACATCAACGACAGCCCGGAGAAGAAGATCTTGGAGGGATAACAAAGAAGCAAAGGAAAACTAGGTTCAGTGTTCCTAAAAGAACCCAGGCGTCTGGCGGAGCCAGCGAGTCCGAGAGGTAGGGATGAGAAGGTGTAGGGATAAGGGCGCACACCCGCAAGAGAGCGAAAAAAGGGTTGGGGGACAAGGGGCCATGCAATGAGCGAAGGTAGCTCCCTGTCCCAGTGCCCCTGGTGCAGTTCACAACTCCGTACCGCGCACCGCCTGGCCTCGCCGGGTCCTGGGGGCGCGGCGGCGGCTGACGGAGCCCCTGCGACTTCAGGACCCTGCCTCACCTTGTTTGCCGCGTCCCGCCGCCGGTCCGCCGGCCGCCGCGCTCTGAGGGCGAAAGAGCGAGTCGCGCGGCGTAGACGGGGCTCCCTCCTGCCGCGAGGCACCGGCCCCCGCGCCTCCGCACCCGCTGCTCGCCCGGGTCACTTCGCCGGGCTTTCCCGCAGGCGGAGAGCACGGACCGTAAGCCGAATGCCACTCCACTTACTTCAAAAATCCCCGTTCCAGGCTTCCCCGGAGTAGGAACAGTGCTGCTGCGGCCGCAGCGGCAGAGCCACCGCCTGACCTCACCAGGGGGTGGGGGTGGAGGGCGGGAGAGGGGGGCGGGAGCCCACAGTTGGGGAGGACAGGGGAGGGGAGGGAGCGCGCGAGCGGGGGAAACATGGCGGCGGGGGTGGCCCCGGCGGCGCCTGCGCGGGAGGCGGGGGAGCTGGGGCTAGGACCGTGTGGAGGGTCCGAGATCAACTCCTCCGCGGTCGCTGGACCGTGGCGAGGAGGGGCCCGGAGGCGGGGTGACCGCCAAGTGGCCGTCGCGCCTCCGAAACCGGGACGCTCGGGTTTGAGCACATATGGCCTCTAGCGCACAGGAGGCCAAAGAGGTGAAAACTGTCAAGTAACCAGGGACACAGGGCGCCCGCCAAGAGGAGGCCCCCTGGTGCCTCCTGCCCGCCGCTGTCGCGGCACCTCTCGGTCACGGAGGCCCAGGGCACAAAGTGTGCCCTCGAAACCGCTTCACCTCGGTGGGGCGCGCACCTCAAAATCAGCCTGACCAGGCGGTCACACAACTGTTCATCACTCTTCGGATGCGGCACGCGCTTCATCGCTCCTCCTCCCTCCGGGAGGTACGGGCGATTAAGAAAGAGGAAGAATAACAAATACAGCACTTTAACATTTAACCGAGACTCTGCTAAGAACCCAGCGTTGAATTATTAACTCACTTCTCACTCAAGGCTACTCCACAAGGTCCACGGTACTATTATCTCCATTTTACAAGTGACAACTGAGGCGTAAAGGTCAAACGAGTCGCCCAAGGTTACCCAACTGGTAAGGGGCAGAGCAGGACCCAGAATCCCAAGCAGTGTGATTCAAGCGCCCGGGCTCTTAAACCCCGGTGCAAGGCTGCTTCCAAACTGGCGGAACTGCTATTCTAAGTCAGAATCTTGACTTTCTCCTCCCAGTTCTGTCCGCCAAGCCCCCAACAAAAACCCCAGTCAAGCCTGTTTTTCCCCCTCGGAGATCTTCCATTCGTTCTTTGCCTTCTTGACGGTTACAGCCTGGGGCCACCTTCTTACATCTCTTCCTTGGCCTCTTCTACTTATAATTCCAGACTCCTCCTAGAAAAAATAATGGGAGCTTGCTGTTAGCAACCAGTTTACTCACTGTTTGCTTTTTTGGTTTTTGTTTGTTTTTCAAAGTGATGGGGGTGACTGTGGGGACTGTTCTTCATGTTTCCCTGCGCCTACCAGTAAACTGATCAGGCATCTGAGTTATCAACATTGCTGACTTAGTATTTCAAATTCCATACGCTGAAATTCTAGTAGTGAGTTTTAGGTAACTTTGAAAATGATCAGTTACTAAAAAACTTGCTAGAACTAACGATATCATCACATTGTTAGGCTTTATCAAACTGGTGAAGAGGTAAGAATTCCAAATGCACGTGGAGTTTACATTATTATCTTTTACCTGTCAGTGAATTCAACACAATTCATCTTTGTTAACAGGAATGCATTCATTGGCTTCTCCACCAGGCTTATTTGACAAATATTGCACACAAAATGCCTATTAAATGGAAAGCACCACACAGGAGTTGACAGTCTCATTGAGGAAATATGTTTAAAGCAATTGAGTTCAGGGTGTATGAAAAATCTGGCACATACATTAAAACTAAATAAGTAAATACAACAGAGTTGATATACATCCAAGTAATTTCTTCATCCCTGCCATAAAAAGGTTCAAGTAGGGTAGTTTTACAGGAAGTTCTCAAACAGAAATAACAGGATAACGGGATAATCAGGTGTGGATCTAGCAGCCCCAACTGAAGATAAAAGAAAACACTTCAAGATACATAGCAAGGGTAAACAACCAGATAGGTCTAAGATACATTAAAAAGACACTTACACAGGAGGAATCAGTTGCTCTTTGGATTCAGAGGCTTTGAATAGTTAATCTAGTGGACAGAGCACATTGACTTGGAGTCAGAAGACAGGAACGATGTGACATGAAGTTAGCCCCATCAGCTCTTTTGAGTGTGTCTTCCTGAACTTAGGGGTAATGATATCGGCCTGATCTGCCTCACAGCATTGTTCTAGGTTTAAAAAAAATTAAAAAGTCACGTGAAAGTACCTTATAAAAACCATATACAAATGTAAGGCGATGTTTTTGTTAGTATCAGACTGATTGGCCACTAGAAGCTAGGGGTGTAATCATGAAGATTGCTGCTTGTTAAACCTGTAGCCAAAAATGCCAAGAATTAGAAAAAAACATGGTGGGGGAGGGTAGGGCTCAATGGTAGAGTGCATGCTTAGCATGCACGAGGTCCTGGGTTTAATCCTCCGCACCTCCATTTAAAACAATATATAAATAAACCTAATCACTACCCCCCAATAAATAAAATTCAATAGAAAAAAATTGGAATATCAATAGTACAGTAAAAATCTAAAGAATGGGAAGATGTAACAGAGGCTCAGGGAATAAGAAAAGAAGTCAAAACAATTTATAACTGGTGAAAAGAATATAGAAAACAATGATGGCTATTATGGACTGAACTGTGCACCCCTCCTCAAAATTAATATATTTAAATCTTAACCCCCAGTACCTCAAAATGTAATGTTATTTGAAGATAAATTATTTAAACAAGTAATTAAATTAAAATAAAGTCTTTAGGGTGGGCCCTCATCACACATGACTGTTGTCCCTCTGAGAAGAGGAGATCGGGACACACATGTGCATGCACACTGACCCTGTAAGGACAGAGGAAGAGGTGGCCATCTGTAAGCCAAGGAAAGAGGCCTCAGAGGAAACCAAACCTGCAGGCACCTTGATCATGCACACACAGCCTCTATGAGAACTGTGAGAAAATAAATTTCTGTTTATTATTGTTTAAGCCACCTAGTTCATGGTACTTTGTTATGGCTGTTCTAGCAAACTAACATAACGGGAAGAAATTTAAATGCCAGCTGGGTATCCACTGTATTATTGTTAATTGCTGCATAACAAATTGCTACAAACTTGGTGCTGGCCTAAAACTATACACATGTATTCTCTCAGTTTCTGGGGGGTCCAGAGTGCGGGTATAGCTGAGCTGGCTGTGCTGCTCAGGGTCTCACAAAAGCTGCAATCAAGTTGTCCACCGGGCTGCGTTCACCTGTGGAGCTCAGAGTCCTCCTTCAAATTCATTCAGGTTGTTGTCTGTATTTGGTTCCTCGTGGTTATTAAAGGATTGACACCCTCAGCATCCACAGGCTCTCGAGCCTATCACTCTCCATCATCAGTTTAAAACAGAGCTAATTGGCCATGGTCAGCTGGAGAACATCTTTCTTCTCCTGAAGGGATTTTAATTACATCTTCAGAATCTCTTTACCTTTGTCATGTAATATAATCTAATCATCGGAGTGATCCCAGAGCAGATCCACAAGTCTGGACTACACTTGACGGGCTGGGAATATACAGGGGGTGTAGACCAGAGGGCAAGAATCTTGGAAGTCATCTTGGAATTCTGCCTACCATGCTCCCCAGTGGTTGGACAAGACCCATTTAATTATGGATTTCTAGAAAGTCAGCAAGATAGAGATGACAGAGGCATATGTGGACATGCTTGGACACATGCACACACACCAAAGAGCACCAAGCCATGGTTGAGGCTTTGTCCATCCAGAAGCATTTGCCAGTCTGCTGTGTGCCTAATAGATGTGAAACTAAAAGGATTTCGATTGCATTAACTCTGATTAAAGAACAAGTTGAAAAGTATTAGGACATCTTTTTGGCCTCTTGGCTCAATTTGTGTTTCTTTGAAACACTCATCTGGCCCTTGATTGAATGTAATGGGTATTTATGGAGAGTCCACAGGGTGTCTGCTTAGCCCTTTCCTTGCTCCATAGCTTGAAATAAGGAACAGAGTAAGGAGAAAGGTTTCTATTCCCCTGTGGCTCACAAAATTGTCTAGACCAGATTAGTAGACAGAATATATATAGAGAGATAGATAGATAGACAGATAGATACATGGGAGGTGATGTGTGTTTAAATAGATAAATAAATAAATACACACTTGCTAAATGAAAAGAAACCAACATGTTCCATCCCTTTAGTTAGATAAGTGAGCTCTTCACTGGGCTTCAAGGAAAGGTCAAGAGCGAGCTTGAAGAGTCAGGGGCAGGAAAGAATGGAAAAGGATCTGTACAGATTTTCTAACATCAAGGGAGACACAAGCCATAAACTACACTAACTCTATTTTCTGTGTAGGATTCTGGGATGATTCTAACCCTGCCCTCTTCTGTCCAGATGGTTGCAGAACTGACTTCTCAACACAAGACCTATGCACTTAATTCTTACAGGAGCTCAAATTTGGAGGGTTAGAAATCTAAAAGTTCCTGGCAACTCTGGAATCAAAAGGTTCGAAAAACAGACCTGTAGGATGAGTGCAAGGGATATATTAAGGGGTTTTAAGTGTAAAAGTGATAAGAGGCAATGTATGTTTTCAACTCACCATGATTTCTCTGAGCTGGATAGGGGCAAAAGCCAAAGCAGTGGCTGTAGAGACAGAAAAGAGGATGATGGAGCAAAGATATATTCAAGAGGATGACCCAGCAACTAGGAAGACCCATTCAACTGGATGAAAGATGGTATCATTTACTAGCCTGGGAAAGACTGGAGCAACCAGGTTTTGGAGGAGGGTTTTTGGGGGTGGGGGGTTGCACTGCATAAAGAGTTCCATTTTAGACGTGTTCCATTTGACTGTGAGATATTCAAGAGGAGAGATCAAACAGGTAGGGAGATTGTCTGCAATGGAGAGGCTTCACTGGCAGGCTTCCACAAGAAATAGTGCATAACTGTTGTCAGTCGCCCCCCCAACATGCTACAACATGATATCCATAACAACCTGGATGAAACTCAAAATAATTATCTTAAGTGAGTGGAAGATGCCACACCGAAAGGGGTACATACTGTATGATGCAATTTATATAAAATTCTAGAAAATGAAAATGAGTCTATAGCAATAGAAAGCAGATCAGTGATTGCCTCAGGATGAGTACCTCATCTCTCCATTCATTCAACAAACATCTATTGAATGCCTCCCATATGCAAGGCCAATGCTAAATTCTACGGGAGACACAAAGAAATATAAGATCTGCTCTCAAAATTTATAGAATCATTTTGAGGAGATATGCCAAAGCTCAAGTAACCACTATATCAAGCATGTGTGATAAGTGTCATGTGTGTGACACAAGCAACAGGAATTCACGTAATCACTCTTTCTCATATCAGCGGGAGACGGTATAGCTCAAAGGCAGAGCACATGCTTAGCATGCATGAGGGTCTGGGTTCAATCACCAGTACCTACTCTAAGAATAAATAAATAAAGAAACCTAATTACCTCCCCCTTCCCCCCCCAAAATCCTTTTGTCAAATCAGTACATTGGAAATAAAGTCCCAAATCAGGAATTTGGTTAAATATATGAGTATATAATTGAATACTCCACACACTTTCAAAAATGATACATGACTTTATGTGTTAAAATGGAAAGAGGTTCATGATAGGTTAGAAAACAGTATTATGATACCTTCCCCCACAATAGACACATATAGATACATACAGAGAAAATAATTTAGAAAACTATACATTGAGATAATAGCAGTGTTAATCCTTTTCTGTATAAGATTATGGGGGTTATTATATTCTTTTACTTGTCTGTACTTTCTGATTTTTCTGTACTGAGACTTGATGAAAATAATGTGATTTTTTTCCTAATAAAGAGGAAAGGCTTTAGTGAAATTTTTATGCAGTCATATTTTAGCCAAGTCATTTTAAAAATTGTTTTTCTTCAGTTTTAATTGACACCTTACATTATATTAGTTTCCGGTATACAACATAATAATTTGATATTTGTATACATTGTGAAATGATCACCACAATAAATCTCATTAAAATCCATCACCATTTCTTTTTTCTCTTGTGATGAGGACTTTTAAGATATCTCTTAACAACTTTCAAATATGCAGTACAATATTATTAACTATAGTCACCATGCTGTACATTACATCCCTGTGACTTCATTTTATAGCTGAAAGTTTGGAACTTTTTGGTCTCCTTCATCCATTTTGCATCCCCATCCCGCCCCCCAAGCATGTTATTTCTAGATAGGACTAAATCCACTAGAGATACAGAACTAGAGCAGTTAATTAGAATATATTTATAAAGAGATGGTAGTTAAAACAATGGAAACAATTAAGAAAACTCTGGGGAACATACACTCACAGAAGACTTAGTTGCCAGAGGAGACACCAAAAGAACAATGGGTAAGAAAAGAGGTCACCTCCAAGTGAGAAACAAGAAAACATCAGGACCACTGGAGTTGTACTCAACATAGGAGATAAGGAGCACTTATATCCACAGGGAACAGGGTACTACTCTCCAAGTAGACATATCCAGAGCAAGGGTTGAATTTTTAAACTTAAGATGCCTTTTTAAAACTTTACCATGATATTACTGTATAAAATAGTGTCATTTTTCTCAAATACAGATCTAAGTATGTCACCTACCAGTTTCAAATTGCTACTTCTTGCACGTTAGAACTCATAGAAATCACGAGGCCCGAGCTGGAATGGAGTGCAGACAAAATAATTAGATATCAAATATGATTTCAAAACTACTTTTGAAAGGCCTTCCATGTCCCTTCTTTGGTGCTGGAAGGTGAGCTCTCCCCAATACTACGTAAGTTGGGAAAGTCTTTTCCACTCACTGACTTCTCTAATCTGTAAATGCGATAATAACACTCACTATTCAACATTTCACAAATTGGGATGGATCATGAATTAATGTGACTAAGGTACTCCAAGATGAAAACCACTAGAGAACTGCAAACAGGGTTTGCCTTTATTCTTGGCAATAGTAAATGTGAACAGAGGAATTTTGTTGATTAGGGAGGAATAGCTTCTATTCCTTCAGGTTAATTTTCTTCTGATGTAACATTGTATTTCCTTCTGGAGGGCTTGCGAAGAGATTTCAACAGTAAAGTAAGCAGCAGGAATTCCTCGGGAACGATGGTCCCCGTTTCATAAACATGATATTGTTAGGGGTCTCTCTGCCTCTTATCCTCAGGTGGGACTTCAACAGCAACTAGTCAAGGTTCTTTCTCCAATCCCTCTTCCCCAACAAAGTCTCCGCTGCATCCACAGTTGTTGATATGTTTCCATAACCCATTCGATCCAAAGGCCAAAACCAGCAGTGACGACTCCTCATGCCACTAACAGCCACACCACCACGGCTTCGGGATAGCCTCAACCTCTGCTAACACACACAAAATAAGGAAGTCTAGAGCAGTACCAGCCAAAAGAAATAGAATGTGAACCACAAATGTCAGCCAGGTATGCAATTTTAAATCTTCAAATAGCCACATTTTAAAAAGTAAAAAGAAACAGGTGAAATTAATTTAATAACATTTTATCTAATCCAATAAAACCAAAATCTTTTCCACATGTAATTATTACAAAAAAGAGTTCATGAGATGTTTTATATTACTTTTGGGGGGTACTAAGTCTTTGAAATTTGGTGTGTATTTTACACTTACAACACATCTTAATTTGGACTAAGCCATATTCCAACAATAGCCACATGTGGGGTAGTGGCTACTGCATTGGGCAGGACTAGACTTCTGGTTTATTGACCTGAAGTAACCTGAAGTTATATAATTTGATATATGTGCATCAGAAAATGGTCTCCAGCAGTAGTATGCCCCTCACACAACACCATTTGAGTACAAAAAATAACATGGGAAAATGTGGTAATTTTTTATAGTCTATATGTTAAAAGTTTTGCTAAGTAACACCAATAAACTACAATGGCATTATGTAGTAATATGATACAATAGCACATGTTACAGTGCAGAAAGATCCAAAAATTCTAAAGGATTTAGACTGCACATGAAAGACCAGCTGTCACATTTCTGACCAATCAGAAGAGAAACAGGTAGCAGGAAAGACCTACTGAGCGTATTGTTTAGAACAGAAGACATTTTTAAATAATGGCAATGCTTCGTCTGAATTTGGGATGATTTGGAATCCCATGAATACTCTGAAGAAAAACAATTGCATTACTTTCAAGTATATAGAGAAATGCAAATTAGATTGGCAAAGAGTCTGTAGAAACCCTTGACAGACTCACTCTATTAATCAAAAAGACAGTGGGCCAAGTAAGGCATCCAAGACTTCCCACATGCTATTTCCTCTGTCTCTGCACATCATTCCCCAAGTCCTTTTCTCCCAGACAACTTCTACTATTCTTCTGGCCTCAGTTTAATGTTTTTCTCCAGAAGACCCTTCTTCATATCCTAGACTAGAATGAATATGTCCATAGTATTCCCAAAGCACTCTGTACTCAAATAATATCTTCCCATTAATGTAAATCATTATTTGCCTTCATGCTGGAATATACGCCCCACGGAGGTGTGTCTTGCTAATTAGTTAATCCCGGCATCTCAAACATCAAAAAAGTTTGTTTAAAGATACTTGGGTGTAGATACACGAAAAAGAATGGCTATTAATTTTTTTCAGTTAAAGTTGCAGTATCATTCTTCTTTCTAAACCTTACCTACTTTTTAAAGTATTTGAAAATCACTAAAACAGACTTTTTTCCAACATGAAACAATTAATATATAGACTATTTATGCATTCCCACATTCCTTGTTATAGACAGTTTTTTCCCCCTGTTCAAACTTCATCTAAAAATTGAGTTATATGAACGAGGATAAAAATTTTGAGTTGGAAAGGATCATAGAGAAGATCTAACCTACTCACCATAAAGGCAAATTTCTGGATCAAGACTGAGTATACCAGGCCTTTAGTTAACTGGTTCATTAATTTGGCAAATATTTATTGAGTACCTACCACGTGTTTGACATAGTGCAGAAGAGACCATTATCCCTTTAAGAGCTTATATACTAGTAGAGGGAGTAAGACAATAATCAAGTAAACAATTGAATGAGTAAGATAATTCCAGGCAATAAGAAGTGTTGTGAAGGGAACTATACTTGATATCTTGTAGTAACTTATGGTGAAAAAGAACATTAAAACAAATATATGTATATTCATGTATGACTGAAACGTTGTGCTGTACACCAGAAACTGACACAACATTGTAAACTGACTATACTTCATTAAAAAATTAAAAAATTTAGAAAGAAGTGTTATGCAAATAAATAAATAAACAAATAAATAATTTTTAAAAAGAAGTGTTATGAAGAAAATAAAACAAAGAAATGGGAAAGTGAGTGGTCTGGAATGGGAGGAGCGATTCCTGAAGGAATGGTCAGGAAAGAATGCTCTAAAGAGCATTCTTGTTATATCTAAAGAAGTAAAATTTGCACTGAGCAACGAATAGTGAGAGGAAGCCACCCCAACAAAGATCTGAAGGAAAGTCACTTCAGTGAGGAAATGGCAAATGAAAGGCCCTGAGGTGGGAAAGAATTTTATGCATTAAAGGAACAGGACAAAAGCCACTATAGCTGAAGGACAGTAAACTATGGACTGAGTGGTACAGCATGATGTCAAGAAAATGTGGATTAAAAACAAAATCACTTAGGGCCTGTGGTCGGTGTCAAGGAATTTTGATATTATTCTAGTTGTAATGAGAAGTCATGGGAAATTTTGGAGCAAGGCAGTGATGTGATGTCGTAGTTTTTTACATAATATTATTAAGTGTACTAAAGCCTTAAATCAGAGAACAGTATCAATAACTTATCATTAGGTCTCAGTTGTATACAGAATTGCCTGATCATGAGTTGAGTTTGTTTACTATAAATGCTTTGAAGAAATAATGGATACTTTTAGAAGTTATAGCAATTATTGTTACAGTAATGGCCCCTCATTGAATCACATCTCCCTGTACCCATTGCCTGCCTACAGTCCTTCAAGACAGTGACTCTCAGCTTGGCCTCCCACACTGACTCTGTGACTAGCTTTGGCCAATGGGACGTGAGCAAGAATGTCACAAGCAGAGGCTGGAAAAGCACTAAGACATTGGAGCTTGCTCTCTCTTGCTGCTGGTGGAACCCAGCAACACTGTGAAGAAGTTCAAGATATCCTACTGGAATGTGAGTGACACTTGGCCCAAATACTTCCATCATCCCTGCTGACAGCCAGCCAACCATCACCAGACAAATGAATCAGCCCAACCACAGGCTTAAACTCTGCTGACACTCAGCCCAGCTAAACCCTGACCAAACTGCCAGATCACAGGCTAGTGAGCAAATCAAACATTTTAAGCCCTAAATCTGGGGTAATCTGTTATGCAGAAATGAGTAACTGAGGCAGCTATATAAATAGAATCCTATTATAATAAGCATAAAAGTATATCAAAATTTTGCATAAACATACCTACTTTTAAGTTACACTTTGTAAAATGATTCACTCGGTTTCAAAGGTGCTTGAGGCAATTTAAAATGATAAGTTTTATCAATGATATGATATTTTAAACACCATCAGAAATTTATTAATATTATAGCTCCTCCTGTACAGCTATCCAAATACAGTCACCAAACATAAATGCCATTCCAAAGGGATGCATCTGTATTAGTTTAGTGGCTACTTCTAGGGAAGGGACTTGTAAATCCACCTCATTTATGCAATTTCTTTTTTTCCTTAGTTCAACTTTTAAATAATGAACAATTTCACATGATTCAAAAGCAAATAATTACTCACAGACATAGAACACAAACTTATGGTTACCGGGGGGGAAGGGGGTGGGAAGGGATAAATTGGGAATTTAAGATTTGCTACACTACTATATATAAAACAGATACACAACAAGTTTATACTGTACAGCACAGGGAACTATATTCAATATCTTATAGTAACCTATGATGAAAAAGAATATGAAAAGAAATATATGTATGTATATGTATGACTGAAACATTATGCTGTACACCAGAAACAGACTCAACATAGTAAACTGACTATACTTGAATTTAAAAAATAAATAAAATTTTTAAAAAGCACAAAATTATAAAATGATACGTATCTAGTTAAAAGGACTTTTTCTGTCCTATCTACCTAGGACCTCCCAGTCCCACATAATCATTAATATTCATTTCCTATGGATCCTTCCAAAGTTTCTTTATAAGTTTTAATTTAAGAACTAAAACAAGAAAACCTTATTTGTATGTATTTTAAAGTAGTAAATGGGGTAAAAGGGGGAGGATATAATGGTATTTGTTAAAAGAGCACTTCTTCTGCATAGGGCGGTTGCTATTCTCTTTACCACCAACTTTTGCTTGGGTTTTATTAACGAAGTTAATAGAAGAAGTATTTGTTGAGTGTCCTCTCAAGGACAATTTTAGGTGCTGGCTGTGTATGTAGCCCAGTTAAGAACGTCATTAACATACTATGGTGAATACAAAAGTAAATTTTAATTGGTGACTCTAATTTCACAGTAAAACAATAATTTTTATAAATATAGTAGTCTCCAACCACAAAATCCAAATTTTCTACTGAGCATGATAAAGGAAATTGAATATTTACAAAACATTTAATCAAAACATAAACAGCTGGAAAGATCAAACATGAAGCTGAAGAAAAGAAAAATACAAGAAACTTGGGAAAATAGCTTTAGGAATGTCCACAGTTACTAGCTTTCAGCCACCAGGAAGACGTCCAATGAAAACTAAGATTTAAATGCCTTCAGGGAAGAAGGAGTTTCAACATTTAGCAGCTTCATTGCTTAGAAAGTATCTGACCTAAATTCACAGGAGAATCACTCATATTTAAGTTACCTCATACTAATCTATTTCTCAAGCTGATAAATGTATTGGTGATGTGATGGACACAAAAGCATTTTAAAACAAAGACCACACAGGAATTTTAATATTAACTTGTCCCGAGAGAACAAACTAACTAAAAAAGAAAATAACATCTGTCCTGAGAGAAATCACAGCCCTAAGCAACTACACGGCATTATGCTCCCAAAAAAGCCAGAAGGCAGGTTTGGTCAACCGTGAGATCACCACTTGCATTTTTATGTCTCCCCCTCCCAGTGTTTGAAAGAACTTTCAAAACTGAAATCAGTTCAAACAATTATGTCCACAATGTCCTTTAATAGCCTTCAGGGTTCAACATTTTATTCTCAAGGGAATGCTTTTCCACACATCATTATGTTTCTGGTCAGTTTTAATGTTGAAAGCAAACAGGTCTTGAAAGTAGATGTTTTCAAAATGTAGTTAATAAATAAAGTTTCTCAGCTCAGCAACTTTCTTTCCATTATCATTATAAATAGAGCCAAGTGGAGGAAAAGGGTAGAGATGCTATTAATGGAATCATTTGGAAGAAAACATGACATAAGGAAATAACAACCTTCAATGGAGTGAAATTCATTTAACTTCTTATTAGATAACTGTGTTAGTCAGGGTTCTCCAAGAAACAGAACCAATAAGATATCTATTTATCTATCTATCTATATTTACATAAGATATATAAAATTATAAATTATATATCTCTTATTATATATAAGGGATAAATTAAGAGTTAGGGATTAGAAAATACAAACTACTATATATAAAACAGATAAATAACAAGGACCTGGTATAGTACAAGGAACTCTATTCAATACCTTGTAATAACCTAAAATGGAAAATACGAAAAAGAATATATATACGTAAAACTGAATATATATGCATAACAGCAAATGCATTTTGCTGTATACCAGAAACTAATACAACACTGTAAATCAACTAAACTTCAATAAAAAGGTATATAAAATTACATATATGTATTATATATGGGATTATATATTATATATATAGGATATAGAGAAAGATATTGGTTGATTTAAGAAATTGGTTCACACAGTTGTGGAGGCCCACAGGCTGGAGACCCAAGGAAGAGCTGATGTTGAAGTTCAAGTCAACCTTCAGGCATGATTCCTCCATCCTGGAAGGAGGTCACTCTTTGTCCTATGAAGGCCTTCAACTGATTTGATGAGGCCCACCCACATTACTGTGAGTAGCATGCTTTACTCAAAGTCGACTGATTTAAATGTTAATCTCATCCACAAAGTATCTTCTGAGCAACATCCAGAATAATACTGGACCAAATATCTGGGTACCTGGGCCTAGCCAAGTTGACTCATAAAATTAACTATAACAATGAATCCTTAACAAATATTTCTTGAGCAATACAAATATTCCTGGAAAGTGGTACATAAAAAGGATTTTTATGGACAGAAGCCCCATGAGACTTCTCAAACTAAGGCTACTTTTAACCTGTAGCTTGGCCCTGCTAGTCCCTGAGGCTTTCCAAACAGGGGCAAACAATAACCCAATAAACAGACAGTTAGGTTCAGATTCAGAAGGCTTGAGACCTAGAGGATTGGTAGTTGAGAGAAGTCTTGCTCTGCTTAAGCTGGCAGACCAGAAGTAAACCCGGAGCATGCTCACACTTGGCTCTGCTTTTAAACCCCAGTGGGTTTGCTCAGTCTAGAAAAGTGGCCTCCTGCCTTGGATTCTTGCTTTGTAGTCCAGGTCCTCAATTTGCAGCTCGTGCCTTCCCTAACTTCAACTTACTTGACCAGAGCCCAAACGCTCCCTGTACCCTATGAACTAGGGCTGCTTCAACATACCGACAGCAGCTCCCTGTCTGATTCTGAACATCAGCATATGGATGTTCTTCAGCGTTGAGATTTGCTGTGTGTCCCTTTGAACACTTAATTTGGGTTCTGCACCCAATTCCAATATGTGTTTATGTGCATCTTGGGGGGTGGGGTGGGGCTTGTCCCTCAAACCAACAAGCAATTCTCCAAACACCAGATGGGTGTCCTACAATTCAACTCAATTTTGACAGTATCTACGCAGATAGCCTAAGATTACACAAGTTAAGCGCTCAGTCCCACAAGACTGTGCACCACCCAAACTTCAGGTTATCACCTGTGTTTCCAACCAACTAGCTAGAGTGTAGGTTCTAACAACCCCCTACTTGGGTTCAGTTAATTTAACAGACCAACTCACAGAACTTGGGAGAAACATTTTACTAGATTTTACTAGATTACCAGTTTATGATAAAAGAATATAACCAGGGAACAGCCAGATGGAAGAGATGCATAGGGAAAGGTATGGGGAAAGAGCAAGGAGCTTCCATGCCCTCTCCAGGCAGGCCACTCTCCCCAAATCTCCCTTGTTCACCAACGCAGCAACTCTCTGAACCCTGGCATTTTAGGTTTTTCTGGAGGCTTCATTACATAGGCATGAATGATTAAATTATTGGCCAAAGATGACTGATTCAACCCCTAAGTCCTCTCCCCTCCCAGGAGGTCAAGGGGTGGGGCTGAAAGTTCCAACCCTTTAATCACGTGGTTGGTTCTCCTAGCAACCAACTCTCATCCTTAGACAAGATCCAAAAGTCACTTCATTAACATAACAAAAGACACCTTTATTGCTGTCTCCCAGGAAATTTCAAGAATTTTAGCAGCTCTATTCCAGAAACGGGGATGAAGACCAAATATATTTCTTGTTAGAAATCACAATATCACAACACTATTAGGAATGCTTTTTTCCCCAGCACCCATTCCTTTTCAATTTCTTTATCCTTGGAAGCCAGTATACAGACTGTTAAATTCTCCTATTCCTTCCCATCGTTCCTCAGGCTCCACTGCTTCCCCACTAGCCTGGGCCTGTTTGCAGTCTATGGCAGTAGATGAAAAGAAAAAAAAGTAAAAGTGAATGATACAATAGTAATATGAACAATAGTCCTTATTCATTCTTCAAGGTTAGATTCCTGAAAACCATATTTTCATAGAACTGAGTATATCAGATTTGAGTGTGGATTTAGCTTGTAGAACGAAAGTGTGAAAATTATACACTATAAAAAAATATAGTCATGACATTGCTGCTAAGAAGTCTCCATTATATTAACTCTATTGCAAAAGGACTTTCTTTGTAGGAGAATAACATAGTCTAAAATATATTTTTTTAATTTTTTACTGAAATGTAGTTGATCTACAATGTCTCAGATGTACAGCAAAGTGATTCAACTTATAAAGTCTTAAAAGGAAAATGAGCTACAAAAGTATTTTTAAGGGAAAAACTGATTAGGAAATTATTTTGTAAATATCTGTAAAGCATATTAAATCAGCATGTCTAAGAGTGTCTAGACTGTAAATTGAGTAGTCACCTCTGAAAGATACTTTTAACTGATGTATATTTTTAAAAATACTAGAAGACAATTTTAATATTAACTTGTATTTATGTTACTAGATACCTACCAGTCATTCCATGCTCTGTGTATGTGTGTGCTCCCTGAGGGCAGCAAGACCTGTCACATAATTTTCATTGGTTATCATACCCCTGCTCTCACCCTACCCTCACCCTATTTGTTATCACCCCCTTGCTCTCTCCCGACCCTCACCCTGGGCCACCATGACTGACACAGCTAGACAGAATTCAGACTTCAGCAAGCCTTAGGAACCCAGTGCTCAGAAAAACTGATTCAAGAGGGAAGTACTTTCACTTGAGGCAATAGGAAACTCCAGGCCCAAAATGGTGAGCTGAGCCAGAAATGATGCCAGTCAGCCAAAATTCAAATGCCAAAGGTAAAGTTAGGGAAAGCATCAAATCCTGGAGAGGACAAAGATGGGAATGATCAAAATCAGAGTACACAGCCAAAGGAGAGAAACAAGGAGACAAGATCAAATAAAATCAAATCGGGACTAATTAGGGGCAAGAATGCCAGGGAGCTACTGGGGCTGGCTTCAGAGAGGCCCACAAGGGTGTGTTGAAAAGGAGGGCAGGTAAGTCAGCCCAATGTAAAGAGTCAGGAGTGAGGTGGATTAATATTTCCTATGGTACCTTTCACAAAGTAAATTCTCAGTTAATATTAACTGAGCTAGTCAAGCAATAATTAGGTACACAAAATCCTGGGGGTCTGAAAGTTAATGTGGCACATTAGCCTGCACAAGAATAAAATAGCTCAAAGTTGAGAGCACAACACTGGGTGAAACATGAGACTTTTTTATGACAGTGAAATGAGAACTGCTTCAGAAGTCTGATGGCCTAAGACCAGCTTTGAAGAGGTACATGGGAGAAGGAAAGAAAGGAAGATAAGCTCATATTTACTAAATACTAATTCATTACCAGGCACCATTATGCATTTTGGTTAATTCAATCATCCAAAGGTTATGAGGTACTTACAATCTTACAGATGAAGAAACTGGAGAGAAGTTAAGTACCTTTCCTAAAGTCACACAGCCAGAATCCAAACACAGATCTGTCTGATTCCAGAATCCATGCTTTTTTAGAATATTCCAGTGTCCATCTGATGAACCAGGTTGGGAAGAAGCATAGATGTGTCTAAGTGGAAAATCGGAGAGAGCAGCACCCTGTGGAGAACAGGGCAAGAAAGATCTCTGGAGGAGAGGGGCATGTCACTTCTTGAAAAGATACTACAATTTAATTCCTTGTGACTTTGGTTGACCTCCAGTAACAAAGCTGTGCTCCAGGTAACAAAGCTACTATATACTGAAAGTCTACTGTGTACTCATACCTTATGCTAGATACCATACATATATTAAACTCTAACATTTCCAAAGCATTTTCATAGCCATCTGTACAAGATAAAGACTCGGATACATGGGATAAAGCCAAGAAGCCCAGATTTCAGAAATGGGAAACAACATATGGCAACAATGATAACCCAGTGCTGAAGCCCCCATGGCTAGGTGGGAACTGCCTGGATTCCTCCTGTCTAAAATCAGAATTGCTCCAGGGACTGAGATGTTGAATCTGCAGGAGGGAGACTAAGTTACCCCTCACTTGGAGGAAGAAAAGCAACAAGGCTATGAAATACGCAGCACCTGATGGCAATTTCATTCAAGCATTATCAGGCAGCTTTATCCAAAGAAAACAAAAACACGAATTAGAAAAGACGTATGCATCCCTATGTTCATGGCAGCATTATTTACAATTGCCAAGATATGGAAGCAACCTAAATGCCCATCAATACATGAATGGATAAAGAAGATGTGGTATATGTGTGCGTATACATACACACACACACACACAGATACAACGGAATATCACTCAGTCATAGGAAATAATGAAATCTTGCCATATGCAACAACATGGATGGACCTAGAGGGTATTATGCTAAGTGAAATAAGTTAGATCGAGAAAGACAAAAACTGTATGATTTCACGAATATGTGGAATCTAAAAAACAAAACAAATGAACAAGCACAACAAAACAGACACAGAGTTACAGATTCAGTGAACAAACAGGAGGCTGCCTGAGGGGAGGGGAGGAAGGAAGAAATAAGTGAGGGAGATTAACCAGTACTATTGAACAGCTGCCTGGGATATAATCCCAGCTCTGTCACATTCCAGCTGTGTGATCTTGGGGGGCTCTCTTCACTTCTCTGAGCATCAGGTTTTTCACAGGTTAAATGAGGATAATAACAGCAGGTACCACACAGGGTTGTTGTGAAGATTCAATGACAATATGTATAAAAACCTTACAATAGTGCTTACACACAGTAAGTGCAACATAAATGATAGCTTTTAGGGGTTTTTTTTGGGGGGGTAAGATAATTAGGTTTATTTACTTTTAATGGAGGTACTGAGGATTAAACCGAGGACATTTGGGCATGCTAGGCATACACTCTACCACTGAGCTGTACTCTCCCCCTCTAAATGAGAGTTTTATATATATATATATATATATATATTTTTTTTTTTTTTTTAATGGAAGTATAGTCAGTTTACAATGTTATGTCAATTTCTGGTGTACACCATAAGGCTTTAAAAATTTTATCTGCATACACGCCTTCCCCGTCACTCATTCATTGTCGACACCTTAGCCGAGATGGCATTTTCCAACATTAAGGCACTTGTTTCTGATCACTGCCACCTGAGCAGCAGGTAGGCTATGTCTAGCATATAATAACTGCCCAACAAATAGCTCGACTCAGAGAATGAAAGAATGAGAAAAATCAAACTTGTGCAGAAGGATCAAATAGAAGCAAAAAGAAATTGAAAGTTGAAACTGTAAGACTGCAGGTAAGATCACAAAATGGTCTGGACCTTGAAATAGTTATGAGGCTATAGAATCAAAAGCTCTTAGACCAAAATCGTGTTCAAAGAAAATAATACAGAAAAGGTGAAGTTTAGACTAATGGGAAAAGCAGGAAGGAAGGGAGAGGGTTTTTGAATCCACTGAATCAGGACAAGACAACTAAATAGGATTTTAAAGGATTAGAAAATCCTTTCTAAATAGGATTTTAAAGTGTACACATGCAAACTTTATAGTCTTTTCACTTTTCAGGATTTAAAAAAAAAAAACACTCCCAAGTTATTTTTGATAGGAAGAGAAAAATCTGGAAAAAAGAGAGTTCCTGGAGCACGAGAGATATCCATGCACACCTGGCCTTCTGTACTGCCAGCCTCCTTTCCAGGGAATTCATCCCTGTTCCTTTTTTCCCTTTCTTTTTAGGTAGGACTGCTAGAATGACCCAGCTCTGGACTGGATGCTTTTACTTGCAATCCTCAGCATTTCCGAGTCAAAGCTCTCTCCTCCCCACCCCTGGTGATCATGATCTGCCTCATCTCTGCTATTTAGACCTAGTGTCCTGAAAGCAGCTGCCATGTGGCCCTTGTTCAGCATTTCTGTTAGCTTCCCACTAACCATAGCACCACCTTTGCTGGGCAGGTTCGTGGTCTAGCCCAGGAATTTCCAAACCACAGGATGAGACCCAGTAGTCAATTTAGTGGGTCAAGATGAGATAACTTTTTCACTGGAACGAAATAGAATGGAAAAATAAATATCAGAGTGCATTGTACATAGTAAGGTTTGTCTTACAAAATTTTCTAAATTCAGTCACATCTGTATATATTTGGTTATGATGTAAAATATATACCTTGCCTTAGGCCATGGTTAAAAATACTTGATAGCTACTGTGATTTAGTGCCACCTCAGTATGCGAGGCCCTATTGTGTTTAGTGTATGAATCAGACAAGCATGTTTTCCCCACAAGGAGCTTAGTTCAGTAGTTTAGCCTTTATGTAAATAACTCTGATACAAGACAGATAAGTACATACACCCATAAATAAGGTTTACAGATAAAGAAAATAACTTAGCGTCTATAATAATAAAACGCTATGTAGAATGCTTATTGAGTACATTCGTGCAAGGCAATGTGCTAAGTACTTTACAGGCATTATCTCATTCAGTGCTCTTAACAACACTATGAAATAGGCCCCAAGACTGAACAGCAGTGTTCTTTGAGTCCAACGCCCATGTTCCTATGCTACTGAACACTGCCATCTTTGTAATTAGAAAATTGCCCCCCCACCATTGTTCTAATACCTATTAATAATATTTCTACTTCTACTACCTCTAATAATACCAATAAAATATTCACAGTAGACCCTTCCTATTACCAGATGGTTACATTTAAGTTTGAAGTCCCCTCACTACCTATGAGTTTCAAAACAACAGATCTCCCACTGTAAGAGAACTTCTCTTGTCATGAGCCTCCAATGTAAAAACAAAAACCACAAAAGAGGGAGGGGATCATTATGTGGTATGTCCTTGGTTGCCTCAAGAGTTGACTCTATGTCTTTGGGCTCATAAACATGAGCAGGTAGACAGTAATACTTTTCCTAAATGCAATCAACTAATTCCTGTATAAATTTTCTTTTACCTCCAGAGAGTTCACTGTAAATGTGAATAGTGTTTAAGCTATTAAATGTTAATATGCTCAGCTCATTAAATCTTCTTAGGAATAATTTGTACCAAAGGAGAGTCTGTTAACATCCATATGCCTATCTGAATGTCAGCCAGGAGTGTACGTGGGGCCCAAAGAAACACTAGGCAAGTCTTAGCCGGAGCAGAACCTGACCGGGAAGGGTGCTATGGGGCACCTGCTGCTGGGGCTAGACAACCAGTCCCAAGGAGCACTCGAGTGCAGAATATCAGAGGGCACAGTGGATGGGGCCTCTTAAAAAAACTGGCTGAGGCATGTGAAGAAGAAAATAGAAATGGAGGCATGGGCTACAACTTGAATTATCATTTTATTATAGTCTTTTTTACAAAATGCATCCAGATGATTGTAATTCTTAATTATTAAATATTAGTTACCTTTAAAGAAATCTCTTTCATGAATACATAAATTAGAAAGCATACTCATGGGGGGAGGGTATAGCTCAGTTGGTAGAGTGCCTGTTTAACATGCATGAGGTCCTGGGTTCAATCCCCTGTTCCTCCATGAAAATAATAAGTAAATAAGTAAGAACCTAGAAAGCATACTCACAACCCCTGTGAACCCACTGCCCAACAAAGATGCTAGAAGCCTGGTTTTGGATGCTATATTTGGGGCAAATCTGTTATTTGGTTTTGGTCTAGGTTGTTGGAAGGATGAATAGACAATGTCTACATCAGTATCATTTCGGTTTTTCTGAAATTGTGCATGACCAAGGCACAGCATTTGGAATTAATATGAATATCACAAAATTCTCTTTCAAATATAGGTAAGCATTCTAGATATGTGGACTAAAAATTCCCCTATCACTGCAAAAATAAAATGTTGCACTAATAGATCATAGTTACAGAAATGAGCTGATAAGTTTATGTACAAGTACAACGATTATGAACATCAAATTGTTAAACAGGAAAATAGATAAAGAATATGTATATTACAGAGTGTGTTCACTAAATAAGTCTATGAAGAAAATTATATACTTTTTTGGCTAATGAATGTCATAAAACTTTTAAAATCCAAGGAAGGCCAAGTAGTATAGATTAGATTATATAAACATTCTAGTATTTTTGGATTGTTTGGAGTACTTGTATTTCTAACATGAAACAAAATAATCTTCAAGGACTGAATTTAATTTTCCAGCATTTAATTTCATGTAGGCCATAACCCTTTCAAGAAAAAGTTCTTTTTGAGAATGTTTTACATTTTGGGAGTCTGAAATTAAAAATGGAATGTCAACTCTGTCACCTCAGAATTTCACAGGGAGAAAAAACTCCCCCAAAATGCATGACAAAACATCTCCCATCCTCTACAAAAAAGAACCTAAACAGTGTAGTAAAGAGGAAAATACTAAATAAAACTGAAGCATCCTAAAAATATATTGTCTTTGCTCTGACCTCAGTTGACAGTGAATAACCTATTTAGTTTCACAAATGTGCGGTTCAGTGTCCACAGAAGCAATCGAGCAGCTTACAGTGTTTTTAAACAAAAAGATGGTTTCTGTTCTGAACGAAAAAAACCAATAAAAAATTTTAATTCCAAATGTTAACTAATGGAAGTGTAGAAGAATTAATTTTAAAAATGAAGCTTTAGGTTTGTTCTTATATCTGACAAGTTCATTCTAAACTGGTGATATTTGGTTAGGCTGAATATCTTTTTGATTTGTTTTTTTGTTTTCCTATTTTTTGATTAAAAATTTTTGTTTTTTAACTTTTAAATTTTGGGGGTTTTTTGGTTTTATTTATTTTTTCTTTGTTTTATTTCCTTATTTTTCTTTCTTTCTTTTTTTTTTTTCTAGGCCAAACATTGATGTTGCACTAGGCCCTTCAGTATTTTGTATTTGTTGATCTCTTACTGCTGTTTATTGTGTAAAGCTTACCTTTGCTCATAATTGAACTTTCTATAGATGGTAATCCTCTGGATTTGTTCTTTTCACTAAATATTATCTTTATGAGATGTGTTTTCTTTGCGATATCATACTACAATGTATGTAAATGCCTCAATTTATTTTATTAATCCAGTCTGTAAATGGACACTGGGGTTGTTTCTTATCTCATTTAGTTTTTTTACTATTATTAGCAAAGCTTCTCTGAATATTTCTGTTAATGCCTCTTTATGTACATGTTAAAGAATTCTAGAGTGTAATAGGAGTTGAATTGCTGGTTTGTAGGGGATGTGCATTGTTAGTAGATAATGCCAATAATTTTTCCAAAATGGTAGCCCTAATTTATACTCCAACCACAGCATTCATATCTATTCTTTCTCTGTAACTTTATAGAAATCTTGTGATACTACCAGGGCTTACAGAGAATTATTATGGATGTCCTAAGACCTGCTCTTGGTTCTTCTACCAATTTGCTTTTAGATGAGTTGCTTCATCTTTCTAGGTCTCACTTTATTCACTTATCAAATGAACTATTTGGATGAGGAAACCTTTGTGAAATTTCTTTCAGCTCTAAAATTCTCTTATCTCCACTCTACAGTTGGGAATACAGTTGAGACACAGAATGATAATTTGCTTTTCCCAAAGTCATATAGCATATCCTTGGGGCTCAAGTTCCTCACAATTAAAAAGGGGCTAAACTATATAATGTTACATGTCACTTCCTATTTTATGGGTCTGTAAAGAAAGTCCAAGGTTTCAGGGCCAACGTTAACCACCATGCATTAACTGACTCATTGCTACAAACATTAATTAAATACATACTATATGCAAGGCAGGCATCATAGATACCAAGGAGCTAATGGGCCTGGTCCTCTGCTTTCAAGGAGCCCACAAGGTAAGAGATACATAGATAAACAAAGATATGTCATGCTATAGTGAGATAAGTGCTATGATGGAGATCTGCACAAATCACAGGGTCAGGGGAGGAACCAGTGAAACTGGGAATACTTACTAAAGTAAATGAAAGCTTGGTGAGAGCCTGGACTAGCACTTTTGTCTGCCCTGTATCTAGCATATACTATTTTCCCAGCATCTAGCACGGTGCCTAGCACAGTGCCTGGCACAGCATCGTCCCTCAATAAATATTTATGAAAGGAATGAAGAATAATAATGCCTTATCTTCCTAAAACATTTTCACTGTTTACAAAATGCTGCTTTATACATTATCTTCATTGATCTTATCAGGTCCTTTGGTACAATACAAACAGATGGGGTTGAGAAATAGTCCCTGAAATGGCAAGTATCAGAAAAGATTAAGGAAAACCTGATAAAGTCACTGTTATCAAATCTGATCTTCTTAGCAGGTGTTTCTTTCACATGGGGAAAGGCTAAATCTGAAAGGGAAAAAAATCCCTCTCAAAGACAGGATTCCTGCATGAAGTCCAGGGTTCAATCTTCACTAACTCCATTTAAAAATAAATAAATAAATAAGACAGCATCCTTCATCACATCTTACTGCCAAAGCAACTGTCTCCTATTAAATGCATGAGGCACTCTGTTCCATATTACCGCCCTGCCTGTTTTGCCTGTATATACCCAAGAAATCAGAAAACAAACGTGGGACTAACTGCTGTGAAAAATCAACGCCCGACGTTTTCTATTTTTATCATGACAATGAATGCTGGATTGTTGCATCTGAACACAAGAATGGGAATTATTCATGTAGAAGAAATCAGACATGAAACAAAGAGCTGCTCTGTAAGAAAAACGGGGTTGAACATTTCTGAACTAGAACCACTGCTTGAGATACCTCTTCAATTTTCCATTCCTACCTTCTTTTTCTGCAAAGCTTAATTGCTGCCTTGGAACTAGATTTTTTAAAAAATTGTTCTTATTCTTAGTATTTACCCAGTGTCTCTGGGAGAGTGGAAGCAGTGAGGGTCTGTTACAGTTATCTTTGGGTATCTTGACTCTTAGCACCTTGCATTCCTCTCTGCCAACCCTTATCACAGTGAAGTTCCAGCTTACCCAGGATTGAGGGTCTAAAATCAGCACATGAGATGAAAATAGCAGTCAGAATTACCATTATCAATCATTTAAATCTCCCCCAAAATACAACATGGGTAATTTGCATACAGTACCATATATATATAAATGCACCACGTGCATAGGAATATCCTGTATGTAATAGATTATACAGGCAAACCATATCACTCAGTACTTTCGTCCTTTTCTTATCACTGGAATTAAATGATTAACATTTTATTGTCTACATGTATATTTTTCCTTCTGTACCACTGAAAGTAAGTTGCAGATATTATGACACATCCTTTTTAAGTATTTGAACATGCATCTGTGTCTTACCAGTAAAGACATTCTAGGGTGGCTTTTTGTTTGTTTGTTTCTTTTTGTTTTTTTATAATGAAGTATACTCAGTTACAATGTGTCAATTTTTGGTGTACAGCACAATGTCCCAGTCATGCATATAATACATATATTTGTTTTCATATTCTTTTTCATTAAAGGTTATTACAATATACTGAATATAGTTCCTTGTCCTATACAGAAGAAATTTTTTAAATCTATTTTTGTATATAGTGGTTAACATTTGCAAATCTCAAACTCCCAAATTTATCCCTTCCCGCTGCCTTTCCCCGGTAACCATAAGATCGTTTACTGTCTACGAGTCTGTTTCTGTTTTGTAGATGAGTTCATTAGTGCCCTCTTTTTACACTCAGTACTATCAATACACAAAAAGGAGAGCATTCCGAATGGAAATCACAGAGGAGCATTTATGCTATGACTGTTTCTTGGAGTGATTATTTAACGCTTATCACTCATTAGTCTTTAATCTCCATACAGGCAGGGAACCTGCCTTATCTTGATGGCTTGTCTATCCTCTATCTCTATCTATGCCTACCTCAGTTCTGCTCAATAATACTTGTCGGGGTGGGGCAGGGTATTGCTTAAGCGGTAGAACACATGCTTAGCATGCACAAGGTCCTGGGTTCAATCCCCAGTACCTCCTCCAAAAATAAATAAATAAATAAATAAATAAATAAATAAATAAACAAACAAACAAACAAACCTAATTGTCTCCCCCTCATAAAACAAATAAATAAATACATGTCAACTGATTAACTTAAAGGTGAGATGGGTGGACAGAGACAGTCAGGATGAGATTTGGTCCAGAACCAGCCTGCTCTACCACCATAATGACCCCAACAATGACAGTGTGTCCTATCAGCTGTCAGGCCCAAAAGATCACTTTTCTGAGCAACTCTCCTGCAGGATACTGGGCCACTGTGTCCTTCCCATCAGTCTGGGATGGATAACATTTGAACTCATAAAAGAAAAATGATCACCAATTTTGCCCACAGTTTCACTTCATGAATTTCAATGTTTACTGTTTTTAAAGTAATTCCTCTTATACGTGAATGCCATCATTAAAAACAGCTACCACAAAAGGGTATTAGAGTGAGTTTTATTTTCTTTTCCACATTTTCCTGTACTTTTTATACTGTTCTACAATGATTATATATTGGTTTTTTGGCTACTAGAGGAATGGAAACAAAAGCAAAAATAAACAAATGGGACCTAATTAAACTTACAAGCTTTTACACAGCAAAGGAAACCATAGACAAAATGAAAAGACAACCTGCAGAATGGGAGAAAATATTTGTAAATGATGCAACTGACAAGGGTTTAATTTCCAAAATATACAAACAGCTCATATATTTCAATATCAAAAAAGCCAAACAATCCAATCAAAAAAAAAAAAAAAGAAAAGAAACATAAATTGACTTTCTCCAAAGAATACATAGGGATGGCCAATAGGCCAATGAAAAGATGCTCAACACCGCTAATTATTAGAGAAATGCAAATCAAAACTACAATGAGGTATCACCTCACACTGGTCAGAATGGCCATCATCAAGAAGTCTACAAATAATAAATGCTTGAGAGGATGTGGAGAAAAGGGAACTCTCCTACATTGTTGGTGGAAATGTAAATTGGTCCAGCCACTATAGAGAACAGTATGGAGGGTCTTTAAAAAACTAAAAACAGAGCTACCATATGATCCAACAATACTGTTCCTGGGCATATATCCAGAAAAGACAAAAATTCAAAAATGTACATGCACCCTAGTGTTCATAGCAGCAATATTTACAGTAGCCAAGACATGGGAGCAACCTAAATGTCTGTTGACAGGTGAATGGATAAAGAAGATGTGAGCTATACACACACACACACATACACACACACATATATATATATAATGGAATACTACTCAGCCATAAAAAAGAATGAAGTAATGTCATATGCACCAACATAGATGGTGGACCTAGAGACTGTCATACTAGGGGGAGGATATAGCTCGAGCGGTAGAGCACATGCTTGGCATGCATTAGGTCCTGGGTTCAATCCCAAGTACCCTCTCTAAAAATAAACAAATAAACCTAATCACCTCCCCTCGCCAAAAAAAAGAAAAGAGACTCATACTAAGAAAAGTAAGTCAAACAGAGAAAGACAAATATTATATGATATCACTTACATGTGTAATCTAAAAAAAAAGGGATACAAATGAATTTATTTACAAAACAGAAATAGACTCAGAGACAGAAAACAAACTTAGGGTTACCAACAGGGAAAGGTAGGGAGGGATAAATTAGGAGTTTGAGATTAGCAATAACAAACTACTATACATAAAATAGATAAACAACAATGTCCTACTGTGTAGCACAGGAAACTATATTCAGTATCTTGTAATAACCTATAATGGAGAAGAATCTGAAAAGGAATATATACACACACACACATACACACACATTTATAAATAACTGAATCCCTTTCCTGTATACCTGAAACTAACACAACATTATAAATCAACTATACTTCAATTTTAAAAAGAAATTCTTCTTATACATGAATGTCATCACTAAGAAATCAAGTATCACAAAAGGGGATGGGATTATGAGTTTTATTTTCTCTCCCACGTTTTCCTGTACTTTTTTATAGTGTTTTACAATGATTATATTTTGTTTTTAAAATCAGAAAAAATTGTTTAAAATATTAAGCATCACAAACCTTAACTCCCACTTTAAGCTACTTTCACACAATTTCAGATTGTGATAAAAGTCGAGAGACACTGTGTGAAAAAGTAACTGTGATCATTCTAAATATTGTTATTGTGAAACAATACTGTTTGATTGCTTCTAACTTGGTGCCATTCTTAATAAAAACCAATCTCTTTCCATTAGTCCTCTTTTTGAGACAAAATTGCATTTTCAATGCTTTAATAAAAAAAAAACCTCTTGACTTAAGTTTGCCTGGGCTTCCATTCACCACTCTGAGGTAGGTATCATTTCCAGGATGTTATAAATGAAGGGTTTAATAAAGATTGGGGAACAAAGAGGGAGATAAGCCTCACTGCTTATCTTCCACACATTCAAAGTGTGACTGCCATCTTATCATCACACACTCCTTTATTTTTAGTACTTTGACATTCTGACATAGATAATTTCCTTGTAGATTTAGCTATCACCTGTATAATCCACACTCTCCAACTGTTCTATCTGCCAATACATACAAGGAGAAATAAAAAAGAAGTTGATCCACAAAGGTAACAGGCTGTAGAATGACTGCAGCTTCCTCACCTATCTCACCTCAAGCCAAGCACTGCTGAAGTGGGAGGAAAAGGGGCAGGGCACAGCCACTGAAGGAATGACACAGCAATTGAGGACAGGACAAACAGGATACAAGCAAGATGGCGGAAGACTGGACCTCCAGTAGACCTTGAGCCTCATGGCACACCCAAGGGTGCCATGACAGTTCCTAGGCTGACCATAAAAGGTCAAAAAGTGGGCAGAGGGGGGCGTTTCCTGGAAATCCTCACTCCTTCCTCAAAGTAGTTGGAATAATCCTCCTACTTATTAGCATATGAAATTTCTGAGCCCATAAAACCTAACAACCCAGCACCTCATGGCAGCTCACGCTCTCCCTCTGTCGCTCTCACTCTGGCTCTGTTGCTCTATCTCTGATGTACTCACCTTCTGAGAAGGCCCGCACTCTGTCTGCAGATTGTGTATCTACTTTTACTTTAAACACCCACACCCCTCGGCTTCTCTCCCTCTCACCTTTCTGAGATGGCCCACATTCTGCCTGTGGAGTGTGTATCTCCTAAGCCATTTTCCCTTCTGAGAGAGACAGACCGCACTCTGTCCATGGAATGTGTATCTCTCTAAATAAACTTATTTTCACTTTACCATGCCTTCCTTGCTCTTGAATTCTTTCCTGTGCGAGGCAAGAACCTATTCTCCGCAACACTGCTTGATACATATACATCCTTCTACAGATAACATTCATTTCCTCTCTATGCTGGAAATCCCACTGAATTAGAGGATCACTGTAGTTCCAAACTGAAGGAGTAGAATTAGATGAAATATGATGTCCTGGGAAGCACAGTGGGCTGACCTGAGTTCTGAGCTCTGCTACCAAGAATAACTTTGGGTAAATTATTAAATTAGAAAGTCGAGCTGGGATAACTCTGCAAGCCATTTGAGTTCTAAAATTCCATTATTTATCAGATTCCAACTTGTAAGCATATCACAGTAACAACTCTGGTAACTACTTTTCTTTAGCAGTGTTGAGATATTTGCATGATGTCTATAATTCACATTATTCTGACATATATATATATATATCTATTCCTACTGCTGAAACATAAGGCTTTTGTAGTCAGTGGCAGATGTGGAATACAGCTGTATTACCTTCAACTGTGATCCTCTTCCTCTTAGGGCTACCTAGCTCCACAAGATCAATGCTCTGACATGAGTCTCCTAAGGTCTACCTAGGTTCTGCTGTAAACACAGTATAATTTAAGCTGAAAAACCACTACCCAATGTAACACCAGATATAATAACTCACTATCTAACACAGACTGAGAGAAATTGTTACTTCATTTAAAATGAAACACAAAACATTAAAATTGGTATCATGATGTCTTTTTGACCTTGAAGAGCACAGACCAAAGTAGTAACACATCATCTAATTATACTATTGACACTTTGCGGAATTTGGGGGCTTCATGTATTCTAAGTGGATCAGTCCCAAATCTACATCTCTGTGTCCAGCCCAGAGCAATCTCCTGAGCTCTAGACACATATATCCAGCTGTTGATCAGATTTCTCTCCTACTTTCCTGCCCGCAGACACCTGAAATCAACGTATCCCAAACTGAACTCATCATCTCGTGCTCCTGCACCCCAAATCTACTGCTCTCCCTTGGTCTATGCTCTTACAGGACAGGACTGCCATAGTATTGGGGGCTTATGTTTTAAACTTTAGCATGTCGTCGTTAATTCCCTTCTCTCATGCCTAATTAGTTTTCAAGGCCTGTCAGGTCACGTCAATCCCACATCCGTCACCTCTCCCACCCATCTTCGCCTCCCCATGGCTATTGCCCTATCCCCTAGTTTAGACCCTAGTATCTCCTAGCTCTACTTCTGAAGTGATCCTCTTACTTAGGTCTCCCTGCTTTCAGTCAGTACCTTTCCCCCTCAACCCATGCTCACATTGCTGCCAGATAAGCTGCACAGATTTAAAATTTATGCTCTTCTACCCCAAAACTTTCAGGGGTTCCCTTATTCCTCTTGATTCTTAGTTTTCAGACTTTAAAAAAAAACTGGCTGTCAATTTATTAAAAAGGCTTATTTAAGACTCTGCAATGGTGAGTTCAACCTTAACTCCTGGCTCAATACTGATGGGAGTAATCTGCTTAATCATCTCAGAAGGGCTGTGCAAGTCACTTGTGTATCCTTATCAGAAAGGGCTCCCACTTCTCAGAACCTTCGCCACAGTTTTCCTTGTAGTTTTTCTCAGAGTCTTAGTAGGCAGCCAAACTCGGTCCTTTCGCTTTGAGATTCTAGCCCTCTGTGCCTCTGGGTAAGTCAGCATATACCTTCACCAAAGATTTCATGTTGTGGCTGGTCAAGGTAATTCTAATTCGGTGAATTGCCACTTCTGGTTACTGGGGAGTCTGTCAGGCGTCTATAAAAGCCGGGGCAGCGGCATAGCATCCTCACCAGGCGCAACAGGGCTCCCGCGGCAGCGGGGATTGTGCCATCCTCAGAGAACCAGATTTTTTGTTTATTTTTCCAAATCAATTGAAGGCTTTCTCAGACAAATATCTGACACAGACCCCAATGTATAAAACAGATGAAAATGATATTTTATTAATATGAATTTATTTTGCAAGTTTAAAATCATTACATGGGGGGAGGGAAATAGCTCAGTGGTAGAGTGCATGCTTAGCATACACGAAGCCCTGGATTCAATCCCCAGTATTTCCATTTAAAAATAAATAAATAAATAAAATCATGACATTCATGTATCATAAAATCAATCAATGAGGAAAAATGTTAAAATACAACAAATGTTAAAGGACCTTCTCTAGTCATCAAACCATAAGAAAAGAGAACAAAAAGAAGAAAGAGGGGGAAAAAAAAAGAGAGAGAGACCTACGAAAGATTGCTTTGGCTGCTCGGGGTCTTTTGTGGTTCCTTATAAATTTTGGAATTGTTTGTTCTAGTTCTTTGAGGGATGTCATGAATATTTTCATGGGGGTTGCGCTGGATCTGTGTATTTCTTTAGGCAGTGTAGCCATTTTGATAGTGTTGATTCTTCAAATCCAAGAGCACAAGAAATCTTTCCATTCCTTTGTGTCATTTCGGTTTTCAGATTATAGGTAACCTCCTGGGTTAAGTTTATTTTGAGGTATTTTGTTGTTTTTGATGTAATGGAAATGTCTCTGCCAGTTATAAAATTCTGGTTTTTGAAGTGAAAAAAAAAGTGAATGAAAGGCTGCAAATGGCAAAATATCCTTCTTTTTTATGGGTGAGTTGTATTCCATTATGTGTGTGTGTGTGTGTGTGTGTGTGTGTGTGTGTGTGTGTGTGTGTGTGTGTGTGTGTATGCATGCTGCATCCCCAGTATCTATTCAATTGTTGATGTGCACTTAGGATGATTCCATATCTTGGCAATTATAAATAATGTTGCTCTTAATAGCAGGGTGTATGTATATATTTGAGTTAATTCTTATTTTGTGGTTGGCTTTATTCCTTTGATAAGTATGTAAGTTTAAAAAGCTAAAGCTTTAAACATTCTTAGAAACAATGAACAGTACATTTGTGTAAATTAAAAAATATAAGTGCAGTAAAAAAAAAAAAAGATCTATCAAGCCATGAAAGACATGGAAGAAACTTAAAAGACATATTACTAAATTAAAGAAGCCAGTCTGAAAAGGCTGCAAACTGTACGATTCCAACCAAATGACATTCTGGAAAAGGCACAGCTACAGAAACAATAAATAGATCATGGTTTCCAGGGGTTTGGGGAGAGGGAGGGAGGGAGGGAGGGATGAATAGATGGAGCACAAGGGATTTTTAGGGCAATGAAGTTATTCTGTATGATACTATAGTGGTGGCTACATGCCATTATGCATTTGTCAAAACCCACAGAATGTACATCAAGAGTGAACCCTAATGTAAACTATGGACTTTGGTTGATAATAACGTGCCCATGTTATACCAAATACGCAACACTGATGAGGGTTGTTGAGGGTAGGGGAGTATATATGTGTGGGTGGGGAGCGCTGTGTACGAACTCTGTATTTTCTTCTCAATTCTGTTGTGAACCTGAAACTGCTCTGAAAGAATAAAGTCTATTAAAAATATAAATAAATAAATAAAATCATGACATTTATGTATCATAAAATCGATCAATGAGGAAAAATGAGGCTCTTCTGATAAACAGAAAAATCTGAAATCAAGAGTAAGGGAACTACATTCTTAACATCCAATTTATTTCTGTTTTTTATTTTGGTGATACAGAATTGAGAAAATACTTACTCAGATATGTAGCGGCAAATGCTAAACGTTTCGACAGTTATCTTGTAAGATGCCTTATTTGCACAAGAATCCAAATATGTCAAGCTTTAACATAATTTATTTTAATGTCTCTGACATGTTCATTTTAATATATGGGCTATTAAACATGTAGTTTATTACGGTTTCAAAATATATATTTCGGCAAATATTTTAATTTACAAAGTTAAATCAAATATCTATGTAACTCCTAAAGCACTTTTATAGAATCTTTGAGTTCATGAAACATAGTTTGAAACTCTTGCCATAAAAGTGCTTGGTGACCTAGCGACAATCTATTCTTCTGAACTCCTTGTTGTCTACTTCCTTTCACACATTCTTAAAAACAGTGAAAACTTGTTATGTTTTCCATATTATTAGTATTAGAATACATGTAAAATAAAACATACTAAATACAGAAAAGAATGAAATAGAGAAAAATTACGCATAATCCCCCAATCCAAGGCTAACTACTACAAATGTTTTATTGTAATTTCTTTCACTCTTTTACCATTCCTATTAAGATGGATAGCTATGGAGAACTGTGCCAAGCACTTAAATAGATTATCTCATTTAATACAAACACCCTATTAGGCAATTAATGTTATTCATTACATTTAACATTGAGGAGAGGATCAAGTAGGCTGAGTAACTTGCCCAAGGTCACGTAGTAAAGCGCAGAGCTGGGCTTCAGTCCACTATGTGCCTGATTCCAGAGACTATGTACTTAACCACGACACTGTATTGCTTCCCTTTTCATGCCCTCTTTCACTTACTTTAACTCTGTCCACTTTAATTTTCTGTTCTTTGAAGATATCTTCCGCTGCTCATGCCATTTCCTTTGCTAGGACTGCCCCCTTCCCCACTTCTGCCTAGCCAAATCCTACTAACCATCCAAATGTCACCTACTCCTCAAAGCTTGTCTAATCCACCCTCCGCTCTCCTCCTAGAGTGCCCACTACTTTTTCCTGTAGTCCATCTGCTTCTTCCTGCCTTCCCCTCCCTCCCACACTCTAACAGAGACAGCAGGGGTTTACTAAAGTTGTTGGTGCTGAGTGACTAGTGGCCCTGCTCCAGTTCCCACACTTTAGACTTGGGCCTGAGCAGTCACACCAGGATGCAGCTACCCAGGGCTAGAGGGAGATGGTCAACCCTCAGATACTAAGTGAATCTGAAATTCCTATGCATGAAAGTCAAAAAAACCATTCCTGCTGTGATCTGGGCAGAGCCAATCTGCGGCCCCTCCTCCAGGGCTGCCTGCTACATTTCGAACTTCTCTTCCCCTCATGGCTGCAGGTGACATTACTTTGAGGAGGATTTCCTCCTGATAAAGTCATTCACATTGCCAGCTTTGTGATCGGCCCTGGGTTCTACAAAGGCAGCCTTAGTACCAAAACAAGTTTTCTTTCCTTTATTCCAAAATTTTTGTGGCCTCCCCTCTCAGGAGGCCATTGCAATTGAAAATCAATGTTCTGGATCGGAGATTATGAAACTTAGTTCCATGGAACTGTGTTTCCGGAATTCACAAGTCATCCCTAGGGGTCCTTGAAAGAAAGTGTGGACATGTTTATCTAACCCACTTGGTTAAGGGTGAGAGCAAGAGATTGTCTGTACACATGCCAACTGGAAAGTGGCCTCACGTGCCTGGGGCGGGAAACCGTGAACCTGCTGGATGCGGGCCATTTGTAGAAAGACAATTTGCCAATGTATTTCTGATACGCCACATCCTTACTTCAGGGATGTAGGAAAATGTGAATCTCCAGCCTGAATTTTGCCCTAAATTCAAGATCCATATGTCCAACTGCTTACCAGACATCTTTACCTAGGTGTAACAGACAGATCCAGTTTCATATGTGGAAATGAGCTCCTGATATTCCTTTTACCCCCAACGCACCCAACCCCACCCTTCCAGTTGGTAGATAACCCCAATCTTACAGTTCTTCTGATCAAAAACCTTACTGTCATTCTTAACTCCAGAGCAAATCTTGCTGGTCCTACAGCCAGAGGTAGACCACTGTTCACCACTCCATTGCCACCATTCTGTCCCAAGTCAACACCACTTCCCTTCTGCATTATCACAAGGCCCTGCTAACAGGTTTCCCTGGTCTCCCCTTGCCCACATTCAGTCTATTCTCCACCCAGCAGCCAACCAGGTGGTACTGTTGGAACTTAACAACATCTACTCAAAACCCTCCAGGGACTTCTCATTTTACTCACAGTGAAAGCCTCGCTGCCTCTTGAATATATCAAGCACACTCCCACCGCAGGGCTCTGCCCTTGCTCCTTCTTCCACCCAGATCTCCACAGGGCTACCTTCTTCATCGTCTTCGAGTGTTTACTTCAAATTCATTTTCTCATCTTCTCATTCCCATTACCTTCCCTAGCCACACTTAATAAAACTGCAAAACAAATATCCTAACCCTCTCCAATCTCCCTTCTCTGTTTTGCTATTCCTCTTAGGACTATCATCAGCTAAGAGACAATGCATTTTACGTTATTTATCATGGTAGTTGGCTGACTACTCCACTAGAAAGTTAGTTCCGTGAGAGCAGGAAATTTTATCTGTTTTAGTCAGTGCTGTATCAGCAGGGTCAGAACAGTGCTTGGCAGTAGTCACTCAACCAATGTTTCTTAAAGTGAATGGATATGGAATGAATGAAAGATACCAGATCTGGATGAAGAATGGATTCACCCTACTTTAATGATTTTCAAATGATATTCAGAGACCCAAATGACCCCTTTCAAGGAGAAGGGAAGGGACACAAGGGGGTAAGATTCTGGATCCCCCAGCCCCCCTGCTTTAACCAGAGCAGACCTTACATATTGTCTTACATATTGTCCATTCATGACAGCTTTGTGTTGAAGAAAACATTACTTGGATGTATTTTTAAGAATTGTTTGAAAATGACTGCCCGAAATCTAAAGAAATCAGAGACTATAACCTTTCCAGGCTAAGAACAATGAGCTGCTTCAGGGAATGGCTACATCAGGTACTCTCTAGTTCCATCAGCCTCAAATTGGGCTCTTGACCATGTGGTCCAGGTATCCCAAAGAATGCCACAGGAGATAAAACATAGCACATTTTCCTGAGAAGCACCTTTATCCCAAATTTGGGAGCAAATATTAATTTTCTTTTGAAACAGTGGGTAGAGCGGAATAAAAACTTGTCATGAATTTAGTAAATGAAACATAAACTTTAACAGAAATTGTGTATATGTACGAAGCCACTTCAGACTACTCATTTATTGACTTGCCAGAAGATCAATGTATACATTTCTCCACCATTAAGAAAAGCAGAATTGTTGCAGAAGCACTATATCCAGGTGGTCTGTACCATGGGAGGAAGAAGAAACTGGGACATAAAGAAGTATTATCAAGATAGCCTAAAAGCACACTGCTGGTGGGAATGCAGGTTGGTGCAGCCACTGTGGAAAACAGTATGGAGATTCCTCAAAATACTAGGAATAGACTTACCATATGACCGAGAAATCCCGCTCCTGGGCATATATCCAGAAGGAACCCTACTTCCAAAGGACACCTGCACCCCAATGTTCACAGCAGCACTATTTACAGTAGCCAAGACATGGAACCAGCCTAAATGTCCATTAACAGATGACTGGATAAAGAAGATGTGGTATATTTATACAATGGAATACTATTCAGCCATAAAAACCAACAACATAACGCCATTTGCAACAACATGCATGTCCCTGGAGAATGTCATTCTAAGTGAAGTAAGCCAGAAAGAGAAAGAAAAATACCATATGAGATCACTCATATGTGGAATCTAAAGAAAAAAAAAAGAAATACAAAACAGAAACAGACTCGTAGACATAGAATACAAACTTGTGGTTGCCAAGGGGGCAGGGGGTGGGAAGGGACAGACTGGGATTTCAAAATTTGTAGATACTGACAGGCATATGTAGAATAGATAAACAAGATTATACTGTATAGCATAGGGAAATATATACAAGATCTTGTGGTAGCTCACAGCAAAAAAAAAAATGTGACAATGAATATATGTATGTTCATGTATAACTGAAAAATTGTGCTCTACACCGGAATTTGACACAACATTGTAAAATGACTATAACTCAATAAAAAATGTTAAAAAAAAAAAAAAGATAGCCTAAAAGCACAAGACAAGCCTACCTGCAGTAAGTAGTTCCTTACAGTAATGCTTTAATTTAACATTGGCCTGGAACTTTGTGCTGATCATGTAGGATGTTCTAAGCCCTCTCCGCACACTGTACAAATATCACTAGAACTTATGTCACAGTCAGAGCCTTTGGTTTTTCCTGCTGAAGTAGGAAACAACATTAGATTTCCTGTAGCTCAGGGCATGTGGATAGAACAGCTTCCCCTGGGAGGCATGGGCTAATGGATAGAACAGCAAAACCTAGAATTGCAGTGAAGCATTTATTTCATTCTAAACATACGTATTGAGCACCTACTCAGTACTGAGATTAAAAAGAAAAAAGTATGACATTGTTTATTAAAACAATTACCATGATTATAATTATCTAACCAATTAAAACTGTGCTAATAGTAATTACGAATGGTGATAGTTGCAAAATGTATGTACATCTTAAGTGTTCCCACTTATTACTAAGTCTGAGAGCTTCCATGGGATATGATAAGCCTGCAGCTGGGAAGCATAATTTTTACTAGCAACATTTTCCACAGTAGCTATCATTCATGTTGGATTTACATTATTTATTGGTTTCTTAGGAAGGAAAGTACCAGAGTCATGAATGAGGGGGTGGTTGACCTCCACAACTGATCTATGTGGCTCCTACATAGTAGGAAATAATAAAGGTGAAGAGTTCTGGATTGAAAAAAAAACAACAGTTCTTCCACGAGCTCTGCCACTAAATCTCTGCATCACTTCACCTCTCTGAACCTCAATTTCCTCATCTGTAAAAAGAGGGCTTTGGTGGATGAGATCTCCTTCAATGCTCCTTCCAGCTCTGACATTCTATGAGACTATAAAACCCACATTCCCGGCAAACCACTCAGTGCATGTACATATTCTAAAATAGTCAACACCACCGACATGTAAGGACTCGAAGTGTGTGAAAGAGTAATCAGGGGGAGCCCAGTAAACAAATGGACCTTGCTCCTCGGTCTCATTTTCAACAGACATGAGCAAGAATTCAAAGTCCAAGAAACAGCACGGCCTCACCCCTTCTCACACCCCATTCCAAAGAAAGATTAACTCTTTAGCATTTCCAAAGTCAAATCAGGGACTGTCAACAAATCCAAATCTAATCTAACAAGCCCAACGATGCTGGCTGGCCAATGAGGGGAAAGCACTGAACAGAATGTGAACAGTTACACTTAGTGATTTGGATAGGATGGTTTTAAGACTACCTTGGCAAGTATCGGTCTAAGCAAAAGGTCAGGAAGACCACGGGGACTAGGCAGGAGGGTGAGAACACCCATGTGAGAAAAGAAGTGGATGGCTGGCCAGTCTTCAGGTCTCCATAGGTCTTCTCTGAGAACAACAGCATTTCTTTCTAGATGCTACCTGGCCACACACGCACTTGATCTCCTTTCACTGTGGGTTTTTTAAGTAAAGTACTGTGCTACCAAATAACCCAGGGCCAGAGCTGGAGGGCTCCTAGGGAGGGTCAAGGCCAGGGCTCCACCTGGTAGCAGGAAGGCCTAATTCTGCACATGTTTTGTGAAACCAACACAGATCCAAAATAATTTTTATTTTTGAGGACGTGTGAGATGAGTACATACTCTCCTGTTCCTCCAGATAGCCACCACTCCTGGACTTACACCGAGAAGCCTGTCCCCTAAACATGTCTGAGTTTGACCTAAGAGTCAGAGACCAGACCTCTCTGTGGCACCACTCGCTCTCTTACAGTCTCCCTCCCTCTGCTGCTGACCTCTCAAGGCTCAGCCTCAGCTTGGGCTCCAGCAGCTTTCCAAAACTAACACCCCAACATCGAATCAGTCCAGAGCTTCTCTGAGAAGGGACTTAATGAGAAGGAACTTAATTTGGACCTCACAGGGCTTCCCCCTGCATGGCCGCCCCAGCCAATACCAGAAGCACTTTGAAATGGGCCTGCATAGTAAGCACTGGACTTTTTGCTCCACTGCAGGCTGGGGACCCCTGCAGGCCAGGGTGGGCTCAGCTAGTTCTCTGAAAGAAAGCAAGATAGTGAGTCCCTAGGAGGCAGTTCATTTGCCTTTTTGTCAGGATGTTTCCCATGTTGCCCTGGAAGTGCCCACGTTCAAACACTATGTCCCCTGTGAGACCACATGGTTTAATTTGTTGTTCAAAAAATATAATTACCATCCTTAGACACATAACTAGGCAGGAGAAAGAGACAGCTCAGGTAATATTTCTTTGGCAAAGAGATAGATAGATAAAAGTGTCTTTTTGTTTTCTTTTTTCCCTCTCTAGTATCCTTTCCATCAAATTCAGTCTCTGTCTCTAACAAGAGGCTGGCTTATGTACTTACCTTCATTTCAAACTAAGACATTAGAATCTATGCTTGGAATTAGTAGAAGCTGGAGTAGTGAAGATAAAGTTGATAAATTATTATTTAAATCAAAGGATGAAAACTGGAGGTCTACAGCCATGTTCTGTGTGCCTCGTAGTGACTTGTGCCGTTTTTAAAAGGCTACTAACATTGGAAAAGTGGGAGACATCACATAAAAAATCGTATTTCTAGTGTTTCTATTGTAGAAAAGAGCAATGAAATAAGAGCTGGTTCTTTGAAAAGATAAATAAAATTGATAAACCTTTAGCCAGACTCAAAAAAAAAAAAGGCCCAAATCAATAAAATCAGAAATGAAAAAAGAATTTACTAATAAAACCACAGAAATACAAAGGATCAGAAGAGAGTACTATGAGAACTACATGCCAATAAAATGGACAACCTAGAAGAAGTGGACAAATTCCTATAAATGTACAATCTCCAAGACTGAACCAGGAAGAAATAGAAAATACGAACAGACCAATTACAAGTAATGAAACAGAATCAGTAATTTAAAAAACTCCCAACAAACAAAAGTCCAGGAACAGATGGCTTCACAGGTGAATTCTAACAATATTTAGAGAAGAGTTAACACCTATCCTTCTCAACCAATTCAAAAAATTTCAGAGTAAGGAATGCTTCCAAACTCATTCTACTAGTTCAGCTTCACCATGATACCAAAGTCAGACAAAAATAATCACAGAAACTGAAAATCACAGGTCAGTATCACTGATAAACATAGATGCAAAAATCCTCAACAAATTATTAGCAAACTGAATCCAACAAAACAAATACTCAAACCATGTTTCCTGGTTGACTGGCTGACTGACTGGTTGGATGGAAGAATGAGTGAATTTCTCCCATAGTCCATTCACTACTTCATCATTTTGTTCTCTTCACCATTTCTCCTTTAGGAGCCTGCAGGTGGAGTTAATCATCTAGCTATAAAAGGGAAGTGAAGGTAGTAAATACAAAAAGGTTTTGACACCCATATCAGGCATGGATATAGATCATTTGTCCCACATGGGTACTGATGCATAAGACCATTCAGTCATGATCATAGCCTCCCTGCTACTGAGGCTTGGCCTTATCCCAGCAGACCGACCAGTAATTGCCCTCTTGACTATGTATGTCATCCTTAAGACTCTCACCTGTGAATGTCAGTCCTAAAAGGCACTGCCCAGAATTCCACCTAGCTCTGGCCCAACAGGCTTAAAAAACAATTGAGGATAGGACTTTTGAAGACAACATAGTTTGATGGTGCTCATCATCTGTCCTTTAATTCCCTGCAGAACAGACCACTATAAAGTTTGCTGGAACTAATGTTTATTTTTTGAAGATTACTTCATGTCTCCTATTAGCCTTTCAAAAAATTATTAGTCAGTTTTGCCCTGTGTGAACAAAACTGTAAGCAGTCACCAGGATTAAACACAATTTTCATACCATATTCCTTTCCAATCCATTCAGACAATTTCTGTTCCTCTCCATGGAAACATTTATTCTACATTTATCCTAGATCCCAGATCACATAAGCTGGAAATAACCTCAGAGATTGCCTACTCCAATTCCCTCATTTTAAAATGTGTTTCCTATTCCTATTGTAACAAATTACCACAGACGTAGTGACTGAAAACAACATTTATTCTTTTACAGCTCTCGAAATCAGTCTCACTGGGCTAAAAGTCAACGTGTTGGCAAAGCTGTTTCCTTCTGGAGGCTCTAGAGGAGAATCCTTCTCCTTGCCTTTTTCAGCTTCCAGTGGCCTTCATTCCTTGGCTTGTAGACCCTTCCTCCATCTTCAAAACATATCACTCCAACCTCTGCTTCAATTACCATATTACCACTTCCTCCTCTGACTGCTTCTGCATCCTTTTTTTTTTAATTGAGGTGTAGTTGATGTACAATATTATATAAGGTTCAGGTATACCATGAAAAGATTAAATCATCTTGAAATGATTCAAGCATGGTGATCAGGAACCACCTCCCTTTTCCAGACAATTATCTGTATATTTTGGCATGGCCTCCCGGAGTTACTTTAATAGTGGAAGCTTCAGACCAGATCAAGAAGAGGGCCAGTAGGAGTGACATAGAGAAGAGGTGGGCCAGACGAGTTCTCAAGATGGTCCTGAGTGACCAAGGCTAAGCTGATCAACAGGACTGTATAACCTTGTTGAGAATTCTGAAGATTGCTTTAACAAGTAGAATACAGATGTGCATTACAATCAATATGTGAACAAATTAATAGTATTCTATTAGCATCCATTAAAGGTCTAAGGAAATAGATATGTTTCAGTAGGAAATGTACATAAAATAAAACACAGAAGGTTAGTGACATAGTCATGGATAGTGAATCAAATTAAGTTCTTACTGAGACAGATGCAATTTTCTCTTAATGATATTTAATAAGGGATTTTAAAAAAAACTTTTGAAATACAGTAGTATGGTAAGTTCTGTATTCATAAATAATTTCCATCACACTTAAGTGGAATCCATAAATCTCATATTTATGACAAATTGAACTCTGTGCCTCCTAACCTGGCCGTGAATGAGTGGTGGTGACTTTTCTGAGAGTGTAGTGGGAATACAGAAAACTCTCATTTTCTATTTATTCTGATTACCACATAGAAAGCATAAATTCTATTTACAATAGAGTCATGAAAAAGAAGTACTCTATCTTTCAGTTACAGTTAAATTCACACTAAGCATAAAATTATTGATTGCTGCCCAGATAAAAGCTACAAAGCTCTAAAGATCAATGAATTTAAGTGGCGCCAACTGGAGTGAACATGAAATCAGCCAATAAATTTAGAACAGTGCCTCCCTAAAGGGGAATTATCATCACACTCAACACTTTATCTCTGTGGGCAAACATGTCCGTACAGAAACAGTGCATTCTTCTCTACAGGCAAGCCATGGAAATCCAGTTTCTGTATTCCATGACTAACAAAGAATTCACAATGAAAACAAAAAATAATCTTTTGAAGAAAATGATGGAGCCTCCAAACAAAACAAAACAAAACAAAACAAATTTGGTATCTTCACACATATCTCTGATTCCCAAACAGCGAATTCTTACTATCTCTCCTCCAAGTTAACCAGCTACCACTTCACCCAGACACTGGAAACACTTAATCCCTCCTTCAAGGGTTCCAGGTCCTATCCCTGTTTCCAACCCAAGATATACTCTCTTGAATTACCTCAAACCCAATCTAGGGGGAGGGGGTATAGCTCAATGGTAAACTGTGTGCTTAGCATGTTCGAGGTCCTGGGTTCAATTCCCAGTACCTCCATTAAAATGAATCAATCAATCCAGTTACCCCCCCCAAAAGTAAATTAAAAAATAATTAAAAAACAAACTATCATGGCACCAGGAGCTGCCAACACTTCTTTCACAAGTCTCCTTTCTCCTGCTGTGTGGCAAATGCCTGTTCTCTCTAAGCTTTAATTTCCTACTCTGAACAATGGGGATCAGAAAACATTAATATCTCGCTGGTTAATTCTGCGAATGAAAGATGGAACTTATACAGAGAAGCTGATTCAGTGCTTGCCACACAGTGGGCGATTATGAGAAGGTAACAATAATAATAACAGTAATAATAATGAGGCGTTTTCTCCATTTAACATTCTCTTTTGGACAGATGAGAGCCTCACATTTGCTGCGTTCCCATCAATTTAGATACACTCATCCCTCTCTAGAATTCCAGTTGTCTCTGCAGAGTCTATCACTTGGCCAGCACTACCCTCCCCTCCATATCTGGCCAGAACATACCTTATGGCTGACTGCCAATCAGTCTTGACAGGATCAAATTAATGCATCTATAGCCCACGTTTACACTGACACAAAATCATGGCATTTTTGAGCTGGAAAGGACCTTAGAGTTTCCCAACTCAGATTGTCCTGTGGTCCCGGAGAGTGTTGAAATACTCTGCTGCGAGAGCAGGTGGGGGAAGGGCAAAGCAGAAGCCAGGAGTTAAACTACCTTCAATTTTTAAAAAATTTAAGAAGTTCTACTTTGGTGGATTACGGATTGTATGTTTGGAAAGAACAATCAAGTCCAATTTCTTCCTATTATAGAGGAGGAATCTAAGAGTCAGACAGGTGTGATTTGCTCCAAATCATAAAAAAAAAAAAGTTAGTGGCAGAGCTTGAATTAACACCCAAATCTGCTGGGTCCCAATCCTGTGCTCCAGTGTTCTTCCCCATAAACCCAGCTGCCCCAGGGGTCATAGCCTTACTCTTGAATAGACTATTGAGCTTGAGACTGTAAAAAAGGCTTACTATGGCTGGCCTAACAATTTGAGTTGCATGTGCACATCATTAAGGCTCTTATAACCCGCCATGCCCTCCGTAAAAGGATAAATTTTCAACTGCTTCACTCATTTACACCAGGACCGTACCACCCTATTCAGCTCCAAACTATGCTGACTACTGGTTCTGCTGTTCCTCCCATTGCATAATGTTATTTTCTTCCAGATAATAACCTACGTTTTCTCTCCAGTGTACCTAGCGCAGGACATGGTCCTCAGTAAGTATTCAGTGAATCACTGCAGACTAAGGGACCAAAGGAATGGCTACAAGTGTGCCTCTCCATATTGGAAATAGAACCTCATGTCTCCCTGGATGACAACCAGTATAGATTCACCCATTCCTCAGGACCTGTCTACTGCTTGGGCAACTGTGGAGGCTGGCGAGATGAGACTCAGGGAGCTTAGGGCAGGCAAGCCTGATTCCACAAGCTGCAGACTGGTGCTGGGTGATCGAGTTACCAAGATACTTGTTTTGACCATAAAGGGTTGAGACATTCTGAACTGGTGAACCCAGGACCTTGAGCATGCTAAGCCCATGCTCTACCACTGAGCTATAGCCTCCCCTCTCCCCTTGTTTCTTGAATCAACTCTCCTAAACCCCCTGCCCTGCTAACACGTCACTGGGGTCATACGGATTAGAGTTATCTCTAAATGTGAAAAAAATAATAATTAAAATCATCCTCAGCATTACTGCTTTATTTTTTGTTATGTTAGATGTTTTTTAAAGCAGGGCTGAGCTTTACTTTTTGTTTGATTGACTGGGGAATCTTATTTTCTCCATGGTCTGACACTTAAGGCCTTGTCTGTTCCAAGCAGTGTACGTGCAGGGAGCCATCTGAGTTTCAGCAATCCTTCCCGCCAACCTCAGCCATGACTCCCACTGGATGGGTTATAAGCAGGATGCAGGCTATGTGCAGGGCTTTGGCAACAGCTAAGATGTGGGTTCAACTCTTAGCTCTACCACTTCCTAGCTCTGTGACTTTAAGCCAGTTATTTCACCTCTGTGTGCCTAAGACTCCTTATCTGTAAGATAAGAATAAAAATACCTACCAGTGGTATAATAAAAAACGTATTTGGACTTTGTCCCTGATTCCTGTCTCAAAGCTCCTAAAACCCATGGAATTTTGTGAGTGACAGGAGTATCTTGTTAGTCATAACAAGCCCTTTTCAAAACCTGAGTTTATGCAAATTAGTAACTCCAGATGGGGGCCCCTGGATGGCTTCAGGATGAAGGCTGGTCACCAGAAAAAACACCCAAGGGATTGGAGGGCTGGAACATTCAGCCCTACTCCCAGGCTTCCAGGGAAGGGAGGAGGGACTAGAGATTACATTCTATAAAAACTCTTGAAAAAGGAAACTCAGAGAGCTCCCAGATTGGTGAGCACATTGATATGCTTGGAAAGTGGCACACCCAGAGAGGACACAGAAGCTCTGTGCTTCCCTGCCCAGACCTTGCCCTATTCATCCCTTCCATTTGGCTGTTCCTGAATTCTATCCACTATGATAACCAGTAATCATAAGTAAAGTGCTTATTTATGTAAAATATTTAAGTAAAGAGTTCTGTGAGTCATTTTAGTGAACTCTCAAAGCTGAAGGGGGAAGTTGTGGGAACACCTGAATTGGTAGTCAGCCAGGCAGAAGTGTAGATCACCTATACATCCCGGGGGCAGCTGGCTTCTCAAGTGAGGACAGTCTTGAGGAACTGAGTCCTTAACTAGTGAAGTCTGGGCTAACTCTGGGTAGTGAGTGTCAGAACTGAATTGAATTGTTGGACCCCCATCTGGTGTCAGAGAATTAGAGGAAGAGTGGGTGTTGGAAAAGATACCACATATTTGATGTCAAAAGAAACAACAACTCTATGAGGTTTTTGAAGATTAAATAAAACAATCTATGACATATAGAAAGTGATTAACAAAAAGCAACTATTACTGTTACTTGCATGACTATGCGTCTTCAGTAGTTCCTGAATGACATCTGATGTCTTCTGATGGACTTGGAATCCTACCTGGAACACCAACCAGCTTGGCTAGGTCCCTCAGTCCCCATCCTTTTCCTCTTGGACTAGACCTGTCCCTCTGTCCCCCACTATGAGCTGATATCCTGCTGAAACTGGACAGACATCCATACCCACTCATTTACCCCAAAGCATGATGTAGCCACGTGTCTAACCCTTAGTTCCACCTGTGCTACTAGGCCCAAACCATCAAATGAGACCCTCTGGACATAAATAACTGCCCAATTGAAGGGGAAATTTGTCCTGTCTTCTTGGATGCTCGGATTTAGAGAAAGGGCCACCCTCCTTGGATGACAGCCTGAACCCTGGTTCAGCACAGTCGTGGTCCCTCCTCCCCGCTCCTGCTGCGTCTCAGCCTGTGACACAGCTTAGGACATATGGCTGTGACTTAAAAGGCTGAACAAGACAGGTAAGGGTGTTCTCATGACTTTCAGAGCAACTTACACTCCAAAAGGTCTTTATATTGACTTCAAAAAGAATTTAAGACTATGTACTAATCTTCCTGGGATGTTCCAGTCAAGATCACCTTTTATCTAAAAAAATTGCAGATCTTTGCCATGTGATTCACATATTACTAGAACATTCTGACTTCTTTCGAGAGTTTAGATATTCCAGCTAAAAATTTTAAACACATTTCTGCTAACACCCCCCCCCCCCCCCGCCTGGGGAAGAAATGCATAGAAAGGACCATTGAGACCATTCTGACTGCCCTGACACAAGAATCTGCCTGTCTGCGACCACCACAGGAGGCAGGATGAATGGGGCTCTTCTGTCGATTTTTTTTAAGAATAGTAATCCAATTACCTCCAGCTCCCATAGTCAAAATAAGACTTTCCTGGACAAAGATAGAAGGGAATTCATTTGGACAAGTGAAGTCTGTTAAATCCAAAACCAAACCCCAAACCAGCATGCACATGTATCTTTCTTTATATAACAGGCTTGTTTCTAAATGTGCTGCACGTGAAAAGACTTTTTAAAAATAAATTGACCCATATTTTAAGCACACCAGAGGAGCTTGCTATTTAAAGAAATTTCTGTGAGTCATTTTGTAGAGCAAATAACCACCCATTAATTTATTCGTGACATCTGATTTCCACACATTACTTTTACTTTAAGAGAAAAACGGTAACATATTTTCTACTGATTCCCAGAAGAACAAAGTCATGACCAGTAGATTATGCCAGAATTTTGCCATATCCACATTGTAGCTATAATCAGCTGAAAAGATCTGTCTCAGATCCTGGTCACTGACTTATAGTGCCACAGAGCCTGAAAGGACCTTGGACATCAGGAATCACATCTACAACATATCAAAATAAGCTTCCATCCCATGGTCAAGATCACAGAAAATGACCAAGCTGGCCACAAAGATGTTTTTATGCCTAATTTCAAGCACACAGATTACACATCACAGACCAGACAGAGGTGTATATTCTAACCTAGGAGATAAAATGCCAGGCACCTGTGCCAATGGTTGGCATCCAAGATAGCTTTGGGACACTCATGTGCCAGTGTAATCAATGACGTGTGAGTAGGCAAACATACACCAGAGTGCCCAGGAAACCGCAGCCAAAGTGTCTGGAGGAAGTGTCCTGAAGCCAGTAGGGAGAGGCTAATTTAGGGCTGCTGAGCTAGAGGGCATGTAGAAGGAATTAAGATGGAGGGAGAGTTTTTGCCCCCCTTTCCTGTGGCAGCCAGGACCCTGCCATAGTCACAGTCCTAAGGTTTTCTATTTCTCACAACTTCTTCATACTTTTTAACACTTCAGAAGTCACAGGCATCCAAAGGTCCTTTATTTATTTCCCTACATCTCTCTCTACCCTACCCAGTAAACAAACACTTCCATTTCCTCATCTTCATTACCATATACTATGCAACTTGTTATGTACTACAAGGATAATTTGTCCACTTTAAACAGGATTTATGCATATGCTCCCTCGTTCCATGATGGATTTGGGATAACTTTCACTTAAAAATGCAATAGGAAAATATAAACACAAACTAACATTTGGGATGAAACACAATTGTATAATGGCAATTTTAAGGGGTGAGGAGGAGACCAAAGCAATATGGCACCTTACGTAGCTAATCTATAGTGGCAGTTATAACTATATACATCCTTATAAAGTTATCTAGTTATGTAGTGTATCTGGTGATCTGGGTACAGAGGGATAGCTTAGAGGATCCTGGGGAATAAATGGTTAACTTATAGCTTGGACTCTCCCTCTCAAATACCAACTTTGTCCTGAGGCTTTTGCCTGGAGACCAGAGGTACTCTAGGGATGGGCCTATAATTGGGGAGGGGAGATTTCACCTTAGGTAAGATACAATTAAGTGCCAAACTGAGCGGCAGTCAGGCCCAGTCAGGGTGATCAGAGGCAGTGAGAGATGCGTGGGAGCTGAGTTTCCTGGAGCAGCTACAGAAGAAGCCAGGATTCTGCAAGTCTCAATTCCTCTCTGCCAATGAAATACGAGCTTCTCTTAATTATTTTCCACCACACTTTCTCAGTAATCACACCTATCCTCCCAGAGCCTTGGCAAAAGGGGGGCCGGCTTCCCATCCAGGCACGCAGGGAATGGATGAAACTACACTGTCATGAAAATTTCAGAAAATTAAATATAAAGCTTTACACTTGAAGGTTGAAAACATTTGGCCATTTGGGTCAAGAGGAGCATCGCTCTATCATGTACGGCGGGGATTATAATGCCACATTGCTCATTGAGAGGGAATCCACTGCTCCTAAAAGGAGCTGCTATTGTCTGTGGCCCAGATAAACTGCACTTGTAACTTGCTCATGTGCACTGACACTAGGCAAAACTGATATTCAAGAGTCCTGAGGTGCGTATGGGATGACAGGCTGGGTTCCCTGCACTATCCACGTATCTGTCTAAAAAACACCATTTCTCACTCTACCTGAGACCCTACGTGAGACCACTGGCATGTGTATCCAACACAGTTCTCACCCAAAAGGCATATAATAATACAAAAACTGCCAATAATAAAAAAATAAGTACCACTTCTGTAGTATTTCTTATATGCCAAGAACGGTTCTAAGCTCTTTATATATATTAAACCATTAAATTCTCATATGAGGTAGATACTGCTATTATTGCCCACACACAGAGAAAGAAACTTGCTCTGAGTTTCACAATGAATACGTGGCAAAGCATCAATTCCAACCCAAGCTATCTGGCTCCAGTCTTTGCTTTCAACATGTATGATCTACTGCCTGTGTATGATCTAAAGCAAGGGGCAAAGACTAACCTATATCACTCATGTTGCCCCAGGGAGCATGGAACATATAGCTCCGATAGCAAGGCTAGTCTTAGGAGAACACAGACTAGGGCATCAACTACATAGTATGATTTGAGAAGAACTGGGCAGAATATGTTGCTGAAAAGCATCCCACATTCTGCAAAGATACCACAAATTTCCACCATTAGAAAGTCACTTCCCTACTTCTTAAAAGGCTTTTCTATTTTTAAGAATTCCCTATGGAAAAGTAAATATCACTGGGTAAGGTATTCCTTAAATCATTATCAGGCTTCTACAAGGTGATAAAATAAATGTTCATTGAACTTTCACTCATAAGAGTCGAGCTCTAGTTCTGACTGCCAATTTCCTAGCTGTGTGACCTTGGGTAAGGCACTTAACTTCACTGGGTCTCGGTTTCTTTATCTGTTAAATGGCAATGCTAACACCTGATACAACTCCTTCGTAGGACTGTTGCAGGAATTCAATGGATGCAAAAGAGTTTAATGAATGCAAAAGGATAACTCTAAGGTATTAATGTGATCAGCTAAATTGGTAGGATTAGATAAATTAGTTGACACCCAGAGAATTGTATGCAGCCACTTTAAGATGGACAGAAAGAAAAGACATCGTCCAAAAAAATTCTGGCCCAAACAATTAAAAAATGTCAGTCTGGGTAGAAATGACTGCCACCTGACTGGGTCTTTTTCGGGCATGATCATACTTTCCCATGAATCTCCACTGCCTTGGCCTTGGCTCTTCTTGTCTTTGACTCCTGAAACTGGACACTCTGGCTGGGTGTTTCAGGCCCCAGGGCCCCAGGCTTGGCTACATCTCTGGCACTAGTGCTATTTCCTGACTATCTCTGCTAGTGTGTTACTCCTGACAGCAGATGCACTCTGCTCCATCTCCACCTGTGACTTAGCACGCCTTCCCACTGACTGACTTCCTCAACTCACCGAGACCCCAGTTTCAACAGGACCCCGGAACCTTGCTTCTCTGCCTCAGCCAATAAGTACTTCTTAAGTGCCAACTATGTGAAAGGCACAGTGCCCCTTCCACCAGGCAAGTGGATGCTACAGCTACAACAGCAGGGAGCTAGAAGTGATGGGTAGGCCAAAGGGACACCACGATGGAGGACAAGACCATGGAAAAGTATGACAGAAGATAAAAAAGATAATCTTTGTCTGCTTTACTCTTTGCAAAAAACACTGTAACTGTTATAAAAGTAACAATTAAGCACAGATGAAAGGCGTGCTTCCTGACCTCAAAAGGCTTCAACACAATGGGGGAGATGTACAAGAAAAGAGTCGATAGTCTCTTCAGGGGCCTAAGCACCTCTAAGGAAATACCGTTTTGTAAGAAATCTCTCTTTGGTCGCCACTTTGTCCCATAAAGGCCTTAAGTAAAGCATGATTATAATGCAGCCATTTAAATGTAAGTCCCAATGATTTGTTTGAAATATAAATTGTGCTGGGCTACTTTTTTATGCTATATACAGTTTCCCCCCCATTTTTTAAACGTTCTTATTGGGACGTAACACACATACAGTAAAGTGCACAAATCTTAAGTGAATGGCTCAATAAAGTTTTACTTATATATGCACAACGTAACTACCACCCAGCTCAAGATATAAAATATAATAACACACCAGAAGCTTCCCTTCTGCCACAAGGTCAATCAGAACCCCATCGCAAGGAGGTAGGGTATAGCTCAGTGGTAGAATGTGTGCTTAGCATGCACAAGGATCTGGGCTCAGTCCCCAGTACCTCCACTAACAACAACAACAACAAAATCCTATCACAATGAGGTAACTACTATTTTGATTTTCATGTAACAGGCTTTACTAAGCACGGATGAGTTATACTTGTTTGGAGAGCGCTAGCCTCTAAATGCTAGGTCTCCACTGATATACTTCGACAGCTTAGACACGAAACATTTTGTCACGCTCAATGCTCTTAGGCTACCCAGACCCTACCTGCCAGGCTACCCCTCTGAGTTCCCCATAACCATTAGGACAATACCAATTATTCACCAAAAGGAAGGCTATCTCAAGCCATGGAACGTAAATAGGGCCTGTACCATTATAGGAATCCACTGACACAGGGTTATCACTTTGCTACATGACCATGAATGGATTCATCTTTGTTGAGAGCCCATAGGCTATTATTAGGACAGCTCCACTTAATTTGTTACTCTGCTAACAGCATGCCTTACTTGGAGTAGAAATAAAATGTCACCGTTTCTTCCCCTCTTGGTTAGGGAATGTACCCCTGTCTTCCCCACTGGAACTCAAGAGAATGGATGGTCTCATCAAGGCCTGCTTGTCCTCTATCCATAGGCTGAGAATCTGTCTTGCTCTGAAAGTACACTCAGCTAACAAGAAAGACTTCTCCTTGCTTCATCTCTAAAGCTAGGAAATGAGTATTTAATGAAACCAATCCACAATAAAAGCAATCACTACTATAATGAAGGTCCATATATGGCACAATGGGAAGAGGAATGGGAAGAGGAAGGAGAATGTGAGTTACGGAAGACTTTCCAGAAGACGCTGTGCTTAAGTTGACTTAAAAGAGGGAACAGCCTGGAAAAAGTCTTGGATATATCAAAGCACATGGTATTATCAGGCAATTCATATAGCACAGTGTTGCAGAATGAAGGGATGGACGTGCAGAGAGACAAACCTGGAGAAAACAGAAAAGATCATGAAGGGCCTTATATGCCCCGAAAGAAGTTTAGATTTATACCATAAGCAATGGAGAACCACTAAATAATTTTGAGCTGGACAGTTACCTGATTAGATACATATATATATTTTAAAAAATTACTCTGCCATCAGTGTGGAGAATCTAATAGGATAGGGGTGAGATTGAAGACTAGTGAAATGATCCAAGTGGGATGTGGTGAGGTACCAATAGGACATCCAGGTGGAGATATTATAGAGGCAGCTGAAAATGTAGATCTGGAGCATAGAAGAGTGACCTGAGCTGAAAGTAGGGTTTGTAGGGGGTCATCTGTACGTAAATGATAGTGACTTAGACTGCCTAGGAAGAGAATACAAGACAGAGTACAAGGGACACAACATTGTAAAATGACTATAACTCAATAAAAAAAATGTTTAAAAAAAGAAAGAAAGAAAAGACAGAGTACAAGGTCAAGATTAGAGCCTTGGGAAAGTATGAAGAGTCCAGCCCAAGAAGAAGAGCCAGAGAATGAGGTAAGAGGTAAGAGGAAAAAACAAGGACAGAAGATTGTCACAGTAGTCAAAGGAGGGAGGATTTTCAAGGAGGGACTGGTTAATATTTCATAGGCTGTAAAGTGTTGCAAAACAAAAGTCTACATTGGTCGGGCAATACAGAGGTCATTGGTGACCTCAGTAAAAACCGTCTCAGGGCTAGATCACACCACATCCAGGGGTGAATATGGAGTGAGGAAGCAGAGGCAGCCAGAATAGAAGCTTAGCTGGAATTAGAATGAAAAGAAATAGAATAACTGGAGAGTGAATCGGCTATAGACTAACTGTTCATACCTCCTCCTAAATTCGTATGTTGAAATCCTAACCCCCAAGGTGATGATGGTATTTTGAGGTGGGGGCTTTGGCAGCTGATTAGTTCATGAGCGTAGACCCCATGAATAGGATTAGTGTCCTTCTTATAAAAGAGGCACTAGAGAGCTCCCTTGCCCCTTCCGCCACGTGAGGACCCAGAGAGACGATGGCCATGTGACAGTCACAAAGCTAGCCCAGCATAAAGGTTTTTTCTCAGGTTCAGAGGAGCTTCCTGAACTCTCTAGTTAGAACAGAAAAATTAAATATGTACATAATGCATTTATCATGTGCTGTGAATGTAGAAAAAAAAGAATGGAAAGCTACAAAAAATCATTTGTTAAGGCCTTTGGTTCTTATATCCATAAAGTTCAAAAAAAAAAACCACACAACCTATGCTAGGGTAGGATACATATTATTGCTGTCCCTAGGATTTTACCTAAATGCTGTGTAAATAACATTTTAAAAATCCTTCATGGTAGCAGTTCACTAACAGAAAAAAAGCAAGTCAATTGTAACGGCTTATAAATTAACATGTTACTTATTAAGCAAATTTTCCCCCCAGGTACATGAAAACATAGTAAACAGCTGTACAATGTGAATTGGGAAGCTAGGTAATTGAAACTGAGTGCTAAAATACTCATGGAAGAGTCATATGCTTGGACAATACATATTGATTGAGCACCTATTAGACACTACCAGTCATTGCTCTAGTCACTGGACATTAAGAAAAAATAGATGTGTTGATCTGTGTAATTCCTTCTGAAATCTGATCAACAATTAGAAGAACTGCTGCCGTTTCCAAACTATTTGGATTTGTGGCCGTGCCTATTCTAAGGCCATACTTACCTTACTGTAATGAAGACACGGAATATTGGAGCTGGAAGGACCTTAAAGGATCAGCAGTCTATTAATCTATCCCATTTCACAGATGGCAAAGTTGAAGTGCTAAGAAGTCTAAATTTTTAGAGCTAGAACTAGAACCCAGAACCATAATTCTGATTCAGAGCTTGCTCTACCAAAGAAAATCACATCAATAAAACCATCCCCAACCACACTCGCCTCCAAGTCTTTTGATCAGTTTTTCAATAATTAGTTCTGCATTTTTCTGTAAAATAAATAGCAAAGTGTCTATGACCCATGGGAACTTGGCCCAGATTTAAAACATGGAGTTTAATGATTAAACACCTCTCATCAGTGGTCGGGCAGAATGTGGGGGGACACTTGGCAAAGACCAACTAGCTTTGGGCATTTAGCAAAAACATCCATAATTCCAGGATATTGGGGATGTTTTATCTCTATTGTCTGGCTGATAGGGAGGAGAATGTGTCGTCTTAAAATTTCTATTCAGAATTTTAATTAAATTGTGGCCTATGGCAAAATAGAAAGACATTAAAATCAAATGCTAGTATCTCTTTTTTATTTTATGGGCTCTCATCTCTAACTAGTTCTCACTGAAATAATTAAATGTCTTTTCAGCAAATGGACTGTTCAGGCTGTTTAGTTTAATGTTTCTTACAACCTGGCAAGTAAGTGCTTTATAATTCAGTTGATTTCTGCTTTTCCCCACCCCCACCTCACCCCCAACTCCCCACCCTACATATGGTCTTTTCTCCCCTCTCCCCACACAGGCTGACTCGAAGGTTTCTGCAGGTCAGAGAGGCATTAATGCACCTATAGGACAAAGCATCCTAACACAGGCGGAGAGTGTAGGAGGCTGAGCACATTGCATTTGACACTAATGGGTCAGAGGTGCTTCTAGATTGAAATCAGTGAAGGTGGCAAGGACACACAGTGCAGTCAATGAGGCCTCTTGGCCTGAGCCTGATGCTTGATCTCTCTTATTTACTGACCCATTGTATTGCACAAAGGGAAAGAATCCACGTGGGGGAGGGGAGAGCAGAATTTACTGGGGAAGAGCGTGTTTGCAGGAGGATGCTGTTTTCCTCTTTAGTAAAACAGTATTAGGAGATACTAACTACTATATATAGAATAGATAAACGAGTTTCTTCTGTATAGCACCAGGAACTATATTCAATATCTTATAGTAACCTATAATGAAAAAGAATATGAAAACAAATATATGTATATATATATATGACTGAAACATGCTGTACACCAGAAATTGACACATTGTAAACTGACTATACTTCATTTTATTTTAACTAAAAAAAAACCACTATTAGGGCCACTTTGGGGATAAAAGACAAAGCCCGGGGAATAGGCTGAAATGCAGAGATTTAGTCAAAGGGAGTCTAACAGACTAAATAATAAATTAGAAAGTAGGTCTTTTGAGGGATAAAGAGATTGTTCTTATGCACAATTATTTTTTCTTCCTCTGAACAGAGCCCCACCCCAACAGGAAATGGAAACAGGGAGCAAGAGACGACATTGTAACTTCGTCATTCTAATAGCTCACTTCTAATGAGTGTTCACTGTGTGCTTCCAGGCATTGGGCTAAGTGCCTTTCCCCATCATCTCATGTCATCTTTTAATTGTCTTATGAAGTAGGGACCATTAGTCTCCTCATTTTACAGATCTGAAAGTTGTGGTTTAGTAATATTAAATGACTTACTGAAGGTCTCAATAGCTACTAAGAGTTGGCATTCATATTTGTCATCCCCACCCTCCTCCAAATGAAAAGGGAAGATGGTGTGAACATTTAAGATCTGGGCCTACAAAAAAATTAGGCTCACTTAACCTGAATGATAATAAAGGTGATGATGCCGGTGAAAGGTGATAGATATTGGGTCCTTATTATGTGCCAAGCATTGTGCTAAGCACTTTATACAGGTCAGTTCATTTCATCCTCATAAGAACTTTTTGCGGAAAATATTTGTATTCACTCCATTTTGCAAATGAAAAAAACACCATTTTTGAGGATAAGTAACTTGCCCAATTTTACATAGCTAGGCAATGGAAAAGCTGTAGAGTAAAAGCAGACTCCCACAACATGGTGGGCCATCAGGGCCATCAGAGAGATCGACCTGCCAGTATGAGAGTCCCTCTAGTGGGATGTGGCTCACAATCTTTTGGAATTCTGATATTTGATTAACAAATTTTACATTGCTCCCTATTCTATGCTATGATCAAGGCTGAAAAAGTAATCCTTGGGACACTTATGCCTCACACAGTGGAGACATAAAGTCAAGAAATATTAGGTGACTAAATGGATGGATGGATGAAGTCTAATCAACAGTTTTCAATTTCTTCATTCTTGGCCTTGTAAGCTCCCTGTCTCCATGATGAGTTGAATCCTTTCATTTGAGTCTTGAATGCTTTGAAGTTTTGAATAATAAAAAGTAACAAATAAGAGAAAGGAATTACTTGTCCTTAGATAAATGAAATGTGGAAAAATCAAAAAGGAAGTAGCTCTTCCAAGGCCCTCATTGTCTTGAGAAAAAGAAATCTGCTGTGGGGACCAGGCATCCAGGGAAGGAAGACTGCCAAGAGGAAGGGTGGTAGGGGAGCTAAAAGGGAACTAACATTTTCTATACCTACTATGTGCCAGGCCCTTTTATATACTATAACTCATTTCATGCTCACGTCTATCCTGGGAGGCAGGTGATGTTCTCCCCATTTAATAAATAAGAAAATCGAGGCTTATGAATGAAGTGACTTCCCCAAAGTCTCACATGTAGGAAGTGGAGGAGTTGAGGTTTCCATCTCTGGTCTGACTCTTTCTACATCAGTCACTGCCTCTGCAAGTAGAGTTGAAAGGACAAGGTCATTTTAATTGAATGAGGAAAATAAAATGTTTCAGGTTTAGAAAGACAAAAGATATGAAGAAGAACTTGTGCAACAGCCCAAACCAAGAAAAATGAGATTTTATGAAGCTGGAAGACATACCATGACTGAATGAGATAATCTTTTGGAAAGACGTAAAGCCTGGATTCCAAATTCTCTACTATGTTACCCATATTTCCTCACTTGGTAATTGTAGCAACTCAACCTGGAGCAAAAGAGTGACATCTGTAGCCAGGTAGACACACTGGAACCAGCAACGCAGGATGGCGGAGGATAAAAACAATGGTGTCCCCAAGATGCATGCTCAGAGACCTTTCTTTCCCCAGCCTTTGGATGGCAGAAGGGAATGGCAGGGCTTGCTGCCAGCCTCCAACATCTTCCTTCTCTCCCCTCTAGACTTTATTCCTGATAATCTGGTCTTGCATGTGCAGCTACCAACAATTAAGTTTTTTGAAGCTTAATAGCTTTTGGTTTTCTTATCAAGTCCTGCAAATGAAATCTAGGCCTAGGAAATAAACATTGTTCCTTGCATCTCAAATACCCATTCCATTTACCTATTCCAGATCTCCAAGAAGAACACATCAAGATGAGATTAAACATGGAAAGATTTTATTAGGAGAAATGACTGTGTGTAAGAAAATAGGGAGGCAGCTACGATGGAAGTCTGATCCGGAGTGAGGGAGAGAGAAGAGGAGGTTGGATGGAACCAGTCTAGATTACTATGCAGTCTAAGGCAGCTTCTGCAAGACCTGGAGCCCAAGGGGGCCAACAAATGCATTCACATGTCTCCCAGGAGTGAGTCTGCCTTAGGATCCCCACTGTACTCAGCCTTGGGAGGGAACATTTCAAGGGAAGTGCCAGCACACAGCAGGTGAGACCCTCAGTCAGTTTTGCTTCCTGTTATAACTGGTCTGCCAGGCAGACTCTAATGGCTCCACACTACCCCTGCTTTCTCTATTCTCAACTACACCTGTACTCAGCTCCAGCTTCTTTTTTTAAGGGAAGCCTTTCCTAATTCCAACCCCACCCCTAGTTGAGGTAAACTTGCTTTTTGATATGCTCTCATAAAAGCATGTTCCTTTCCTTCAGTGAGAGAAGAACCTACATCAATTTATACTTATATATTCATTAGATTAATGACTATCTCTCTTGCTAAATTTTAAAGTCTATGATGAGAGCAGGGACCACGACTGTCTTGTTCACTGCTTTATCCTCAGTGCTGATCACTAACTAACAGTAGACACTCAATGAATATATTTTGAATGAATGGATGTGAATGAACAAATGTCAAAGAATAGATATGAGTTATATAATCAATTCCAATCCTAAACCTACTATAACCTATAAAAGGCTAAGGACTAGGAGAAAGGAAACAGTTTGAAGAGGTGAGACTGAATAGGTAGGTTCAAGGTAAGGATGGCAACAGAAGATTCTTAGAAGCAAATAGAAGCTGTGGGCTGGTGCCTGCTAGGCTGAACTGACTAAGGTTCATGTCAGAGAAATTAAGGTAAAATAGGAAGAGTGAATGAGCTTGGGGAGTGAGACAGATCATGAACATAAACCAAATGAGCACCTCTTTACCAGATAAAGCAGGCTGGTCTGGGAATTGTGGGAACCAGGCTGTAGAAGATACACAAAGAGCCAGGGAAGCGGAAACCAAGGCAGAGCAGGAGCCCAGTCACACATGATAGCCTCGAGTTCTCCTGAGATGTGAGGATGAGTCAACGAAGTCTAGATCTTGGCTAGGTTTTTAGCTCAGGTCTTCCCTTGTGGCCTCTCGTAGCCTTAACGGGCCCATCTTTGATGACTAGGGCTGGGATTATGGTAGTCATCGTCTAACAACTGCATCTGGTGACAGCCCTACAGTCCTCCTGGACCACTTGGAACTTTACCCTTTCTAAGCCTCAGCCTTTTCCTTTCAAAAAGAGGGATAAAATTTAATCTCGATGGATGAGTAGATTAGGATTAGAAAGAATAATATGAGATTACTTATAATATGTAATGAGGTCTAACATGGTTACTTGCAAATTCTCATTCTTTTTACATCAACATATAAAATTAAATTTAAACAAAGGCAAAAATTTCCCTATGACTCTACTGCTGAAGAAAATGGCTTTGGACACACAACATGTGCAAAATCGTTAGAAAGTCTTGTTAAAATTGACAGTCCCTGATCTTGTTGACTCAGGATTAGCCTGTATGTCTGAAGATGTAGAAAATTATAGAATTCTAGGATCTCTCAGCTGAGAGGGTCCTTCAAGATTAGTCCTGTTTGCATTAGTGAGTTGTGAGAATGCTGGGGAAAATCACTGATTGTCACGATTCTGTCTGGGCATCTTTACAGAATTTTATTAACTGGGACATTGGAAGAGCATTGGTAGAACTCACTGTCCAAGAGAGGATGGCAGACCCTGTCTTTTTGGTCCCTCCTGTCTTATACCCTCGCTTAGGGGCGCTCTCTTGATTGACAGTTCTTGCCCCTAAAGTGCTTAATCATGCCTGTCTCCTTTTGCAGATGGCCTTATCCATGACGAACAGAGAAAAGCCCACAGGGGGTGGGAGGGGTGGGAAGTTTAATCGCAATGCTAATTATATTACAAACAGAATTGGGTAAAGTCCTGTTAGGTCCTTGTTGCTACTGTGCAGTGGAGGCTGCCCAGTCCCAACCAGTCTCTTGGTGGCACTCATTTAGAGGAGGTAAAGCCCCTTATGCTGAAAACGGGCATACTGTCATCTTCCAAACCATCCTCCTTCTCCTCTACCTTATCTGTCCGGTGCCCCCACTTATCTAACTGACTAACAGCTAGAGCAAAATGTGAATTTATTCCACAGCCAAGCATAACAGGGACAAAGCTAATTTCAGCCTGGGACTAAGGTATAAATTCACGAATATTTGTTAAGAGTCATTCTGCTGAAACATTGTGCTGTACACCAGAAATTGACACAACATTGTAAACTGACTATACTTCAATAAAAAAAACAATTCTAAAAAGAAAAAAATAACAGAGTCATGCTGTATCATTAGGGTAATTAGCCAAAGCTATTGAAAATCACACAGTAAATCTGTTCTAATTTCTGATTGTAGTTCAGTGGTTATATGGACCTAAAATTCCAGAGTCTTGTTCTATTCTTGTCTCTTTTACTGACTCACTGAGTTGAGGGCGCTAACTCACTTAACCTTTCTGTGTCTTTTTCATCAGCTGTAAAATCTGGGCTACAAATACTTAACTGTGTGCAAAGCAATTTTTATTTCATCAGTGTCATTCACAGCATAACACACCAACTCCTCAGTCAAAACAATAATTCTTTTGTTAAAACACATTAACTCCGAGGATAGACTTCAATTGAATTTGATGATCATTTCTTGGAGTCTAGCACAATGGGAACACAACTCAGAATAAAATACAGAATAAAATTCCTGTCCTAAAATGGTGATTCACAAACACTGGTCCAGACTTTGACTAGTCTGTGACGATGTTTTCACAAGTCCGTGGCAAGATGCAAAAAACCAAAAACAAACTGAAAAAATCCTCAAAGAATGAATGTTTCATGACTCTAAATTTATACTTGATTTAAAAGAATTTTCTTTACTACAAATTTCTTATGAGTATTTCTGTTCCAGTTTTTTTTTTCTTGGCACTGAACTGTTCATTATTTTATGGCATTAGTTGTCTCTTTTTAGCACCCTCACTTAGCAAAACAAAAATAAAATGGCAACTCTAGGTCAGTCCATGTTTTTCTTTTAATTTTGTTGGTCCATTAACTCAAAATGTATGAGAACCACACTTACCACCTACTTAAGGGATATGATTAATCTGGTTTATAGGTTAGGCAAGAAAATGGCTTAATTTTGTTATTTAGAAGTTGCTCTTCTGGGAAATGTTTGTGTTTATAATTAGAAGCTCCAAAAAAAGAAAACAGATTTTGAGCTAAAGCTACTGCTAAAAACAAAACAACAACAAAAGGAGCAAAGCCCATGACTACCAAATAGTGCCTGGTATGTAGAAGACCTTCAATAAATGTTTGTTGAATAAGTAAATAAAGTATCAAATAAAACACATACAGATTCAAGTAATACCTAGCCAGCAGCTACTGGGGTGAAAAAAAAGACTGATAAGCAAGAGGAGGATTTTCACTCTTTGGTCAGAATAACATGGAAAAAGGGCTTTTCTTTTTAATTTTTCTGTTCAATTAGAGGTAACTCCTGAGTATTATGCCTTCAGCTTAGGAAAAGGCCTGTAGCTCATTCTCCCTTGCCAAGAAGAAAATAAAAGAGGTGGTCAGAGGAAACTGAAAACATTTAGTAAATTATTTAAACTCACAGAAGTCAGGGACAGAAACTTTAGAAATCACCCAACCCATTCCCTGCCATTTTCAGATAAGGAAACTGGCTCAGAGAAACTTGCCCACGTAGCCCATGCTTTGAGGAGGGTGGGGGTTGCACCATGAGAATCAAAACATGATACTTCTGCCATCTAGCAAGAGTATACCCTAATTGCAGGGGGTGGAGCTGAGCATCCTTTCAAAGTCTCCATGAATATTCAAATTATAAGCTTAAAAGTACTAAAAATACTTTCTAAGGTCAGAGGATACAGGCATAAGGATGATAAATATTCAAACTAGAATTCATGGAGAAGGGCAAGGATTCTGGGGATAGTAGGTTTTGGAAGAGCAAAAGTCCCGAAACGGGCGTGGGTATGACGCATTTAGGGAATGTTGAGGGGCAGTGACTAGTGAATATATCTGCCATCTTCAGGATTTCTCCTTTTATACCATGTATCAACAGTGGATTAGCAAGGAGTTGTTACTATTGACAGGCCACTAGCATATGGAAAGTCTTGCTCAACTGAAGTTCATATTAAAATTATATCTATGTTATCACTGACAAAGACACACTGACAAAATACAGAACAGCATATGGATTCGAGGCAGCATTATTTGTAGTAGCAAATGACTAGAAACAAACGAAATGTCCATCAATCAGGCACTTCTTGAAACTATGGTACATCCATACAATGGGTACTACACATCTGTTTAAGAAAATAAAAGAACAAATAAGACTTCTATAAACTGATATGGTTTATCTCTATGATCTATTAGTATGGAAAAAAGCAAGGGTAAAATAGTGCTTGTAGTATGCCACCTTTTGAGTAGCTGACTCTAAAGGGAAACATACATTCACTTATATTTCCAGAGAAACAAAGGTTGGAGTAAAACAATAACTAATAAAGATGCTTATTTAGGGGGAGGCAGGGGCCAGGGTGGAAGAGACAGGGGTGGCCTTGAGACTTCTTTAAATATACTTTGTTATATATTTTGACTTTGGAACAAATTAATCAAAAAGAAAAAAATCTAAAAGTAGAAAGCAAACTAAAACAAACTTAACTTTATACTAAATTGGTGAAAAACCCATATAGAGAAAAGAATTATTTCAACTTGACTTTAAAACAGAATATTGATTATTCACTCCTATTTGGTTATCTTCTTAGGACACAGAGGACCAAACAAATACTAAACTACATTCAGTACTTTTATTGTTAACAGTAATACTGTTATTTTTGTTTCAGAACGATTATAGGTAACTATGTCAATTTTAAGAACCAAGATGTTCAAAATGAGAGAAAGGAGATAGAAGTATAAATTCAAAGAAGTTAACTAAAAATTGTGTGTTCTTAAATATGAACTGGAAATAGCAGAAAATAATTCATTTTTTAAAGAAAAAGGTAATTTCTAGCCTGACCCCTGAAAAGACCTGGAAGCAATGACCACCTAGTAGCAATAAGCACCCAAGCACATGAACTGTAATTCCGGAATATCATTCCCCACTAAACAAAACCAGGGTTCCTTAAAAAATGGCTGACTCCAGGTCTGGGGTAGGAGTGGTACGAGATGAGCCTGGGATGTCTCCTTGTGCCAGAAAGCAAGGAAGTTATCAGCAACTACTGTAGTCATTTTAAAAGGTGTCAGGAGCTAGCTTTAAAGGGGTTCATACTGGCCTAATACGGAACAATGTGGGTGTCACGGTGAAAAATCACTATGATTTATTGAAGTATATCAAATATATAAAAAAAACCCATGAATTCATAGTGAGATAATACAAACACATTAGTCACTATTGGAGCTTACTAGGACAGCAAACCACTCTGAAAACTGATAAGCAAAAGGAAGAATCAAGTAATTGTCATACCTTTCCTCTAAGAATGGTATTTCAGGATAGCCACATAGTTGATGAGGGAAATTTCTTCATTAATAGAATTTTATTAAAAATACAGAAGAAATGACAGCCCTGGAAAATCCTCAAATCTCCTACCTCTAATGAAATAATGGATCTAGGCAATGATCATCAGTGGATACTGAAATTATTAGCTTAAACGTTGATGGGACACATCATAATGCAGGAATGAGGCTGACACTACATGATCCCCACTGATCAACCTTACTATTATAAAAAGTGAAACACCCAGACATTATAGGCTCCTGGTGTGCTGCAATAGGGGATAACCACCACCCATTAGGGATTCTTAACTTAAAAAGTAAACCCGGTAGGGGAGGGTATAGCTCAGGGGTAGAGCACATGCTTAGTATGCACAAGGTCCTGGGTTCAATCCCCAATGCCTCCACTGAAAAATAAATAAATAAAAAACCTAATTACCCCCCCCCAAAAAAACAAAATATAAGTACACATAAATCTAGTCAATCTCTAGGGGGAAAAATGATAGTCATGAAAACAGAGTTTTATTGTTATTTGATTAATGCTTGAAACAGCAAAACAATTCCCAAAGCTGAGGCCACTTGACTGCTTCAACTCCTCCCCCCCACCCCCTACCACCCCACTCCTATAGACTTAGGTCAGCCCCAAGCTCTGGAATAAATCCTGTTTACTCACCAAGAGCTAATTAAGCAGCCTGCGTTCCATCACTCAAAAGGACTTCACATGGTCAACCTTGCTGATGACCTTGCTATAGTATTATGCCTTATATCCCAGATCAAATTATTGTTGCCTGCCTTAGTTCCTGTACCTAAGTTTCTATCTGGCTACTTTTCCTGCTGCCTCAGTTGCTCTGAAATAGGGGTTCTGCTTTGCTCTTACCAGTACTCCTAAAGACTAGAGCCTTGACCTTGAATCCCAACCCACTCCCTGTTGCTAACCACATTCTTGCACCCTCTATGTTTCCGGGACCCAGGCTGCCAGCTTTTAACAACTTTTCAGTTGATTCAGTGTTTCGTGGCCTAGAAATCTTGTGTAAATTTGGCCTACACCATTAAAATTTGGATTAAATATCAGACCATGTATTGCTAACGCATAACATCTTGAGGCAGGTTAGTGACATTCTGGTTTTGAAATGGAACAAAAACAAGATGTGAAACACTTGCTTCTGATATTTGGGGCAGCACTATGTTCCTTAGATGAGGAATAGTAGCCTCACCCCAGAATTCTGCTGCAAGCTACTTAACAAGTGTTGCCATTCTCTCCAACATTGCATCCTTCCCTTCTAACCCTTCCTCTTGTCACTGCTTTGCCTTCCCAGTGGTCTCTTCCTTCTCCATTCCCTTCTGCCCATGCTCTAATGGCCTTTAAAAGCTTCAGCAACGATGTCACTACCCCACAGCTGCTTAGTGCCTCTGAGGGTAGCCCCTTCAATTTTGGGGGAGGGGATTTTTATTGTAAAGTAAAACAGGTAAGGAAAACTATACAGATGTAAGGCTTAATGAATTCATATAAAGCAACATTCTTGTAACCAAGAACTATGTAGATCTGTATCAGTTACCCCAGAGGCCCCTCCATGTGCACTGCCCAGATCACAAGCCTCTCCCTTTACCCATAAATCATAACTATTGACTTTTATAGTAACACTTGTCTTTAAAAGAATAGTTTTATAATTGTCAAGATATGGAAGCATCCTAAGTGCACATCAATAGTTGAATAGATAATGGAGATGCAGCATGTATATATATGTAATTGAATACAACTCATCCATAAAAAAGAAGGATATTTTGCCATTTGTGGCCCTTTGTTTGCTTCTTTTTCTCACTTCAAAAACCAGAATTTTATAACTGGCAGAGACATTTCCATTACATCAAAAACAACAAAATATCTAGAAATAAACTTAACCAAGGAAGTTACCTATACTATGAAAACTGAAATGACACAAAGAAATGGGAAGATTTCTTGTGTTCTTGGATTGGAAGAATCAACACTATCAAAATGAGTTTGGGGAGAGGGAGGGAGGGAGTAACGAATAGATGGTACACAAGGAACTTTTAGGGCAATGAAATTATTCTGTATGATACTATAGTGGCTACATGTCATTTGGCATTTGTCAAAACCCACAGAATGTACAACATTAAGAGTAAGGCCTGATATAAATTATGGACTTTGGTTGATAATAATGTGCCCATGTTGGTTCACTGATTGTACCAAATATTCCACACTGATGAGGGATGTTGAGGGTAGGGGAGTATATATGTGTGGGTAGGGAGGGCTATGTGCAAACTCTGTATTTTCTGCTCAATTCTGTTATGAACCTGAAACTGCTCTGAAAGAATAAAATCTATTTAAAAAAATTTTTTTAAATAGACAAGAGATCAGTGGAACCAAACAGAGTTTCCAAAAATGACTTGTATGATCCAATAATATGTTCACAGAAGAGATGCCAAACTAATTCAAAGGTAAAATAAGTTTTTTTTTTTACAAAAAAAGAATAGTTTTATCATCTAAATGTGTATCCCTAGACACTATATTTTAGTCTTGCCTGTTTCAAAAATTAGGTATGTTTTTGAGTCACTTTTAATCTATAAGTTTCCCTCCATTCCTCTCTTTTCCTTATAATTTATCTGTTGAAACACCCAGGCTCTTTGTAATAGAGTTTCCCAGTCTGGATTTTGCACGTGGTATGCCAATCAGTTGGTATCTTAATGGACTGAACTTTGTCTTCCTCGCTTCTCTCCCATGTCGCTGGGGCAGGCTAGCAGCCACAGGGGCTCTGTGGGAGCTTTCCTCAGTCCATTCTCCAGCGTGACTGATTGAGAGAAGCCAGTTCCCCTGCGCCCAGCTGCTCCCAGCTAGTGCTCCATCTGGCTGTGTCTGGAGCGCACCCTTGTTCCTCCGGTGTCTGCCTCATTCTTTCCCTTCCTCTTGATGGGAGGTAACTCCTGAGACCAGGAAAAGTAGAAACTGGAGCATTCAGAGTTTCATTGCACCTTGAGGTTCAGGGAACCCCATTCCCTTCCATTGCTGGCCAATATCCAGTGGTGCATCGGGGGGATTAAGCAATGTACAAAGCCCCAGCTGAGTTCCTAGATGTGGGCCATGCTGGTCAGAATCATAAGTGTTTGGTATATTTTAAAGTTATTTTGTATGTTTAAATATACTTTATAAAGTTTAAAAAATCTTAAGTGTAACAATATTTCAGTCACACTCTGACGTAAGTTGGGGTTTTGTAGGCCCATCTTAATGCCTAATCAAATATAGCATTTTTTTCTATGAGAAACAAAATGCCAAATTCCAAACACAAACATGCCACTTACAAAACAGGGAATAGATCCCTTTTATAAATTGAGGGTTGCCTGAATGGTCACTTATAACATTTAGATTCTGGTTTATGCAAGCTGGAACCTGAAATCATCTTCTTGATGTCTTTTCCTAAAGAGGGCTTACATATTCTTACCACTAAGCATCTCCTGAAATGACTTAAAACATCACTTCTTTGTCTATATCCAAATAGCAGAAAATAATGATTCTCTTTCTATGATGTAAATGAAAGAAGATTATTGCCTCAGGTAACTAATGTCCAAAATCTGACCACTACAGAGAAAGTCACAATACTCACCAACTCTCCCAAAAACTAGAAGCCAATACTGTTATTACACAAACTGAGCATCTCTCCAGGGAAAACAACCCCTGCCCACAAATGTTCTAAATTTCCAAGCAATACGTGGAATTATTTAGGACTTAAATGTCAATCAGTGGCAGCTGGGAAATTTTTACATTTTGAAATCTGATAGTCTCCATTTGCTTGCATCCGGTTAATTGTCTCTGTTCCACTTTAAAAGCATCACATCAAAGATAGAAACAAAATGTAATAATAACAAAAAAGATTAATTTCATTCTGGAGCCCCATAGTAATGATTCTTTAGTTTCTTAGACTCATTACAAATGAAATTGGGTCCGAGAACACCAACTCATTTTTTAAGGCCTTTCAAATAAGCCAAATACGGGTATTCAGCCAAGACTCATTCATATTCACATTTCTGTAACACTCTGATTGGATGATATATGTTCCATACAATGCAGTAACGGTTAAATCAGGGGTTTACAGAGGCTTGAGCCTCATGTAACAGAGCTGCAATTGAAAGCAGCATGGCCTTTGAGTGCTATAGCAACAGCACCTGCTTCCTTATTTTAATAACACCCAGGAGATGTTCTGGAGGTTTCTATTTTACTAAATTTTCACTTCAAGTTCTAGCTCTGTTTAATATTCTTGTAATCTGAGAAACGAGCAAAAGACTTTAGCAAAGTTAGGAAGATTCCAAATTTGCTATGGGAATAGCAGACAGTCCAGGGGAATATGTTAGGATGGAAATATAAATGTTATGCCCTTGCTATCATCTTTAGTGTGTTATTATGGTAAATAATATAAAAGCATAGGTAGTTAAAAGACTCTTTGGTATATGTCCTTAATAATCTCATGCATGGATTAAAAGAAAAACTTTAGTAACTTGAATGAATTACATATTTTGTGATCAACAGAAATGACATGTTGTTTATATCAAAATATAAAGAAGTCTTCAAAACTAGAATTTTATAATCTGGTAATTATACTGGAGTTGAACAAAAAATTATAGCTTTTCTAATAGATATTTACATAATCTTGCACATAACAATTTTAAAATATATACTTATTTCAAGTACATATAGAATAATTATTTAAAAATTGATGCTGCAGTAGGTAATAATGCAAGTCTCAGAACACACCAAAGAATCAATACCCTGCTGACCTCATTAGAAAAGAATAACAAAAATGATTTTAAAATGTACAGTGGAAAATGAAGAACATGTGTAAATGACTCAAACTGGATAAAAAGAAGAACTAATAATGGAAATTAGGCAACGCACAAAATTGACAGTGAAAACACTATGCATCACAAACCAGAGGGATATAAGAATAGTTATAAGTAAATTTATTCCTAAGATACCAATCTGAGAAAGCTTTAAAAAATTAATGAACATGTTGTAGAACTCACACAGAAAGACAAGGAAGTAATGAAGATTGAAGAAGTTAACAAAATAATTTTCTTAGAAATAAAGATGTATAACAAAACTAAAAGCTTATACTCTGGAAAAACTAATAAACTTTAGGAAGAGACTTGGCAGAAACCTTGACCTCCTCAAGCACATAACTGATTTTGTCCTCAGGACATTTTATGATATCTGTCAAGCCTGTGAAATGTGATATAAAGCTCGCTATATAAAGATTAGAGTTTGGGACCTGCCCAAGAGGGTGTCCTAAGGATATCTATCATGAATACATTTAATAAAATAGAAGAAAAGATGGAGAAAATAGATGAAAAGAAGGAGAATCTCACCAGAGTTGAAATACACACACACACACACACACACACACAACCCCCTTTAAGTGACAATTCTAAAATTGAAAAATATCTGAAATAAAAAGATATAAGGGTAGGGGAAACAAACATTGTCATTACATTCAAATGATATGATTGGATTGTTTACATATAAAGAGCTAATAAGAGATATCAGCAATGATTTTGGATCAATGATTAATACAAAAAAATCTGCTGCATTCCTATGCACAAGCAGCAGATAGAATATATGAATTAAAACAAAGATTAAACTTTTAAAATAGCAACAAAATTATAACATATGGTTAATTTTATATGTAATTTGACTGGGCTAAGGGATGATCTGATAGCTGGTAAAATATTATTTCTGGGTGAGGCTATGAGGATGTTACCAGAAGAGATTCACATTTGAATCAGTAAAGACATCTGCCCTCACCAATGTGGGTGGGCATTTTCCAAGCTACTGAGGGCTCAAATTGAACAAAAAAGCAAAAGGACAAATTATCTTTCTTCTTGAGCTGGGATGTCCATTTTTTTTTCGTGCTGTGAGACATCGAGGCTCCTGGATCTTAGGCCTTCAGAATCTAGAACCAGCAGCCACCTCATTCACAGGCCTTTGGCTTCAGATTAGGAGTTACACCTTCAGTGCCCCTGATTCTCAGGCCTTTGAGCTCAGACTGAATTATACCACCAGCTGTCCTGGCTGTCCTGGCTCTCCAGTTTGCAGACAGCAGACTGCAGGACTTCTCAACCTCCATAACCATGAGAGTCAGTTCCTAAAATTAATCTCCTCTTATACATATCTATATCTATGGCATAGATATCCTATTATTTGTTTCACTGGAGAACCCTGACTAATCCATTATCTAGGAATAAATCAAACAAAATACATACAAGATCTTGGGGGATAAAATAATAAAACTTTACTGAAAAGCAAAAGAAGAACTTTAAAAAGAGAGTACTACACCATGTCCATGAGTGGGATAACTCAGTGTCATAAAGCCATCAATGCAATCCCTATCATATACCCATGGCATTTTTCACAGAACTAGAACAAATCATTCTAAAATCTATATGGAAGCACAAAAGACCCTAAATAGCCAAAACAATCTTGAGAAAAAAGAGAAGAACTGGAGATACCATGCTCCCTGACTACAAACTATATTAGAAAGCTACAGTAATCAAAACAGTATGGTATTGGCACAATATCAGACACGTATATCAATGGAACACAATAGAGAGCCCAGAAACAAACCCACACACTTATGCTCAATTAATCTACAACAAAGGAGGCAAGAATATACAATGGAGAAATGACAGTCTCCTCAATTAGCAGTGCTGGGGAAATTGGACAGCTACATGTAAAGAATGAAATTGGAACATATTCTCACAGCACCTACAGGAATAAACTCAGTATGAATTAAAGACCCAAATGTAAGACCAGAAACCATAAAACTACTAGAGGAGAACATAGGCAGAAAATTCTTTGACATAAATCACAGCAATATTTTTTGGATCTGTCTCTTAAGGCAAAGGAAACAAAAGCAAAAATAAACAAATGGGACCAAATTAAACTTAAAAGATTTTGAATGGCAAAGGAAACCATCAACAAAAATACAACCTACAGAATAGGAGAAAATATTTGCAAATAATGTGATTAATATCCAAAAATATATAAACAGTTCATATAACTCAATATAAAAAAAAAACAACCTAATTAAAAATGGGCAGAAGACCTAATAGACATATTTCCAAATAATACAGATGGCCAAGAGGCACATGGAAAGATGCTCAACATTGCTAACCATCAGAGAAATGCAACATAAAAAATGTAGTATCACTTCACACCTGTCAGGATGATTGTCATCTAAAATAGCACAAATAACAAATGTTGTTGAGGATGTGGAGAAAAGGTAATCCTCATATGCTGTTGGTGGGAATGTAAACTGCTGCAGCCATGGTGGACAACAGTATGAAGGTTCCTCAAAAAACTAAAAATAGGACTGCCTTATGAACTGGCAATTCCATTGCTGGGTATGCATACCAGAAAAACAAAGAAAACGCTTATTCAAAAAGATACATACACCCCAATGTTCACAGCAGCATTAATTACAATAAACAAGATATGGATAGTACCTAAATCTCCATCAGCAGATGAATGGATAAAGAAGATGTGGTATATATACATACAACGGAATGCTACATGGCCATAAAAAAGAATGAAATTCTGCCCTTTACAGCAGCATGAATGAACTTGGAGGGTACTACGCTTAGTGAAATAAGTCCGACAGAGAAAGACAAATACTATATATCACTTGTATGTGGGATCTAAAAATAAAACAAACTAGTGAATATGACAAGAAAGAAATAGACTTATAGAAAACAAAATAATGGTTACCAGTGGGAAGAGGGAAGGCAGAGGATAAGATAGGGGTAAGGGATTTAGAGTTGCAAACTATTATGTATGAAATTAAAATGTTCCAAGGATATACTGTTTAGCACAGGGAATGTAGCCATTATTTTATAGCAACTATAAATGGAGTGTAATCTATACAAATTTTGAATCACTATGTTGCATACCTGAAATGAATATATTGTAAACCAACTAAATCTTAATTTTAAAAATGAAAAAATGAAAGACTTGGATTGGCAGAGTGGTTTTTAAAAACTTAACAGAGCTAATGGCTGTCTATAAGAAACTCAATAAAAATAGTAAAAAACAAAAACAAAAAACTAAATGTCTATCAACAGGAGAAAAGACAAAGGCACATTCATCAATAGAATTTCATTTTACAGGAATGAAATGAATGAATGAAGCTCAACATATCAGCATGGAAGAATTTAATAACAGAGTGGTGATTTATTAAAAAATGACAAGTTGCAGAAGGTTAAATATGGGGTGGTACCATTAGTAATGTTTAAAACTTGTAAAAGAATATTATTTATGAATACAGTCATAGGTGTTCAAAGTACTACAGTATACATAGGAATGATAAACACTTAATTCAGGATCCTGAACTACTGTTGCACAACTCCAGGGAATCTAATTCACTTTGTATTCCAAAAGAATTGTATTCCAGGGAGAGGCAATCACAGACTGGAAGGGAGGAAGAAGCATCCAAAGGGCTTCCATTGTACCTATAATGTATCACTTCTTAAAAATAAATCAATAAAAAGTGAAGAAAACAAGGCAAATGTTAACATTTGATACAAATGGGTGGTGGGCACATGAGTGGGTTCATAATGTTTTTCTGCATTCTTACAATTTGTCATCATAAAATATAAATGGGGATGGGAGAGGCATTCATTCAGCAGCACAATTGCTAAAAACAGAGCCAAACTGTAAGATAGAAAGAGCAACATTGAGATGGGAGCACACATCCTTAACTGAATTAATCAAAAGAGCTATTTTCCCTTGGTTTTCTTCCAGGAACTTGGTTAATTTCATTCTTCCTATGTATACTACACTCCTACAGACCTAGCCTTCCTCCTCAGAGCAACCCAGATGTTTCCAGCCTGGGTGTTCCCAGGACCTCACTCCTTTTGGCCTAGTCCTTCCTTTCAATTGTTAGGAAAATGTGTTTTGAGCCCCCATTCTAAGTATTGCTGGAAGTCCCTTGGTCTTTCCCATAGCTAATATTTATCTTGCAGTTAATTATGTGTCTGGCATTGTTCCAAACATTTCACAACCATTGTCTCATTTAATCTTCATACACAGCAACTCTATCAGGTTCCATTTTGGTCCCCACTCTCAAGATGAGGAAATTGAGGCTTAAGCAGATAACTGACTTCTTCTGCTAATAAGTAGTGGTCCCCACTTGGCCTAATTCCAGAACTCAGAGACTTCAATTTCTTATTTCCACTAAGCTCTTGATCTCAGGAACATCTTGCCTTCTGGAGTCATTCTTTTCTTTTTCTCATGTAGACCTAACCATCGAATTTAGCTCTTTTGCCATTAATCCCCCTGAACACCACAGTCAAAAGGCTATTACATGTAGAAGCCTTTTGAAAGGAGAGCACATTTTTTCAAAATATAATAAACAACTTAAAATTGAAAATTCTACAGCTCTGTCCACTCCCATCATACCAGATTGTTCAACTTTATTGTCACCTTCCATTCTTGTTACATCATCTCCACCTGACCCCCATTTTTCAAAGTAAATCTTTAATGATAAATTTAATTATTCCTTTGTTTTATTCTCCCCTTTCAAACAATGCCCAGGGCTGGGGTGAGGGATGCGTAGTTCACCATTCAAACTCACATATGCTATCAAGACATCTTCCTAAACAAAGACGCATCTTCCTGAACATGAATAATGCTCCTTTTCTTGATGTAAAAATGTCTGTAGTCAGTTCTTGTTTCAAATTGAAAGGTTTTCTTTATCTTCTCATCACACCGGTGCCTCTGAGATTTATTACCCTCTTTATTTCATATGATTTGCATCACTTGATTTTATGTCCCCGATTTGAAAGTCTGGCATTAAACAACAGTTTTTCAAAATAAAGTAGACTCCATAAAACCACTGAACCATCTGCCTGACTAGTGTTATTCTTTGAATTGTGTGCCCCCCAATTTATATTAAGTCCTACCCCTAATAACTCAAGATGTGACCTTGTTTGGGGATAGGGTCTTTACAGAGATAATTAAGTTAAAAAGAGGTCATTATGGAGAATCCTAATCCAATCTGAATAGTATCCTTATAAGAAAGGAGAATTTGGACATAGACACAGATGAAATGAAGGACAAAGATGCAGAGAAAAGATCATCTACAAGCTAAGGAGAGAGCCTGGTGCAGATACTTGTCACAAGCCTTAGAAGAAAATGACCGTGACAACACCTTGATCTTGGACTCCAGGCATCCTGAACTTTGAGACAATAGATTTCGGTCCTTTAACCCATCTACTTTGTGGTATTTTGTTTTGGCAGCCCTACCAAACTAATACAACTACATAGTAAAAATTCTTCAGCTTGGAATTCAGAGACCTCCAAAATATGGTCCCAAGCGCTCTCTTCAATCTTCTCTTCCCGTATAGCTCTTCACCAACAGAAGCTCCAGGCACACTATACGACTTGCTGTTCATATACTCAGCACCACACCCTCCCCCAACACGTATGTCTTTGCTGAGGCTCTGCCATCTTGCTTAAAACAATGTCTGCCTATGACCATATACCTATCCATTAGGGCCCATCTCAAATGCTACTGGCTTCATAAAGACTATCTTGAGTCATCCACCTAGATAGTCTCTGAGGTCAACCAGATAGATCTGGGCTTGAATCCAGCCTCCCTGCTTACTAGCTGTGTGGTCTTGGACAAAATGCTGAATTTCTGAGTTATCCATGGGCAAGAGAAAAGATGCCACTTCATAAGGTAAGCATGGTGAGGATTGAGCGAGATGATGCATGTAGGCACGGTGCTTGGCACAGAGAAAGCATTCTGGAAATGCAAGCTTTTCTTATTATTTTGTATTTATTCTCTGAACTCCAATGGCGTTTTACATAAAGCTCTCTTACGCCACTTACCACATTCTGTCCTGTCTTGTTTGTTAGTGGGATTAATCAGTTAAATTACTACTGATTTAAAACAATCACTCACCATCTCCCACAGAATCAAAAGAGAGCTATCAATCTGTCAGTCCTCACTATAGCTGGGCCAGGTGAGGTCTCCACCCATGAGTAAAATTCAGCCTCAGGCTCCACACCTGGAGATGCTCTTCCATCAGTTCCTTTGAGCATCAACTCTGCAACCCTACTCTCTTTTCTCCCATCCCAAAGGACCCATGGGCTTTGATATCTTGAAGGCCACACGGCAGGTTTTCATCCCAGAGTCACTTTAATAAACTTTGTATTATAGTCCTTTGTCAGTTAAGAAGTCTAGCATCAGACAGACCTGGGCATTACCTTTTATGCCCCTGTTGTAAGCTCTGTGATTGACCACTTTATTTGACCTCTTTACTTACATGCAGGATTAAGATCATACTACTACTACTTAACAGACTCCTGTGAGCACTAAAGGAAGTCATCCGGGGGAAGACTGGTTGGCACTACGGAGAAATCAATAAAAGATGGCATTATCATCATGTTTCTAATAGTTCTTAGTAGATTATAAACTTCACAAGACAGGAAACGTGTACACAGTAGACTCTATAAAAGTTTCTTGAATTAAATTTTGAATTTTGATTTAAACAAACCTGAAATGCTTATACCCGTAACATTTATCTTTTTAAAAAAAGTCGTATTTCTGCCGTATGAAATTAGAACAGAGAAGTACAATTTTTTAGATAAGAACAAGTTTAAGCTACAGTACTAGGTAGGTAAAAATAAAATGGGTTGGCATTGTTCAGGTCACTTTTGCTATTCATGGAAAAGGCTAATGAAATAATGAAAATTATTGAATAAACAATTCTTTGGGCTCTTTTACTTGACCTTCATTTTCCGTCAGTTGAAAATATGACCACTTGAAATTTTAATAGTCTTTTCCAGGTAATCTGTGGCCAGATTTGGTAACATGAATTAGCGTCCATTTTTAACATCCTTTTTTTAATATTTGGCATTGTAAGTAAACCATCCCTCTCACAGGGTGTTAAGAGCAAAAAATATTTATAATATAATGGTACATATAAATGTGGGGGAGAAACTAAGCCAGGGTCGCTGATTGGTAGGTAGCTTGGTGGGTCTACTGGCTACAGCATTCCAAGGGGACCCAAGTGAACATCTAGATCCTTAAGATTTGCAAAGTTTGGTAGGTAAAGCTGAGGAAAAAGAAAAACAGCAACAACAAAATGTCATTTCGAAGCTCTAAACAGTTTCTTTCTAGTAATTAATTGGTGGAGATGCCAATGCTCCTTTAAAGCAAACTCTCCCTTTGTTCTCAAATAGACCCTTTAAGTCGACATTTAAAAAGACCATCTCTGAAATGGAGATGGGAATTCAATTTCCTCAGTTAGGGGTGATAATGTTGAAGGTACCCTGTCCTAGAAGCAGAGCTGCACCTCTGTAGACCAGGATACTTTGGGAGAAAATGCATCCCTGGAAGAAGAGGGAGAGATGACATGGTTTCAATTCCTTGCCTGGTTCTCTGGACTTGCTTTAGGTCTTGTGTCTAGAGGAGTGGGTCAGAAGTACATTGCAACTTTTTTCAGAAAAGATTTTATAAGATTCTATGCTTAAGATGAGCTGCTTTGGGACCCACATAACAAAATGTGAGAGTTGGGGAAAGGACAGTTCTCTTGGCCTTTTCATTCACTTATTCATCCATTCATTCAAACAATAGTTATTGAAAGTCCGCCTTGCCCTACGCTCTGTGCTATGGGCTAGAGAGAGAGCAGTGAACCAGACATTCTCAGTGCCTCTCTTCACATCCCTTACATTCTGGTTTTGTATTACTCTATTGCTACATAACATATTGCCTGAAAACATAGTGGTGTCAAACAACAAACACTTATCATATCACAGTTTGTGTGGATCAGATATCTGGTTGTGGCTTAGCTGGATGCCAGTCTCAGGTCTCTCACCAGGCTGCAATCAGGCTGTCAGCCAGCGCTGCAGTCACCCCAAGGCTTGAATCGGGAAGGATCTGCTTCCAAGATCTCTCACATCGCTACCTGCAAGGCCTCAGGTCTTCCTTGGCTGTTGGCCAGAGACAATAGTCCCTTGCCACATACACCTCTCCATAGGGCGACTAAAATGATGGCAGCTGGGGTCCCCCAGAGTGAAGGCTCAGAAAGGAAAAGAGGCAGGAAGGAAGCCACGAATTTTTTGTAACCTAATCTCAAAAGTTACATCCATTACTTTGGTGAGATTCTTTTCATTGGAAGTCACTAGGTTGAGCCACATGCAATGGTCAGAGGTTACATCGGGCAAGAAATACTTGGGAGATGGGATCGCTGGACGCCATCTCAGAGACAGCCTAATCACAAGTAGAGTCAAACACTACTCTGGCTCCTCGAAAGTCACTAAGCATCGTGAACGCATCTTTTCCCATTTTATCCCCAAATTGTTTTTGCTGGTATAGTAGAGGAAATCTACTGGGGGGGGAGGTGTACAGGAGCCTACGGTCCATTTTTTGAAAAGAAAAATGTTCCTGCAGCCAAATAACTCCATTTAATTTTCTCAAATATTACTAAAGCACTCTTAGATACCAATGCAACCATCCACAAAAGATTTCAACATAATCTAAAGCATTTAAAACAGGAATTACTTAATTACTTAACCCTTAGTGACATCATTAATGGATATGTTTGCATGTAATATACAGTACTATATAATATCACATGTATTTATTGTCCTACTATGCTGCAACAACCATATACTTTAATGTAAGTAATAAAACAACATGTCAAATATTTATAATTCTTACAAATGACATTTAGAAGAATAAAATAAACCTAACAGTAAAGTTTTTTTTAATGTCGCCTGCGTGTGGGGGCATTATAGCAGGTTTAAGGTTTAGATAGAAAAATTGGGGTATTATTTCTGCGTGTTAATCTAGCAACTATTTGGATAGTAAAAGTGAGAACTACTTATACTTATTTTGTATTTACTACATTTCTAATATCTGTAATTAGTGTTAACTGACTTTCAGTTCACTCTCATAGTAGGAATAGACAAATGGATCGGTGGAACAAAACAAAGTTTAGAAATAGAAACTTTGAAGACATCCAGATGGCCAACAGGCACGTGAAAAGATGCTCAACATCGCTAATTATTAGAGAAATGCAAATCAAAACCACAATGAGGTTATCACCTCACACTGGTCAGAATCACCATTATCAAAAAGTCTGCAAATAATAAATGCTGGAGAGGATGTAGAGAAAAAGGAACCTCCTACACTGTTGGTGGGAATGTAATTTGGTGCAGCCTCTATGGAAAACAGTAGAAGGTTCCTTTAAAACTTAAAAATGGACTTACCATATGATCCAGCAATCCCACTCCTGGGCATATATTGGAAAAGACAAAAACTCTAATTCAAAAGATACATGCACCCCAATGTTCATAGCAGCACTACTGACAATAGCTAAGACATGGAAGCAACTTAAATATCTGTTGACAAATGAATGGATAAAGAAGATGTGGTGTGTGTGTGTGTGTTTGTGTGTGTGTACACACACACACACAAAAGGAATATTACTCAGCCACAAAAAGAATGAAAATGCCATTTGTAGTAACATGGATGGACCTAGAGATCATCATACTAAGTGAGTCAGAGAAAGACAAATATCATATGATATCACTTATATGTGGAATCTAAAAATAATACAAATGAACTTGTTTACAAAATAGAAATAGACTCACAGACACAGAAAACAAACTTTATAGTTACCAAAGGGAAAAGGGAGGGGATGAATAAATTTGGAATTTGGGATTAACAGATACACAGTATTATATATAAAATAGATAAACAGCTCTTTCAGCCATCTTGGAGCCTGTGGAGTCTTGCTGGGAACAGGTCTTCTAAAACGATAAATATGTCTGGAAGGCTGTGGTCCAAGGCCATTTTTGCTGGCCATAAGTGGGGTCTCTGGAACCAGAGGGAGCACATAGCTCTCCTTAAAACTGAAGGTGTTTATGCTTGAGATGAAACTCAATTCTATCTAGGCAAGAGATGTGCTTATTTGTACAAAGCAAAGATCAACACACCAGCTCCTGGTGGAAAACCAAACAAAACCAGAGTAATCTGTGGAAAGGTAACTCGACCTCATGGAAACAGTAGCATGGTTTGTGCCAAATTCCAAAGCAACCTTCCTGCTAAGGCCACTGGACACAGAATCCGTGTGATGCTGTACCCCTCAAGGATTTAAACTTACTGAAAAGTAAATAAATTTTGAGAAGTGTGGATTTGTTCTCTGGTTAAAAAAAATAATAAGGCCCTATTGTATAGCACAGGGAACTATATTCAATATCTTGTAGTAACCTATAATGGAAAAGAATCTGAAAAAGAATGTTATCTGTATATGTATATATATACATAACTGAATCACTTTGCTGTACACCTGAAACATTGTAAATCAACTCTACCTCAATTTTAAAAATCTTTTAAAAAAAGAAAAAGAAATAGAGACTTTGGGACTTTGATATATGAGAAAGGTGGTAATTCATTTCAGTAAGAAAGGGGCAATTAATTTAATAAAAAGCCTGGCACAGTTGGCTACCAATCAGAATAAAATTAATCTCAACTCTCTACAATACCCCACTATTAAGAGTAAACTTATTTAAACTTAAAAATATAAATTTAAACAAAAAAAAAACAAGAAAAATTACAAGAACTTTTAGGCAAATATATGTAACAGTGGTTTGCAAAATCTTTTAACTGAGATAGAACACCGGGAAACTATAAAGGAAAATTCAAACATATTGACTATATAACTTTCTTTTTAACTATTTCTTTGGAAAAAATTCCATAAACAAATTCAAAAAACAAATGACCCAGTGAGAAATAAAACTTATAATACATATGCCAGATAAAAGATTTATATGTGTAATACTCAAATAGCTCCATCAAACTGCTAAGACAAAAAAACACAGTAAAAAAGTAGGAAAAACACAGTAGAATAAGGAAAGCAAGAGGTAAAGGAAAGTATATAACACTGTATTTCTTTTAAAATGAATAATGGTTTTTAAACCCCTATATGTGTATATGTCTATTTATTTTTAACATAGTTATATGAACCTGAAGAAACAGATGAAACATATACACACTCGTTATTGATACTGGTTATGCAGTGGAGGGTGACAAGCAAACAACCAAAATTGTAAAACTGTATACGTGTGTAAATACATACAAGAGATGAATGAAAGGATAGTAACCAGTATATAATGATAGTTACCTCAGGGTGGTGAGATTTCAGGTGATGTTTTACTTTATGGCTCTAGTTTTCTATACTTTATCTTTGCACTTTAAAAAAGGACGTGTGTTAGTTATCTAATCAGAAAAAGAGCAACTATTTTCATTGAATAAAAGACAATTGGGAAGAAGAAAATAGTGTTCAGGTTTTGAATATCAATGCAGAAATAGATTTGAAACCAGCTAGAAACAGAGAGAATAATGGGAAGGATATAGTCAAGAATTATTTGAAATAAGTGACTGAGAAGGCCTGGCAATTGGAGGTCGGTAGGTGTGCACACACACCACTTGAGCAGTTTAAACCAGTGGCATACAGGAAGGGTTTTTTTCACATTTTTTTTCAGATTTTATTGAAGTATAATTGACAAATAAAAATTATATGCATTTAAGGTGTACAATACGATGTTTTGATATACACAAACATTGTGAAATGATGACCACAGTCAAGCTACTTAGCATACCTATCACCTCACAGTTAAACTGTTTTTTTTTTTTAATTTTCTTTGGGGGGTGTGTGTGATGAGAACACTTAAGATTTATCTTCTTAGTAAATGTCAAGTAACCAATACAGTATTGTTAAGTATTGTCACCATGTTGTACATTAGATCTCCAGAACTCATTTGTCTTGCATTAGTGAAACTTTGTACTCTTTGGCCAACATCTCCTCATGGTGAGATGTAAGGAGGTTCCTTAGTTGCATGGTTTATTGAACGGTTGTTGGTAGCACTGAGGTTTCTGACTCCTAATATTTGCAAAATTTGTTCCCATCAGCAAAGTGGGCAGGGTTTTGACATTTTTCTTTCCACTGACAACCTTATCAGTCCTTAGTCAAACATTTCCTTTGCTCAAAGGAGAAAAGGGAGAAGTTTTTTTTTGTTTTTAAGAGGGGTAGGGAGTTACTACAGTAGCCTTTGCTTTTCGGTCATTTTTATCAATTAAGCCACTGTACAAATTCTAAATAGTTACTACTCATGTATGCATATAGGGATGTCTGTGAGTTTATAGATATATATCCTTTTTCTATCATCTATCTATACCTATCTATTTATTTAAACTATTGCTTACTGAAGAAAGGATTTAAGGTGGCTATTAAATATATAACATTTTATACTTTCAAGAGAGCTACTTCTTGAAAAATAAGTTCTTTCAGCCTTCACTTTCAGGCCATGTCTCTCTGTCTGTAAGGACCAGGAAATAGCATCATCAATCTGGTGACTTTGGCTAACTGAAGAGCTAAAGTGCATCTTCTGAGAATCGTTCCAATCTATCGCTGTACACGTGATTGTGAAGATGGTCATACAGCTCAAAATCCCTTGTGCTGCAGCCAATTCAGTTAATAAGTAAATACTTGCTGAACTGAATGTTATAGTTGATATAAGCAGACGCTGAACAACTCCCATTCCAAAAGCAGGTCTAAAAGGAGATAATCACCCCTAAAGTGCTCCAAAATCAGGCAATCACGGTCGGAGCTGAAATGAGACCCTGTTGACCCAAATTCCATCAATTTCCAGCAAAACTTTTCACTTCTGCCTAGCATGCCTCTCCACATCCCCCCCATCACTCCCCAGCCCCTACTTCTTCATGAAGGTAGCTTGATATAGTGGAGCCATAGAAGCCTAACTCTGACACTGACTAGATATTGACTAGTTGTGTGGCCTCAGATGAGTAACTTAGTCTCTCTGAGCTTCAGTTTCCTCATCTGCGAAATGGAAACAGTTAATACCCAGATCAAAAATTTCACTAAGGGTTAAGTACAAAGCTCTTGGCTCTGATTAATGGTAAGTCATTCTCTTTCCCCTTCTCTGCCTTCAGAAATCCTATTTATCCTTCAAGGCCCACAAAAAAAGTCACCTCCTTTGTGACACTTTCCCTCACCCTTTCTACAGATTTAATTAATATCTCCCTCCTCTACACATTCACATCACTCTGATTAGACCCCTTTTAGACTCCTTACCACATTACATAGCTTTCATATCTGCCTCAATAGATTTGACGCTTTTTGAGGGCACAGACTGCATCATATTCACTTTAACATGCCCCATTGATTTGCAACAGTGCCAGTGCCTAGCATAATAGATGCTTAATAAACATTTGCAGGATGAGTGTTCAGCTAAATGCAAAGAAACTATACCAGTTCAATAGTTCACCTATCATGGTATCATGATCTAGATCAGCATTATACTTTGGGGCTTTAGTTTGCTTTCGCTTCATTCATCTACAGAGTTCTCAAAGAGGGTACATAGACCTCTCGGCAAAAGAGAACCAGTGTGTCTACTTTATTTAGACATTCAAAAGGCCTTTGACAACTAGGCACAATTCCAAGGGAAACATTTCCTGCAGGCGGAGAACTCCCGCTGCAGCCTGTCCACCTCCACATGCTGAAATCTTACCCTTCTCAATGCCATCTTTGGTATCACCTCCTTCAGGAAGCCTTTTCTGATTCCTCCAACCTCCTGGGGCTCCTCCCTCAAAAATGGGAGGGGCATTCTCTCTATCCTGTCTTGTGGAACACTGAATCGCTTTGTGTACATACTGCTTCTTGATAATGTGTCCAGTATCCCTACCAGGCAAAGAGCAAGAGGCAGGAACTGTATCTTACCTCTGGTTCTCCCTGCAGTGCCGACTGCAGAGCTGTACACATAATAGGCTTATATTATACAATCAACAAATTGAATATATAGACAAGTACCCTGCTGAGTGGGAGCGACTGCATGTAAGAGCCCTGCTATCATGGTCAAAGGAATATAGAAATCAGAGAAGGCAGGAGGGAAGGAAAGAAATCAGCTTTTGTTGAGTGTCTGCTCATTCAGCACTTTCATATGCAGCAAGGAAAACTGATTTGCCTGTGTCCTATGTACTCAGCTTTGTGCTATGTATTTTGCCATACTTTGTCTCGTCTGGTCCCTCCAACAACAAAGAGGAGCAGTCTTACCTCCCCTCATTGTTTCCTTTCAAGAGATGTGGATATTCAACTCCTTCTTTTATTTGATATCCACAGCCAACGAAAAGGCCCGGAATCACAAGAGGTTCACAGGATGTTTGGGAAAGATATCTATGCAACCAGATAATCCAAATACAGAGCAATCAGAAAATGTTTTATGTAAGGCCTTTGAGAAGATTCCATGCCTCAAGAGTTTTGTTGTTGTTGTTGTTGTTTTTAAGCCTAGTATGTTTGTTATCAAGACATTGTTTAAAAGTCTACTCACCGGACTTTTTTTTGAAACCCTATCCTTCTTCCATTATCTGTATTCTCAGCTGATGACCTAGTCTCTTCACTATGATGATAAAGACCATCCTGTACAAGCAATCTAGCTGCCTTTAGTTCCCTTTAAAGCCAGACTTGAGATAACCTGGGCATCACAACTGGAAAGCCTATACCAGACAAGCAGGCCACGGAAGAGAGTGAGGTCGGGTTCATGGCGGATTGGAGAACAAGCCTTACATCTAAAGGGAGAAGTAGCTACTCAGCTCCAGCTGACCTTGACCATGAACAAATGCAGGCCCAGTGCAGCCAGAGCTTCTGGACTTCTCAAGAGAAATTTGGATTTCAAAAATGTAAAATCTCCTGGTTTTCACTGTTGACTCAAAATGCTTAGAATGTTGTATTGGCCAAATAAAAAACAAATACCAGTTTGTGCTCATTAATACAAACGAAGTGACATAAAAATTACATGTTCTGTATTTGCCCTCACCTGCAAAAGCTCTCTTGGACTCTGCCCATGAAAACACTGCCATCATCACTTCCTGCTACCCTATCCTTCGTCCTGGTACCAGTGACTTCCTTTGAGACAAATCAGGGGCCTTGACCCAGTACTTGAATTGACTTGACCTCTAGAGAATTTAGCCAATACTGCCCTTAAACCTGAGTGACTACTGCCTCAGCAGAGCCAAGTTTGAATCTCTCATCTCCACTGCTAGTGTCTTATATCCAACCACCTTGCCACAGCCTGGTGGGAAATTGTGGGTTTCTGCCACCTTTCCTTACTGGTCTCCCTGCATCGTACTTGAGAATCTTGAATCCTCTTTCAATACTGTATTCTCAGAAACACAGCCCTGATCAGGCAGATTCCCTACTTCGCTAGTTTCCAGTTCTCTTCCAGCATAATGTCCAAGGTCCTTCATGAGTCAGCCTCTGCTTCTCTCTCCTGCCTCATCTCCTATCACTCTACCTCTTAATCCGTATTCTGGAGTCAACCAAGCTCTCCCTAAATGCCATGCTCTATTATGCCTCATGCCTTGGCACACATGGTTTCATCTGCCAGGAAAAATCTACCCCCCACTCCCTTCTCCAGGGAAGCTCCAACTATTGTGACCCTCAGTTCACATGGCAGTCATCCTTGGACCAGCCCCAACTGCACAGCTAACGATCCTGGGTGCTCCCCAGGCACCCTCTCTAAAACCATCTGAGCACCTGTCTCACTACTTTAATTGGCTCCTCTGCTAAACTCTGAGTTCCTAAAGGATAGCAACTTGTATTTTAAAACTCCTGTATCCTCACTCGCCAGTTTTGTGCATTGCATGACAGAGCCAACACTTAATAAATATTTGCCAAATGACTGTGAATTTCCTGCATCTATTAATGAAGGTCCGAATACAAAGAAAGCCATCTTCCCAGAGCAGTTCAATATGAGACCAAAACAGCAAAGATAGGATCAGTAGGACTCAGACAAGGAGAAAAGTAGAGAAACCCAGAACAATAACAATTTCTAAAGCACACTGAGCTAAATGTTTCCCCCGATTCCTTAGTGAAGAGGAAACTGGAAATGCACATTAGAACTCAACAATATAGGATCTGTAATTTGATATAGACAATTACGCTTCAGTTTAAATTACACTGAATTCTATCTAATCCTTGCCTACATTGAGTTTTTCAGCAAAGTCTTTTTGTTGTCTTCAAGTACTGTTGGCTGCTCCGTGTGGACTTCACCTGGCAAATGCAGTTAAGATTTGGTGGCCAGGTTGGGAAGGCCAGGGGAGAGGCAGATTTTCCCTAATAAGCCCTCAATGCAGCTTATTTCCGCTTGGGAGTGCTACCAGGCACACAGTCACCGCATTCTCGCATTTGCTCCTCATAGCTGCCTTGAGAACTAAGCAGTGTAGATATTATTATTGCTATTTCAGAACCGAGGAAACAAAAATCACAAGGTTAAATGCCTAGCTTTTCTTCGCTCCTCCTTGGGGCCCCGAAGCATAACAGCAGCAGTTTCAGCAAGATCCTGCACCTGCTTTAACCCAGTCTCTCCCATGATAATCCCCAAATTTGGGAGCTCAAAGTCCTTGCTCAAGCCTCCATGTTTCATAGAGAACTCTTCTTTCCAGAACTTTGCTCAGCCTGAGGGAGGAAGGGCAAAGGGGATTGGCTAGAGACCAGCTCCTGAAATCACTAGCTTTCCCTGCAAGGGCCTGGGGCATCCTGTGCTCTTGCGGGCCACTGAAGTTTTCCTCCACAGTTCCTGGTCTCCATCTATTCCACTCGTGGCCTTAACGCAGCTAACTGCTGGGCCCCTAGCCTCCATATGTTCAGATGGCAGAAAGTGACACCCAGAACAGAGATGCAACCAGCCCTAGTACTCCAAGGAAGTGAAGGTCAGATCCAGGCCTTGACATCAGTTTTTGTACTGCCAGGGCAGGGTTCTGTCTACTGCACCATGCTGTCTCCCAAAAGGGGCAGGCACTGGGAACACATAGAACAGTATCTTATCCCATTAAGGGCTTCTGCCAATGCTGCTTTGGACATCAAATATTCAAATATGCCACTCTTTGCCAAAGCTGTAAAATGGAATCGCAACATCCTTACAGTATGGAGAAATTTTCCAATCAAAAGGACTGTATAAAAAGAAATTTTAAATACAACCAGGCACCCAAAGAGGAAAATTAGAGGCAATTGTGTTGCTCTGGAAAGAGGGTGTTAGACAAACCACAAAATAATGTATCAGCAAAACCACTTCTCTTAATTCTAACTCTGGCAACCATTTGCATCAGAAACACTGCACATGCTGTCCGGTGGAGAGCCCCGCTGAGCAGTCAGCCCAGTGCACAGAAAGGGCAGGCCAACAGTCACAAGCTGTTAACTTGAAGGGAACCGAGCACCGCAACTCTAAGCAGGAAGTGACAGAGCCCTTAGTCAATCTGGAAAGATTAACTATGTCCTCGTTAATTTCTCTTCGTTATGGCCCAGTGAGCATTGTCAAGTATTTTAAAGTAGATTATGACAGTGGCTATGGGCCCTGCAATGCTACAGGGACAGAGTGACTGGGCAGTGCCTCAGGAAGAGAAGGCAGGGCTGACAGTAAGTTCCAACATACCTCTAGAATGTGTGTGTGTATGTGTGTGTGCGCGCATGCATGTGTGTGTGCATGTGTGTGTGTCTGTAGTGTCTCCGGTGAGGTAGGCCCTACAGGGCTATTTAATGGATATTTTATAGATATGCCTGTAGATGATTGTGTGTGTATATATGTATGTGTATATATACAATATGATACAAAATATATTTGTGTGTATATATACACAATACAATATCAATATACTATGTGTGTATGTGTATATATACATGTGTTGTATACACACAGACACATATGTATACAAACACATATAAAATCGTCCATAGGCATTTTATCTCCAAATTATTCATTAAACAGTCCTGCAGAGCCTAGTTCACAGTAGACAGTAAAGTAAGTTGATATAATATTAATGAAGCCAATATTTAATGAGCATTTTTCATGTATTAAGTCCTTTAATCCTCCTAATAACTGTGTGAAGTGTACACTATCACTGCACTCATGTTACTGCTGGCATAGAAAGGTGAAATGACTTATCCAATGTCACATAGCTAGTAAGCGGCTAAGTTGGAGATTTGCCCCCTGGCTCCAAACCTAAAGCTCTAAACAACTATACTAGAAGCCCTCTCCATCTCTAGGTTTTATTTCTGGCCAAATACATACCTCTCTGCTTCTGAAAGAAACTGAAATACAATGAGTTTAAAAAAAAAATTTTTTTAATAGTATGGCTTCCATTTATTGAGCACGTACTATATGCCAGGCACTGTTCTAGGCACTGCAGTATTTCATCTAACCCTAACAACAACCCAATGAGGTATGTACTATTATTATTCCCAAGATACAAATGAGAACATTGAGGCCTAGAGTAGCAGAGTAACTAACTGCTCAGAGTCACACAGAGAGAAAATGGTGCTTGCCTGAAAGTAACGTGAGAGATTTCATAAGGAGTCACCTTACAGTCACACTTGGCACAATCAGCCGGTAGTGTGCTGATGAATGTTTAACAACTGGATCTCAGGGAAAAAACAAAGCGCCCTCAGCTCCAAACAGGCAAGACAGAGTAAGCACAGTCCACCCCGTCTCTCCCACTCAAAACCTGAACAGATTTATGAAGCAGCTATTTAAAAATGCTGAAAAGTAAACAGTGGCAGGCGGAATGAGGAAGAAAACCAGAATCTGAAGTATCACCCAATCATAGGTGAGTTTACAATTTCCCCGTGCAGTATCCCCTGCATTAAACACAACACAGCCTAAAACCTGAAAGTGGGCATCAGCACAAACGTAGAAAACGGCAGGAGAAACCGCAGTTTCTGGCTCAAAGACTCAGAAGAGAAACTCCTAATGGTCAAAGAAGTTTTCTTTTATGTCTCTCTGTTCTCCCATGGCCCAGACTACAAGCAATCCAGAGGCAGTGGTGGCAGGGGAATCTGCATGGGCCAAAACCTTCATTTTTGATCAGCAGAGCTGTTTGTTAACAAACGCCTGGGCTCACCCCCAAGTTGAGCATGTGTGGGGTCTGATCCTAATCACTCTGAACCCAATGACCATGCCTAAAACACTGAACACTGAACCACAAGAGAGATTAGTGTCCATGTCCTAGACTGACCATTGGGTAGCACACAATTGGGATAGATGCAAATAGCAATATGAAGGCTCTGAAAATATAACTGAAACTAGAAATACCAGCCCACAGAGGTGGGTTGGAAATTGCTCCCCAAAACTAACCACATTGATTACTTGCTAAAATATTAACATCTTTCATAGGATTTTAACAAGACCCAGGGTCTTATAGCATAATAGCCAAAATGTCCAGTATGTAATCCAAAACTACTCGGCATACAAAGAACCAGGAAAATCTCAACTCATGTGAGAATAGACAATCAACAGATGCCAGAGTCAAAATGACACAGATATAATTATCTGACAGTAACTTTAAAACTGTTATTATGATGATGTTTCTGCAAGCAATCCTGAACATTCTTGAGACAGCTGGAAAAATGAAGTCTCAAGAAAAGGAAAAGAAAAAGATATAAAGAACTAAACGTAAAATTTAGAATTAAAAAAATACAATAACCAAGGGAGGGTATAGCTCAGTGGTAGAGTGCATGCTTAGCATGCACAAGGTCCTGGGTTCAATCCCCAGTACCTCCATTACAATAAGTAGATAAAAACCTAATTACCTCCCACCAAAAAAAAAAAAAAAAAAAGAATTAAAAAATAAAAAATTTTAACCAAAAAATAAATAAATAAATAAATAAAATTAAAAAATACAATAACTCAAATTAAAAACTCACTCTACGGGATCAATAGCAGATTGCAGATGACAGAAGAGCCAATGAACTTATGATTTTTTTTTTACATTTTTCAGAGGAAGGTAATTAGTTTTATTTATTAATTTGTTTCTAATGGGGTACTGGGGATTGAACCCAGGACCTCGTGCATGCTAAGCACATGCTCTACAGCTTGAGCTATATCCTCTCCCTTAGAGCCAATGGACTTAAAGATAATTCAACAGCAATTACCCAATCTGAACAAAAGAAAGAAAAAAGATTGAAAATTCAATGATTAATGTTTGCAGATTTCCACAGTGAAAATAATTCCACCCTGGCCAATGTCCAGGTATTAACTGGATATCACTGAATGCAGAGCTGGGGAGAGAGGCACATAATTGGCTCTTACCCACAAACACCTCTCATCTCCCAAGGCAAAACCAAGAGTCGTGGAGTCTACCGAGTCTCAGCCTTCTGACCACACACCCTGAGGCTGCTGAGCTACCTTTTAGGCACTCCAGAACCCAGCTGAACTCTCCCAGGTGTTCTCTTCAACCTGATTTCAAATGGCTGCGCACGTGAAGAGGGTATACGGTGAGACTGCCAGGGGCTAGTGCCTTGGGCTCTAGGGGAGGCCCTAGGTGTGAGATATCTCCCCACAGGGGAAATGGGCTACACCAGCCCAGCTAAAATCAACAGAATGTTTCTCAAAATAGCAGCCTGATGGCTGACACAGATAAAAGGTGACAAACAAAACCTAGAGGAGCAAGACCAGGGTAGGAGTATACCCTTTGTGGAGTAGTAGCAAAACTGGGCTTCGGATTGATCTTGTCATTCTCGAGCTTTTCCCCAAATGCTGCTGGAGCCTTCTGAATACAATCCCATATGAGGATTATGCAGCACCCTCAAGAAAGGCTGGACAGCCAGGTAGCCTGGAAGTTTCAAAGACAGGGGTCCTATTTTGCCTAAGAGTTGGTTATCTGGCAAGGAACAACTTCAAGGTAATGACAGTTCTCAGATTCCAAGATCCAGAGTCCCTGAAATGGTTTATGAGTAGTAGAAACCCAAAGCCACAAATATCCCAGATAGGCCCTCTCTAACCTAACCTTCTTAACTGTACACATTAAGATACAAAGTTCCGGAGAGAACAAACGACTTTCTCAAGGTCACCGCAACTAATGAGCTAGAACAAAAAGGGAGGTCTCCTGATTCCAAGTCCCGTGCTTTTTTCCTGACCTCATGCTTCCTCTTACACTTCCTTCCCTGAGCAAGATTTATCTGGCCAGTGGTAACAGGGATGAAGAAGTCTTTTGTGGTTTAGAGAATTCAAAACAAAAAAAGCTAATAGGCCAGTGGCAGCTGACACTGATAGCATCAAGGAGTTCAAGCTACGGGGATTGTTGAAGAAGCTAGAGAATGGAAACTCATTATGAAGTGAGGAATTTGGATGGTCCCCTATAAGAAATCAGCAGGCACACTGCTTTGATAAGTGCTCAGGGCACAGCTGCAGTGCGATTCCGGAGCTTTTGGGAAAGCTCGGTGCCCAAGGTGGTGAACATATCCTGGGTGCTCCCTGCCACCACCCCGCCTCTGCGGCGTTCACTGCCAAGTCTGGCCAATTGTTTGACAAGGCAGCTGTGTGTGTGCCTGTTAATTACACCGTGGGGCACCAAAGTCCAGTGTCAGGCAGCTGCCTAGAATACCAAATGTCTGCTAGTGGAACAGGCCAGCTATAAGGGCTCTCTTCAGAGAGGTCTCTACAGCAGCTGACTTCCCCTCCTCCCGCCTCTGCCAATGTCCTATTATGAGGCTGCAATGATATATTTTCACAGAGTTAGGTTAGAATCCATAATGGAGCCAGTGTTGCTCTTTCTGACATGCCTGGATGGGATGAATGTAAATGCTATCTTATATTTCTACAGCTCCTAATGATAACCTCCCCTTGAAACCAACATATCCTTTGAATTAACATATTTAGCCCATCTGATTAGAATTAGTTCTAAGTATTAAGGCTGCTTTCAAAATAATGACAGCCAGCACTTACATGGGGCTCCTGATGTGCCAAATACTTAATAGAGATTAACTTATTTATTCCTCACAACTCCAAGTAGGTATTATTATTATTGCCATTTTACAGATGAGGCATCTGAGACTTCAAGGTTAAGTAGTTTGTCCAATATAACAGCCATTACACAGCAGAGCTGATATTCGAACGTAAGCAAAGTGGCACTTCCATGCTTTTAACCACTACACTATGCTGCCTTAAACCAAGCTAATGGTCCCAGGGCTCATCATTGAACATTTCTCCAGAATCTGTCCTGTGCACATATTTATTCTTTTATGCTACTTAATGCCTTTGTAGCTGATGCAATAAGCATTTTCTGCAACTCTACTAAACACAAGGAGGGAAAATTCACTTATGAATGGGGTGATTGAATAAAGCTTCATGCGGGAGGCAGGTTCTGAGTTGGATCTTGAAAGATAGATTTTCAGAATATGAGAACGAATGTATGTATGTTCCTATGTGACTGAAGCATTGTGCTGTACACTAGAAACTGACACAACATTGTAAACAGACTGTACTTCAATAAATATTTATTTTTTAAAAAGATAGATTTTGTCTATCAGAGATTAGGGTAATCAAAGAGGGTAGAGTATATCAGGCCAAGGGACCAATATGAGCAAATTCACACTAGTAGGAATGCTCACAGGAAATAAGCAAAACTGTGAGACTCAGTTACTGTTTGTGCACCTGGCTCACAAAGAGATTAGGCTTCGATGTGAAGGATGGATTGATAGACTGGTCTATGATGAGGAGGAGGAGGAGGAGGAAGCAGCAAAGGAGAAAGTGGAATGTAATTCGTGTCTGTGTGTGTGTGTGCGTGTGCGTGTGCGTGTGTGTCTATGTGGGTTTCTGTGTGCATGTGAACTAAGGAGAAATCAGAGAAACTGATGATCATTTTTCATGGCTGGTTTTCTCTCCTCCCTTCCTCCACCACAACTAGGAGTTCACCGCGTGAATAACTCACTGCTAAACAAAGGCCTGATGCTGCTGCATTTACAATTCCCCACAAGCTGAAATTCAGGCCATTAAAATTTTTGTGTTCCCCTAAAAACAGGATTACATTTACAGAATTCTAATTACAATGGAATGCTCTAGCTTACTGAACACCCCCCCTGAAATGTAGCCACAATCGTCCACAGCTTTAAAGCTTACTTCCTTCCCAACTCTTTTTTTCCCTTTTAAAATATGAGGTAATTTATATAGAGTAAATAAAATTCACCTTCTGTCATGTCAGTTCTATGACTGTTGACAAACCACCAACAAAATTAATACATAGAACAGTTCCATCACCCTTCATGCTGTCCCTTTTGTGGTCAGCTGCTACCTCCATCCCACAGCTCCTGGCAACCACTGATCTATTTTCTGTCTTTATAGTTTGGCCTTTTCCAGAATGTCACGTAAATGGAATCATACAGTATACAGCGATCTGAACCTGGCTTCTTTTACTTAGGATAAGGTACTGGAGTTTCATTCATATTGTTATGTGAATCTGGCATTTGTTCATTTTTATTGCTGAGAACTAGTCCATTTTATAGATATACTACACTTTTTTAAACTATTCACCAGTTGCAAGGTATTTGGATGGTTTCTAGTTTTCAGCAGTTATGAATAAAGTCACTATAAACATTCGTATACAAGGTTTTATGTGAATATAAGTTTTCACTTCACTTAGGTAAATACTGATCTGATAAAAGGCTTGTATTCAGAATATATAAAGAACACTGAAAACGGGGGCAGGGGAGGAAGTAACCCAGTTTTTAAAAAGGCAAAATATTCGAACAGATACTTCACCAAGCAAGATATAGATAGCAAATAAGTACATGAAAAGCACAACATTGTAAAATGACTATAACTCAATAAAAATTGTTTAAAAAAATACATGAAAAGATACTCAATATCAATATCAGTTGTTAGAGAAATATAAATTTAAACCAAAATGATATAGCACTATTTATATATTAGAATATCAAAATGTTTAAAAACTAACAATACCAAATGCTGGTGAGGCTACAGACCAACTCTGAAACATTGCTGATAGAAATGCAACATAGTACAGCCACTTTGGAGAACAGTTCAGCAGTTTCTTCTAAAGTTAAACATAAACCCACCGTAAGACCAGTAATCCTGTGCTCAGGTATTTACCCAAATGTTTTTATTCCATGTTTTAGAATGGAAGTTTTTGCCTGCCTTCTTACTCAGAGGAGAGGAAATATAATCTCTTTTATACTACTTTGATGGACTAAGTACTAGGAATACATATAGAGAGGAAAGATTGTTCCTACCCCTGAAGATGATGTGCTCAAGGCTATTGTGGCCCACGTGGCTGTTTACCTCTTCAATGGCCTCAGACTGCTGAGCTTATCTCACTTTTTGCATATGTCTTTTAAAAATCTACTCCTCCCTTGCACTCAAACTTTTGCCTGTTATTTCTCCTGGCTCTCAATGGAGCTGCTGCTAATAGCCTCTCATCTAATTTGCAGTGGACCAGCAAGCCAGATAATGAAGTCTATTAGAACTATGTACAAAACAAGGTTAATGATTAAAGTTAGGCTCTGACTGCCTCTCCTGATTCTTTTCCTACAGGGTAAAGTTCATGGTCTTTGTGACAGTTCTTTCAAACTCTGAAAGGCCTTCTTTGTCTCCTTCCAGGTTCTGGCCATCTTCCAGAGATGCCAGTTAAGATTGCTCTAAGTCCCAACTACAGAGAAAGGGGATATTACCAAACTTTACATCTATCTAGTCCAATCTGGTGAAATTTTGCTTATCTCCATGTTAGACAGAAGGACAAATGTGCCTTACAATGTAAAGGAACTAGGTTTGCATAAACTTAATGTAGTTTGCAGCAGAATAATAGAGAACAAGACATAACCCAAAGAGCAAAGGCAAGGCCTGCTAGAACAAGAAAATGGAGAAAGATAAAATATATACCAAATTTTGCCTTCTACACTCAGAAGCCTCTGTTTCTCATTGGCACTACTATATTTCAAAAAAAGTGCATTTTTTAAAAAAGTGCACATATCCCACTTCTAACCATCTTGAATTGAAAGTCGTTCAGCACAAGCATCAGCATCTCACTATAAGGTGCAATTATCCCCTTAGATTTGAATGGCTTTGTAACCTCACAGAAGGGCTGACTCACACCTAAAATTCAGTAGTACAGTCGTTCTAAGAGATGCTTTTTTCCTCTCCTATCCTGTTAAAGTAAGTCTTTAGAAAAGAAACTTAAAATAAAGAAACCATTTACCTTCTAAAGCAATCTCTGCTCTACCAAACCCACTCAGACCTTCTATGGTCTTGAAAAACACCAGCAGGCTTTGGGCAAGGTCTGTCAGAAAAGGAATATAAGACTCATCTTTGCTTTGTGCCAAACAGATTGTCTCAAATACATCAGCAATTTCTATTCCAAAGAGTTCAGTCACTTGCTGAATAAAATAATTTTCCACAGCACAGGAAATGAGGAGATTGGATATTCTATCAGATGGGCAACTGAACAAACAGGGCTCCAGGTGGCTAATGTCACAGGGATGAAGGCACCCAGGGGAGCAAGGAGGATTCTGGGTTTCAATGGCTTTCTCTTCATCAACATCCAGCACAATGTAATTGCATTTCCACCACGATAGCAGCACTTTTCCAACCAACCCCCAGATGATAATCTATTCTAATATAATGCAGTTTCCTTGAAAGGACACAATTTATTGGGATACTGAGCTATTTAATTTCTTCCTTTCCTTTAATTATCTCTCTTTACCCTTAGTCTTTAAAAAAAAAAAAATCGCTCTTTTTCCTGGGCAGTTCTAGGCAAAGGCGCCAAAGATTGAAAGAAATGAAGCCCTTTTATTTCTATCACAGACTTTCAAAGGTTGTGAAAATTATTTTGTCAGTTCTATTTTAATGAAAATCGACTATGCCATTTTTCCCTTCTGAGAAACATCATTTCCAAGCTCTGCATCTGACGTAATTGCACCACTCATGAAAAATGGTTCATTTCTGTTATCTGCATTTAGGTAACTCTCTATGCAACATCAAGTTCATTCAATTAAATAACAGTATTTTATACTTGGTGGAGCAGCCATATTTATTCTTTTCTGAGTGGAGCATTGCATTGGTCATGGCATGCCTTCTTCAAAACCCTTAAATCATTTTAAGGAAACATGTATGGTCACTTCTGTTAGGTGTATTTATGTTTTGGTATCGTGGTGATGTTTTTGTAGAGAATCCTTGTATTTTAGAGACACATATTGAAATATGTATGAAATGATGGGATGTCTGGGATTTCCTTTAAAATGATACAGCAGAAATGGGGCATGTAGATGAAACAAGAGAGGCTATAAGATCACAATTGCTGCAGTAGGATGATGGCTACTTGAAGAGCTGTCATATTGTTCTGCTTACATGTGTATATGTTTAACATTTTTCAGGGGGTGGGGGTATAGCTCAGTGGTGGAGTGCATGCTCAGCATGCACAAAGTCCTGGGTTCAATACGCAGTGCCTCCATTAAGAGGAGGGGGCAAAAAACATCAAAATATAAAATAATTAAAAAACTTTTTCATAGTAAAGTCAAAAACCTTTCATCATTCTAATGCCTGGAGAAGTAGCAACTCCTCAGTCTTTCAAAGACTTCATTAAGCTTTGCATTTGCAAAGTTAATTTTTAAACATAATGTCCCCCTATTCCTACTCATATAACCCGCGCACTAACCAAACTGGACTGACAATTGAATGTATATACCTGGTACATCACCACTTTTGGATTTTAGCACATTTTATCCCCTCTGTCAGAAATGTCTTGCCCTTCTCACTTCTATCTCTACCCGTCAAATTCCATCCAGCCTCATAAATACCACTCATTCTACAGAAACTTTTAGTATTTGCCCATTAGAAACCAAATTTCTCCCCACCATATTCCCTTTACATTGATTGACGTAATTATTAAATGATTACTACATTAAGTGATAATATAAACTTAACAGTAAATTGATCACAGAAAATAAAGATTTGGTGTAGTTCAGTGTCAAAATGGTATTACATCAAAATATTATTGAATAGTTTGTTACCTGACGTACAGCACTGTGTGATCTATTCTTGGAGCATTATATAAAGAGTAGAAGTTGGTCGCATATTAAGCACATTTGCACTTAACTTTTTTGGGGGGTGTGGTTAAGTAATTAGGGCTTTTTAATTTATTTTTTAATGGAGGTCCTGGGGATTGAACTCCAGACCTCATGTACGCCAAGTACATGCTCTACCACGGAGCTGTACCCTCCCCCTGTACTTAACTTTTAATCATACATTAGAATAATGAAAGGGAAAGTACATTATCAATGAGCATTTACTAGATGTGCATCAAAAACTGAGACATCTATTTGTATAGAAACGGTTTGTATCACTCCAGAGCTTTTGAACTAAGCTTCAAAATACAGATGGGACAGACTCTGAAAAACAGAAGTACACATATTACAAGAATAAGCACATTGACATGGGAAATTTTCTCAGGATATAATATTAACTTGAAAAAATAGAGCAAGATATTGAACTGCAGGTATAACATGATCCTGATTTTGTAAGAAAAAAAGCTATGTTTATATATATATATATATATATACATAGAAAAAAAGAAAAAGGAAATATAATGTTAACAGTAGTTATCTCTAGGTAATGGAATGACAGGTGATTTTTTTTCTCCTTTCTTTTCTGTATCTCTAAATTTTTTACAATAAGCAACTATTATTTACATAATTTACATAATTATTTACATAAAGGGGAAATTATGGTTAAAAAGTACATTTGGAAAATTAAAATCATGTCATTCCTTATTCTAAATAAATTAAAAATTTTAATCTGAAATGACAGATTCATAAAGATTCTAGAAGAAAATATAGGTGCAACTTTAATAATTCCAGAGAGCGAAAGACAGGATGTCATATAACCCAGAAGTCATAAAAGCAAGATTGATTAATTTGACTCTATAATCTAAAAACACTGCATCATAAAAAATATCAGTAACAGGAAATCAAAAGGCAAATTGGAAAAAACAGCAACACACACCAAAAGAGGAGAGCTACTTTTCTTAATATATAAAGTGCTTCTGCAAATAAATAAGACTAAGGTCAATGAACTTGACATTATCCAATTCAACTGGGCAATAGATAATTCACTGAAAAGGTAATACAAATTTCAATCTCATGCATCATGGAAATGCAAACTGAATCTAGAATATATAGATCTATGATATATTATCAGATAAAGAAAGAAAAATTTTGATAACATATTCTGTTGCAAGAGTGTGAGGAAATAGGCACTCCCATACATTGCTTATGGGCTTAATACTGTTCTCAATGAAAACTATTTGGCAATTTCTGTCAAAACTAAACATATACCTACCCTTTGACCCAGCAATTCCCCTTCTTGGTATTTATGCTCCCAATATACTCCAACATATACAAAAAAGACTTTACAAATATATATATTAGAACAATGTTTGAAATAGCAAAAGACTGGAAACCACAGCAAGTGATGTCCATCAATAAATTATGGTTCATCCAAACAGTGAATCAAGTATTTCTACATGCACTGATATTAACTACCTCCAAAGTGTTAAATGAGAAATGCTGAGTAGAGAAGAGTATATAAAGTATATTATTGTGTGTATTGTATAAATGCTTAGAATATCTTTGGAGAATAAACAAGAAATTGGTAGTAGTTATTGCTTCTGGAGAAGGGAATGGAATGGCTGGGATTATGATAAGAGAAAAAATTTCCAATTTTTTAGTTTTTTCAAAAATCTTATTTATGTCTTTAGTGTTTTGGGTTTTCACCATATGCATGCATTACTTATTCAAAAATTAATTATTTTATAATGAATAAAAGTTAAAAGATCAGTAAAAAATATAGCTATAATGGAGGATAAGAGCTCAAAATATTCATGTCTGGAGAAGCTTTTCATGAATGCATGAAAGCTTAAGCCTGCAGATAGAGGGAAGGGTCACTGATTCCTTAGAACATAGGAAGAGAATGTTAAGCTATCCTAGATGACTTAAGAAAGCTAAACAAAGATGATTTCAGAACATGTATAAGTTAAGAAGAAAGAAAATCCAGAAAGCCTTACAAAATAAGGAATATTCAGCAAGATTCATGAATAGAAAAAAAATGTAGAAAAATTTACTTCTATACCATAAGAAGGCCTAAAAGTACAGTATGTTATCTGAAAAGACTACATGATACTAATGACACTGAAGTGTAATAACAGGAATTTAAATGGTCAATTTTTCACTGTATTTGGCATAGACATTGCTTAGGAGCTATGATCCAATTGATGGATCCAGGCTGCAACGAATGGACAGTTCTTTGGTGATTTGTGACCAGGCATATCATGGAAGAATCTGTGACTCCTTTTTTCCCTTTGGAATCAACCCAGTGTGCACACACGCATACACACACACACACACACACACACAGTTCAGCGGGAAGTGCTCAACATGTTTTGGTGTTTTTGCTTGTTCTATTGATCCCATTTGCCATGCTGATAAGTCATCTGACATCACTGCCGTTAACCTTTGTTATTTACCATCTTTATTAGAGTCTAATCCTTATGTTCTCTCCTCCTATACCACCCACTCTGATCCAGGAGCAAACCGAAAGAGGAGAAAACTGTAGTCAGTCAGAAACAAACTGGTCAATTTGAGAACAGAGAGCAGACAGGATCTATGGAAAATTGCTTAAATCTTGTAAAAAAGCAAATTAAATGTTATTGAAGGCACAATAGTTTCTCTCATGTGAACACTAAGAAGAGCCACAAATATTATCTAACTTACAGAAAACCAATAAATAAAATTCCCTTGTGTTAGGCTGCTGAGAAGCCTTCTGGTAAAGTGTTGTTTGAAAGCGCTAAAAGTACAGGTTAAGCCTCAGGCCAATGGGAAATGCCCGGAAAACTCTGTGGGCCACCATAAACTGTTTAAAAGAGCTGGCAATATATCATTTGGCATCATGAGAACAGACTATGAGTATATATTGTACATATTCTAAAAATAATTTAAAATATTTATTGTATCCTGTCTGCATTTTACATGTCAATTACTACATAATTTCTACAATTGTTTGCCTTTCCTTAGGAAATTTCATCAGAATGCTACCCCAGTAGAGGGTCGAAGCAATCATTAGGAGCCTCGGCATTGTCTCTCCTGACATCTAGTGGATGGATACCAGATACCACGGTATCTGTAGTATTTTCAAAGGACTACTTTTGGGTAAAGTGAATCTCTCCTTCTCTCTCTTACACTTTCTAAGGATGATCTAAGAGCTTCTGATCATATTTCAAAGTGAAAAGCAAAACTAAGTATCTCCCAGATGAGTCTGAGTTACACATATAGACATACTAGGTTTGTAACCACTGAAACCACCAAAAGGCCATTTTTTCTGTTTTTCCTTAGGATGGCCCAGTCTTCTTTAAGTTCTCCTTTTGTAGACATCCAAGACACCAAGGCCTATTAGTCGAAGGCATGGGCTCTATATTCATCACAAACTTAGTGTCTTAAAACAATGCACATTTTTAATCTTATGATTCTGGAAGTCAGACATATTAAAGTCAAGGTGTCAGCTAAGGCTTAATTCCTTCTGGAAATTCTAAGGGATAATCTATTTCCTTGCTCTTTCCACCCACATTCCTTGGCTCACGACTCCACTGCTCATCTTCACATCAGAATACAGATCTTAGTCAGCCAATCTTCAGTGACATGGCAACATTTGCTTGTCTTGGATGAATGCACAGCTTGCAGTGATCAATTAAATTAGGAAATTCCTAGAGAGGGGCAGGCAGAACATGACCTTTAGCCCCTAAAAGCTTATGTTTTTATTCAATAGTTTTTGAAGTATATAGGGCATTATCCCAGGGTTCAGGAAAGTGGCTACTGTTTTGAGATCTTCTACTTAACAGGACATTTAGATGGACTATGAAATGACCTTAATTGATATGTCAAACATATACAGAGAATAGCCACCTACTTCCCTATCTCTCCCCTAATTATTTCTTTTTTTAATATATATTTTTATTGAAGTATAGTCAGTTTACAATGTTGTACCAATTTCTGGTGTACAGCATAATGCTTGTCATACATGAATATACATATATTTGTTTTCATATTCTTTTTCACCATAAGTTACTACAAGATATTGAATATAGTTCCCTGTGCTATATAGTATGAACTTGTTTAATATATATATATTAGCATCTGCAAATCTCAAATTCCCAATTTATCCCTTCCCAAACCCTTCCCCCCTGGTAACCATAAGTTTGTTTTCTAGGTCTGTGAGTCGGCTTCTGTTTTGTAAATAAGTTTGTTTGTCTTTTAGATTCCACATATAAGTGATATCATATGGTATTTTTCTGGTTTGATAATTTTCTTTTGTATTAGCTTGGTTTCTCTTTGGGTTTTGTGACTCTATTGTATACTTTTGATTTGTGGTTACTCTGGTTTTTAAGTATGTTAACCCCTTGCTATATCTGTTTGCTTTAGACTGATAGTCATGTGGGCTCAAACACATCCTAAAAAGAATGCAGAAAAAAAGAGAGAGAGAAATCTCTATTTTCTTGCTCCCCTCTCCCACCTTTTATGATCTTGATGTCCTTTTTTTTTTAACATCTTCATATTTATTCTTTTGCAACTCACATTTCCAATTATGGTTTTCTCATTTCTATAGCTTCCTGCTTCTTTTCTATCTATAGAGTAGATCTTTCAATATTTCTTTTAGGATAGGTTTGTTATTCCTGAATTCTTTTAGTTTTTGCTTGTCTGTGAAATTCTGTATCTTTCCTTCTACTCTACAGGATAGTCTTGCCAGATAGAGGATCCTAATTTGCCGCTTTTACTCATTCAGGACTTTAGATATATCTTGCCACTCCCTTCTGGCCAGCAGAGTTTGTGTAATCAGCCGAAAGCCTTATGGAAGTTCCCTTATAACTAACTCTTTGTTTTTCTCTTGCGGCCTTTAGAATCATTTTTTATCTTTAACTTTGGCCATCTTAATTATAATGTTTTGGTGTAGGTCTGTTTGAGTTCTTCTTTGGGACCCTCTGTGCTTCCTGTACTTGCATATCTGTTTCCTTCTTTAGGTTTGTAAAGTTTTCAGTCATGATTTCTTCAAATACCTTTTCAATCCCCTTTTCTCTTCCTTCTCCTTCTGGGATCCCTATTATGTGTAGGTTGGCACACTTTATATTATCCCATAGGTCCCTTATATTGCTTTCATTGGTTTTTACTTGCTTTTCTGTCAGCTGTTCTGATTGGGTGACTTCTGTTATCCTGTCTTCAAAGTTACTTACTCGTTCCTCTGCAGTATCTGGTCTGCTTTTGACTGACTTTAGCTCGGC